>NC_058523.1:15415629-16615629 GCF_904849725.1 Hordeum vulgare subsp. vulgare
GTCTCAAATTACTATGGATTTGAATTACTATGGATTTGAAAATACTACATTGCCAAACTAGCACTAAACATTTTTCCACATTATTTAAGATTGTAATATTTTACAAAAAAAACTATCTAAAAAATAAAACGGAAAAATTCGCTCCAATTGTTGTCAAAAAAGGGAAAATTTCCTTTCCCACCAATTCTTCCCTCCAATTCCACGCGCCAAACCCCATTCCATGCGCCAAACCCCTCCCGGCCAAACCCCGCACCCGAAAAAACACCAAATCGGATCTTGGTCGGCTGTCTGCTTCTCCCCCCTCCCACCCCCGTCTCCCCCAAATCGAAAGCCTTGGGTTTCCCCCGCCAACGAGGCCCTCACCGCCGTCGGCTGCCTCCTCGCCCTCCCTCCAAGCCCTCCCCTGTCGCCCGCCCTCTCCCCTCCCCCGCTGGGGCAACCGCCATATCAACTGCCCGCCCTCTCCCCTCCCCCGCCGGGGCAACCGACCGACCGACCCCATCACCGCGGCCAAACCCCATTCCCCTCTCCACCCGCAGCCAAACCCTTTCCCCAAACGGCTCGCAACGACGCCCGACGACGGCGACCACGCGCGGAGCGGCTACTGACGACGGCGACGGCTCGCGACTTTGCGGGGAGACGACGCAGGGCGGCTACTGACGACGGCGACGACGCACGGAGCGGCTCTCGTCTGGGACTGTCCTTCTCCTTCCTCGGTGGTGAGCATCCCGATCCATTCCACCTTCCCTGCTTCGATTCGTTGTCCGTGGTCTCGAATAGCTTCAGATCTGCGTGCTTGCTTGCGTGTAATACCCATGCTCTGCTAGTAGATCGAGTTTTAGGCTCTTTTTGCGGTAAATCTGCGAGTAGATCGAGTTTTAGGCTCTTTTTGTGGGTCGCAGGTTCATATATGCGCGGATGCATGTCTTTTTTTCGTCTTTAATTTTGATTAGTAGAGGAGTTACCCTGATAGCAGTCCCTATTCAGTCAAATGCTCGAGCAGTAGCACGGTGGCATGCTATTGTGTGTAGTTTCCAGGAGGTCTTGGGATCGATTCCCCCCAAGCCTTTTATTTTTTTGCCTAATTCCTTTGCTGTTTGTATTTTATTGCTATGTTAGTTGATGTAGGTGATGCTAGTGTTTGTGTGAGAAAGCCACTAGGTGCATGTGTGCTTGTGTGGTGCAAACACCCCCAAGCCTTTTATTTTTTTGCCTAATTCCTTTGCTGTTTGTATTTTATTGCTATGTTAGTTGATGTAGGTGATGCTAGTGTTTGTGTGAGCAAGCCACTAGCTGCATGTGTGCTTGTGTGGTGCAAACACCCCCAAGCCTTTTATTTTTTTGCCTAATTCCTTTGCTGTTTGTATTTTATTGCTATGTTAGTTGATGTAGGTGATGCTAGTGTTTGTGTGAGCAAGCCACTAGCTGCATGTGTGCTTGTGTGGTGCAAACGCCCCAAGGCTTGAGTAGAGGTAGATCACCATGTGTGAGTGTGTGTGAGAGTGTGTGCAATGTGTGTGAATCACTCACACATGCTTGTGCAATTGCACAAGCACATGAGAGCCATGGGAGTGCTCATGCTAGTAGGCATGTTGGTGTGTGTGTGTGTGTGTATGTGTTTAGTTAGCTATTAGCTATAGCATATAAGGGGTACTGCTGCTGAATGTGAGAATAGTGTTACCAGGAGTAGTAAGTTGGCCTGGTTAGTGTCCTGTCCAGTGCTACCTTCAGGCCCTTTAGTAGTTTGCTGGAAAGCTGTTGTAATTATGCTTATGTGACGTGACATCATACATATCGTGTTCTTGCAGAATCTCGATTGTTTTGTGTCATCAATATGGATGTTCGTTTGCTGGAAAACTGTTGTAATTATGGCACACATTCAACTTTGCCAAAAGTAATGCACCATCCATTCTGCATGTTTATGCGTAAAACACTTTGATCAATTAGATTAAAAGGTCAAAATATTAGGTCATGTGGAAACAGGGTGCAATTCGATATATCTTAACACAGGAACGCGATCATTAAACATATAGCGCGATCTTCTTTCACATGCTTTTGTCAGGTAGCTCATTGTATATGCTAAGTAATATTTCTTATTCCATTGCACGTGCCAAGTTTTGGAGTCAAGCTTCCGTGACCGTGTGATTTTGTGGTTATCTCGCTTCCCTAATTTCTGTTAGTTGTGATTCTGTAAAATTTATGGTGTGGAACACTTATGTAAAGTTGTGAACTTATATGGTAGTCTATGCTGTATACGGTAGTGCTCATTGCCAGTGCTCATCACCTTGTAAATAAAACCCTGGGAGTAATTTGTTTGTTGAAGGTTTTGATTTGCGCATCTACTAATTCTTGTCGATCTGAACACAATTGTGGATCTGAAGCAAGTGGCCATGTGGCTGGTAAGCTGGTAGTTTTAGTTAATCTAAAGAAAGTGTATATGGTTGTTGGTTTGTTATTAACTATTAATGTAAATAGTCTATTGTTAGTGACTCATCTTTTACTTTAATCTATATTTTATACGACATCACTAGCATGTTATTACATCAAGCTTGATTGGCCCTGTTGTATAAGCTTGTTATACAAGTGCTTCTTCTTAGATATTAATTGAATCTATTGAGTTCTTGGCCCTGTTTATGGTGGTTTTGTTCCTGAAATTGATTGATAAAATATTTATTCATTGGAGGATCATTCTACTTTATCCCCATTGTATCTCATTCGTGTTCATTCTGTTTTGCAAGCTATTAGGGCAACTTGATACCATCAGCACAATCAGCACATATATAGCCCCTTGAGATCAACCTACAGCCCCTCGAGATCAGCCATGACAAGGACGAAGCAGCCGTCGCCTGGTATACAACTTGCTACTTATTGTACCGCTTGTTTTATCAGCCATGTTAAGCTACCAGGATGCATGGGACATTGGGTGCAATACTGTTTGTTTGTAAGTTTCACACAACATATATTATGTGGCGCCTAGGTGTGTCTATGTACTAACTATAGAAATGTGCCTAGCTCATGCTTGTAATCTGGTAATTGAAATATATTGTTTTAGTCCATACAATTGGTTTATATTTTGCTTGTGCCATTAATGTACTAGGATTAAATAAAACTAACATCTTATAGGATACCTTAGTTGTTTGAGTTGTCTTGCTTCCCTATGCATTTCAACCATTCATATAATGGCTATGTTTTCTTATTCATGTAAAGAAGAACCCCTGACTGAGATCGAGAAGATTAGGGCTAGAACTATGATGAGGAACAACCGCATGTTCCAATCGCTAGGTCTTGGTGCGATAGTATCAATGATTAGGAAGTCAAATGCACGTGAAGACGGTAGTGCAGCTACTTGTGATGAATCGACATCTGCCATAACACAAGATGGAAGCTCAGACTACAACCCTAAAGATGATGAAGTTATTGATGGAGAGCAAGTTGATGACAAATTAGTGAAGAAGAAAGGACAGGTGCAAACTCTATCTTGTTTGGGGTGGGAGTTATATGTTGTGTGCTTTCTTTTTTTGTACATTGCAGAATTTTCTTGTGATCTAATTCTGCCGTCCTTGCCTTTTATACGACACCCTGCAGGTTTCTAGCAAGAACAAGTGTGCTAACAGAAACAGGAGGAAAGTTTCAGAAACATCTACTCTAATGGCTCCAGGAAGGGTGTTAGCTCTATCTCCAGAAGGATCAAAGAGGCTTCTGACACTTGATGATGAACCAGATGCGGCTAGACTCACAGAAGGATCAAAGAGGCTTCTGACACCTGATGATGAACCAGTTGTGGCTAGACTCACTAGGCAGAAAGTAAGGGAGGATGTTGACAAGAGCCTGCTGCACAAGGGTCAAGGACCACTGCGAACTGATGATGAGTTGGCCTCCATGGAAGAAGGAAGCAGGATGTGCATGGAACTCAGCCCCGTTGCACCTTCTGTGGTCAGCAATCATGGTCATGAGTTGAACTTGACAGTCCTTTCTACAGAACCTGAGCAGCCAATGGGTGATGAAGGCATGTTCATCTAGTTTTCTTTTCTTACTAGTTCATTTTCTAAATGTAAGCAATGCATGTATGGGTGACTACTAGTCTTGACTAATGTTTGAATGTATCCTTTTCAGGCGCTGTTGATGTGGTCAAGAGTTCTAGGAATGGCAAAGGGCTAGAAAAGTTGACACGTTTAATGGGAGCAAAGGTGAGAATTGAAATCGCTGAAGGGATGAGGCGTCCGGAGAAGCCCATGCAGGCTGCAAAGCTAGCATCTGTGGGTGGCCTCATTGCGAGAGCTCATATGCCGCTGCTTCCTCACTTCAAGGAGTATAAAAAGAACCCAAGTCTTGTGCAGAATTATATAGGAAAAGTATCTGTAAGCTAACTATCTTGTTGCTGAATGTGGTCTTTATTCCCTGTTATTATACATCTCATATGATGGTTAATCTTGGTACTCATCTTGTTTGCTGCCTTTGTAGGCAAATTTTGAGATGGACACGGAATCAAGTGTCATTGAGTATGCATGCACTGATATCTTGAAGTATTCGTTGAGGAACAGACGCCATCATGTCAAGAAGCAGTACTTTAACAATGTCGAAGCAAGCAAGGTTAGCATCAAGTCCCCTGTTCCTGACATAACGGATACTGAATGGCAAAGGCTTGTCGAGCTATGGTCAACTCCAAGACACAAGGTATGTAAATGCGTGACTGTTGCTTTACCTTGCCCATGCAAACTGTGTGATTTGCTTTATTGTATGGAAGTGATGATCTGATGTGCACATATGTAGGAGACATGTGCCAATAACAAGGTTAATAGAACAAAAGTCAAGTTTGCGCAGAAAACTGGTTCAAGATGCTATGTTGCTCATGTGCATGCAACTGTAAGATCCAACACTGTTGTTCCTTTAGTTGTTTTCCTTTAGACATAAGCATCAATTTGTTGCAAAAGCTAATGGTTGGGTTGTTGTTGAAAAACATTTCAGCAAGAGCAAAGAAAGGGTGAAGTGTTATCTGCATTGGACATTTTCAAGGCGACACACAACAGCACCAAACATGGATTCTCAGAGGATGTTTAAGTTGCTATAGTAAGTAATCTTCCTTGGATTTGTTTCTGGCCTCATGTGTTATACCGTTGTATGCTCTAGGAGTGAAAAACATGGATTTGTTTCTGGATGAGCCACTATAAGTAGTATATGCATCAGCTCCTTTTGTGTCCAGCATTTTATTGTAACAACTAGTAAAATGCCTGTTTGACTTTGTATTATTATCCTGCTATGTGCTGATACATGCTTATGCATGTAGTTTGCTGAGTCTAAAATAACAACCAGTAAAATAGTAGTTTCTGTATGTAGTTTCTGTATAAGTAGTTTCTGTATTAATTTCTGTATAAGTAATTTCTGTATGTAGTTTTTGTATAAGTAGTTTCTGTATTCTTCATTATTCTTCATTAATTTCTGTATAAGTAGTTTCTGTATGTAGTTTCTGTATGTAATTTCATTATTTCATTAGTTTCTGGTTTTATGTAGTTTCTGGTTTCATTAGTTTCTGTATGTAATTTCTGGATAAGTAGTTTCCTCTCCCTGGTTCTATTAACATGAAACCAGAAACTTATTCCTATCTTATTGGGAGATGGTATTGCCAAACTCTACTTGTTCTATTAACATGAAAGAGAAATCTGGTTTCATTATGTCTGCTTTCCTCATTATTGGGCCCTTATTTTGCTTTCTTTCTCATGGATTTAAATTGTTTCTCAATGCATTCATTATCTTTCAGTCTGAGATGGAAGAGAAGATGACTGCTCCTGTACAAGAAGGCGAAGAGCGAAACTCTTCAGTTTCAGTTGTTGCGGAAGTTCTGACCAAGCATCGCCCATCAAGCAAATTCTTGAAGAATGTTGGTCTGCAGCCAAACTCTACTAGCAAGTCCAGCAAGTCAAATGCTGCTGTCAATGCTCGTGTGCTGGATCTACAAGAGCAACTCGAGATGTCGCGTCAAAGAAGTGAAGTTATGCGTGAAGAGATGGATGCTATGAAGAGGAAGGCAGCAGAAGCTGAAGCTGCACAAGCTGAACGTGACAAGTCCTATGAGCTGCTGCTCAAGAAGGCGGAAGAAAATGATGCAAAGTATGCTCAGCTGATGGCGTTGCTTGGAGCCAAAACAGGAAACTAGTTGGTTTTAGAACTAGATTTTCATAGCAGTTCTTGTGCACTTGATAACTATGGTGTGGGCTGAAATTTATTTTGGTTGTGCTCAGATTTTGGTAGCAGTTCTTGTGCTACAGATTTAGGATCTGTATGTGCTATGCTATTTTTGGTGTGGGCTGAAATTTTTGGTTGTGCTACATACTTTGTGATGTGGGCTATATAATATCAGATTTTGGTTGTTCTTCATACTTTGTGATGTGGGCTGACTTTGTGATGTGGGCTGACTTTGTGATGTTTTACAATCTGTGTATGGGCTTCAAAGTTCCATGGGCTTAGATTTATGTGTGTGAGCTTCGAATCTGTATGGGCTTAGATTTATTTGGACATAAAAGAAAAAAGTTGCTGAATTCAAAAATGAAAAAAGGTCAAAACTGAAAATGGATCAAATGTATTTGGGCAGGAAAAGGCCAAGGCCCAAAAGAAGCCCTAATTAAAATGATAAAAAAAATTCGAAAAAAACAAAAGTGGTTGAAAATAGGCCAAGGCCCAAAAGAAGCCCAATAAGAAAAGCCCCAAAAAATAAAACGAGCCCATGTGATCAATTAAAATGGGTTGGGCTGATTTCAGACATGACGTTTTGATTTCGTCGTAATTTTGCCACATAGGACAGCCACGTAGGACTGGGTTTGATTGTCAGCGATGATTTAGGATCGTCGTAAAGGTTACGACAATCCAGGAATCGTCGTAAAGTTACGACGATTTTGACCAAAACGTCGTTGCTGTTCATTTCTGATGCTCCGTTTTCGACGCTTGGTTTTTCGTCGTGCGATCGTCGTAAATGAAAAACCGTGACGATGTAGCGACAAAAAAACAGCGTCGTGTACTAGCATATTCCTTGTAGTGTCATACGGAAACTCGTCTGTTACAAAGTGATTTCATTTTTTTGAACTTATTTGAACTCCACAGTTTTTCTGCGTTCAAAATGCACCATTCAAAGCCACATCACCAATTTACAACCCTTTCTGACTTCATTTGTTATTTTTCAT
Organism: Hordeum vulgare subsp. vulgare; assembly: GCF_904849725.1. Classification (NCBI taxonomy): domain Eukaryota; kingdom Viridiplantae; phylum Streptophyta; class Magnoliopsida; order Poales; family Poaceae; genus Hordeum; species Hordeum vulgare. The sequence goes on from NC_058523.1 coordinate 15,422,802, forward strand.
GCATTTACTGATTATTTTGAGCTATAAGACCATGAAATTGAAAAGCATTTGAAATGAAGTCTGAAAAGGTTCCAAGTTGGCATGGTATCATCATTTCACCCACATAGCATGTGCGAGAAAGTTGAGAGGGTTACGGCAAAGACTGGATGCACTTCGTGTACAAAACAGACAATCTCTTTCGAAGTATCAGGGTTTCATATGGAAACTCGTGTGTTACAAAGGGATTTCATTTTTTTGAACTTGTTTGAACTCCATAGTTTTTCTATGTTCAAAATGCACCATTCAGAGCCACATCATCAATTTACAACCCTTTCTGACTTCATTTGTTATTTTTCATGCATTTACTGATTATTTTGAGCTATAAGCCCATGAAATTGAAAAGCATTTGAAATGAACTCTGAAAAGGTTCCAAGTTGGCATGGTATCATCATTTCACCCACATAGCATGTGCGAGAAAGTTGAGAGGGTTACGGCAAAAACTGGATGCACTTCGTGTATAAAACGGACGATCTCTTTCGAAGTATCAGGGTTTCATACGGAAACTCGTCTGTTAGAAAGGGATTTTATTTTTTTAACTTATTTGAACTCCATAGTTTTTCTGTGTTCAAAGTGAACCATTCAAAGCCACACCATCAATTTACAACCCGTTCTGACTTCATTTGTTATTTTTCATGCATTTACTGATTATTTGGAGCTATAAGACCATGAAATTGAAAAGCATTTGAAATGAACTCTGAAAAGGTTCCAAGTTGGCATGGTATCATCATTTCACCCACATATCATGTGCCAGAAAGTTGAGATGGTTACGGCAAAAACTGGATGCACTTCGTGTTCAAAACGGACAATCTCTTTCGAAATATCACGGTTTCATACGGAAACTCGTCTGTTACAAAGGGATTTCTTTTTCTTGAACTTATTTGAACTCCATAGTTTTTATGTGTTCAAAATGCACGATTCAAAGCCACATCATCAATTTACAACCCTTTCTAACTTCATTTGTTATTTTTCATGCATTTACTGATTATTTTGAGCTATAAGACCATGAAATTGAAAGCATTTGAAATGAACTCTGAAAAGGTTCCAAGTTGGCATGGTATCATCATTTCACCGACATAGTATGTGCGAGAAAGTTGAGAGGGTTACGGCAAAAACTGGATGCCCTTCGTGTACAAAACGGACAATCTCTTTCGAAGTATCAGGGTTTCAAACACAAACTCGTGTGTTACTAAGGGATTTCATTTTTTTGAACTTATTTGAACTCCATTGTTTTTCTGTGTTCAAAATGCACCATTCAAATCCACCTCATCAATTTTACAACCCTTTCTGACTTCATTTGTTATTTTTCATGCATTTGGAGATTATTTTGAGCTATAAGACCATGGAATTGAAAAGCATTTGAAACGAACTCTGAAAAGGTTCCAAGTTGGCATGGTATCATCATTTCACCCACGTAGCATGTGCGAGAAACTTGAGAGGGTTACGGCAAAAACTGGATGCATTTCGTGTACAAAACGAACAATCTCTTTCGAAGTGAGGGTTTCATACGGAAACTCGTCTGTTACAAAGGAATTTCATTTTTTTGAACTTATTTGAACTCCATAGTTTTTCTGTGTTCAAAATGCACCATTCAAAGCCACATCATCAATTTACAACCCTTTCTGACTTCATTTGTTATTTTTCATGCATTTAAGGATTATTTTGAGCTATAAGAACATGAAATTGAAAAGCATTTGAAATGAACTCTGAAAAGGTTCCAAGTTGGCATGGTATATTCATTTCATCAACATAGCATGTGCAGAAAGTTGAGAGGGTTACAACAAAAACTGGATGCACTTCGTGTACAAAACGAACAATCTCTTTCGAAGGATCAGGGTTTCATACGGAAACTCGTCTGTTACAAAGGGATTTCATTTTTATGAACTTATTTGAACTCCATAGTTTTTTTGTGTTCAAAATGCACCATTCAAATCCACATCATCTCTTTACAACCCTTTCACACTTCGTTTGTTATTTTTCATGCATTTTGTGATTATTTTGATCTATAAGACCATGAAATTGAAAAGCATTTGAAATGAACTTTGAAAAGGTTCCAAGTTGGCATGGTATCATCATTTCACCCACATAGCATGTGCGAGAAAGTTGAGAGGGTTACAGCAAAAACTGGATGCACTTCGTGTACAAAACGGACAATCTCTTTCGAAGTATCAGTGTTTCATACGGAAACTCGTCTGTTACAAAGGGATTTAATTTTTTGAACTTATTTGAATTCCACAGTTTTTCTGTGTTCAAAATGCACCATTCAAAGCCACATCATCATATGATTGCTCACTTTTGCCCCTAAATATCTTGCTAGGTGCTCAAAATTGCACCTTTTGCTGTCATTCTGTGTTGAACTACCAGGCATTGGTAACAATTTTAACACAAGACATGATATCCATTACATCTAGGGCACAACATTACATTTTCTCAAGATCACAAGAGCGCACAAATGATAGAATTACATCTAGGGCACAACACACTAGCAGAAACATAACACACACACTGCCACTTAATTGGCTTGCTTAGACCAAATAGAAACTAAATTAGCCACAATGCTGATGCCAAGAACTAACATTACTAGGAAAAAGGCTATAGATGATATAGATACTAATGGCGCACCACACAAGCCGTGCGCCACTATTATATAGTAATGGAGCACCATGTGAGGTGTGCCATTAGTGTGGTGGATACTAATGGCGCACCACACTCTCGGTGCGCAACTACTATATTTTTTTATTTTTATTTTTTTTGCAAAACTACTAATGGCGCACCACCACCTGGTGCGCCATTAGTAACCTGGTTACTAATGGCGCATCTGTTAGTAGTGCGCCACTACTATAAAAAAAATTGGTTTTTTTTTGCAAACTACTAATGACGCACCAAAGCTAGTGCGCCATTAGTAACGAGTGTTACTAATAACGCATCTGTTGGTGGTGCGCCACTACCATTTGTTTTTTTACATAACTACTAATGGTGCACCAGAGGAGGTGCGCCATTAGTAACCAGGGTTACTAATGGCGCATTTATAGGTGGTGCGCCATTAGTAGTTTTGCAAAATATCACGCGGGCTCTCACCCAAATCGACCGCGCGCTCACATTTTTCCCCCAAATGTTGCCGCCGTCACTCACCTCCCCCAGAGCCGCCTCCCTCCCGCGGCAGATCCCGCGCCCTGAGCAGCTCTCCCCTCCATCGGCACCCCCACCGCCCCCTCCACCGGCGCCCTCCACTGGCGCCCCCACCGTCCGCTCCATCGGCGTCCCTCCACCGGGGCCCCCCACTGTCCGCTCCACCGGCGCTTCCAACATCCCCTCCACCGGCGCCCCCACCGTCTCCTCCACCGGCGCCCCGACCGTCCCCCCGCCGTCGTCCGTCCACCGGTGCTTCCCACCATCCTCTCCACCGGCGCCCCCCACCATCTCCTACACCGGCGCCCCCCACCGTCTCCTCCACCCACGCCATCCGCGTCCGCGTGCCTCTGTAATCTCCCTCCTTCTCCCCGCTGGCGGAGGAGAAGCCGGAGGACGAGGTGTGTGTGGAGGAACCCGACGAGGAAGAGCTGGCACTCGGGGAGAGATGGCCGCCTCAGGGGGGAGCACCAGCAGGCGGCGCACGCGGATCCATCCTCCCCTTCTTCCGCGAGCAGCCAAGGTGCCCGCCTTCTTCCCAAGAGCTTCTATCATGATGGCCGGTCGCTCTCATCTTCTCCCGCCGCTGCGGAGGACGAGCTGCGGCGAGCAGCAGAGGAGGCATGCCACTGTTGCCTGGTCCAGGACCTTCTTCGCAGCAGCACCACCACCACCATCAGATGCAGTGAAGACCTACAGCTCTAGCCATCGTACAACCACGGCCCCAGCCATCTCCGGCGAGCTCACTCCCCTGCACCACCAGAAGCACCACGACGTCAACTGCTACATCAATTTCTACGACAGTGGTAAAGCGATGACCTTTCCTTCCTCCCATCCATGCTTGCAGCGCTTTAATTTTCCCGTGGCTAGCTCATTTGGGTCTGGGGTTGCTCCTATCCATGTACGTGGTTGGGTGGTGAATTAACCCCAATTAATTGATGATATGAAAAAAATATTTATTGTTCAATGTTGATGTATATCAGATGATTCTCAAGCAGTTACGAGTTTTTGGCTACCATCTTTTCTTAAGAATTGGACTTCCTTGACTTGGTTGCGCTTTGTTATGTGCAAATTGTAGTCACGGTGATGCGCAGACCAGCCATGTCAGCAAGGACAAAGCAAGATAGTTGAAGGACATCTTGCAGTGTAAGGAAAAGTATATGCTACAATCTCTCTTTCGGCCAGTATCATTCAGTTTTACTGTGGCTCCATGTTTTCTTCAGTTCTTTCGATGATAGGATCAGTGTGTGTATATAGAAACTAATGGAGGAGAAAGTTGAAGACATGTTATGGAAAGTTATAATTAGATTTGATTAAGAATTATCTTTTGTGTTATTTGATTGCTTAACATGCTTACTGGATGGCGGTGAGAAGGAAGAGCACGGCTACCGATGCCGCACCACATGATGGTTGGATGGTGTGCTACTACGCAGGTAGTTTCTGCTAAGATTAATTGGGTTATTAGCATTTAATAACCACCCCTTGTGGATAACCACAGTAAGCGTCAGAATCTGATTGGAAAAAGTTACATGTCTTCTATTAAGTTTGAATGATTCACCGTTGCTTCTTACTGCTTCATGGCTAAAAAATGCGGAACTTCATTGAGGCTTGCTAATTGATCATGCGATTAAGAATTTTAGCTATGTAGTATTGATCTAATATTGCAGCAGTGCGAACAGTTTGAACTGTAATATTGTTTAGAAATGGATGTATCTAAATAGTAAATAATGACTAGATACATTCATATTTAGACAAGTCTAAGACATAAATTTTGGGACGGAGGGAGTATTACTCTATGTAAAGTTTATGCTTCAATGCCTACTCTAAGACCATGTCATCCATTTTTCTATGATTTTGCTGATGATCCACCTGGTTAACCATATAGCCTTCTGTTTCTTCTGCAGAAGAATCACAATCCACTTTCTCGTTGAACCCTCTCTTGCTTTATATGTGCAACCATTTATTTTAAGTGATGCTTAATGCCTTGTATGATAAATTACTGAAACAACCAACATACAACCGGTAGGTTTGTGTTTCCTCGTCTTACCTTGATCTTCTGAATATAAGATAGGCTATCGCTATTTTGTAATGATGTGTGTGGTCATTCCATTCTTGTGTTTTATTAGTTGCCTTTCGCTTCCCTGTGACCCTTTGTATTCTCTACTATGTAGCCATTTCATTCCAATTTTTTTCCACATTAGTCGTCCAAGGACTTCTTAAATGTCCATGAAAAGACAAATCTTATGTTTTTGCTGCTATAGCTGACGGGCACCATTTTATTTGATGCAGGTGCCCGTGCCACCGTCGTCTCCTCCACCCTGCTGATGACAGGTTGGGGCCACTGTCGTCTCGTCCACCCCATTAGCTGTCGCCGCATCTCATGCCTGTCTCTTCCGCCCAACCAACCACCCATCCTCTGCGTGCCTCCCTCCTCCTTCCCATCGAGATCGGGCAAAGGGATGATTGCGGGCCTCTTCCCATCCAGTCGGCTGCAAGGCTTGGGCGCAGCGGGGCTGGCGGGGTGCTAGCCCCGCACGGCGGCCGTTCCTTGTGCTAGCCCCGCGCGGCCATGATTGGTGGCGGTGGAGGGCTGATGCGGACGCGACTGCGGACTCGACATGCGAGCAGCGGTAGCGACGAGCTCACCAGGTACTCCTACTGCGCCTCCGCTGCAGCCTCCTCGCAAGATCCTGACCATGGTGAGAGCCCCTCCCTTCGTTCGTACCCCTTGTCCCTCCTCCTCCCCCTATCAGTGTTCTTATGTTCTGCAGATAGTGGATAAGCAATTAGCATTCTCTGATTTCTAATGAGTATATCTAGGTGCATACAAAATATATACGCATTATTTCTGTTCTAGGTTACATGGGAGGTGTATACCGGGTGTTTTTGCTATGGCTCTTGGCTTACACCCGATAGCCCGGTCCCTAGTAAGCCGTGTGGTGTAAACCGGGGAAAACACTCGGTTTATATATAAACCGAGTGCAAATCGGTATAAGCCAAGTGTTTCGGGCACTCGGTTTATAAGTTTTTTCCTGTAGTGTATTAAGGGATAAATGTGTGGCAGCAGTCATATCATCTTCTGCTATTAAGGGCCTATTCGGTTTAAAGGATTTCTAAATTATAGGAATAGCAGGAATATTACCTTCTATTAAGGGATAAATTTATGAGACAAGAAGCGTGGTCCATTGATTAGCTTGGAAGAATACTAATAGTTCAACGCATTACTAACTGGCATAAGGCATGGGTCCACAGAACATAAATGAGATTGTTCCTGGAGTGTGTTGCCTATTAGTCCTGTTCAGAAAAGAACCAAACATGACAAATATAATTTTCTAATTTCTGTAGTACATGACTGATGTTTTATTAAGTTCTTAGTAAGTTCTTAGTAAGCTAAATAAGTAGTTGAATTGGATTTATACCCGCAAAAAAGAGAATTTGTTTGGTTTATAGAAAGTTTTTGTGTGTCACCCTTCCTCGTGAATCTAGTCATTAATAATTATTCTATTCTTGTTCTGAAATTACTGATGAAAAATTGTTGTGTGACAAAGAGAAAGGCATGTGTCCTTTTGTCCGATTTGTATATTTAGTTTTCACCATCTGTTACGCTTTAATACTCCCTTCTAAACCATATTTTATCTACTTGGCATCTGGCCTATTCGACTTTTGATAAGAAAAATATAAGCAAAAATAGAGTATTTGTAGATTGGTTTCCTCACCATAGTTACCTGCCAGTTTGAGGACTGACTTGTATACGCTCGCATTGGCCCTCTGATTCAGAGGATGGCTCATGGCCTTGCACTAGCAGAATATGTTGGTAGGTGGCAGAACATGACTGCCTGTGAAGACAATGAGAGAGGATTGTTTTGTGGCTCCTCCTTATTTGGTACATGAATAACATTTGTTCTTGATTTTTTTGATTACATACAAACTATTCTCACTTGTGAGCTTTCATTTTTTGTTTTGGAGAAGAGCCTTCTCATGCACTGGCAGCACCAAGTTTTCTTCCCAAGCAAGGTTTTCTCAAGGTATACTAAAAAAACAATCTAGACCATGTTACTCATGATGAGAATGATGAAATCATGCTTCTTCTTTTTTGGATACATACAATTGGTTTCTGATATGGAAATGCTCATTATGCTAGTGCTAGGGTGGATGGAGATGAAGACGCATTTCAAACTGTGCTAGAGTTCCATGACCTGCTAGACAGAACTCACTAGTCAACTAATGCTCTATTGGCTGATGGCTGCTAGTACTAGGGTGGATGAAGATGCGTTTCAAACTGTGCAAGGAATGCTCGTGTTGTCAGGAGTTTAGTGAGCACGGTAACTTTGATGAGGTAAAACTTTCATTACATCATTAACCTGCTCACTTTTTACCACTGGTCAATGACTGAAAAACAAGGATCATACAGATTAGCTTTTCTTAGTTGCTGATTTATTTTTGAAAATTGGTTACTATAGTTCTTTCACTATTAGCATGTACACTTGTCCTTACTGGTGTTGTGCCTCAACAGTCATTTTATTCAAGAGTGCTCTAAATCCATTGCGCATATGAGATTTTAACAACTTAATCTGGTTCCACTTTCTTGACAAATTTGTGCAAAATGTTTTCAGGTACTCAACCTATTGATGCACATGGACATGATAACTCTCTAGCGTTTATGGACCAACCAACCTGTAATCATGGACCTTATTGTCTTGTAGACCATTTGGTGTTTTGAGTGTTTTGGAGCTTGCACTTTGTGCATGTAGATACAAACTTGTGTGTTCTGGACCATCTGAAGTCTCTCATAGTAACCAATAGTCTTTATCTTTTTGTGACTTGTGTGTTCTAGATGATTGTTAAGATGGTCAAAACTATGCTTCCTCTAGGTTAATTTGTTTGTCAACTTGCATTCAATGTATGTGCATGTTTATAAACATATTTTCATTGTGGTGCAATATGTGTTTATCTTGAACCTTCTTGTGGGTGTGAGGAGAATAATTGAATATTTTTAGAGCTGGTAGTATAACCTGTGACGCACCATGAGCTATACTAATGACAGACCCGAGAGGCATACTAATGGCACACCTGGGAGGCATACTAATGGCGCACCTGGGAGGCATACTAATGGTGCACCATGAGCTATACTAATGGTGCACTTCCTGGTGCGCCATTAGTAAAAAAATCTAATGGCGTGATGCTAGTGGCGCACCTATAGTGCGCCATTAGTAGCAAAAAATGGTGCGCCATTAGCAAGCCTTTTCCTAGTAGTGTAAGAGAAAATCTATTGTTTCCATGAGCTCATTCCTTTTCTTCAACTTCAATTGCATTTTCTTGTTTTCATTGTTCATATCCATAACCTTCTTCTCCATCCTACTAGCCTTGATCCAACTACGTTCAAGGCCACCATGGAGCTCCTCAAAAGCTTGCCCCACTAGCTCAGTGGGAGGGGGGTCAATCCAAACAACCCAATCACACTCATCAGGAAGCTGTTAAATCAGAGTTCACATAATTAGGTGAAATTCATAACTTTGCAATAAATCGATGAAAACAGAGTACCAAATGATGTTTTGAGGTATTACATCGAGTGGACAACCCAAAAACCTTCTTCCCGTGCTTGCTCCACCCCAAGAAACACGGCGAGCAGGAATTAGCCCATGCCTCGGGCAACGGTGATTCGAGCGCTCCTCAAGGCCGTAGAAACTTGGATTGGGAATGAACTACTCGGATTTAAACTGCACAATGCCGCAGCTGTCGGGACACCGATCCTAAGCCATAGGAATCCAGCCTTTAACACATCGCATCTCTTTGCGGTCTCACGCACGATTATCCCCACGGCTGCAGCCTTACCTTAGCCGGGACCGTTTGCGCCTTTTGACTCGCGTATGCAATTGTGTCGCTAGCAATCCAATGACAAAGAACCCGAATCGACATGTCTAGTCATAAACCAAAGCGGCAGTTCCACACAGGGACATGCATACATGACCCAGCAAAGCAGTTGTCGATCACCTGCGAATGTAGACGAGTTGTAGCAAGCTACAAGGACTCCATTACATCGCGTGACATTTTCCCGACAGGGACAGACACAACAGCTAAGAAGGACACATGCCGGTCAACCAATGTGTCCGGAGCAGTAGCGAACTACCATGGCTCGTTGGATCACAAAGGGGCATTTCCCTGTAAGGAATGCTACTAAAGCCTACGGCTAGGTAATCGAACCCCATACATATCAAGTACAACACACGTACGCATGGCATACCGATATGTATAGATACATCGATGGCATCACAACATAACCATAAACATACAAACTTTATTTAGAAGGCTCGGAAGAGCCAGACAAATAATATTACAAGGTAGGGTCTCACGACCCATCATCACAAGTCATACACACAATTCTTACAAACCAGCGGAAGAGTAAAGTTGTCTGAGTACAGACAGAAGAAAAGACAAAGGCACATGGACTGACTATCTACAGACCCATCCTAGGGCCATATCGTAGCTGGGATACCAGCTACTCGTCGTCGTCGATGTCTAGGAAGAACCCTCCATTAGGGTCATTAACAACCTCTACAACAATTATTAAGCAAACATGAGTACAAAAGTACTCAGCAAGACTTTATTATAAGCTATCTACTCATGCAATGTATCAATAAGGAGTTGTGGGATTTCATGCGGAAAGCCAACATTTGACTCGTGGCTAGACAACTTGCATTTTAAATTAGTTTTGACAACTTTGATTTCTCGCACACGAGTCCACTAACACCACAACAACACTCCATCGTGGAATCATTCCGTCTCCATACGGAAATGCCGTCCACGACACTCACGCTTATCTTGACAATTTTATGAGTAGCCATTAAAGTTATCTATGAACAACATATGTCTCCAAGTAGTCAATATCCGCGGACGCGGCTATTCGAATAGATCATAACCCTACAGGGGTGTACTTCTTCACACACGCTCTCGCCACTTATCGCCATGTGCACGTCATGCACCTCGGCAACCTTCAAGCGGAAGCCCAGCGAGGGAGTCGGCCACGACCGTTAACCACGCTAATACTTAGTCCAGGTCTATCGCCTATCTGAGGGTAACCCGCACGGAAGTTCGGCCGAGGTTTCCGCCACGGCCCCAAACGATGTGCGCAGGGTTCCCAAGCCCACCATCCGGGTGCCACTGCCTACCGCATCATAGCCCACCTCTAAGGTCAGCGCTACGCACGGCCTCCAGCATGACTATAAACACCAGAAACTACTTGCAACTCCTGGACTGAGTACTAAGCGATTAATAAGTCGAGAGGGTCAATTAAGTATCCCAACGTGTGGTAGTATCTAGTCTTGTATTACATACAAGGAACTCGGTTCCTAAGGACGGTTCCAATGAAACAACCCGCCATGTACTCCTACATAGCCTTTCACCGGTACCTTTATCAAATCAGGTTCAACACACAACCTTTACTTACTGAACACATTCTAACAATTATGTTCATCACCAAGATGACAGACCATACACAACTCTAAGCATAGCATGCATAACAGGATAAGGCACATCATGGCTCAAGCATCTACCAGGTATGCTAGGTTGCAAGGTTCAGCTATTTACTGTGACAAAGACAGGTCATGCAAAGGAAGTGGGTTCAACTAACATAGTAAAAGCAGTGAAAGCATTTGCCCTAATGCAAGAAATATGAGTAGGAGCGAGAACATGGGATTTATCAGGATGATCAAAATGGTTGCTTGCCTTGTTGCTCAACAGAGGGATAATATCCGCTAGTCGGATATTCGGTGGAATCCGGAGGAGCGGGGCCTACCGGTAAGAACAATAACAATCAATAACAATCATATGCAACAAGATGATGCATGAGCATGGCATGAAATGAAAGGTGGTAGGCTAATGTGACTACCATTTCTTAAGTTGAAGTTGATTTGAATCAAGATTCAAATATCACTTCAAACAAGGTATTTTCAAATACCCTTTTAATTGATTCGACCTGATGCTCAGGTAATCTTGTTTTAGCATGCATGATGATGGTATGTTGGGTTGCTAGTTGTTCTTGATCATGGTTTGGTCATAATATTTGAAGTGGAATTCAAATGGATGTCAAATTCGAACTCCAAATTATTTAATGAGGTTATCCTAATCATCATTTAATCTGTTTGGTGAAGTTAACATTTTCAAACATGTTTGAAAATCTCAGAATCAGATTCCTTGGATTTTTCTAATACTTTTTCATGTATAAATTATTTTCATTGGAGTTACAGATTATTTTCTATGATATTTAGAAGTTTTGGGCATTTTCTGAAATTCTTTTAAATCAGAAAACTCTTTATTGCATCAGCATGACATCAGCAGGTCCAACCGGCCGTTGAAAGTCAAACCTGACCAGTGGGACCCACTCGTGAGTGACTCTGGCCAGTTTATAGTTTAAATTCCTCTTAATAGATTAATTATCAGGGCTGGACCCACATGTTAGTGATTGTTTATGTTTTTATTTAATTAATTATTTTACTAATCCTAATCTTAATTAACCAGAGGCTTGCCCCACCTGTCATAGACTTAGGGGGTGAGATCCATCGGCGGCGAGGTCGTCCTCGCCGGCGGTGAGCCTCCGGCGACCACCAGAACGGCGGAGGGGCTCGGAAATCTCATTCCAATGACCATTTGCACGGCAGAGGGCACCAGACTGACCAGCGTTCACCCGCCGTTCCATTCCTGCACAGAACCGAGGCTAATCTGGCCGGAGATGACGCCGGCGACGAGCTTGGCGACGGCCGAAGCTCGGGCATCATCGGGGTCATCGAAACAGGGGGCTTCACGCACGGGGCTAGGTTCCTACGGCATCTACACGACGTGCTGAAGCGTTTGCAAGCCTCAGATCAACGAGCTGATCACCGGAGAGCCACAGGCAACGGGCTACCGCGGCGGTCATCGTCGGGCTCCGGTGGAATCAGGTGCTAGGGCTCGGGATCGAGAGGGGAAATAGGGGAAAAGGATCCTGAGCTCACGAGGAGTGCAGCGGCATTGAAAGTAGGCCCGGGGAAGGCCTGAGGAGGAAGAACGGCGGCGATGAACATCGGCGATCCGAGGAGGAAGAAGACGGCTTCTCGGTGATTCACTACATCTCGGCGTCGAGCTCGTGGCTTGGAAGCTTCAGGGGACCCTGGCGGTTCTTCTGCGCGGCTCAGGAGGGAAGGAGGCAGGTCAGAGCGACGGCGAGCTCGAGCTCTGCTCGGGCTCCAATGGCGGCCGAGAGGAGAGATAGCAGGGGGGAGAATGGGGAGGGGATGAGCTCGGGCACGGCTCGGGGAGCTTATCCCCGACCTCGCCAGCGCGACGCGGCGGCCAGGCAGGCACGCAGCTGCGTGGGGGCGCCGGATCGAGCGGCGGCCACCTCCTGCTCCGACTGGCAAGGAGGAAGACGACAGGTAAGGTGGGTTGGGCTTCAGGTAAGCGTAGGATAGCATTTTACCATTTTTCTGTCTCTGTTTTATTTGCTGACATTGATTTCTATTTATTTTGGCTTCAAAAAGCAGACTAAAAATAGTTTGAAAAGTGCTGGGGTGTTAGTTGGAGTATTTCCAATCACCCATAAAGTTTTCAGCATTTTTGAAAACTATATATTTTTGAATTCAAATATAAGTTTGAATTCAGAGACTTGCTAGTTTAAAATAAAATGCCAAAATTGATTTGAAAATAGTTTTCCCCCCTGATAATTTGTTTTCAATATTTATCAGAAATATTGAACTTTTAAGAAGGCCATTTTGGGTTCATTGATTTTGTCAAGTTTTGAATTTCCTTTGAATAAGAATTGGCTAGGGTTTTTGGTTTGAGTTTCACCACTTCTTTGGAGTTTGTTTCAATTTCTTGAATGCAATGCAAGAAAACATGAGCACAAATACTAAACCCTAGTTAGGGATCCAGGGATGTGACAGCAGCCATCCACCTACGAGCCAGAAAGGCGCATATTACGGCCCATCCCGCGAAACCCTAGATGAGAAATCCCCAAATCCAATGTCAACCAAAAATCCAAATCAACATACCTCACTGTCTGCGGAGGAGCTTGCAGACGAGATTGCGGACGTACACATGGACGTGCCCCAGTGGTGAAAATGGGAACGGGGCGTGACGGACCGCTAAATCTAGACAAATCTCGGGAAAAATGGAGATCCGAGGTCGAGCTTCGAGAGGAGAAAGCTTAACTAGTGTGGCTCGGGCATTTCATCGAACACCTCATGTGCATAGGAGGTGAGCTAGAGCACCCAAATGCCCTCCCCTCGCCGGCCAGAAAAAACAGAGTGCTCTGCCGCGGCGATGGGTATATATCGGAAAATATTTGTCCCGGTTCGTGTCATAAACCGGGGCTAAAGCCCCCCCCCCCTTCTAAACCGGTTCAAGGCACGAACCGGTACCAATGGATGTGGGCCAGGAGCGTGGCCCATTGGTCCCGGTTCGTGCCTAGAACTGGGACAAATGGGTCCAGACGAACCGAGACCAGTGCCCACCAGGCCCCGAACAGCCCCCTGGGCTCATGAACCGGGTCTAATGCCCCCCATGGGTCCCGGTTCGTGAAGAACCGGGACTAATGGGCAGGCCAGACCTGAACCAGAGCCCTGTTTTCTACTAGTGATGCAAAGTAAATGAAGCTGAGTATGAAACATACTCGGCGAAAAATCCTATTTAACCTCGGTGATGAGTAAGCCGAGTGTTACATTCAAAATACAGACCTCAAGTTCATTTCGACCGGCTTAAGCCGTGTAAAACAAGTGTCATTTCACGCTATATAAGCCGAAGGTAAAACCTAGGTTCTCGGTGAAAATGCAGGTATGTCTATCAGACGGGGCTGATGGATGCTGCCCACTCGGTAAGCCGAGTGTGCAACCTAAGTTGTGTCTTTACTCCCTGCCCACCCGGGAACATATTCGTACACCGATTGTCAGCTATTAGCCGACGGATCTGCTCAGCATACTTCCTGAGTTATTGATCCTCACAAATATGGTACTCTATATGCTTTTTTTCCAGCTCCCAAGAGAGGTCTTGCAAAGACTGAATTATTTCATATCCAGATTATTTTCGAAAGGAGACAAAAAAAAATACAGGCTGATAAAATGAAGCGTGGTTTGTAGGTCGAAAGGCCAAGCTGGTCTTGGCATCATGACCTTTGGGTCAAGAATAATGCCTTACTTAGTAAATGGTTGTTCATACTTATACTAAGAATGGTGTTTGGCAAACCCTATTTCTCAACAAGTATCTATAACAAAAAGTTGTTTCTCATGCGTACTGAAACCTGGTGATTCACACTTTTCGACAGGTCTAATGATGGCAAATAAATATCTTTTCCGCTTTGAATCCTTCTCGATTAAAGACGGGTACAAGATTCGTATCTGGAATGACAACTGGTTAGGAAATGCAAGCCACCGAGAAGGCGAGAACAATACCCAGCTTTGTACTGGATTGTTTGCGATAAGAAGGAAACACTTGCACACGTGCTCAGTTCTTTCCTGCATAATATTTCCTTCGGACGGGATTGGATTGGCACACTGGTTGGATCATGGCAAAATCATCCAAATAGCATCTAATCTGTATCCGCTCATAGGTGTTGCCAATATTGTTCGTCATTGCTTGACGACATTCCTTATATGTTCAAAAAATTATTAAGGGTGGAAGGGTCTCCCTTCTTATGGTCACTTTGGCTATGTACAAATGATCTTGTTTTAATGATAAAACTCTTCCCCTTTGCTGGTTATTTTTTCTTGTACGTACTTACTTCGTATGTGGGCTAGGAGGGTGCTTGGATACGTTTTAGTCCCATGACTAAAAGTAGTGGGACTAAAACTTTCTAGCCTCACTCATGCTTGGATCCAAAATACTAAAGAGACTAAAATCAATTTAATCAGCATTTATTATGCTCCCTCTCCCCTAATCCTACCACTATAACTGCCAACTCCTCCCCCACGTCAGTTGATCGAATCTTGCTCCCGCCACTACTGTTGCTCATACACAAGAAAATTTGTCCATACACAAGAAAATAAAAATGCCACTGAACTGACGGAAAAACTGAATGTGAGCAACAGTGTAGCAGGTAATCTGCTGGCCATGCTACGAGCGAACACGCTGTAAACCTGCAAGGACCCGCCGGGTATGCACTATGTAGAGCCTGGTGTGGTGATTCGCAGTGCTCTTTTTCCATACATGTAAAGTAAAATTTTCCATACAAGTAAAGTAAAAATTTCCATACATAAGGAAATTACTATTGTCCATACACAAGAAAATAAGTAACATGACAATGATCTCAATGGCCCTGGAACAAACCATCAGCAATTCTATCTGTCAATTGATTCATGTCAACCGAATCTTGCTCCATTTCTAGATCCCTCCTGTTACGACGCCTCCTCCTTGTTTCCTCAAGGAGAGGTTGATAATTCTAATCTCTGTCACACCTGTCGAATTCCGCATCCGCCAACTGACTTTTGCGGATAAAATTGTGCAAGGCCATACATGCAACAATAATTTTTGTTTGCTTGTGTAGAGGATAACTTTGTATTTTAAAAAGGATCCTCCATTTATTTTTCAGGACTCCAAAAGAACGCTCAATGACATTGCGTAGTCTAGAATGAGTGTAGTTGAAGTGCTCTTTTTTACCTCTCGGCATGGTGCCTTGATGGAACTCATCATAGGAAACATGACACAAAAGGAGACATTGGATTCATGACAACCTAGCTAAGACTCATCTTCGTCATACATCTTCTTTGCTTTGCACCATCTCTTCAACCATATGAGCCTAGCTTGAGGGTTCTTCATGTTTTGGAAGACAAACTTGTTGTGTTTGTCCTTGAATAAGTCACAGGCTACAAAGTACTCAATTGACTCCTCTGCTACCCCACACTCAATGGCAAGTTGCTGACATGTAGCTAGTGCTACCTTACGCTCCTCACTTCTCTTTGCCTTTTCTTTGCCTTGGTCCACAATTGTCTGCAATATGGTGTTTGATGTCTCAGCTTCCTTGTCCATTCTGGTGGTGATCTCCTTCAAAGTCCTCAAAAATGGACCCTTAGTTTTGCCATTCTCCCTGTTCATTTATTTAAAGGACTACTTGTTGTACTCCTAAAATCAACTGAGCTGGTACCCCTCTTGTGGGTATTGGTACTCATTGGGCTGCCAGCCGCATCATCATCATCGTCGTTTGCCTCTGTATCATCTTCTGGCCCAGGTACATAAGCAGAAGTACCATCCACAGCTACCTCATGAAACATCTCATGCAACAGTCCAATGTACTCAGGGTTACACTTTCTAAATTTCTTGAGATTTGGTCTACTCTGCAAAATAATATTTGTACAACATTAGCATATGTCTCAATGTACTCAGGGTTACATTTGATCATGAAAAAACTTTAGTTGTCGTACCTTAATATCCCTCTCCCACCAAGCAGTAGTTGTCGTAACTTCTCCATGTTCGTCGCGGCCGCATCCGGTTTGCTGTGGCAACCACACCAAATCATTGTACACACCCTTCAGGTTCTGTATTTTGTTCTTGACTTCCCTCCCTGGATGCCACAATTTTGTCTTCTGATAATATTTCTCCTTCATATTTTTGTAACCCTGATTGGTCCAAACTTTAGCAGTAAAATTGCCATCCTCTATCTCCTCACAAGCTAACTCACACAAAATGTATGTATTTTCGTCGGTCCAATTAGCCTTGCTTTTGTAACCCTGATCGGTCCAAACTTTAGCAGTAAAACAACCTACATCTCTCTGCTTCAAAGAAATGGTGTGAGCAGAATTTTATACCTTCATGTGATGGTTCAGCGTGTTATCATCTTCATCTTCGTCTTCTTCGATGCCGTCATCAGCATCCACCGGAATCGACGATTCCTGCGGCTGCCTGCTGCTGCCCGCGCCATTTGAACCCCCACGACGTGCACCAACTCGCATGGCAGCAGCATCACCTCCCCCCGAAACAACGACGGCCTTGCCGCGAGCAGCTGGTGCCCTCGCTATGGACAGACCTTGGCGAGATCGACGACCTCGCAGCGGCAAGCCATCTGATCTTGCCCTCTGTGGAGGGAAACCTTGACCGGAGCCGCTGTCTCGGTGAAGAATATGCGTGTACATGGTCATGTCGGGGTACGAGGCGGTGCCGCAGTCGGCGTTGAGGTCAAGGTTCCCCAGGTCCATGCACGGTGCGGCTACATTCCCGGCCCTCGGAACATGGCTGTCGGAACTATCACGCCGGAGACGAGGGGGCGTCAAACCCCACCCTTCGCCGTCCATGGCATCCGCCGCAGCACCAGATGATTCCGTTTGAGACAAGAAATCAAACGAGGCGCCGTGCATGGCAGATGGATCTGAGACAATACTCTCATCCTATTAATGGGTACACAAGCAAAAAAATGGAAGAAATTGAGTGCGCGTCGTCCATGGCGGATGCATCTTGGAATCATCTCTCACCTGAATCGTTCCTCAGCCACCAACAGAACAGCGGAGGGGGAGGCGTGGCGGTAGGCCAAACCGGCGGCTATCAACGGAGGTGGAGGCGGCCGCTGGAGGCCATGGACGACTATCAGCTACTTCCTTCCTCAGCCACCAGGAGCAGGAAGGGGAGAGGAGCACTCCAGGTAGGGGAAAGGAAAAGACGAGGCTGTAGCCGCACCGCTCCTTTGACCGCTCGAGAAGGCTGTAGCCGCACCGTTGTGCTAAATGAAAGAGTAAAACAATGAGAGATTAAATGAGGAGAGAGAGGACTAAAAGATTTTAGTAGGGGTTACTGATCAGCAATCTCTGGTGTTAGCTATATGAATGCTTATGACAACAAACCTTCTCCTGCAACGGCACCAGAAGAATGCTGAAAGCACTCCCCAGTAATGAGACTAGAAGAATGTTGTTGATGGCCCACCAGCGTGTGGGTTCGCAGCAGTTCTCAAGGGTAGAGTATTCGACCCAATTTGTTGATAAGCCGGTCGGGAGGTGAGAGTATACTCTCAAGTATTAGCAGCTGAATTTGTTAGATTGAACCGTACCTGAAAGATTAGTATCTGCAAGCACAGTAGTAACAACAAAGTAATATGATAACAACGGTGTCAGAAACGATCTGTTGACGGCAGACTATTCCTAACGATTGTATCAATGGCGTCTCCATTGCCGCGTTGACGGAAGTTGTCAGTTCCGGTCAACGTCCGGTGAACCAACAGTGTAATAGGTAGCATGAGTTAATGAGCAATAGCAGTGGCAAGGAACAACAGTAGTGACAACAGTAGAAAGTAGCAACAGTAGCAAGCGACAGTAATAGCAACAGTAGCAGCAGAGCAAGACAAGTAACAGCAGTAGCAAGAGTAGTAGCAGCAGAAGAGCAAGACAAGTAACATCAGTAGCAACAGTAGTAGCAGCAGCAACAGAGCAAGACAAGTAACAGCAGTAGGACAAACTCGTAGGCAATGGGTCGGTGATTTGTTTGGATGATATTCATCATGCAACAGTTATAACACGGAGAGATATGTGGCTAGCTCCCGTTCGTCAATGTGATGTAGGCATGCATTCCGTGTGTCGTCATACGTGCTTAGGGAAAAGAACTTGCATGACATCTATTGTCCATCCCTCCCGTGGCAGCGGGGTCCAAAAGGAAACTACGGGATATTAAGGTTCTCCTTTTAATAAAGAACCGGACCAACGCATTAGCACTTGGTGAACACATAAAACTCCTCAAACTATGGTCATCTCCGGGAGTGGTTCCAGTTATTGTCACTCCGGGGTTGCCGGATCATAACACATAGTAGGTAACTACAACTTGCAAGATCGGATCTAAAACACACATATATTGGTGACAACATAATAATTTCAGATCTGAAATCATGGCACTCGGGCCCTAGTGACAAGCATTAAGCCTGGGAAAGTAGTAGTAACATCAATCTCAGAACATAGTGGATACTAGGGATCAATCCCCATCAAAACTAACTCGATTACATGATAGATCTCATCCTACTCATCACCTCCCAGCGAGCCTACGAATAGATTACTCACGAACGACGAAGAGCTTCATGGAATTGGAGAGGGAAGAAGGTTGATGATGTCGATGGCGACGATTTCCCCTCTCTGAAGCCCTAGACGGACTCCAGATCTGCCCTCCAGATAAAGAACAAGTGGTGGCAGCGCCTCCGTATCGAAAACGCGACGAAAACTTCTCTTTTTATTTTTCTGGGACGAAAGGCAACTTATAGAGCTGGAGTTGGGAGCAGCAGGTGCCTGTGGGCCCCACTAGCCTGCCCACCGCCATCAGGGGGATGGTGGCGGAGCAGAGGCTTGTGGCCCACTGGCCCACCCCCTGAGGTGGAACTTGCCGCAAATATTTTTGATATTTTCCAAAACTGCTCCCCGTAAATTTTCACGACTTTTGGAGAACTTTCATTTCTGCACAAAAATAACACCAAGGCAATTCTGCTGAAAACAGCGTCAGTCCAGGTTAGTTCCATTCAAATCATGCAAATTAGAGTCCAAAACAAGGGCAAAAGAGTTTGGAAAAGTAGATACGATGGAGACGTATCATCTCCCCCAAGCGTAAAACCTTGCTTGTCCTCAAGCAACTCAGTTGACAAACTGAGGGAGAAAGAAAAACTTTGACAAACTCTGTTTGATGTTGTTGTTGCAACTATGTCTAACTCATAACGAGAATTTCAGCAAGATCACAAGTTAACCACATAAGCAAATGACACAAAGGTCTCACGGTAAACTAATATCAATGGCATAATCAGCTAACGAGCAAATAATAATGAGTTTCAAATACCAACACTTCAATCAAAACAAGCATGAAGCAATATGAATAGGTGGTATCTCGCTAGCTCTTTCTGAGACCGCAAAACATAAATGCAGAGCACTTTCAAAGATCAAGGGCTGACTAAATTTTGTAATTCATAGCAACGAAGATCCAGTCATAGTCATACTCAATATTAATCAAAAGCGAAGCATAAAAATGACAGAGGTGCTCTCTAATTGGTGCTTATATAAGAGGAGGATGACTCAACAGGAAAAAAAATAGATAGACCCTTCGCAGAGGGAAGCATTGCTTTACAGAGGTGCCAGAGCTCAAGCTTTGAAAACAGAGATAATAATTTTGGGTGGCATGCTTTCATTGTCAATGCAATGACCAAGAGTTCTCAATATCTTCCATGCTACTCATGCTATAAGTGGTTTCCAAACATAAAAGTAAAGTTTTAACTCCCCCACCACAAATCAATCACACTCCACGGCTAGCCGAATCCTCGGGTACCATCCATACTAACATCAATCCAGGGGGAGTCTTGTTTTACAGTTAGGTTTTTGATTTAAGCGTGGAACTGGGCATCCCAAATACCGGCCCCTTTCTCGTGAATGACAGTGAATAAACACATGTTGAGGACAACACTCCTAGCATGGAAGATACCAATAGCCCTCTGTCACCACATGAGCGGTTCGGGCATGCAAAACGGATTATTTCTTGAAGGTTTAGAGAATGGCACATGCAAATTTACTTGGAACGGCAGGTAGATACCGCAAATAGGTATGTATGGTGGGCTCTCATGGAAAAACTATTGGGTTTATGGAAGAGGATGCGCAAGCAGTATTCCGCTTAGTACAAGTGAAGGCTAGCAAAAGACTCGGAAGCGACCAACTAGAGAGCGACAACAGTCATCAAGATGCAGTGAGTTTGACTAACATTGAATGCAAGCATGAACAGGATATAAATCACCATGAACACGAACATCATAGAGGCTATGTTGATTTTGTTTCAACTACATGCATGAACATGCGCCAAGTCAAGCCACTTGAAACATTCAAAGGAGAATACCATCCTATCATACTACATCATAGTCATCTCAAAATCTATGTTGGCATTCAAGACAAACCATTATAAGCTCTCAGCTAAATAAGCATGGCATCAGAAACTATGATCTCTAAGTTGTCATTTCAAACATGGTTCTCTCACAACAAAGCTAAATCTGGGTTGACAAGCTAGTCATATTTACAAAACCAAAATAGATAGAGTTCATACCAGCTTTTCAGTCTTAGTCACTTCGTCATATATCATCATTGTTGCCTTTCATTTGCACGATCGAACGATGAAAACGATAGTAAGCGCATTGGACTAAGCTGAATCTGCACGCAAACACAAAGGAGAAGAAAAGTAATATGGCTCTTTGAAAGCTAAACAGGTAAGCATGCAAGAACCAATAAACATTGTAACCAATATCTTCTACCTTGACACGAAGAAAAAGAAAACTATTTACACGGGAAAGCTCCCAACAAGCCAAAGAAGAAAGAAAAATCTTTTTGGATTTTCTCAAAGGACACAAAACAAGAAAACGAAAAGAAACTAGCATGGATAATACAGTGGCAAAGTGTAAACACAGGCTAACAGAGTGAAAGCATAAGCATGAATGTAAAGTCGGTGAGAACACGTACTCCCCCAAGCTTAGGCTTTTGGCCTAGCTTGGTCTACTGCCATGGTGGATCCTGGCGAAACCCAAAGTCATAATGGGTGTTATACGGGAGTGCTGAAGCCACTGCCTGAATAGCTGCCTCACGAAGTTGAGCAGCTGTAGCCTCCCTCTCATACTCCTCTGCCTCTCCTATGGTTATGTAGTATCTTCGTTTAACCTAAAAGTCAAAGAAAGCAGGAGCAGGAAGGGTAATATGGAAAACACGCTGCCGGTTAAATATCAAGCGGTATAGGAGGGATCCATGATATCTCTCAAGGAACTGGTAGCGTGTTAGAGCGACACGATCAAGGTAAGCTGTACGAAGAGGAGGGTCTTCTGGACGGATGGATACCCCAAGAAAATTAGCTAAGCATGTAGCATAAACTCCACCAAAGAAATCCCCCTCACCGGCATTTTTATTCAGCCTCCTTGCTATAATAGCTCCCACATTGAAGCTCTTGTCACATGTTACTGTGCTCTTAAGGATACTAAGATCGGAAGCGCATAGGTGAGAATGTGCACCCTTGCCGTTAATGCACCTACCTATGAAGAGGGCAAGGTAGTGCAGGGCAGGGAAATGGATGCTTCCTATGGTGGCTTGCGTGATATCTCTGGTTTCTCCAACAGTTATACTGGAGACAAAGTATCTGACCGAAGACTTAGGAGGATCATTAACACTACCTCCATCGGGTATCTTGCAAATCCTATTAAAATCCTCTAGATCCACGGTATGTGATTTATCGTACAGGTCAAACAGTATGGATGATTCACGGCCAGCTAAAAATTTAAATCTACGCACGAAAGAGGCAGTGAGCATAGCATACTTTTCACATTTATCTGAGAGGAATTGTTCTAACCCGGCATTGCGGACAACTGCATCAAACTCATCCTTGAAGCCTGCTTCGATCATGAACTCATTGGAAGGCCATTCACATGGTTTCACCGGTGCGTCCCTTAGTTGAAAAGGTTCGGGCTCCCGAAAGTAGAGATGAGGACCCTTCTTACTTGAGGACCCACCATGAAACTATTGGAAATATGCCCTAGAGGCAATAATAAATTAGTTATTATTATATTTCTTAGTTCATGATAATCGTTTATTATCCATGCTATAATTGTATTGATTGGAAACACAATGCATGTGTGGATACATAGACAAAACACTGTCCCTAGTAAGCCTCTAGTTGACTAGCTCGTTGATCAAAGATGGTCAAGGTTTCCTGACCATAGGCAAGTGCTGTCACTTGATAACGGGATCACATCATTAGGAGAATCATGTGATGGCCTAGACCCAAACTAATAGACGTAGCATGTTGATCGTGTCATTTTGTTGCTACTGTTTTCAGCGTGTCAAGTATTTATTCCTATGACCATGAGATCATATAACTCACTGACACCGGAGGAATGCTTCCTGTGTATCAAACGTCGCAACGTAATTGGGTGACTATAAAGATGCTCTACAGGTATCTCCGAAGGTGTTCGTTGAGTTAGTATGGATCAAGACTGGGATTTGTCACTCTGTATGACGGAGAGGTATCTCGGGGCCCACTCGGTAATACAACATCACACACAAGCCTTGCAAGCAATGTGACTTAGTGTAAGTTGCGGGATCTTGTATTATGGAACGAGTAAAGAGACTTGCCGGTAAACGAGATTGAAATAGGTATGCGGATACTGACGATCAAATCTCGGGCAAGTAACATACCGAAGGACAAAGGGAATGACATACGGGAATATATGAATCCTTGGCACTGAGGTTCAAACGATAAGATCTTCGTAGAATATGTGGGATCCAATATGGGCATCCAGGTCCCGCTATTGGATATTGACCGAGGAGTCACTCGGGTCATGTCTACATAGTTCTCGAACCCGTAGGGTCTGCACACTTAAGGTTCGACGTTGTTTCATGCGTATTTGAGTTATATGGTTGGTTACCGAATGTTGTTCGAAGTCCTGGATGAGATCACGGACGTCACGAGTGTTTCCGGAATGGTCCGGAAACGAAGATTGATATATAGGATGACCTCATTTGATTACCGGAAGGTTTTCGGAGTTACCGGAAATGTACCGGGAATGACGAATGGGTTGCGGGTGTTCACCGGGGGGGGGGGGCAACCCACCCCGGGGAAGCCCATAGGCCTTGGGGGTGGCGCACTAGCCCTTAGTGGGCTGGTGGGATAGCCCAAGAAGGCCCTATGCACCATAGGAAGAAAATCAAAGAGAAAAAAAAGAGGAGGTGGGTAAAGGGGGAAGAACTCCTCCTTCCAAACCTATTTGGATTCGGTTTGGAAGGGGAGGACTCCCCCCCCCCTTGGCTCGGCCGAACCCCTTGGGGGTCCTTGGACCCCAAGGCAAGGCTCCCCCTCTTCCCCCTATATATACGCAGGTTTTAGAGCTGATTTGAGACAACTTTGCCACAACAGCCCGACCACATATCTCCACGGTTTTACCTCTAGATCGTGTTTCTGTGGAGCTTGGGCGGAGCCCTGCTGAGATAAGATCACCACCAACCTCCGAAGCGCCGTCCACTTATCTACCTCTCCGTCTCTCTTGCTGGATCAAGAAGGCCGAGATCATCGTCGAGCTGTACGTGTGCTGAACGCGGAGGTGCCGTCCGTTCGGCACTAGATCGTGGGACTGATCACGGGACGGTTCGCGGGGAGGATCGAGGGACGTGAGGACGTTCCAAAACATCAACCGCGTTCACTAACGCTTCTGCTGTGCGATCTACAAGGGTACGTAGATCGAATATCCCCTCTCGTAGATGGACATCACCATGATAGGTCTTCGTGCGCGTAGGAATTTTTTTTGTTTCCCATGCGACGTTCCCCAACAGTGGCTTCATGAGCTAGGTTCATGCGTAGATGTCTTCTCGAGTAGAACACAAAAGTTTTTGTGGGCTGTGATGTGCGTTTTTCTGCCCTCCTTAGTCTTTTCTTGATTCCGCGGTATTGTTGGATTGAAGCGGCTCGAACCGACATTACTCGTACGCTTACGAGAGACTGGTTTCATCACTACCAGTAACTCCGTTGCTCAAAGATGACCGGCGAGTGTCGGTTTCTCCAACTATAGTTGAATCAGATTTGACCGAGGAGGTCCTTGGATAAGGTTAAATAGAAATTCATATATCTCCATTGTGGTGTTTGCGTAAGTAAGATGCGATCCTACTAGATACCCATGGTCACCACGTAAAACATGCAACAACAATTAGAGGATGTCTAACTTGTTTTTGCAGGGTATGCTTGTGATGTGATATGGCCAACGATGTGATGTGATATATTGTATGTATGAGATGATCATGTTGTAATAGTTAATATCGACTTGCACGTCGATGGTACGACAACCGGCAGGAGCCATAGGGTTGTCTTTCAACTAACGTTTGTGCTTGCAGATGTGTTTACTATATTGCTAGGACGTAGCTTTAGTAGTAATAGCATGAGTAGCACGACAACCCCGATGGCGACACGTTGATGGAGATCATGGTGTGACGCCGGTGGCAAGAAGTTCGTGCCGGTGCTTTGGTGATGGAGATCAAGAAGCACATGATGATGGCCATAGCATGTCACTTATGAATTGCATGTGATGTTAATCCTTTATGCACCTTATCTCACTAAAATTTCAAGACGAAATTGTGTTCTCCCCGACTGTGCACCGTTGCGAGAGTTCTTCGTTACGAGACACCACGTGATGATCGGGTGTGATAGACTCAACGTTCACATACAACGGGTGCAAAACAGTTGCACACGCGGAACACTCGGGTTAAGCTTGACGAGCCTAGCATGTACAGACATGGCCTCGGAACACATGAGACCGAAAGGTCGAGCATGAATCGTATAGTTGATATGATTAGCATAGAGATGCTTACCACTGAAACTATTCTCGACTCACGTGATGATCGGACTTGAGATAGTGGATTTGGATCATATACCACTCAAATGACTAGAGAGATGTACTTTTTGAGTGGGAGTTCTTAAGTAATATGATTAATTGAACTAATTGTCATGAACATAGTCTAATGGTCTTTGCGAATTACGATGTAGCTTGCACTATAGCTCTACTGTTTTTACATGTTCCTAGAGAAAATTTAGTTGAAAGTTGATAGTAGCAAACTTTGCAGACTCAGTCTGTAAAACCGAGGATTGTCCTCGTTGCTGTGCAGAAGGCTTATGTCCTTAATGCACCACTCGGTGTGCTGCACCTTGAGCGTCGTCTATAGATGTTGTGAACATCCGACATACACGTTTCTGATGACTACACGATAGTTCAGTGCAAAATACTTAATGGCTTAGAAGCAAGGCGTCGAAGACGTTTTGAAACGCCACGGAACATAAGTGATGTTCTAAAGAGATGAAATTGTGATTTCATACTTGTGCCCTTGTTAAGAGGTACGAGACCTCCGACAAGATTCTTTGTCCACAAAGTAAAGGAGAAAAGCTCAATCGTTGAGCGTGTGCTCAGATTGTCTGAGTACGACAATCGCTTTAATCAAGTGGGAGTTAATCTTCCAAATAGTGGTGGTTCTCCAAAGTCACTGCCACCAAGCTGTAAGAGCTTCATGATGAACTATAACATATCAAGGATAGATACAATGATCCTCGAGCGATTCGCGATGTTTGACACTGCGAAAGTAGAAATCAAGAAGGAGCATCAATAGTTGATGGTTTGTAAAACCACTAAGTTTCAAGAAAGGCAAGGGCTAGAAGGGATACTTCGTGAAACGGCAAAACAGTTGCTGCACTAATGAAGAGACCCAAGACAAAACCCAAACCTGAGACTAAGTGCTTCTGTAATGAGGGGAACAGTCACTGAGGCGGAGCAACTCTAGATACTTGGTAGATAAGAAGGCTGGCAAAAGTCGAAAGAAGTATATTTGATATACATGATGCATACTTTACTAGTACTCCTAGTAGCATGAGGGTATTGGATACCGGTTCGGTTGCTAAGTGATTAGTAACACGAAATGAAAGCTACGGCATAAACGGAGACTAGCTAAAGGCGAGGTGACGATACGTGTTGGAAGTATTTCCAAGATTGATATGATCAAAACATCGCACGCTCCCTCTACCATCGGGATTGGTGTTAAACCTAAATAATTGTTATTTGGTGCTTGCGTTGAGCATGAACATGATTGGATCGCGTTTATTGCAATACGATTATTCATTTAAAGAGAATAGTGGTTACTCTATTTGCTTGAATAATCACCTTCAATGGTTTATTGAATCTCGATCGTAGTGTTACACATGTTCATGATATTGGTGCCAAAAAGATACGAGGTAATGATGATAGTACCACTTACTTGTGGCACTGCCGCTTGAGTCATGTTGGTATAAATTGCATGAAGAGACTCCATGCTGATGGATCTTTATACTCACTTGATTTTGAATCACTAGTGACATGCAAATCATACCACATGAGCAAGTCCTTGTTTTCATTGAGATGAAACAAGATAGTAACTTGTTGCAAGTGATACATATTGATGTATGCAGTCCAATGGGTGCTGAGGCACGCAGTGGATATCATTATGTTCTTACTTCAATGACGATTTGAGTAGATACAAGAGTATTTACCTAATGAATCACAAGTCTGAAATATTGAAAGGTTCAATTCTGTTTCGGAGTGAAGTTCGTCGTAACAAGAGGATAAACTATCTACGATATGATCATAGAAATGAATATCTGAGTTACGAGTTTTGGTACGTAGTTAAGACAATGTGGAAATTGTTTTGCAGTTCATGCCACCTGGAACATCATAGTGTGATGATGTGTCTGAACGTCATAGCCACGCACTATTTGGTATGGTGCATGCTATGATGTCTCTTATCTAATTACCACTATCATTTATGGGTTACGCATTAGAGACAACCGCATTCACTTTAAATAGGGCACCCCGTATTTCTGTTGAGATGACACAGTATAGACCGAGGTTTAGAGAAATCTAAACTATCGTTTCTTGAAAGTTTGCGGCTTCGACACTTATGTGAAAAAGTTTCAGTATGATAAGCTCGAACCCAAAAGCGGATAAATGCATCTTCATAGGATATCCAAAACAGTTGGGTACATCTCCTATCTCAGATCCGAAAGCAAAGTGTTTGTT
Source organism: Hordeum vulgare subsp. vulgare (assembly GCF_904849725.1). Taxonomy (NCBI): domain Eukaryota; kingdom Viridiplantae; phylum Streptophyta; class Magnoliopsida; order Poales; family Poaceae; genus Hordeum; species Hordeum vulgare. The sequence continues at coordinate 15,450,481 of NC_058523.1, forward strand.
TCTAGAAACGGATCCTTTCTCGAGGAAAGGTTTCTCTCGAAAGAATTGAGTGGGAGGGTGGTAGAACTTGATGAGGTTATTGAACCATCACTTCAACCAGTGTGTAGCAGGGCGCAGGAATTTGTTCCTGTGGCGCCTACACCAATTGAAGTGAAAGCTGATGACGGTGATCATCGAGCATCGGATCAAGTTACTACAAGCCTTGTAGGTTGACAAGGTCACGTACTACTGCAGAGTGGTACGGTAACCCTGTCTTGGAGGTCATCTTGTTGAGCAACAGTGAACCTACGAGTTATGGAGAAAGCAATGGTGGGCCCGGATTCCGACAAATGGCTGGAAGCCATGAAATCCGAGAGAGGATCCATGTATGAAAACAAAGTGTAGACTTTGGAAGAACTACTTGATGGTCATAGGACTATTGAGTAAAGATGGATCTTTAAAAGGAAGACAGACGATGATGGTGATAAGTCACGATTAAGAAAAGCTCGACTTGTCGCAAAGATGTTTCCGACAAGATCAAACAGTTGACTATGATGAGACTTTCTCACTCATAGCGATGCTAAAAGTCTGTTAGAATTATGTTAGTAGTTGATGCATTATTTATGAAATATTGCACATAGGATGTCAAAACATTGTTTCCTCGACGGTTTCCTTGAGAAAATATTGTATGTGATACAACCAGGAGGTTTTGTCGATCCTAAAGATACTAGCAAGTATGCAAGCTCCAGCGATCCTTCAATGGACTGGTGCAAGCATCTCGGAGTTGGAATATACACTTTGATGAGATGATCAAAGATTTTGGGTTTGTACAAGGTTGATGAGAAACTTGTATTTCCAAAGAAGTGAGTGGGAGCACTATAGAATTTCTGATAAGTATATGTGGTTGACATATTGTGGATCAGAAGTAATGTAGAATTTCTGTAAAGCATACAAGGTTGTTTGAAAGGAGTTTTCAAAGGAATACCTGGATTGCACTACTTGAACGTTGAGCATCAAAGATCTATGGAGATAGATCGAAAGCGCTTAATAGAAGTTTCAACAAGATGCATGCCTTGACAAGTTTTTGAAGGAGTTCAAAATAGATCAGCAAAGAAGGAGTTCTTGGTTGCGTTGTGAGGTGTGAATTCGAGTAAGACTAAAAACCCGACCCCGGCAGAATAAAGAGAATAGACGAAGGTCGTCTTCTATGCCTTAGCCGTAGACTCTGAAGTATGCCATGCTGAGTACCGCACCTGATGTGTGCCTTGCAGAAAATCTGTTAAGAGGTACACAGAGTGATCCAGGATTGAATCAGTGATCAGCGGTCAAAGTTATCCTTAGTAACTAAATAGACTAAGGAATTTTTCTCGATTATGGAGGTGGTTAAAGAGTTCGTCGTAAAGGGTTACGTCGATGCAAGCTTTGACACTAATCCGAATAACTATGAGTAGTGAAACGGATTCGTATAGTAGAGTAGATATTTGGAGCATTTCCGAATAGCACGTAGTAGCAGCATCTATAAGATGACATAAAGATTTGTAAAGAACACACGGATATGAAAGTTCCAGAACCGTTGACTAAAACCTCTCTCACGAGCAAGGCGTAATCACACCCATAACTATATGGGTGTTGGATTCGTTGAAATCACATGGTGATGTGAACTAGATTATTGACTCTAGTGCAAGTGGGAGACTGTTGGAAATATGCCCTAGAGGCAATAATAAATTAGTTATTATTATATTTCTTAGTTCATGATAATCATTTATTATCCATGCTATAATTGTATTGATTGGAAACACGGTGCATGTGTGGATACATAGACAAAACACTGTCCCTAGGAAGCCTCTAGTTGACTAGCTCGTTGATCAAAGATGGTCAAGGTTTCCTGACCATAGGCAAGTGTTGTCACTTGATAACGGGATCACATCATTAGGAGACTCATGTGATGGACTAGACCCAAACTAATAGACGTAGCATGTTGATAGTGTCATTTTGTTGCTACTGTTTTCTGCGTGTCAAGTATTTATTCCTATGACCATGAGATCATATAACTCACTGACACCGGAGGAATGCTTTGTGTGTATCAAACGTCGCAACATAATTGGGTGACTATAAAGATGCTCTACAAGTATCTCCAAAGGTGTTCGTTGAGTTAGTATGGATCAAGACTGGGATTTGTCACTCTGTATGACGGAGAGGTATCTCGGGGCCCACTCGGTAATACAACATCACACACAAGCCTTGCAAGCAATGTGACTTAGTGTAAGTTGCGGGATCTTGTATTATGGAACGAGTAAAGAGACTTTCCGGTAAACAAAATTGAAATAGGTATGCGGATACTGACGATCAGATCTCGGGCAAGTAACATACCGAAGGACAAAGGGAATGACATACGGGATTATATGAATCCTTGGCACTGAGGTTCAAACGATAAGATCTTCGTAGAATATGTGGGATCCAATATGAGCATCCAGGTCCCGCTATTGGATATTGACCGAGGAGTCACTCGGGTCATGTCTACATAGTTCTCGAACCCGCAGGGTCTGCACACTTAAGGTTCGACGTTGTTTCATGCGTATTTGAGTTATATGGTTGGTTACCGAATGTTGTTTGAAGTCCCGGATGAGATCACGGACGTCACGAGGGTTTCTGGAATGGTCTGGAAACGAAGATTGATATATAGGATGACCTCATTTGATTACCGGAAGGTTTTCGGAGTTACCAGGAATGACGAATGGGTTCCGGGTGTTCACCGGGGGGGCAACCCACCCCGGGGAAGCCCATAGGCCTTGGGGGTGGCGCACCAGCCCTTAGTGGGCTGGTGGGACAGCCCAAGAAGGCCCTATGCGCCATAGGAAGAAAATCAAAGAGAAAAAAAAAGAGGAGGTGGGAAAAGGGGGAAGGACTCCTCCTTCCAAACCTAGTTGGATTCGGTTTGGAAGGGGAGGACTCCCCCCCTTGGCTCGGCCGAACCCCTTGGGGGTCCTTGGACCCCAAGGCAAGGCTCCCCCTCTTCCCCCTATATATACGGAGGTTTTAGGGCTGATTTGAGACAACTTTGCCACGGCAGCCCGACCACATATCTCCACGGTTTTACCTCTAGATCGCATTTCTGTGGAGCTCGGGCGGAGCCCTGCTGAGATAAGATCACCACCAACCTCCGGAGCGCCGTCATGCTGCCGGAGAACTCATCTACCTCTCCGTCTCTCTTGCTGGATCAAGAAGGCCGAGATCATCGTCGAGCTGTACGTGTGCTGAACGCGGAGGTGTCGTCCGTTCGGCACTAGATCGTGAGACTGATCGCGGGACGGTTCACGGGGTGGATCGAGGGACGTGAGGACGTTCCACTACATCAACCGCGTTCACTAACGCTTCTGCTGTGCGATCTACAAGGGTACGTAGATCGAATATCCCCTCTCGTAGATGGACATCAGCATGATAGGTCTTCGTGCGCGTAGGAAATTTTTTTGTTTCCCATGCGACGTTCCCCAACAGAAACTTCCTCCTGAACATAATTTCCTTATGCTGAAATTTTTGAAGTTCAAGAGAAAAGTGAATAAAGACCCACCACACCTTGTAGCAACTACTCCTACTAGTGCCTAGAGACCGTATCACACACTAAAACTACTTGGAACCAGCTAAAATCAACATTTCTAGATCAAGAATAGGGTCACCAAGGTAGCAAGAATACGCGAAGAATAAAGCACTCGAGCAAAAACTAATTGGACCAATGGAGGAGTCACTTACCAAGGAGTAATTTCCCCAAAACGGTTCGGAGAATGGTGCTTTGATCAAGGAGATCGAAAATCACAGCCAAATGAGCAAGAACACGGGGTTGAGTTGCGCAACAAATTTTTCTGGAGGTGGAAGAAGAGGCTGGGAGCTAGAATGAGTGGAGGGGATGCCTGTGGGCCCCACAAGCTTGCACCCCGCCACCAGGGGGTAGGTGGCGGTGGGGGGGCTTGTGGCCCACGGGTCTGGCCCCCAGGCAAGCTCTCAGGCCCAGAAACTTTCGAAAATTCCAGAAAAAATCATACTAAATTTTCAGGACCATCGGAGAACTTTTATTTTCGAGGTATTTTTCTCCGGGACGCTAAAACAGAAAACAGGAAAAGCTAAACTAATTATATCATTTTTCTTCTAAGCAACAGAAAAGGAAAGCTCAAAATAGAGTTATGTGACTCTTTGATTCATCCGTTTCATGGTCATCGAAAGAAATCCGTCAATGGGGTTGATCAAGTCCTTATGACAAAACCTTCTCGAATCGCAGAGAGAACGGAGAATTTTCGAATAGCCACTAAGTCACCTCAATGGGGATATGAATCTCCCCAACAAGCAAATCATACTTCATCTTGACACAAGGAATAGGGCATTCAAAGCTCAATGAGAATCGATGAAGTCTTTTCAATAGCATTGATGCAATGTACTGGATATCGTTTCTTCGAAAAGTGCACTGTGTGCTCATTACCGTTGACATGGAAAGTGACATTGCCTTTGTTGCAATCTATAACAGCCCCTGCAGTGTTTAAAAAGGGTCTTCCGAGGATGATAGCCATGGCATCGTCCTCGGGAATATCCAAGATAACAAAGTCTGTTAAGATAGTGGTGTTAGCAACCACAACAGGCACATCCTCGCAAATGCCGATAGGGAAAGCAGTTGATTTGTCGGCCATTTGCACAGAAATTTCAGTGGGTGTCAACTTATCCAACTCAATTCTACGATAAAGAGAAAGCGGCATAACACTAACACCGTTTCCAAGGTCACATAAGGCAGTTCTTACGTAGTTTCCTTTAATGGAGCAAGGTATAGTGGGCACTCCGGGATCACCAAGTTTCTTAGGAGTTCCACCCTTGAAAGTATAGTTGGCAAGCATGGTGGAGATCTCAAGATCTGGTATCTTTCGTTTATTAGTCACGATATCTTTAATGTACTTGGCATATGGAGACATCTTGAGCATATCAGTTAACCGCATCTGCAGAAAGACGGGTCTTATCATCTCAACGAAGCGCTCAAAATCTTCATCATCCTTTTTCTTGGATGGCTTAGGAGGAAAGGGCATAGGTCTCTGAACCCATGGCCCTCTTTCTTTACCATGCTTCTTAGCAGTGAAGTCATTCTTGTCGTATTTCTTAGGTTGTGGATTATCAAGATTAACCGTAGGTTCAATCTCCACATCCTCATCATTGATAGGTTGAGCATTATTATGAACATCACTGTCCATATTGTCACCAGGTTCATGTTCATCACGAGATTGTGTTTCTGCATCAGACGCAGAGATATCATTACGTTCTTCAGGTGTGACAGTATTTGGTGAACTGGCGTGCAGGTTTCTATCATCCTTCTTCTTCTCCTTAGGATGACTAGGTGTATCAGCATTGATTCCTTGAGAATCTTGATCAATTCTCTTAGGATGACCTTCACGATACAAAGGTTCCTAAGTCATTTTGCCTCCTCTAGTAATGACTCTGACAGAGTTGTCATTTCATTCATTGAGCAAGTCATTCTGAGCTTTAAGTACTTGTTCTACCTGAGTAGTAATCATAGAGGCATGTTTACTCACAAGCTTCAGATCATTGACATTTCTGTCTACACAAGCACTTAAATGGCTAAGCATACAAGTACTTTTTTCCAAATGTCTGCTAACATAATCATTGAAACTGTGTTGTTTGGCAACAAAGTTGTCAAATTCATCAAAGCATAGGCTAGCAGGTTTATCAAAAGGAATATCACTCTCATCAAACCTACGCAGAGAATTCACTTCTACTACCTGTATCGGGTTATCGAGACCATTGATGTCTTTGATAGGTGGTAGATTTTTGACATCTTCAGCTCTAATGCATTTCTCTTGCATAGATTTCTTGGCTTCTTGCATATCTTCGGGACTGAGGAATAGAATACCTCTTTTCTTAGGAGTTGGCTTAGGAGGTGGTTCGGGAATAGTCCAAGCATTATCGTTGATCAAGAGATTATTCGGTAGGGTCTCAGCTTGTTCTAAAGTTCGTTCCCTAAAAACACAACCGGCACAACTATCTAGGTGGTCTCTAGAGGCATCGGTAAGTCCGTTATAGAGGATATCAAGTATCTCGTTCTTCTTAAGAGGGTGATCAGGCAAAGCATTCTGTAGCTGGACGAGCCTCCCCCAAGCTTGTGGGAGACTCTCTTCTTGGAGTTGAGCAAAGTTGTATATTTCCTGCAAGGCAGCTTGCTTCTTATGGGCAGGGAAATATTTCTCACAGAAGTAATAGACCATCTCCTCGGGACTGCGCACACATCCAGGAGCAAGAGAAGTGAACCAGACTTTAGCGTCATCCTTTAGAGAGAAAGGAAATGGCATAAGGATATAGTAGTGGCAGATCTTCTCCTCATTAGTGAAAGGTTGGCTATTTCGGATAGTTTGGCAAGATGGGCTATGACCGTCTTTGACTCATAACCGTGAAAAGGATCAGATTCGACTAGAGAGATTATCTCAGGGTAGACAGAGAATTCATAATCCTTATCGGTGACAAAGATAGGCGAAGTGGCAAACTTCAGTCATTTTTCATCCTGGCTTCCCGAGATTTTTCCTTCCACTTGAGAAGTAATTTCTCAGCGTCATAGGCATCCTTACACGCAAGAAAATCCTCAGCTATCTCTCCCTCCATAATGTAACCCTTAGGTATATCAGGCAATTCATATCTAGGAGAGCTAAATCTAGCAGGAGCAAAAGCAGGTTCTATCTCAATAGTATTGGCAGTATCAGAAGCATCACGAGCATTGGCAGTAACTCTAGCAATATGAGCATCAAGGAACACTCCTAGTGGAACATCAGGCAAAGTAGCATCTCTAGCAGTATCAAGCATAACATCATCAGGCATAGCATCTCTAGCAGTATCAAGCATAGCATCATCAGGCAAAATAGCATCTCTAGCATCATCAGGCAAAGTAGTATCAAGCATAGCATCTCTAGAAGTATCAGGCATAGTATCAAGCATAGCATCATCAGGCATAGTATCAAGCATAGCAACTCTAGCAGTAGTATCACAAGCATCATCAAGCACAGGCGACATATCAAGATTTCTAGCAGGAGGTGATGTCGCAAACTTACTCATAACTGAAGGTGAATCAAGTGCACAGCTAGATGGCAATTCCTTACCTCCCCTCGTAGTTGAGGGCAAGACTTTGGTCTTCGGATCCTTCAGATTCTTCATAGTGATCAGCGGATATAAATCCCAAGTGACTCAGAGAATATAGCAATACCTCCCCGGCAACGGCGCCCGAAAAATGCTGATCTGCAATCTCTGGCGTTAGCTAGACGAATGCTTATGACAACAAACCTTCTCCTGCAACGGCACCAGAAGAATGTGAAAGCACTCCCCAGTAATGAGACTAGAAGAATGTTGTTGATGGCCCACCAGCGCATGGGTTCACAACAGTTTTCGAGGGTAGAGTATTCGACCCAATTTATTGATAAGCCCGTCGGGAGGTGAGAGTATACTCTCAAGTATTAGCATTTGAATTTGTCAGATTCAACCGCACCTGAAAGATTAGTATCTGCAAGCACAGTAGTAACAGCAAAGTAATATGATAACAACGGTGTCAGAAACGATCTATTGACGGCAGACTATTCCTAACGATTGTATCAATGGCGCCTCCGTTGCCGCGTTGATGGAAGTTGTCAGTTCGAGTCAACGTCCGGTGAACCAACAGTGTAACAGGTAGCAGCAGTGTAACGAGAAATAGCAGTGGCAAGGAACAGCAGTAGTGAAAGCAGTAGCAAGTAGCAACAGCAGCAAGTGATAGTAATAGCAGCAGTAGCAGCAGAGCAAGACAAGTAACAGCAGTAGCAACAATAGTAGCAGCAGCAGAGCAAGACAAGTAACAGCAGTAGCAATAGTAGTAGCAGCAGCAGCATAGCAAGACAAGTAACAGCAGTAGGACAAACTCGTAGGCAATGGGTCGGTGATTTGTTTGGATGATATTCATCATGCAACAGCTATAACACGGAGAGATATGTGGCTAGCTCCCGTTCGTCAATGTGATGTAGGCATGCATTCCGTATGTCGTCATACGTGCTTAGGGAAAAGAACTTCCATGACATATATTGTCCATCCCTCCCGTGGCAGCGGGGTCCAAAAGGAAACTATGGGATATTAAGGTTCTCCTTTTAATAAAGAACCGGACCAACGCATTAGCACTTGGTGAACACATGAACTCCTCAAACTATGGTCATCTCCGGGAGTGGTTCCGGTTATTGTCACTCCGGGGTTGTCGGATCATAACACATAGTAGGTAACTACAACTTGCAAGATCGGATCTAAAACACATATATATTGGTGACAACATAATAATTTCAGATCTGAAATCATGGCACTCGGGCCCTAGTGACAAGCATTAAGCATGGCAAAGTAGTAGTAACATCAATCTCAGAAAACAGTGGATACTAGGGATCAATCTCCATCAAAACTAACTCGATTACATGATAGATCTCATCCTACTCATCACCGCCCAGCGAGCCTACACTATAAGGATATCCCCCCTAAAGCAACATAAATTGTACAACATTTTGACTATATGTTGCAAAGTTCACAGTAGATACGCATATAAACAGTGCAACTTATGCGTTGTAGATTTGCTGGTCATAACCCTATTGTGGTACATATATATGAAAAAAATAAACAAAAGGAGAGAAAAAGATGTGCGAGAAACAGAGCACCCAATCCCCCCATCTCTCCCAAATCACCGCCACCAACCGCCTCGTCTGCCTCCTCTGCTCTGACCCAGTTCGCCGTCAGCCCTTCTGCTCCCCTCCTCCAACCTCGTAGCTTCGGAGGCTACCAGATCCGCCGCAACCACCACCCACCCATCCCTCCCGCATCCCATCACTATATTTCACTTGTCTTCTCGATGCCCCACCTGCAGCGGCTGATTCACTTAGCGTCCGGCGAATTCCGCCACCGCGAAGCACAACTCAAGGCCCCGTCGCACCGCGGAGCCCCCCATCCGGCTAGGTCTGGAGCTGGCAGCAACCAAAGACCACCCAGGAGCCTCCCCTCATGGATAGGGTTTCGGACTCAGGGCGTCGGCTCCGTCACTGGTGTCCATGTTGTTCTCTTTTCCACTAACTTGCCCCTGCAGTCATCTCTTGTTACCTAGGTTGGCTCGTCGAAGATATCATGATTTTGTTTCGTTGGTATGGATGGATAATAGCTCATTCCCGATTGTAATTGTAGTCATGTTATTGTTGCAGAAATTGTTTGGAAATTGCTAGAGGCAAACCTTCTTGCATGTCTTCAGGGCAGAGATGGCGGTAACATCTGCTCTTTGTCGCTTTCACACTTCCCGCTGCAGCACACCTTGGTAAAGATTGGATAAAGTTCCACCACTCCCTGCTTTTGACTGTTCTTTCTTGTCCAGACTATTCTTGCATTTAGTTCCTATTATGTTATCATCGATGGACCTATGAGTTCGTCTTTACCCTGTGAGAATATCCGAGTAAGGCCAAGAATATGTGTGGTTCAATTCATGTTGGACTCGGGTTTTTTTTTCTCATGTAAGCTGCAACTGTCCAATTGAGTACGAGAGTTGATTCTGGTTTTGCGAGATTTGTGCCTCACTCGGACCATCTTCGCATGTATTTTGCATTGATTAAGTGCTACTGATGTGCTGATCCGTCGAGTTGAGACTTACTTTTTTTTATGACCATGCAGATGATGTGCTCACCCTATCAATAAGTGTTTCTTATCCTTGATTGTGCTCGATAGATGTGATGTGCGTGTAAGTGCTCTTTGTTTACCCTTTTAACTAAACCGAGGCTTGTTTCCTAAACTAATTTTATTCCAGTTTTCGTGTATTGCTCGTGAAACTATTTATAATAATTTACTATTAGAATATTTTGTCCCTTTGCTGATTGTCTACATGCACAACTAATTCCTGAAAGTAGATGTTCTGCTGTTAAGCTGCAGCAAATCTTGTATTCCATCTAACTGAACTTAATTCTTTCTTCCCCCATGATTTTAAACTTCAGAACTTGTGTAGACAAATAAATATACATTTGCATTGTGTTGCAATGGTCTTAGATGGAGCATCTGAAGTCGACATTCACTCGGTGTTTCTTGCAATTAACTAAGCACTCGACTTCAGTTGTGCCATTGCAGGTTTCTGTCCATTGGCAGCAAAAGAATTTGTATGACTGAGAACAAGTTATCTACATGGCGATGTATGCACTCGGTGACCTGGATACTAGATGCCAGTGACTTTCTGCATTTCACAGTGTGTGTGTGATGTTCTGTGCATCCAATACTCACAACACTACAAGAATGCAACTGATCGACTGTGGTTTGGTAAAGGACAGTCTAAATGCAGTGAATGGCATTTTGCATGATGCATCTTTCCTTTTGAACAGTTTCTAAAAGTATTGCGTGGTACCGGATTGCATGGGGAGTGTCCATGTTCTTATCACTCTTGTTTTTGTTTTCTCGAGATTTAGGATAATTTGGTTAAGATGGTTCGGCAGAAGTGCAACACTGCTTTTTGATCTATGGTTTAAAGCTTTGGACTGCTACCTCAAAAATATGCCTCGTCCATATTTGAACTCATCCAAACAGTACGAATTTTCTTGGATGATTCTACCATTCAATTTGCTCTTTTAAAATATTTTGTTATTTGTTGTAAATATGGGTGGGTGCAACAAAGCGAACCTTTATGTTCTAATATATATACTCCCTGGTGCATTGGTCCTGATGCGTCTGTATAACTATCTAACTAACTCAGGGATAAAATCGTTTAGTCAGATGTAAAGTTACCAATTTAGTAACTAGGACACATGCATTGAACGGGAGGAATATAGCTGGCTCTTCTTTTATTAAGTAGGAATGGAACTTGATGAAGTTTTACTTCGGTTGCGATGTTCTAGAGATGCATGAGACACCTATCAGTTCAAAACCTTTCTCCCTTGGTTTTGCAGCAGCATGCACCAACTCGATGCAGGGGGACGCCATGGAGCAAGTGAAGTTCGTGGAACAAATCATGGATGATGCCATGGAAGGTATAATATGTCCCCTCTCCGTACTATGCTACTACTTCCTTTGTTAATGGCCATTGAGCCATGCTAGTTTATATGTTGTTGTCCATGCAAATTTTTAGCAAATTGGGGCTGTAGGTTCAGTGGATTTATTTAGCAATAAATAAATCTGTTGGTTCACATAAAAAAGATTTGGCTGTACGTTTACAGAATTAGCAGTGGATCTCTAGGCTGGTGATGACCATATAAATTAGTTTCAGTGGATTTGGGGTTGTAGATTTGTTGCAAAGCATGGTGAACATTGTAGGTTTGTTTGTTTCCTGTTGGATGACTAAAACCAACTAGAGCTAAATGTCTTGGTTGGGTTTCTGATGACAAAAACCGTTGTAGTTCAGTTTGCCAACTAACTAGTGATCTTAAATTTAAACTTCATGGTGCTGAAATTACAAATGAATTCTTGGCAGTGCATGTCCATAAGGTACTTGTGAAAACTGGAGATTTCTTAAATAGTCGCAAAAACTGCACTGCTCCCGGTAATGTAGAAAAAACAAAGATTGCATGGCCTTCAACCTTTGTACGTGTCTAATATTCTGACTCTATCACTACTTGCATGATGTAAATCCATTGTGTGTTAAAAATTCATTTTGTTATTTTTTTTGTAGATTCTAAAGATATATGGATGAATATATGGGTGTACTGGCAAGTATACTAAAACGAAGATGATTATGGTGTTCCAGTTCATGATGATGATGATGATGGATGGCTCTTAGTTTTAGTCAAGTTGTAGGGATGTTGTTCCTCTTGGAGGATGTTCCTCGGTTAAGTCTTAGTTAAGATGTAGGGATGTTGATGGATGTTTCTTTGTCAAAAAGATAATTAGATTATTCATCACATTTCGATGATGTTCCTCCTGTAATGTGTGCTATTGTAATCCAACAGTTTTATCCAATATATGTTTTCTTCCTTTTGTGAATATATTCTCTTCTATTTCCTCACTTGATATACATAATTATCACCATTATGTGGAGCTTTAATATATACTATAAAATAATAGTATTCACATTATATGTGTACCAACATCTGAAGCGTTCTAAATTCTCTATTGCCAACCAATGAGATTTGGATTCTTGTACATTAAACACCAACATATAAAACTGTTGTAAAAGTCAGTTTTATGTGTTGTATTCTTGCATCGGTCCCTTTTACCAACGAAATTATAAGCGTTGCATTACGCGCTAGCAACATTGGATAAGGCTACGCATCCTAAACCGTTGGTATAGACGCTAGCAACGCTTATATGGACTTTTAGATATGGAAAAGAGCGTTGCTAGAGGTGAGGTCGTGTTGTAGTGCTACGAATAGATTACTCACGAACGACGAAGAGCTTCATGGAATTGGAGAGGGAAGAAGGTTGATGATGACGATGGCGACGATTTCCCCTCTCCGGAGCCCAAGACGGACTCCAGATGTGCCCTCCAGATGAAGAACAGGTGGTGGCGGCGCCTCCGTATCGAAATCGCGACGAAAACTTCTCTTTTTATTTTTTCTGGGACGAAAGGCAACTTATAGAGCTGGAGTTGGGGGCGGCAAGTGCCTGTGGGCCCCACAAGCCTGCCCACCGCCACCAGGGGTGGTGGTGGTAGAGGAGGGGCTTGTGGCCCACTGGCCCACCCCCTGAGGTGGAACTTGCGTAGATATTTTTGATATTTTCCAAAACTGCTCCCGTAAATTTTCAAGACTTTTGGAGAACTTTGATTTCTGCACAAAAATAACACCAAGGCAATTCTGCTGAAAACAGCGTCAGTCCAGGTTAGTTCCATTCAAATCATGCAAATTAGAGTCGAAAACAAGGGCAAAAGAGTTTGGAAAAGTACATACGATGGAGAAGTAGCAGTTACTGTGACCAAGGAAAAAAATAGCGCGCTATTTGAAATAGCGCAGCCTTCAAAAAAACGCTATGAACGAAATAGCGTGCTAATTGTGCGCTATTTTGCAAAATAGCGTGTCACAAAACATTGTTCAGATTTCAGCATATAGCAACACAAATGACAGATTTCAGCAGCTACAACCGAGGAGGCGGCAAGAGACGGCAAGAGGAGAGGAGGCTGCGAGCGGAGGAGGCTACAAGAGGCGGTCGACTGTGGCTGGAAGAGACGGGCGAAGCACCGGTGGCCGTCGCTGCAGCCGTCGCTCGGTAGGTTTGGTTAGGGACTTATGGTTCGCTCGGTAGGTCTGGCCATTGCTATAGGTTTGGTCACCGCTGGTTAGGGTTACTGGGTTGGAAAGCCCAAAAGAATAGTGGGCTGATGAAAAATTCGTCTGAAAAAATAGCGCCATGTCGAAAAAATAGCGCCGATACGCGCTATAGCGCGAAATTGCCGTATTTAGCGTGAATAGCGCCGTAGCGAGTGAAATATGCATAGCGTAGCGTTTAGTTTTCATATACGCTATTAGCGCGCTATAGCGGCGTCTTAGCGCGCTATTTTTTTCCTTGACTGTGACTAAAAGATTTTAGTCTCTAGACTAGTTTTAGTCTCTCTTTAGTAGGGGATGATGACCCACAAGTATAGGGGATCAATCGTAGTCCTTTCGATAAGTAAGAGTGTCAAACCCAACGAGGAGCAGAAGGCTCTCATAAACGGATTTCAGCACGGTAATAACTGCAAGAACTGAAAGTAGCGGTAACAAGTGATTGTGTAGCGAGGTGAAACGTAGCGAACAAAGAGTAACAAGTAACAAGTAGTAGCAACGGTGCAGCAAGTGGACCAATCCCTTTTGTAGCAAGGGCAAGCCTGAACAAAGTCTTATAGGAGCAAAAACGCTCCCGAGGACACACGGGAATTTCTGTCATGCTAGTTTCATCATGTTCATATGATTCGCGTTCTTTACTTTGATAGTTTGATATGTGGGTGGACCGGCGCTTGGGTACTGCCCTTACTTGGACAAGCATCCCTCTTATGATTAACCTCTCTCGCAACCATCCGCAACTACAAAAGAAGAATTAAGACAAAGTCTAAACATAGCATTAAACTAGTGGGTCCAAATCAGCCCCTCACGAAGCAGCGCATAAACTGGGGTTTAAGCTTCTGTCGCTCCAGCAACCCATCATCTACTTACTACTTCCCAATGCCTTCCTCTAGGCCCAAATATGGTGAAGTGTTATGTAGTCGACGTTCACATAACACCACTAGAGGAAAAAACAACATACATCATATCAAAATACCGAACGAATATCAAATTTACATGACTATTATCAGCATGACTTATCCCATGTCCTCAAGAACAAAAGTAACTACTCACAAGACATAATCATAATCATGACCAGAGGTGTAATGAATAGCATCAAGGATCTGAACATAAACTCTTCCACCAAGTAATCCAACAAGCATTAATTACAAAGAGTAATCAACACTACTAGCAACCTTACAAGTACCAATCTGAGTTGCGAGACGAAGATTGGTTGCAAGAGATGAACTAGGGATTAGAGAGGAGATGGTGCTGATGAAGATGTTGATGAAGATGCCTCCCCTACGACGAGAGGAGTGTTAGTGATGACGATGGCGACGATTCCCCCCTCCGGGGGGGAAATTTCCCCGGCAGGATCGTCCTGCCGGAGCTCTAGATTGGATCTGCTCAAGTTCCGCCCCGTGGCGGCGGCGAAACCACGAAAAAGCTCCCGTATGATTTTTTCCAGGTCAGGACGCATCATATAGCTTGCCCACCGCCACCAGGGGTGTGGTGGCGGAGTGGGGGCTTGTGGGGCCCTGGTGGCCCCCCTCCGGTAGTTCTTTCACCTAGTATTTTTAATATATTCCAGAAAAATTCCACGTAAATTTTCAGGGCATTTGGAGATGTGCAGAATAGTGGACTAGGATTTGCTCCTTTTCCAGTCCAGAATTCCAGCTGCCTGAATTCTCCCTCTTCAAATAATCCTTGCAAAATAAGAGAGAAAAGGCATAAATATGGTACCACAAGTAATATAACAGCCCAAAAAGCAATAAATATCAACATGAAAGCATGATGCAAAATGGATGTATCAACTCCCCCAAGCTTAGACCTCGCTTGTCCTCAAACGAAAACCAAGTTCCATAAACATGTCCAGTTTGGGGACGAAGGTGTCGATAAAACATAATACGGGCATGAGGGCATCATGATCACACATAGAACACCAATATATCATAAAGATTCTTATGAGAAAGTAACAATTCCTTCACAAAGCAAAGCATGAAGCAAAAAACCTTACCGAGAAGTAACCAACAATAGTCCATAGTCATTGAAGTAATTGCAATTTATCAAAACATCAGAAAGAGTCAAATAAGAGCTTGTAAGGAAAATCCACATACTCAATCATCTCTTTTGTTTTCCACAATTGTTATAACTCACGTGGTACTCATGGTGTCAAAGTTTTAGCTGAACACAGAGGAAGATAGGGGCTTATAGTTTTGCCTCCCAACGGTTTACCTCAAGGGTAAAGTCAACAACAATAAAGCATGAGTACTCAACTCCAAGTCTATATATGAATATAGATCTTTCCCAAGCATGTGAGGGTAGCCAAGACAAAGGCAAAAACAGAATTGGTGATGATCACCATGACTCTTACAAGGGTAAAAAGTAAAGGTACAAGATAGGCCCTTCGCAGAGGGAAGCAGAGGTTGTCATGCGCTTTTGAGGTTTGAATGTGTGTCCTCTTAGTGCGGAGGAACGTCACTTTATATTGCCTCCTGTGATAGAGAACTTTATTATGCAGTCTGTCGCTTTTATGTCTTCCTCATCACAGGTTCGTACAAAGCTAATTTTCCACACACTAATAGATCATACATATTAGAGAGAAATTTTTATTGCTTGCACCGATGACAACTTACTTGAAGGATCTTATTCAATCCATAGGTAGGTATGGTGGACTCTCATGGCAAAACTGGCTTGAGGGTTTATGGATGCACAAGTAGTATCTCTACTTGGTGCGGGAGTTTTGGCTAATATGAGGTGGAAGCAATCGTCACATGCTAAAGGATCTCTAATCATATAACATTGTTTGGAACTAAGCAAACACAATTCATTATGTTGTCTTCCTTGTCCAACATCTACTCCTAGGCATGTAATAGTTTGGTGAGTGCTCACAATTGTAAAAAGTGTCTAATATGATATATTTAAATGTGAACCTCTCTTTCCTTATTACTTCTTATTAATTGCAACAATGACTAAGGTCTATGTTGATTTATTCTCAACAAGTTTCAATCACCATACGTGTCATAAGTGAAGTTATCACTTTTCATATGATCGACTCATGATCTTTCATGCTATCGTTCTTTTCATACTTTTTGATCATGGCACAAAGCAAAGCCCATGACTAACAAACTCTTTATTATATAGCTCGTAAGCTCAAATACATCGGGGGAGAGACAAAAGAAAAAGACTCAAACTAAAAACTAAAGACTTATTCCTCTAAAAGAAGAAATAAAAACTGAAAAGGAAAGAACTAAAACAAAGGTAAAAGCAAAAGATATAAAGGTGATACGATACCAGGGCAACTCCCCCAAGCATGGCAGAAGCCAAGGGGATTGCCCATACCAATGCTTAGTTGTCTTCCTTTGGTGGTGATGGTGTTGTTGTTGGAGCAGTCTTGAGCTTGTCTAATTTCTACATGAGCAAAAAGTTCTGCTCCCTTAGATCGTCATTTTCCTCCTCAAGTTTCAACACTCTACGGCAAAGTTCCTTCTTACTCTCCTACAAGAAACGAGAAGGGATAAACAAGGTCTTAGGCTTCTTCCTATGGCCAGGGAGGCTTGACCTCTTGAACACCACATGGGTGTTTGCAGGTTGAGGTAGAGGAGCCTCCTCTTCATCGGAACTCGTTTGCTCCTTCCCCTTGGGCTCATAGTCCTCTTCCTCATTAGTGATCCAGCCATATGGTCTCAAGTCCCCATTAATCCTAGAATTAGCACGATCATCGGCCACATAGATCTCTTTTTATGAATCTTGAGAAGACATCTTGACCTAAATCTGCGGCAGACAACAAGCTCGAAACGAAAACAGAGGAAAATTGCGCGATACAGAGATCAAAACCTTCGGGCAACTATATATTGATTTTTTTCTGGGCCAGAAGGAGTCATCCGCAAGAAAACGGAGTCCGGGAGGCACGCGAGGTGCCCACAAGCTTGCCCACCGCCACCAGCGGGTGGTGGCGGTGTGGGCCCTTGTGGCTTCCACGTTTGCTCTCCGGACTGCTTTTTATTTTTCTAATTTTCCAAAAATTCCAAAACTGAGGAAAATTCCTATTGGAAAAGTATCGGAGTCCAATTTCTTGCCGAAACAGATAATCTTCATTTTCAAGGTCTGAAACAGGCTGATAAACATCCCTTATGTACTCCTCTGGAGTTATGACATTGATGATATTGGTCTCAACATTTATGGGAGTACCATAGATGTAATGCTTGATTCTTTGCCCATTTACTACTCTATGAAAATTTCCTTCCGTGTTATTGATTTTGATGGCACCGGAACGATATACTTCCTCGACAACATAGGGACCTTCCCATTTAGAGAGAAGCTTGCCTGCAAAGAATCTCAAACGAGAATTGTATAGCAAGACATAATCACCTACATTGAACTCTCGTTTCTGTATTCGCTTGTCGTGCCATCTCTTAACCTTTTCCTTGAACAACCTGGCATTCTCGTATGCCTGGGCTCTCCATTCTTCTAACGAGCTAATATCAAACAACCGCTTCTCACCGGCAAGTTTGAAATCAAAGTTGAGCTCTTTGATTGCCCAATAAGCTTTGTGTTCCAGCTCAAGAGGTAAATGACAGGCCTTACCGTAAACCATTTTATACGGTGACTTGCCCATGGGATTCTTATAAGCAGTCCTATAAGCCCATAGTGCATCGTCAAGTTTGCTAGACCAGTTATTTCAAGATCTATTGACGGTCTTTTGTAGGATCAACTTGATCTCCCTATTACTCAACTCAACTTGACCACTAGACTGAGGATGATAAGGAGATGCAACTCTATGGTTGACATCATACTTAGCTAGCGTCTTGCGGAAAACACCATGAATGAAGTGTGAACCGCCATCAGTCATCAAGTATCTAGGGACTCCAAATCTTGGGAATATGACTTCTTTAAGCATCTTAATAGAGGTGTGGTGATCAGCATTTTTAGTGGGGATAGCTTCTACCCACTTAGTAACGTAATCCACAGCAACTAAGATGTGAGTGTACCCATTGGAACTCGGGAAGGGTTCCATATAATCAAAGCCCCAGACATCAAATGATTCAATGACAAGCGAATAGTTCATAGGCATCTCTTGACGCTTACTAATGTTCCCTATCATTTGGCATTCGTCACAAGCCAAGACAAACTTATGGGCATCCTTGTAGAGAGTGGGCCAATAGAAACCTAATTGCAATACCTTATGGGCAGTTCTATCTCCAGCATGGTGTCCTCCGTAGGCTTCGGATGACACTTCTGCAGGATCTGTCCCTGTTCATGTTCAGGCACACAACGTCTGATAACACCATCTACTCCTTCCTTATAAAGGTGAGGATCATCCCAAAAGTAGTGTCTCAAATCAACGAAGAATTTCTTCTTTTGTTGATAGGTGAAACTGGGTGGTATGTATTTGGCTACGATATAGTTTGCATAATCGGCATACCACGGTGCACTAAGTGAAGTGCGGATGACATTTAATTGCTCATCAGGAAAGTTGTCATCAATAGGTAGTGGGTCATCAAGGACATTCTCTAGTCTAGACAAGTTATCTGCTACAGGGTTATCAGCACCCTTTCGGTCAACGACGTGCAAGTCAAATTCCTGTAGCAGGAGAACCCATCTGATCAGCCTAGGCTTAGCATCCTTCTTCTGCATAAGGTACCTAATAGCAGCATGACCAGAGTGAATAGTGACTTTGGAGTCAACTATGTAAGATCTGAACTTTTCACATGCAAACACGACTGCTAAAAATTCCTTTTCCGTAGTGGCATAGTTTCTTTGGGCACTGTCTAGAGTTTTACTAGCATAGTGAATGACATTAAACTTATTGTCAACTCTTTGTCCCAGAATAGCACCAACAACGTAATCACTAGCATCACACATGATTTCAAAGGGCAAGTTCCAGTCAGGTGGTTGAACAATAGGTGCGGTTATCAAAGCCTTCTTAAGTATTTCAAAGGCTTCCTCACAATCCTCATCAAAATCAAAAGGAACATCCTTCTGCAAGAGGTTGGTAAGAGGCCTAGAAATCTTAGAGAAGTCTTTAATGAACCTTCTATAGAAACCAGCATGACCTAGGAAACTTCGTATACCTCTGATATCTGTGGGGCAAGGCATTTTCTCAATTGCATCATCCTTAGCCTTATCAACTTCAATGCCTCTTTCAAAGATTTTGTGTCCTAAGACGATACCTTCATTAACCATAAAGTGGCACTTCTCCCAATTCAAGACGAGGTTGGTTTCTTCGCATCTCTGTAAGACTCGATCAAGGTTGCTGAGGCAATCATCAAAGGAAGACCCGTAAACGGAGAAGTCATCCATGAAAATCTCGACAATCTTTTCACAAAAGTTGGAGAATATAGCCATCATACATCTTTGGAAGGTGGCAGGTGCATTACATAAGCCAAAAGGCATACATCTATAGGCAAAGGTACCGAAAAGGCAGGTGAAAGTGGTTTTCTCTTGATCAGATTGTGCAACAGGTATTTGCGAGAAACCTGAATAATCGTCTAGAAAGCAAAAGTGTGTGTGTGTGTGTTTTGATAGCCTTTCTAGCATTTGGTCGATGAACGGAAAAGGATAATGATCTTTCCTGGTTGCCTTGTTCAGTTTCCGGAAGTCTATCACCATTCTATAGCCGGTAATAATCGTTTGTGGGATGAATTCATCCTTATCATTAGGAACGACGGTGATACCTCCCTTCTTAGGTACGCAATGTACTGGACTTACCCAATCACTATGAGCAACAGGATAAATGATTCCTGCTTCCAGAAGCTTTAATATTTCTTTTCTAACGACCTCTTTCATCTTAGGATTTAATCTCCTTTGATGATCAGCAACTGGTTTAAAGTCAGGATCGGTTTTAATCTTGTGCTGACATAGAGTAGGACTAATACCCTTAAGATCATCAAGAGTATACCAATAGCAGCGCGGTGCTTCCTCAGAGTTTTTAGTAACTTCTTCTCTTCGCGCTCTGAGAGGAGAGCACTAATAATGACAGGATATATCTCCTTCTCATCAAGAAAGGCATACTTGAGAGTATCAAGCAACTATTTAAGCTCGAACACAGGATCACCCTTTGGTGGGGGAGGATCCCCAAGCAGTTCAACAGGCAGATTATTCTTGAGAATAGGACATTGTTCTAAGACAATTTTATCTATCTCATCTCTCTCCTCCATATGCATATCATTTTCATGCTCAAGCAGATATTGCTCTAAAGGATCCGTAGGAGGTACGGCAATAGAGGCAAGAGCAATGATTTCATCCCTACCAGACGACTCTCTTTTATGGGGTTTTCTTCCAAACTTGGAAAAGTTAAATTCATGAGACACACTCTCGAAACTAACTGTGATAGTATGCTTAATGCAATCAATGTGAGCATTGACGGTGTTAAGAAAGGGTCTACCAAATATGATGGGACAAAAGCTATCTTGTGCAGTACCAAGGACAAGGAAAACAGTAGGATACTTCGTCTTTCCACACAGGACATCTATGTCTCTCACAATTCCGAGAGGGCAGATAGTGTCTCTATTAGCTAGCGTAATAGTGACATCAATAGGTTCTATCTCAGCAGGTGCAATATCATCTTTGATTTCATCATAGAGAGAACGGGGTATTGCAGTAACACTAGCTCCCATATCACATAAACCATGGTAACGCTGATCTCATATCTTAACAGAAACAACGGGCAGGCCAACTACAGGTCCGTGCTTGTCTTTCGCGTGAGGTTTAGCAATCCTAACAGAGTCCTCACGGAATTTAATAACATGCCCATCTATGTCTTCAGCTAAGAGATCTTTGATAATAGCAACACTAGGTTCAACTCTAATCTCCTCAGGGGGTGCAAATGGTCTAATGTAACCCCTACGTATCACAGTTGGAGCTTTAGAATAATCCTTCATTCTAGCAGGGTATGGTGGTTTCTTAGTGTAAGCACAAGGAACAACATGATCACTAAAAGCTATGATTTTCTCCTCAACTAGATTGGTTTTGGCTATGTTGCTTTCTACTGGAGGATGATATTTAAACTACTTCTCTTTGGGAAGATCAACATGAGCAGCAAAAGATTCACATAGAGAAGCTACTATCTCAGAGTCAAGTCCATACTTAGCGCTAAAATCTCTAGAAGTGTTTGTCTCAACAAAAGATTTAACGCAATCAAACTGGAAATTCATACCTGAGTCCTTACCTTCCTCCACCTCCCAATCTTCAGAGTTGTGTTTGATTCTCTCCAATAAATTCCACTTGTGATCAATATCCTTCTTCATAAAAGAACCGGCACAAGAAGTGTCAAGCAGGGTACGATCTTCATGAGGAAGCCGAGCATAAAAGTTTTGATGATGATTTCTCTCGAGAGCTCATGATTGGGGCATGAATATATCATTGATTTAAGCCTCCCCCAAGCTTGAGCTATGCTTTCCCTGTCACGAGGCCAAAAGTTATAAATAAAGTTCCTATCATGATGTACTAAATTCATAGAATAGAACTTTTGATGAAATTCCAATTTCAACCGATTGTAGCCCCATGATCCAGCATCATGACATAGCCTATACCATGTCAACGCCTTATCCTTCAAAGATAAAGGAAAGACTTTCTTCTTTACCTCATCCTCGGGCAAACCTGCAAGCTTAAATAAACCACAAACTTCATCTACATAGAGTAGATGAAAGTCTGGATGTGAAGATCCATCTCGTGTAAAAGGATTAGCCAGCAATTTCTCAAGCATACCCAAAGGAATTTCATAAATGATATTTTCAGTAGGTACCTCAGGTTGAGGAGCAACTCCTCATGCTTCCGTTCGTGGTGAAGATACCCCGAACAAACTCCTCAAAGGAAGAGTTTCCATAGTGACAAGTGACAATAAATTTCAGGACAGTACAACAGTGTTTCCTTACCAATTTCCACTTACCAAAGGCGCTTCACTCCCCGGCAACGGCACCAGAAAAGAGTCTTGATGACCCCCAAGTATACGAGATCAATCATAGTCCTTTTGATAAGTAAGAGTGTCGAACCCAACGAGGAGCAGAAGGCTCTGATAAACGGATTTCAGCAAGGTAATAACTGCAAGCACTGAAAGTAGCGGTAACAAGTGATTGTGTAGCGAGGTGAAACGTAGCGAGCAAAAAGTAACAAGTAACAAGTAGTAGCAACGGTGCAGCAAGTGGTCCATTCCCTTTTGTAGCAAGGGACAAGCATGAACAAAGTCTTATAGGAGGAAAAACGCTCCCGAGGACACACGGGAATTTCTGTCATGCTAGTTTCATCATATTCATATGATTCGCGTTCGTTACTTTGATAGTTTGATATGTGGGTGGACCGGCGCTTGGGTACTGCCCTTACTTGGACAAGCATCCCACTTATGATTAACCTCTCTCGCAAGCATCCGCAACTACAAAATAAGAATTAAGACAAAGTCTAACCATAGCATTAAACTAGTGGGTCCAAATCAGCCCCTCACGACGCAGCGCATAAACTGGGGTTTAAGCTTCTGTCACTCCAGCAACCCATCATCTACTTACTACTTCCCAATGCCTTCCTCTAGGCCCAAATATGGTGAAGTGTTATGTAGTCTATGTTCACATAACACCACTAGAGGAAAAACAACATACAGCATATCAAAATACCGAACGAATATCAAATTCACATGACTATTATCAGCATGACTTATCCCATGTCCTCAGGAACAAAAGTAACTACTCACAAGACATAATCATAATCATGACCAGAGGTGTAATGAATAGCATCAAGGATCTGAACATAAACTCTTCCACCAAGTAATCCAACAAGCATCTACTACAAAGAGTAATCAACACTACTAGCAACCTTACAAGTACCAATCTGAGTTGCGAGACGAAGATTGGTAACAAGAGATGAACTAGGGATTAGAGAGGAGATGATGTTGATGAAGATGTTGATGAAGATGCCTCCCCTACGACGAGAGGAGTGTTGGTGATGACGATGGTGACGATTCCCCTCTCCGGGAGGGAAATTTCCCCGGCAGGATCGTCCTGCCGGAGCTCTAGATTGGATCTGCTCAAGTTCCGCCCCGTGGCGGTGGCGAAACCACGAAAAAGCTCCCGTATGATTTTTTCCAGGTCAGGACGCATCATATAGCTTGCCCACCGCCACCAGGGGGTGGTGGCGGAGTGGGGGCTTGTGGGGCCCTGGTGGCCCCCCTCCGGTAGTTCTTTCGCCCAGTATTTTTAATATATTCTAGAAAAAATCCACGTAAATTTTCAGGGCATTTGGAGATGTGTAGAATAGTGGACTAGGATTTGCTCCTTTTCCTGTCCAGAATTCCAGCTGCCTGAATTCTCCCTCTTCAAATAATCCGTGCAAAATAAGAGAGAAAAGGCATAAATATGGTACCACAAGTAATATAACAGCCCAAAAAGCAATAAATATCAACATGAAAGCATGATGCAAAATAGACGTATCAGGGGGTGCTTGGAACTTTAGCCTCTCAAAGAGACTAGTTTTAGTTAGACTAGTTTTAGTCCCTTGGATCCAAGCACCCTCTAAGCTTCACTGTATGGAGTACCAACCGTCATTGAACGCAGTGTGTACGCGGGTGGAGCGAGTGACCATGGATGTTTTTTCCCAACATGGATGGCAGCATAACCTCCATATTGGTCCATCACCTCTTTCAACATAGGCATAGCAATGGTCCTATTTGACTCTACTGGTGCTGATATGCTCGTTTTTATCTTCTTTTTTAATTTTCAGACTACTTGTGTTTGGTTATGTGCATAGTACCTATGCATAGGCCGTGTGTTGTTCATTATAAGTTGTATCCACTTGATGCTACATTTTGAGTTAATAAAAGCACCCTTTATGGAAAAAATGAGGCTACCAATCCTTTGAGACACCCATCAGACCTCTCTCACGGATGTACAGAGCATACAACATATTCTTGTCACTCGCCTCAGGCCCTATCATGTGGATGGATCACCATGGGATAGTCTTGTCCCTTCTAACCATACCCAAGTACTATGCAAAAATATCTCCAAGGAGCAGTGAAGAGCTCGTCCTAGTCATCAAGGTAAGCATGTGATCATCATCAGCACCAATGTGCACAGTGGCTAGAAACTGAGCCACCAAAGATAGATCAAAGTCACAAGAGGACTCCATAAGCATCAACCAGTCAAACATTGTGCATAGATCTAGGGCTTCACCATAGTAGTCTACAAGGTCCGATCTTCTCATGTGATTGATGTGAGTATAGCACTGCTTGGTTACTTGTTCTTGTGAGTACCATAGGTCTCAGAGTAGAACCCTCTCCTAAATACATGTCCAGAACGGAGAATTGGTCCAATTAGGAGCACACAGAGTTGCACTGGGGTATCTGGGAAACTCCTTACCAGTCCAAGTGTTGAGAGACTTGGACAACCTCTCTTTGGCTAGCTTGGACATTCGACGATGGGCTAGCTTAGATGGGATAATCAGCTCTCCCTTCATTGGCACAATAGGCCTCTTCTATTGCCTGACACGCTTCTTCGTGTTGCAATGAGCATAACCACAAGAACTAGAGTCACATGTACACGAGGAAGAAATATGGGGGACAAGCATAGGTATGAAACAATACCCAAGTCCACGGAAAGGAATCCAATTAATAGAAACATATTACAAGAGTGATAGGTAAAATGCATGGGGTTCTCGCAAAAAAATGCACATGGATTGGTTGTACCGCTCTATCAGTAGTTGTACCACAAGGGTGAGTGGTTGTACCGTTGGATGAGGGCGCCTTTAGCCAAGGCAGGGTGTGCACAATCGCAACCTCGTATTAAATCTTCACAAAAGTTATTAGGTAATACTGCCAAAATGAATCTAGCATGTAGGGTGAGCTCTTCCATTAAAAAATTAGAAAAAACCCTAAGATACCTAGCGATTCGCAAGGGCACAATTGATTCAAATATTAAAAGAAAAATTGTTACATGCGTCCACTCGAAGAGATCAGGGAGTAGGACGGATCCACGGAGCCGATCCGGTGAAAGATAGGAAGAATGGGGGGAGAAACAACTGGGACTTGGACGCTAGGGTTCTTCATGGGCATGTGGTGAATTGGGGGGGAGATAACCACTCGCCCCTCGTCGAGTTATATACCCAAAATATCCCAAACCAACCAGGGAGCCACCCAAAATAATATTTCCACCACCGCAAGTCTCTAATCTTCTGTGATACCATCTAAAGGCTTCTTATGGCAACCCGAAGGAGGGGGGACCAATCATGTAGGGCTTCTGAATCAACCTTGTTACGTCTTCGATGATGTGCGAGTAGTCTACCACAGTCCTATAGGTCCAAGGTGATTAGCTAGATATATTCTCTCTTTATCTTCAATACCACGTTTTTTTGAGAGATCTATTTGATATAATCTTCTTCTCCAAGGTGTTTGTTGGGATCTGATGAATTGTGAGTTTATGATGAGATTATCCATTGAAGGTAATTAAATCTCCTCTGAATTCTTAATTAAATATTTTTCGAATTCCTTTATGTGTGCTTTATATACCTATGTAATACTTTTTAGTCTATGGCTTTTCTTTGGGCAAGTTGATCTACCGATCTTAAGTGGAAGTGGTGCATAGTAGTGGGTTCAATCTTGTGGTGACCTCACCAAGTGACAACAGAGGTAGCGAGGCACATATTGTATTGTTGCTACTAAGGATAAGAGGATTGGATTTAATCACATTGATTGGTTTTATTCTATCTACATTAGGTCATCTTGCTTAAAACGTTACTCTGTTTATCTAAACTTAATTACCATAGATGTAGGCAGGAGTCGATCGATAGGTGGTGTAATATTAGTAGATGTAGGTAGGAGTCGGTCTATTTTTCACGGACGTAATTCCTATATAATTGATCATGCCATGTATAACACCATAACTTTGCACTTTTTATCAATTCCCCAACAATAATTTGTTTAGCCACAGTTTGCCATGCTTATGAGAGAGAAGACTCTAGTGAAAACTATGGCCACCCGGGTCTACTTTAATCACATTACAAAACCCTAAAATACCTTGCTTCAATTTATCTAATTTTATTTTACTTTGCAAATTATCACTCTATTACTGTCATATTTAATCCTTACTATCAACAAGTACAAGAGGATTGACAATCCTCTTGTCTGCATTGGGTGCATGTATTTGCTCTTTCGTATGTAGGTGTTGTCGACATTTGTTTGCTTGAGTCTACTATTGGTTCGATAAACCTTGTTTCTCAAGTGAGAGAAATACTTGTTGCTACTATATTACTTGAGGCTTCCTCTTCGGGGAAAATACTAACACATCACAAGTTGTAGAAGAATTTCTGGCATTGTCGCCTCGGTGACACATCATCAAACAACTACATGTTCCTTCATACCAATTATCATTTACTTGTTCTACTTTTTAAACTTGCCGATTATTGTAAACCAATATCTAATAATGAAGTTATACATGGAAATTTTATTCGGATACATTTATTGAATGAAAAGCTTGGTGGCAATGTTGTTTGTATATGTAAATACTATGAATATGAGTTATGCTATGTTGATAATTCTGAGCCTCATACTGAACCTAGTATTGATGATAAAATTACAACACTATTAAAAGTGGGTTCAGAAGAGCTTTAAATTTAGGTAATAATGATCCCACTATTATTCCAAGCCTATCTTAGTGGCTATAAAGAAAGAGATTGTTGGGAGACAACTCAATATTTTGTTCTTGTGTGAAGTCATGATTATGTCTACTATAATGATTGTGTTTTTGTTTTAATTAGAATTTGTGGCAAGTAAAGACTTTAGGATGATTTGGATTATATATGAATTGATTTGGTTAAAAAATATAAACTTTTATGCCTAGTATTTGAATTTTACGTTTTTTATATGAACATGATAAATTGCTGAAATAGTAATTATGAATAATTTTATAGCGAATCTCACGTGGTTGTTGTTGAGTTTTGTGCGCTAAAGTTTTCAAGTTTTGGGTGAGATCCCGATGGATAAAGGAATAAGGAGAGGCAAGACTCAAAGGCACCCCAAGGTAATATTCAAGAAAGATACACGCGTCTAAGTTGGGGATGCCCTAGATGGCATCCCCTCTTTCGTCCAGAATTCATCGGTATGTTAGTTGGAGCTATATTTTTATTCATCACATGATAGAAGTTTTCCTTGGAGGATCATGAATTATAATTTTATTTGGTTCGTTATTAGTTTGCCACAATAATTGTTTGCCGGACACAGCTTTTGAGAGAGAGACACATTCGTCATGATTTGTTAGAATATATTATGTTCTTAAATTATATGTTTTGAGTTATGTAGTTTCTCATGTGCTTAACGTATATCTTTAGAGCATGGTGGTGGATATCTATACCTCGCACCACTGCCCACCGCCGATAGGGGATACCTCTGGTCGACCCCCACCCCATCCCACCGCCGCCCTGCGCTGGTCGATGTCCATACCACACACTACCGCCCACAGCCGACAGGGGCACCCAATGGTCGACAATCTTTCCAGTCCAGTGCCCCCAACTCCGGTCAACCCCCACCCCCACCCCACGCCGACCGGAGCCACCTCCCGTCGATCCCCACTCTGTCCCACTGTCGCCCCGCCACACCTTGTATCTTTATCATCGCCCCACGCTACACTGCCTTCGCAGCGACGCCGCCCCATGCCGTCTTTCTCCTTCGGCCGCCCAACATCGTCAGCCTCTAGACCGCTGGCTGCACGGCTCTGTCTCGAACTAGTTAGCATCAAGTGAACTCCCACCACCCTCACGCTACTCCACTGCAAAAGCAGCACAACACACTTGCATCCCTAATCATATACATCCTGATGTTTCAAGCGAGGATTCTCTACTCACTGTTCTTCTATTGCCAGTGCAACCAAGAAGAAAATATGCATGACCTTTGTATCGCAGGCCTAACATATTTCCCTCACTACAGATTCAGAATAATATTTCACCTTAGATGATGATGGACTGAGGTACAACTACCTTGTCTTTGTCTCTGAATTAGCTAGTTAGTTTAGTGGTAATTCTATTTTCTTCATTGGTGTTGGGAGCTATCCTTCCCTGCCAAATAGATAGCTAATTAGAGCTGAATTGTTGCAGAATTAACGGGTTGTATCGCGTGGTCAGCAGTCTCAAGTAAAACATATTGGTGCTTGGAACTACCCTTTCGTAATAAGAACTAAGACACCGCTTGCTAGTATTTAACCTTAAACATATTGGTGATGGAAACTACCCTTCCATTTTCCCTGAGAAGGTTGTGTCATTTGTGTCATTTAATTTTCATTACAGTACCGAGTTATGTTAGATGGAAATCTATTTTTGCCTAAATTGAGCTATATGGTAGTGTAGCATCAAGATCTATTTTTTGCTACGCCACCTTAGTGCATAAGGTGTGTGGAGTGTCCAATTTTTTTTCTTTTACTATATGATTTCTTAATGTTAACTTAGTATATTCCTAGCATCTCCCTGCCAATATAGCATATGGGCAAGAATTGAAGTTTGACAATGATTTTTATATTGTCTAATTTTGTTGTTTATTAGGATTCTTGCACCCAATGAATCAACTTCCAGCAGCTGTGCAGCGAGCCCCCTTACATGCTTGTCACTGCATTCTTAACTACTTGGTGAGTCAAGCACATCTTTGATTTGTTTTAGTTATAGCGGTATATTTTTTTACTATGTTTTCCATGATCCTTCGTTCCTTTTTTGAACCACATTACTTACTATATTTAAGTAATTCCTTGCATTATCTGGTTCTGATATTATCCATTCAGGATTTAGTGTGGATTCTATTTTCTTATGGGTGTTTTTTACATGTGAGATGTATGTAAGCAAGGGAGTGTCGTGGTTGCCGCTGCTAGATCTCATGTAGCTTTATCCTTTCTTCTTGTTGATTGGGCAGTCTAGTTTTCGTATGTGACATACTAATAATTTTCTGAATACTATTTTGTTCATTTGGTTTGCCTTGATGTGCTGATGTTCATCTTCATAGTCGTAGCTGTGATTTTAGTTCTTTTGTTATAGGGTTTTATTAAGTTGCTTTTTTGTACTGTTGTTTGATTTTCTTCTTGCTAATTATATGTTTTTTCCTCTGTTTCCTGTGTTTTGTTTTTGTAGGTGGATATAGGGCTGGTTCTATCCTTACACGAGTGACTGATATTGTGATGTCTTCAAGTATGTATATCCATACGCATCTTTTGTCTTGAATAGGTGTTTTCTCTGATATGGCTACCCTTATCTTCACCTGGTCATCATGTTGAAATGCCAATGTTTGACATTTTGAACTTCTTACAAGGTTGATGCGCATGTATTTTAGATAAAGTTAACAGAGTTTGGCCTTAGTGTTGTTTGATGGAATTTCCAGTGAACTTTGTCATTTAGTGTGTTCGTACTTCGTGGCGTTTTATTTTTACTACTTTGCTTCTGTTTACATTTTCTATACTAAGTTTTCATTTTTCCTGGTAACTTCATATTTCTGTTTGTTATTGCGTTTTTGTTCATTGTTTCACTTCTCATGTCGTATTTGTATTATGTAAAACTTCCTTAGTCACGAAGTTGATCTTTTGGTTTTCTGTTTATTATTTTTATGTGGAAGTTTCTTGAACTTCAGGTAGTTGTTTTGTTTTCCTGCTTGTTTAGGTCTAGTTGAACTTCTTTTTCACTTCTTTTGCTAGTTTTGTTCAACTCATGGCTATTTTCTGTTTATGGATTGCTTATTTGGAAATCCATCTTGTTATTTGTGTAGTACTGCATTTGGCTTTTGTGATTTCATAACTAAAGCCAGTTTCCCTTTTAAACACTACTTCTTTGTTTCCCTTTTTTGTAGTTGTTGATGAGTTTAAAGATTCTGAAAAAAGTGGTTGTGACCAAGATGGTTGTAATGAAGTTATTGTTCCTGATCCAAAATCTGATGCAGCTAAATCAAATGCCACTTTGCGTTTAGTTGCTGATGATGCATCCAGTATTGACAAAAATTTAAATCTCCAAGATCTTGCGTTTGCAGTCGTTGCTTCATCTAGTATGTGCAACTCCTTTTAATTTTTTTGAATTCCAGAGCTATGTTTTTGAGCTTGTTCATATCATGTTTTTGTTTTATTTTGTTCTCAAATCTTTTCCCTTTTTAAATTTGTTTTCTCGTGATCTCTGCAGACGCAACCAATGTTGATGTTGTTAACATTATCAACGATGTTCTTTCTGATCTGTGTGGTCCTGACAAGACTGTTGAGGCTGAGAAGGTGGATCCATCACCCGAGCACTACGATGCCATTGAGGATCCTATGTGCTCTCTTCAGGTGTCAGTAACGCAGTCCCAATCTGTTGTTGAAACTGAACCTGTCACGCAAGAAGTAGATGTGCCCTTGCAGCTTGTTATAGAGGATAAACACAAGAAAAGAAAGCTAGCAGCATTCGAGAGGAAGAAGGCGGCCTGCCTACACAAAAGTTATAATGCTTCCAAATCTGGTGATCCCGTAGAGCCACGATTGACATCGATAACTTGGTTGTCCCGTGTTAATGTTTTCAAGCGCATCGTATCGAAGAAGCATCCCGTCGCTATAGTTACTCCTCGGAAGAGCCCACGTCTCGTTGGTAAAGTTGCTAGTCAAAGTCTAGGTGAACATCCGAAAAGTGGTGATGAAGCTGTTGTTGTTACCCCACAACGTATTCCTCGTGTTCTTGCCTTTGTGAAGCCTTCACCTCCGATTGCTTCTGGTTTATCTGGGAAGGTCAAGAAATGTTAACAAGGGTTGCAAGAAGCGTTCCCGTGTTAACACAGATGGCCAGGATGATGATGATGAGGATTCTGATGATGAATGTGTTGATCAGTTATAACTGTGTGTTTGCCCTTATGTTCATTGTTCTAGTTTCATATTTTTTGCTTGATCTTGTTGTGTTTGTAATTCTGCCTTATGTTTCACATTGTTGTGTTTGTGGTCTATTATTGTTTAAAACGAAAAACATTTAGAGTATTTTTTTGTGGACATGCAAGGTTGAACTGCCTTGTTATTAACTCTTCAACTTCTTTGCATATTCGACCAACAGTTGTTCATTGTTGAACTGCTGAATATACATGATTTGAACTATCTTGTTATGCATTGTTTAACTTCTTGTACATTTTTTCTTGTTAACATGGATGTGTCCACAATTTTAAGAAAGATAGGATGACTCATCGGATATGATTCTAGATAATGGCCAATGCCTCATATCACGAACATAGTTATATTGGATAATTGATCTTCATATAAATGAAGCATAAAAGTTTAGCGAACAGTTTAGCAATCACTTAGAAATGTGCGTGTTGCCAGTAATCAATTGCACATATGCATATGATCCCTTCTTGTGATTTGGTTTATGTAATGTATACTTTTGATGCCATGCCCTTGGTTGCGAGGTAAAGTTGTTGTAGCATGACTCAATCTTGCTCTCAAGTTGTCATCATAATATTACTGTTTTGCATTACCAGATTTCATTATGTCAGAAAAACAACTTATCTCTCATGGTTGTATATTGCCATCTTGTAATATTTGCAGAAAATATGGAACACGACAAAGACTTAGAACAAGAAGAGATGTTGGGGGATATAATCCGCGACGGAGGTGATGATATCACCCCACAGTTTCTCAACGACTCTGATGGTGAGGGAAGAGAGGATGACAGCTCCGGTGATCGAATGGAGGGAGGAGATGACGGCTCCACCGGTGTTGGAGAATTAATTGTTGCAAAGTTCGGTGAGGTATATATATTAATTAAGCCACTAGTGACTAGACACATTAATTAATTTGTATGTACATATATTAATGCTTCTTTCTTCTTTTAGCTCTCCGGATCAAGCCAACTTTCTATAAGGAGACGAGTCACGAAAAAAGGTGGGGCGAGAATGAAAGGTTCACGATCGAAGAAGTCACTGCAGATGGCAAATCGACTCTTCTCGAGCGGTCTCGGACCGATTTATACATCAGTGCGGAGTTTTTGTTAGGGACAACATACCAATCAGCATCCAATAATGGAATAAGCCAAAGGCAGACGATGAAGTTTCTTATGTCGACAATAGATCCAAAGATGAGCTTTGGAATATACTCATGACAAATTTCAGCCTACCGCCAGAGGGGGATCCAAATATCCGTGTTATAGAGAAAAATGTCAAGGCGTGGGTGATACGTCCCAAACGTATCTATAATTTTTGTTTGTTCCATGATCTTTTGGGTGACATTGTTATATGTTTTGCTACACTTTCATACCTTTTTACACATATTTGGACTAACCTACTAATTCAGTGCACCCAGTGCCAGTTTCTGTCTGCTGATGTCTTTTTTACATGGACTTTTACACCAATTTACCCAGTCCAAAAAATCCTGAGAAAAATATATAAAAATCAGCATGACGGAAGCTTCGAGAGTACCAAAGGTGGGCCAGAGGGGAGCCCAGCGTCGCCCTAGCGGCCTCCCTGCGCGGCCTACCCCCTGGTCCCGCCCACAGGCCACCTGGGTGGCGCCCACCTCCTATGGTGCCCTACCTTGGCTCCTATTTTTACCCCCATGGAGGAAATGCTGATTTCGGAACCCTTTTCTCCAGAAGCAATTCCGATCTCCGACGCCATAGCCAACAAGTTCCGGGGGACCAGAATTCCTGTGTCGTCACCCTGCCGGGAAGGGGAAGTGCCCTCGGATTCATCTCCATTGACATTGCTTCCTCCCTCCATGAAGGGGGAGTATTTCCTCCTCGGAGTTGAGGTCTTCTACAGTAGCCATGTAGTTAATTCTCTCTCTCATGATGTGATCTTGATTGTGATAATGGGCTATGTTAATCTAGGGTGATCCCATGATGTTTCCCCTTCTTCTATGTATTGGATTGATGTACTCACTTGATCTTATCTAGTATAACCCCCGAGACCATGGTGACAACGGTCTATTGGACATGGATTAGAAGAATATTTTCATGAGTAATTTCCTCTTTTGTGAATTGATTGAACTCTTGGTGCTTGTCTTTGACTATCTTTGAGATATGTTGTGGTGATTGTGGTACTCTCTTTGGATGGCCGCGGTGACATTGGGAAATCCATAGATGAGAACTACGAACTTTGAGGTGTGCTTTTGTAGCCCTACATAATTCTCGTCCTCTCTTGATCACAAAGGAATGACCTCCGAGTATGTCTCCATTGCATGTTTTAGTGGAAATATCATGTGGTTAGACTATGTTAATGTTGTTGGGAGTTGCCACTAGTGAAAGTATGAAACCTAGACCTTGTTTCTCACCATTGTTACACCGTTTATGCTCACTTTTGTCACTTGCTAACTTGCTGCCATTTTTATTACAGATTTATATTACCTTGCTTTGCCACACCTATCACCCATATTTTACCATTGTATTAGGTGTGTTCGGGACACAAGAGACTTCTTGTATCTTAATTGCAGGGTTGCTTGAGAGAGAGCATCTTCAACTTCTACTTCCCTGAGTTCGATAAACCTTAGATCATCCACTTGAGGGAAATTGTTGTTGTCCTACAAACCTCTGCGCTTGGACGCCCAACATAGTCTACAAGAATAGAAGTGTGCATAGACATCAGTGGGCTCTTAAGAAAAGGGTTGAACAATTCAAGAGCTGGATGAAAGATTGCACGAAAAGTTTGTCCTGACAAAGAGGACTCCAACATTCATCGGCCAATATGAGAAGATAAAAGATCACTGGCCCGCATTTTTGGTGTACAAGACAACGGAGAAATGTAAGAAAAGGTCACAGATAAATAAGCAAAATTCGGCAAAGAAGAAGTATCACCATGTTACGGGCTCAGGTGCCTACAAGTTTGCCCGGGCTACATGGTACAAAGCTAAGAATGACCTGCTTGATAAAGGGATCCATCCAGAAACATTGAACGGTTCCATACAGGGAAGGACTTGGTTCTTTGGGTATGGGGGAACTTTGCACCTAGAAACAGGGATGTGTGTTTATATGAAAGCTCAACTTTTGCAACACCCATCATAAACATTCAGGATGCAATCCAGGGCGTGTAGGATAGGAAGTTCCATCCAGACAGAGAGAAGGACGAGTTGTCACTCACCCTATGGAATCTTGAACACCTTGGACGAACACGAGGCACATCAGGCTCCGTTCCATCCAAGGTTGGGTTTCCCAACAATGGTGCCACTTATAGAAGCCAAGGGAGAAAGAAGAAAGAGGAAGCTGACCGGCTGCAGAAGGTAGAAGAAAGATTAGCGTTGCACGAGAAGAAAATAGAGTAACTTACTAGACAGCGAGCCACCTAACCATCATCTCAATGGCACTAAGATCCTTCATTCGATATTGCCCATGGAGCTACCCCACCATCTCAGCGGAAAAGCAGCGGGACATCCACGGAGCTCATTCAGCCTGATATCACGGCTCCTCGCTACCCTGGATTACTGGTACTTGGAAGCCTCAAAGCAAGGTGCGGAGTATATCATTGTGGGGTTAAAGATGAGCAGTACTTAAATGGAGAAGAGGACATTTACGTTCAGTTTGAAGAATTATTTTAGTTATACAATCAAGACGCCATCGACAAATCTATCGTCAGTTGCTATTGCTTGTAAGGATCATTTCTGTAATTTAGTCTCTAGCTCAGCTCGTTCATTGCATGTATAATTATCCTTACTATATTATTATGCAGAAAGAAGATCCTCGAATGCAAAAGAGGACAAATCTAGGATATTCGGTTCATTAACCCAAATACTATTCCTGAAGGTACGGTACAATGGACCACCAAGGATGTAGAGAAAATCTTGTTAAGGGCGTTAACTAAACAACAAACCAAAACGGAAATACTAATTCCCTACAACTTCAAGTGAGTGTTATACTGTCTTGTACACAATATTATGTTTCTCGAATTACTCGTTGTTAAGTGTAATTGATGAGATATGCGTGTGCAGGTTCCACTTTATTCTGCTAGTCATTCAGCTTGACACGGTAAAAGTTCTTGTCATGGACTCGTTATGTAAATACATGGAGATGTGGGAGGACCAGAGAGAAATGCTTCAGAGGTAATTTCAATCATTATCGCACTATATCGGTAACTTTCTTCATTTCCTGATATCAAGTAATTAATAACTCCTTTATTTATTTTCTTTGCCGAACAGGGTTTGGAAAGAGTTCACCAAGAAGGTTAGGGGTGAATGGAAAGAGGAGCTGCGATTTCAACAACTCAATGTAAGTAGTACAAGAACTATCCTGTGATTCTAGTTTGGATATCATTATCATGCTTGATTATTATTTTGATTGAACTCTATTCTCGTAAAGTGCTCGAGGCAGGAATCCGGGAATAACTTATGTGGATACTACATTTGCGAGTTTATTCGCCAGACGTCCTGTGAGACGGGCAGAATTTTGGAAAAACTTGAAGTACTTAAACAATATTCACAAATTTATTTTATTACCATCAATTGTTCTTGAGTTTCATATTGATCCACTTCTTTCAATTAGATCTAACGGAAGTGGGACGTACTCCTACCAAAGGCTCGCATACGAGCAATTCAAGAGGAAATGGCGGGATTCTTCTTTGAAGAGATCATAGCTGAAACCGGAGAATACCATCGAGAATTGGTAGTTAATGTTGGTAACTAGATATCAGGGATCATAAGATATGTTACATTGTATATATGCATGAACGTGTACTATATGTAGTAGCGTTGAATAGATATACAAAAACTTGTTGTTCGATCAAGCACGGACAAAGAGAGGACACTTCGCTCTATATTCATGATGATTTGTGTAATGTTTCCATCATTGCTATATTTAGTAGCTAGCGTCGAGTTGGACGGAAAACATAAAGTAAAAGACGAAAACCCTTAATGTAAAAGAATTGAATGGTAAACATAAAAAGAAAAGGGGGAAACACAATATGAAACCCCTAAACCCTCCAAGTCCCTAAACCCCTCATTTCAAAAAAAAACTACATCACTTGGCAGATGCTGACGCGTGTCTGCCATTTAGTCCCGGTCGGTGTTATCAACCGGGACTAAAGGTCCTCCTACCTGGGCATCCCACAACGGCCATGTGGAGCTCCTTTAATCCCGGTTCGTAACACAACCGGGACTACAAGTTGGGGCCTTTCGTCCTGATTGCTTAGTCCCAGTTGCAGAATCGAAACTAAAGGCCCTTAGGAACTAGGCTTGGTGGCCTGTTTTCTACTAACCGCCGTCTAGGGGTGCGAAAGGCAGGGGCTTTCCGCTCGTCTCATCGGTTGGATTAGTGGCGGGTCTCGGGTCAGATGGTGTCTATGTCTTGGATGCCGTGGCAGTGGCGCTGGTGGTGGTAGCGCGATGCATTTGGGTAGAGCCCACGTCTTGGTTCTACCCAGTGGCCATGGCCGTGTGGGCGGCATGGCAGCCGTGGTGTGGCGTTCTGTGGAGGTGAGTGTTGGCGGGGGTAAAAACAAGTTCTTTCTTCAGATAGACCGGCAGTGGCGAAGCTCAATCCCTTCTTGAAGGCATCGTCTCTGTTCTCATCGCCTATCACGTTGGTCCAGGGAAAACTCTGATCCCTGGTCGGGCGGTTGCAGCGCTCCACTGTCGTATCCTTCCTGACGACGTCGCTTTGGAGTCCACGGATCGTCGTATGCGGCTTCATCTTTTCATAGTTAGGGATGGTGTTGCTGCACTCAGCGTCTCTGTATCATGCATTGGATGTGTGCGTTTGATGTTGTGATGTGCGCTTGAATTGGCATGTTGGTGATCATTGTTTTATATATAATAAAACGAGGCAGAATACTTTTTCGGTAAACATACAAGGAAGTTGCACTGTATGTTTTAGACTGGATTGAATATATTAAAGTCCCCGCAAAAATATATATCAAAGTGAGTTATTGCCTTACCAAACGAAATTTTGCTGGTTACCAAACCAAATGTAACTTACCCCACCCGATTGATATACGGCAGTTTCCTTGCCGATTGAAATCTGAGTTGAGTAAAATTAGGAAGGGAAAAAACGTTTGTGGGTGGGAAAGCGTATCGTGGGGTTGACGAAGGGGATGTTGGACAGGAGATGAACCTTACATTCTTTTTTATTAGGTAGGAGATGAAACATTGCATTCTTTTTTATTTGGTAGCATATAAGTATAAGTATTTGGATATAGAAGACATAAAAAATACGGATAGATGAAAAAAATAGTAAGTCTATGTGTGCATTGAATGTTAATCACATGGTTTCACACATGCGCACCATTGTGCTTTTCATTTAGACTGTCAACATCATTTTCATGATATCATCAACATCTTTGTTACTTAGTTTTTCACAGGGTACGATGCTTCCATCAAGATGCCACATATGCCCTCCTTGGTGCGACCATCCACGCCGCGCGCCAGACGGATGTAGCCGTTTTCACCCCATTTTGGCCCCCAAGAATTCTTTACGATCCAGTAATCTATGGGGTTGGTCTCATATGTGGTGCCATAGCCCACCACTGTCATCGCGTGGGTCCCATTTGTCCCACATGGACCCACAAACACGCCTCCACCGTAGCGCCGGAAGGTCTTCGTGTCAACCACCACAACGACGGGTTGGGCCGCCACCGCCTGCAGCAACGCCACCTCGTCATTTCGCGGCACCTTCTTGAAGCCGTCGATGGTGACAACAGGGTTCTTTCGTTTCAGCACCCAGCAGTAGCCGTGCTCATCGGCAATGTACGGGTAGTCAGCCTCTGTCGAGATTCTGATGTGGCCCATCATGTACTGGAAGGCCAATATCGGATTGCCGCCACTACAACCGCCACTCTTTTTGTCGCAGTCTAAGAGCTGTTGCGCAGACAATGACACCAGCTTCCTCGTCCTGATTGAATTGATGCCCTCCACCGCGGCTATCGCCGAGAAGGCCCAACAAGAACCGCACCCTCTTTGGATCTTCACGTTGGTCACAGCTGACGGGCGTTGGTCGTACCCTGTCATGCGCCAGTCCACGTACATTGGGTAGTTTGCACGCCCGGCAACGACGCCGTGTGTGACCTGCCCTTGGCGTCGCTTCCCGCTGTTTGGCAAGGGGGTGGAGCAGCGACCGTACCCGTCATCGACCTCTTCATCGGTCATGTCACCGAAGAGGTTGAGGCTCAGCTTGTAGGGTGCGTCGCCTTGGTTGAATTGGTGGATCATGCGAGCGTTCTCTTCGAACACGCTGAAGCGCCGGGCCTTTTCGCCGAGGTCGCGTACCACATTGTGATGCTCGCACCAGCGATCGTACAGTGCCCACAAGGACTTCTCCGACGCCAAGTCCATGTCCGTGATGTCCACGGACGTCGCCACTTGCATAGCGGCATGAAGCAAGATAGCCATGAGTAGTATCGTTGCAAGTTCTCTTGCCATTGTATAAGCCCTATGTGGTTGCTTGGAGCGTCCTAGGCAGCTTTTGGGGTAGCGTCGGTGTTGTAGGTCGATTTAGTCCTCCTTATATAGCAGAATCATGTTGGTGCACGCGCAGTTTCTGCCTATGAGGAATCCATTTCCCGTCGTCTGATGGCAAGTATCAATATTACCTCTTGGAAGGTAAAGATATGGACAATAACTTTTAGGGTTAATATGGACTTTTCCCTTTATACAAATGAGGAAATGAATTATCATGTCATTGAAACATGGTGATAAATAGGAAATACATAATGGTACGATATTAGTGCAAGGTTCGTATCTCTTGGAAAATTATGCGGGTGAATATATAAAAAATAAATGTGATCCTCTAGTAAGGCATGCCTATTATATATATTTGGAAGCCGCCCATGAATATTTATTAGAAATGTTACCAAATAATATGGCACGTCTATTTTACTATATGGAAGTCATGCATGCGCGCCTGCTATATACGGAAGTAAATAAACGAAATTCATGAATTTCCTTTGAACGCAGGGGAAAATGATATCCACTAATAAGGTATGCTTATTATGTATGTAAGCCACCCATGAATATTTAGAAAAAATGTTATCCGGTAATAAGGCATGACTATTGTACCATGCGTGCCTGTTATATTTGGAAGCAAAAGAAATCATGAATTTTCTTTGAACGTAGCGAAAACGTTATCCACTAATAAGGAATGCGAATTACTCCCTCGGTTCCTAAATATCAAGGTCAAACTTCTCAAACTTTAACCAAGTTTGTAGACAAAAATATCAAGGTCTACAATACCAAATCATTATTACTAGATTCATCATGAAATAAATTATTATATTAGATATATAGTATTATAAATCATTATATATTTTTCTATAAAGTTGGTCGAACATAAACAGATTTGACTTTTTTAAACTAACACAACTTATATTTAGGAACGGAGGGAGTATATATGGAAGCCATGCGAGCCAGTTATATTGAATCAAAATGAACCAATTCATGAATGTCCTTAAAAACAAAGTGAAAAGTGAGGTTAAAAAATTGTTTAAACATTCGTTTTTCGACAAGTAGTTGCTATAATTAGAATATTATGCGTGGTCTTTTTTTAGAAACACCTATACTCATAGCAATTATAGGAACACTCGTTCGGACCTAAGATGCAAGAAAATATAATGAAATCCCTTGAAAACACCTCGCGGTACCAATCTTTACTTGAAGAAATAAGCCAAAGACTTTGGTAAAGAAGCTGCAACTGGACTGGAGCAACGATATTGTCACTCTTTCATCCGCACCAACATTATCAATAATGGTTTTTGAAAGTGCCTTGAGTCGCCCATCCAAAAAGACGGAAAGTCTTAACCGATGATGTACTTGAGCCGGGGATGACCCCTGAAGTGCAGGCCATCGAATCGCTATATCTTTACATGGTGTCGATGAAATATTTCACCTTCACAAAGAATTAGACAAAAAAAGAGCTTGACACAGCATCATAAATTCATCACATGCGAATAATTGGATATGTGAGGACAAAAACTCTCAAACCTCTTGGACCAACGGAAGAACGAGAGAAAGTTTATTTTAACAAAGTTGTGATGATCACTACACATTGATGAAAAATATAGATGTTTTTAAGATCCGAGGTGCCCCCACCTCTCAGTGCCAAGATGACAGCCGGAGGTGAGGGGACATAAATTTGTCGTATGACAGCGACGGCACAAGAAACCCTCCTGGATGTCAGTTGAATGGCATGCGTGGTCAAATGCACCCTTAATGAATAGAAAATTCGAAATAAATGTTAAACTACTACTAGGAGGTAAGTGGGGCATCTTATCAGCCAACATGGCCTTAGGAGAGCGCGGCGCCAAGCTTCATTTTCTTATCGGTGCCATGAGACATGTCTAAGTCAAGATTCCCAAGGCATTGATAGAGGTGGGAAAAGTCATGGCGGCTTTGATTGGAGGTCTTTAAGCTTCGGTGAATTAGTGCATTGAATGGGGTGAAGAATGTGTGCCATGTGAATGGTGACTTGTAATAGTGGCCTCGGTAAGCGTGGGCGGTAACACTAGAGGATTGCATTTTTGGCGGTACTTCTCGAGTATCCCGAGGGTGAAAACTCAAAGTCTAACCTTTATTGCTTGTACCTGACAATGCCCTTGTTAAAGGCATTGTTTTGGGTGAACTCGGACTTTCTCCGGGATGAAAACCCAAGATCTTTGATCGTGCAACGACAACAATTGTGCATTGTTTCATTATTGAAGGCATTGTTTTTGGAAAACCTTTTTTGTATTCTCAGTGTTGTCTTTGGTGGTGGTTAGTGTTGGAATTATGCCCTAGAGGCAATAATAAATGTAGTTATTATTATAATTCATGTATCAAGATAATAGTTTATTATCCATGCTATAATTGTATTGAATGAAGACTCATTTACATGTGTGGATACATAGACAAAACACCGTCCCTAGCATGCCTCTAGTTGGCTAGCTAGTTGATCAATGATAGTCAATGTCTTCTGATTATGAACAAGGTGTTGTTGCTTGATAACTGGATCACGTCATTAGGAGAATCACGTGATGGACTAGACCCAAACTAATAGACGTAGCATGTTGATCGTGTCATTTTGTTGCTACTGTTTTCTGCGTGTCAAGTATTTATTCCTATGACCATGAGATCATATAACTCACTGACACCGGAGGAATGCTTTGTGTGTATCAAACGTCGCAACGTAACTGGGTGACTATAAAGATGCTCTACAGGTATCTCCGAATGTGTTAGTTGAGTTAGTATGGATCAAGACTGGGATTTGTCACTCCGTGTGACGGAGAGGTATCTCGGGGCCCACTCGGTAATACAACATCACACACAAGCCTTGCAAGCAATGTAACTTAGTGTAAGTTGCGGGATCTTGTATTACGGAGCGAGTAAAGAGACTTGCCGGTAAACGAGATTGAAATAGGTATGCGGATACTGACGATCGAATCTCGGGCAAGTAACATACCGAAGGACAAAGGGAATGACATACGGGATTATACGAATCCTTGGCACTGAGGTTCAAACGATAAGATCTTCGTAGAATATGTAGGATCCAATATGGGCATCCAGGTCCCGCTATTGGATATTGACCGAGGAGTCTCTCGGGTCATGTCTACATAGTTCTCGAACCCGCAGGGTCTGCACACTTAAGGTTCGACGTTGTTTTATGCGTATTTGAGTTATATGGTTGGTTACCGAATGTTGTTCGGAGTCCCGGATTAGATCTCGGACGTCACGAGGGTTTCCGGAATGGTCCGGAAACGAAGATTGATATATAGGATGACCTCATTTGATTACCGGAAGGTTTTCGGAGTTACCGGGAATGTACCGGGAATGACGAATGGGTTCCGGGAGTTCACCGGGGGGGCAACCCACCCCGGGCAAGCCCATAGGCCTTGGGGGAGACCCACCAGCCCTTAGTGGGATGGTGGGACAGCCCACAAGTGCTCTATGCGCCAAGAGAAGAAAAATCAAGAGGAAAAGAAAAAAAAAGGAGGAGGTGGGAAGGGAGGAGGACTCCCTCCCACCAAACCTAGTCCAACTCGGTTTGGGGGGGGAGAGTCCTCCCCCTTGGCTCGGCCGACCCCCTTGAGGATCCTTGGACCCCAAGGCAAGGCCCCCTCCCTCCCACCTATATATACGGAGGTTTTAGGGCTGATTTGAGGCGACTTTTCCACGGCAGCCCGACCACATACCTCCACGGTTTTTCCTCTAGATCGTGTTTCTGCGGAGCTCGGGCGGAGCCCTGCTGAGACAAGGTCATCACCAACCTCCGGAGCGCCGTCATGCTGCCGGAGAACTCTTCTACCTCTCCGTCTCTCTTGCTGGATCAAGAAGGCCGAGATCATCGTCGTGCTGTACGTGTGCTGAACGCGGAGGTGTCGTCCGTTCGGTACTAGATCGTGGGACTGATCGCGGGATTGTTCGCGGGGCGGATCGAGGGACGTGAGGACGTTCCACTACATCAACCGCGTTCTCTAACGCTTCTGCTATACGGTCTACAAGGGTATGTAGATCACTTATCCCCTCTCGTAGATGGACATCACCATGATAGGTCTTCGTGCGCGTAGGAAAATTTTTGTTTCTCATGCGACGTTACTCAACAGTGGCATCATGAGCTAGGTTCATGCGTAGATGTCTTCTCGAGTAGAACACAAAAGTTTTTGTGGGCGGTGATGTGCGTTTTGCTGCCCTCCTTAGTCTTTTCTTGATTCCGCGGTATTGTTGGATTGAAGCGGCTTGGACCGACATTACTCGTACGCTTACGAGAGACTGGTTTCATCGTTACGAGTAACCCCCTTTGCTCAAAGATGACTGGCAAGTGACGGTTTCTCCAACTTTAGTTGAATCAGATTTGACCGAGGAGGTCCTTGAATGAGGTTAAATAGCAACTCATATATCTCCGTTGTGGTGTTTGAGTAAGTAAGATGCGATCCTACTAGATACCCTTGGTCACCACGTAAAACATGCAACAACAAAATTAGAGGACGTCTAACTTGTTTTTGCAGGGTATGATTGTGATGTGATATGGCCAACGATGTGATGTGATATATTGGATGTATGAGATGATCATGTTGTAATAGAAATATCGACTTGCACGTCGATGGTACGGCAACCGGCAGGAGCCATAGGGTTGTCTTTATACTAACGTTTGTGCTTGCAGATGCGTTTACTATTTTGCTAGGATGTAGCTTTAGTAGTAATAGCATAAGTAGCACGACAACCCTGATGGCAACGCGTTGATGGATGATCACGGTGTGGCGCCGGTGACAAGAAGATCGTGCCGGTGCTTTGGTGATGGATATCAAGAAGCACGTGATGATGGCCATATCATGTCACTTATGAATTGCATGTGATGTTAATCCTTTTATGCACCTTATTTTGCTTAGAACGACGGTAGCATTATGAGGTGATCTCTCACTAAAATTTCAAGACGAAATTGTGTTCTCCCCGACTGTGCACCG
The DNA here is from genome assembly GCF_904849725.1 of Hordeum vulgare subsp. vulgare. Classification (NCBI taxonomy): domain Eukaryota; kingdom Viridiplantae; phylum Streptophyta; class Magnoliopsida; order Poales; family Poaceae; genus Hordeum; species Hordeum vulgare. The sequence goes on from NC_058523.1 coordinate 15,493,978, forward strand.
TTGCTACAGTTCGTCGTTTCGAGACACCACGTGATGATCGGGTGTGATAGACTCAACGTTCACATACAACGGGTGCAAAACAGTTGCGCACGCGGAACACTCGGGTTAAGCTTGATGAGCCTAGCATGTGCAGACATGGCCCCGGAACACATGAGACCGAAAGGTCGATCATGAATCATATAGTTGATATGGTTAGCATAGGGATGCTTACCACTGAAACTATACTCAACTCACGTGATGATCGGACTTGGGATAGTGTAAGTGGATCATGAACCACTCAAATGACTAGAGAGATGTACTTTTTGAGTGGGAGTTTAGCATATAATTTGATTAAGTTAAACTCTAATTATCTTGAACATAGTCTAAAGTCCACTTTGAATATATTTGTGTTGTAGATCATGGCTCACGCGACAGTCATCCTGAATTTTAATACGTTCCTAGAGAAAGCTAAGTTGAAAGATGATGGAAGCAACTTTGTAGACTGGGCTCGTAATCTTAAGCTAATCTTACAAGCTGGGAAGAAGGATTATGTCCTTAATGCTGCGCTAGGAGATGAACCACCCGCTACGGCTGATCAGGATGTTAAGAACGCTTGGTTAGCGCGTAAGGAGGACTACTCAATAGTTCAATGTGCAGTCTTGTATGGCTTAGAACCGGGACTTCAACGTCGCTTTGAGCGTCATGGAGCATTTGAGATGTTCCAGGAGTTGGAGTTTATCTTTCAGAAGAACGCCCGGATCGAGTGGTATGAGACCTCCGATAAATTCTATGCTTGCAAGATGGAGGAAAACTCGTCTGTCAGTGAACATGTGCTCAAAATGTCTGGGTACTCAAACCGTCTAGCTGAGCTGGGGATTGAACTCCCGCAAGAAGCTATCACTGACAGAATCCTTCAATCACTGCCGCCAAGCTACAAAGGCTTTGTGTTGAACTACAACATGCAAGGGATGAACAAGTCTCCCGGCGAGTTGTTTGCGATGTTGAAAGTCGCAGAGTCTGAACTCCGTAAAGAGCATCAAGTGTTGATGGTGAATAAGACCACTAATTTCAAGAGAAACGACAAAGGCAAGAAGGGCAATTCGAAGAAGAGCGGCAAGCCTGTTGCCAATCCGCCGAAGAAACCCAAAGCTGGACCTAAGCCTGAAACGGAGTGTTTCTATTGCAAGGGTATGGGTCACTGGAAGCGCAATTGCCCCAAGTATCTGGCAGATAAGAAGGCGGGCAAAGAAAAATCAGGTATATTTGATATACATGTTATTGGTGTGTACTTAACCGGCTCTCGTAGTAGTGCCTGGGTATTCGATACCGGTTCTGTTGCTCACATTTGCAACTCGAAGCAGGAACTGCGGAATAGACGAAGGCTGGCGAAAGACGAAGTGACGATGCGCGTAGGAAATGGTTCCAAGGTTGATGCAATCGCCGTCGGCACAGTGTCACTTCAGCTACCATCGAGATTAGTGATGAACTTAAATCATTGTTATTTAGTGCCTGCGTTGAGCATGAACATTATATCTGGATCTTGTTTATTGCGAGACCGTTACTCTTTTAAGTCTGGGAATAATGGTTGTTCTATTTCTATGAGTAACATCTTTTATGGTCATGCACCGAATGTGAGAGGATTGTTCATATTGCATCTTGATAGCAATACGCATATACATAACATTGAGACCAAAAGAGTTAGAGTAAACAATGATAGCGCCATATTTTTGTGGCACTGCCGCTTGGGTCATATTGGTGTAAAGCGCATGAAGAAACTCCATGCTGATGGACTTTTGGAGTCACTTGACACGTGCGAACCATGCCTCATGGGCAAGATGACTAAGACTCCGTTCTCCGGAACAATGATGCGTGCAAGTGACTTGTTGGAAATCATACATACCGATGTGTGTGGTCCAATGAGCGTAGAGACACGCGGCGGATATCGTTATTTTCTCACCTTCACTGACGATTTAAGTAGATATGGTTATGTCTACTTGATGAAGCACAAGTCTGAAACATTTGAAAAGTTCAAGAAATTTCAGAGTGAAGTGGAAAATCATCGTAACAAGAAGATCAAGTTCCTACGATCTGATCGTGGGGGTGAATATCTGAGTTTCGAGTTTGGTGCTCACTTAAGACAATGTGGAATTGTTTCGCAGTTAACACCGCCTGGAACACCACAGCGTAATGGTGTGTCCGAACGTCGTAATCGTACTTTGTTAGAGATGGTGCGATCTATGATGTCTTTTACTGATTTGCCGTTATCTTTTTGGGGTTATGCATTTGAAACAGCTGCATTCACTTTAAATAGGGCACCATCAAAATCCGTTGAGACGACACCATACGAACTGTGGTATGGCAAAAGACCAAAGTTGTCGTTTCTTAAAGTTTGGGGATGTGATGCTTATGTCAAAAAGCTTCAGCCTGAAAAGCTGGAACCCAAAGCGGAAAAGTGCGTCTTCATAGGTTACCCAAAAGAGACAGTTGGGTACACCTTCTATCTCAAATCCGAGGGCAAAGTGTTTGTTGCTAAAAACGGAGCTTTTCTCGAGAAGGAGTTTCTCTCGAGAGAATTGAGTGGGAGGAAGATAGAACTTGACGAGGTTGTCGAACCTCTCATCCCTCTGGATGGTGGCGCAGGGCAAGGGGAAACCTCTGTCGTTGCGACGCCGGTTGAGGAGGAAGTTAATGATGATGAACATGAAACTCCAGTTCAAGTTTCTGTTGAACCACGCAGGTCGACGAGATCACGCGTTGCTCCAGAGTGGTACGGTAATCCCGTCTTATCAATCATGTTGTTAGACAACAATGAACCTGCAAATTATGAAGAAGCATTGGTGGGCCCAGATTCCAACAAATGGCTAGAAGCCATGAAATCCGAGATAGGATCCATGTATGAGAACAAAGTGTGGACTTTGGAGATACTGCCTGAGGGCCGCAAGGCTATTCAAAACAAATGGATCTTTAAGAAGAAGACGGACGCTGACGGTAATGTGACCGTTTATAAAGCTCGACTTGTGGCAAAGGGTTTTTCACAAGTTCCAGGAGTTGACTAAGATGAGACTTTCTCACCCGTAGCGATGCTTAAGTCCGTCAGAATCATGTTAGCAATAGCTGCATTTTTCGATTATGAAATCTGGCAGATGGATGTCAAAACGGCGTTCCTTAACGGTTTCCTTAAGGAAGAGTTGTATATGATGCAATCCGAAGGTTTTGTCGATCCTAAATATGCTGACAAGGTGTGCAAGCTCCAGCGATCCATTTATGGACTGGTGCAAGCATCTCGGAGTTGGAACAAACGCTTTGATGAGGTGATCAAAGCATTTGGGTTTATACAAGTGGTTGGAGAATCTTGTATTTACAAGAAAGTGAGTGGAAGCTCTGTGGCGTTTCTAATATTATATGTGGATGACATATTACTGATTGGAAACAACGTAGAGTTTTTGGAGAGCATAAAAGGTTACTTGAATAAAAGTTTCTCTATGAAGGACCTAGGTGAAGCTGCTTACATTCTAGGCATTAAGATCTATAGGGATAGATCAAAACGCCTGATAGGACTTTCACAAAGCACATACCTTGATAAAGTTTTGAAGAGGTTCAAAATGGAACAGTCCAAGAAAGGGTTCTTGCCAGTTTTACAAGGTACGAGATTGAGTAAGACTCAGTCCCCAGCAATTGATGAAGATAGAGAGCATATGCGCTCCGTCCCCTATGCTTCAGCCATAGGTTCTATCATGTATGCGATGCTGTGCACTAGACCGGATGTTAGCCTGGCCATAAGTATGGCAGGTAGGTTCCAGAGTAATCCAGGAGTGGATCACTGGACAGCGGTCAAGAATATCCTGAAGTACCTGAAAAGGACTAAGGAGATGTTTCTCGTGTATGGAGGTGACGAAGAGCTCGCCGTAAAAGGTTACGTCGATGCAAGCTTTGACACAGATCCGGACAACTCTAAGTCGCAAACCGGATACGTATTTATTCTTAATGGGGGTGCAGTAAGCTGGTACAGTTCCAAGCAAAGCGTCGTAGCAGATTCTACATGTGAAGCGGAGTACATGGCTGCCTCAGAGGCGGCTAAGGAGGGTGTCTGGATGAAGCAGTTCATGACGGATCTTGGAGTGGTGCCAAGTGCACTGGATCCAATAACCTTGTTCTGTGACAACACGGGTGCCATTGCCTTAGCAAAGGAACCACGTTTTCACAAGAAGACCAGACACATCAAACGACGCTTCAACCTCATCCGCGACTACGTCGAGGAAGAGGACGTAAATATATGCAAAGTGCAAACGGATCTGAATGTAGCAGACCCGCTGACTAAGCCTCTTCCACGGCCAAAACATGATCGACACCAGAACTGTATGGGTGTTAGATTTATTACAATGTAATTCACATGGTGATGTGAGGGCTAGATTATTGACTCTAGTGCAAGTGGGAGACTGTTGGAATTATACCCTAGAGGCAACAATAAATGTAGTTATTATTATAATTCATGTATCAAGATAATAGTTTATTATCCATGCTATAATTGTATTGAATGAAGACTCATTTACATGTGTGGATACATAGACAAAACACCGTCCCTAGCATGCCTCTAGTTGGCTAGCTAGTTGATCAATGATAGTCACTGTCTTCTGATTATGAACAAGGTGTTGTTGCTTGATAACTGGATCACGTCATTAGGAGAATCACGTGATGGACTAGACCCAAACTAATAGACGTAGCATGTTGATCGTGTCATTTTGTTGCTACTGTTTTCTGCGTGTCAAGTATTTATTCCTATGACCATGAGATCATATAACTCACTAACACCGGAGGAATGCTTTGTGTGTATCAAACGTCGCAACGTAACTGGGTGACTATAAAGATGCTCTACAGGTATCTCCGAAGGTGTTAGTTGAGTTAGTATGGATCAAGACTGGGATTTGTCACTCCGTGTGACGGAGAGGTATCTCGGGGCCCACTCGGTAATACAACATCACACACAAGCCTTGCAAGCAATGTAACTTAGTGTAAGTTGCGGGATCTTGTATTACGGAACGAGTAAAGAGACTTGCCGGTAAACGAGATTGAAATAGGTATGCGGATACTGACGATCGAATCTCGGGCAAGTAACATACCGAAGGACAAAGGGAATGACATACAGGATTATACGAACCCTTGGCACTGAGGTTCAAACGATAAGATCTTCGTAGAATATGTAGGATCCAATATGGGCATCCAGGTCCCGCTATTGGATATTGACCGAGGAGTCTCTCGGGTCATGTCTACATAGTTCTCGAACCCGCAGGGTCTGCACACTTAAGGTTCGACGTTGTTTTATGCGTATTTGAGTTATATGGTTGGTTACCGAATGTTGTTCGGATTCCCGGATGAGATCTCGGAAGTCACGATGGTTTCCGGAATGGTCCGGAAACGAAGATTGATATATAGGATGACCTCATTTGATTACCGGAAGGTTTTCGGAGTTACCGGGAATGTACCGGGAATGACGAATGGGTTCCGGGAGTTCACCGGGGGGGGGGGGGGGGACAACCCACCCCGGGGAAGCCCATAGGCCTTGGGGGAGACCCACCATGGGACAGCCCACAAGTGCTCTATGCGCCAAGAGAAGAAAAATCAATACGAAAAGAAAAAAAGGAGGAGGTGGGAAGGGAGGAGGACTCCCTCCCACCAAACCTAGTCCAACTCGGTTTGGGGGGGGAGAGTCCTCCCCCTTGGCTCGGCCGACCCCCTTGAGGGTCCTTGGACCCCAAGGTAAGGCCCCCTCCCTCCCACCTATATATACGGAGGTTTTAGGGCTGATTTGAGACGACTTTTCCACGGCAGCCCGACCACATACCTCCACGGTTTTTCCTCTAGATCGCGTTTCTGCGGAGCTCGGGCGGAGCCCTGCTGAGACAAGGTCATCACCAACCTCCGGAGCGCCGTCATGCTGCCGGAGAACTCTTCTACCTCTCCGTCTCTCTTGCTGGATCAAGAAGGCCGATATCATCGTCGAGCTGTACGTGTGCTGAACGCGGAGGTGCCGTCCGTTCGGTACTAGATCGTGGGACTGATCGCGGGATTGTTCGCGGGGCGGATCGAGGGACGTGAGGACGTTCCACTATATCAACCGCGTTCTCTAACGCTTCTGCTGTACGGTCTACAAGGGTATGTAGATCACTTATCCCCTCTCGTAGATGGACATCACCATGATAGGTCTTCGTGCGCGTAGGAAAATTTTTGTTTCCCATGCGACGTTCCTCAACAGTTAGAGTGTTGTTGTTGCTAACGATTGTTCATCGTGGCAGTGTCTTTTTTCTTTCTTCTATTTGTGTGCATCCTTGATGTCTATCGACAGCTTGTTAGTACAAAGGCCAGGTGTAATTGGTATCTTTATGATATTAATATATTCCTTTTTTATAAAAGTGGGGCATATTAGAAGGGAAACATTTGTATACGGCCAACCGGCTCAATTTTGGACCGGTTGCTCGTGCGATGCTCCATTTGAACTAATCGTGCATCTCACAACTACTACCTTAGAGCATCTCCAACATGCAACGAACGCGTCGCGCGCAAAAAACTTGTTTACCGCGCGTCCATCACCTGGATTGGCGCGGCGCGCAGCGCTGGCTCCAGCAGCTGCGTTAAAATGCAGCGCGCGCACAACATTTTAACTATAGATAGATTGCAAAATCGGTAAAATAAATAGATTGCATAAAATAAAAAACGATACAAAGTTATTTTACATTGGTGCAACTAGATAGATAGTTCAAAAACATAGATAAAAGTACGGTGCAAGTAGATAGATAGTTCGAAAACATAGAAACTACTCCCAGTCGCTACAATCATCACCATCATCATCGTCGTTGGTGTCGTCAGAGGTTGACAGCCATATGTCCAACCAACGATCGTCGTTTTCAGTGAAGAACGACCTTCCGCCTGCTGCAACGATATCGGCCTGCGCACTCGCCAATGACTTCCGCCGACGCCTGTCCAACCGCTCCTCGCGGCGCCTTCGCGTGTCCTCCTCGCGGTGCCTTGCCCAGTAGTCTTGCTCGTAGGCGACGTCCTCCGGGTGGCGCCGGCGCCACTCCGCCATGACCCGCTCGTCCTCCTGGGTGACGAGGAGGCGGTGCTGCCGCGCAGTGTGCTCCGTACGGTCTTGTACCGAGTTAAGACGAGGCGGCGGGGCGACGTCTAGCGCCTGCTGGAGCGTGTAGACGTCCTGGAAGTTCATCTGCCGGCGCGGCCTGCCTAGGCGCCACGTCGCCGCGTCGAACGCGCGGGCGGCCTAATGCGTCGTCTCGTAGGTGCCGAGGCTGAGCCAGACATCGCCGGAGCGTATCTCGGAGTAGTACCCGCCGTTGGGGCGCAGGCGGACGTCGCGGTAGCCCGATGCTCGTCGGTGGCGCAGCGGCATGGTGGCGCGGCGGTGGCGCGTCGGTGGCGGGGCGCTGGAGCGGTGGAGGTGCGGGAGGTAGAGGAAGAGGAAGAGGAGCTGTGGAGGAGCGGTGGAGGCGCGCGTGGCGAGCGCTGCATTTTATAGGCGCGCCGGACGCGGCGCGGCAAAAATGGCGCGCGAGCTGCTGCCTTTTCGCGCGCGCACGCAAGCGGTTCCCGCGCGCGTGACTTTCCCGCCACCGCTGGACCGCGTCAAAACCTCCCGCGCGCGCTAAAAGCTGGGTTTACCGCGCGCGCGTCTTTTGACGCGGCCGTTGGAGATGCTCTTGTATACTCAGCTGATCTATCTCTCCTGAATCGATCATCGCTCATCTCCTGCTCCCCCTCGTCGACGGTCGCCGACCTCCTGCTCTCCCACACGCCCACCCACAAATCTGCCACTGTACATTGGATTTGATGTGACCAGTCTGCACTCGTCGTTTGCTACCCCGGCCTTGCCACAAGCACATCGAACACTCGTAAGTTCGAGGCCATGAGTTACGAGCTATGCCCCGGGCGTGGCGTTGCATGCTGCAGCCGCAGCAGGCGTCGTTGCTGGAAGTGGCAGTCTCCGAAGCTGCAATCGGAAACAGCCGGCATGCGAGGTGCGTTTCTGGTGCCGTGGAGTCGACGTGCTACACAGAAATGCTACACTTACATAAAACTCCTGCGTAATGCTACTTAAATTTCCTAAATAATCTTTCCTCCCCCTCCTGATTTCAAGTAGGTGAGGTTCTTCCTTAATTAATCTCAATTAAACCAGGACACCTAAGCAATTAGGTTAGTTTGCGTAGATATAGCATTGCTGTAGAAATAGACGGGATTTTTTGTTGTTGCTGGCGACAGCGACGCAAATTTGCTGGAATTGGATTCTTTTTCTTCCTGTAACAGACCAAAAAATATTCAACCGAAAATGCCGACGGAATTTTTTTTGCTTCAACCCGACGACGGCGAGGCATTATTTGCTGGAATTGACTTTTTTCGACAACCGGATACTGTTATTCAAAAGAAAAGGACAAGGGCTCCGTACCCTCCTGGATTCTGTCGGACATTTAAAAGAAAAATAGACTACCGCCAAGTGACACATGTGACGGTAGCTTCGGGGACTACACCTAGTGGGTGCGTTCAACGCGTTTTCACTATCATCCAGCGGGTGTGCCTCTAGGCATGCCCATTCGGGACTCATACCAAGAACCAAATTCAAAAAAATACTATGTGAAGAACTTACCCCAATGTTCTTCGCCACAGCTTCACTCGCGTCATATTCCTCCTTTAATTGCCCAGCCATCACGTCCACCTGAGCTAAGACCTCCTTGCGCGCCTCCTCTTTACCCTCCGAGGTCGGATGGAGCCGGAAGAGGCTACGGTCCTTGGGGTCAGATGACAAGGTGGTCAGCGGATATTGTTTGAGTGACGCCCCGGCCGAAGCAGCCTCTTGCACCACAAGAGCATTGTCTTTGATGTTCGCTCGGCTGGGAGTAGGAGCCTGCCTCAACACTTCTCCAGCTGCAAAAGGGATATCAACGTCAAGTTCGATCACATCCTGCGGCCCTGCACGACCCACAAGACGGTCCAAAGATCACTCGAATATCTCAAGCCTGAATTTCGAATGGATTGCTGAAAAAACTCAAGGATTACCTTTAGACGAAGCAACATCAATGTCAGCTCTACCCTTGTTAGTAGTCTTGGGATCCAGTGAAGCAGTCGAAGTGTCAGGCCTGCAGCAGAAACAACAAAATCCGATCATCACTCGAAAGACATGGTTCAAATCAAGACCATTGACTCGGTGAAGATACTTACGCCGAAGCCACAGGCACGTCAACCTTGAGGCGCAGCAGGACAACCTTACGAGACTTGGTGCTTGAGATCTTGGGTTGCTTGGCGGCCTGCTCCGATAGGGCCTCAGTCTCGCCCCGACCTCGTTTGGAGCTACGGGTTGACATGGTTGAGGCACTCGGCTTCACCGCCGACGGAGTCTTTGAAGTGCCTGCACGGACCCCAGGGTCCTGGCGCGCCTTGGATCGGTTCTCATCCTGTTTCACAACCTGGACTTCATCACACGGAGAAGATTCCGCCTCATCGCCGCACTCCTCCTTGCTCTGTTCAGTCTCCGCATCGTCATCAGCGTCGTCCTCAACGTCCTCCGAGCCCTTCGGGAGCTCGGTGTCTTGGTTCTCCGTATCACTTTCTGCGTCAATCGGGGAGCGACTAACTGCTGGTATGGTGCTGACCAGCCCTATGAAAGCCTGCCGAATGAAAGAAGCAAAGCCATAAGTCATAGTTAAAACAACAAAGAAGTTCACTCGGTGAAGGTCTTCAATGACTCAACTCACTCGACTTGTTATCCACCGCGAAGGGTTGCACCTGCCTGGAGCCTCTGGGGTTGTCCATCATTGGAGTAATGGCCATGATCTTATTCTCCACCGCCTCTTCATAGAGCTCCTCAGGATGCACTCAGGTATGATCATCCAACCCCTCATACTGCCACATCAGGTGAGCTCTAGCCTGAAGGGGTTGAATCCTACACTAGAAGAAAACCTCCAAGAGGTTCATCCCGTTCACCCCCTTTCGGATCAAAGACACCACTGCTACCGTCAAGTTCTCTGTGTAGATCTTCTTCCCCGTGAAGAAGGTCAAAGTAGGAGCCGAGTGAACCCTATCAACTATGAAGGGAGGAAGGCCCGACTCACCTTCGCTGACTTAAACATCTCGACATTTCAACCAAGAGTCCTGCCAGTTCTTCACCAAGTCCGGGAAGCTCATCTTAGGGAAGCTATTTTTGCCCCTAAGGTGGATGCCTAAACCGCCGCAAAGCTGAACTACATTGGTCTTTCCCCCCAAGAAGGAGTCTTCTTGACGGTCATCACTCGACACGTGAACAAGCGCTTGAACAATCCCCAATGCGGATGCCATGCGAGGAAGTTCTCGCACAAGGACACAAACGCGGCCAAGTACGAAACAACATTGGTAGGCAAATGATCAAGCTGAGCCCGAAGAAAGCAAGGAATGCTCGGAAGAAAGGGTGCGGTGGCAGAGAGAACCCTCGCTCGACGTGGATGACCAAGAGCACCCGCTCGTCGTTCTGGGGCGTCGGCTCGATCTCGCCATCCTAAGGCAGTCGACAACTCCCCAGGGCTATCAAGCCCTTGCCCTCCAACTCCTGCAAACATGCCTCCGTGGTGTGGGATGGCATCCAGTTGCCCTGGATCCACCCCCGCGGAAGCACTCGGGCGCTCGAGGAGGATCCACGCGACCCCCTCTTGGCTCGCTCGTCCTTCGATGTCGCCCCTTCGCCATGGTCGACGGCGGAGAAGTAGAAGCTGGAGATCGACGGAGACAACCGGCGATTCCGGTCCTGGGTGGCAAGAGGCTGGAACGGGGACGGGAAGAATTTAGTCTTAGGACATGGTTCCTTCCCTCTTTCCCCCGTTTCGGGCCTTAAATACCCAACGGCAAGAAACCCCAATCGAACACATCGCCAGTAAAAGGAGAATCTACAGTATCCCGGGGATCACGCGCACTGTAGCGCGATGGCGACGTTTCAGGCGTAGAAATCGGGTCACCGCTCCACTACATCCACTACCCGCATCTCCACCGAAACTGCCGCCGCGCGCGCCCCCTTGATTCAAAAAATCGTGAAAAATCCGCTCCACCTCATAACCCGAATGGATGCCGTATCCACGTCGTGTGACAAGGTGAGTCGAATGATCTTTTCGCCTGTCCCCTTGCAGGACCCCGATCACTTGGGAAATCAATGAGGACGACCCGATCGTCCATCCCTCAAAAATGGCAGGGGTCCATCCCCACTCGTCGATTGAGCTCGTGGAGTTCCGAACACTAGTATGCTCAATGCACGAAATCTATCTTCCTGAAAGATAGTCCTTCATCGCCGACTGCAGCCGTATCCGTATGGCTCTGGACAGTCGGAATTCATCACTCTAGAATCCGTGGAGGTTTGCTGAAAGCCCTAATGACCCAGCTCCACACTGCAACTCAAGAATTCCCAAGACTCCGAAGACATCGAAGGAAGTCATTCACTCGGTCTGCAAAGCCTCAACCGATTCGGTGGCTACTAATGGAGTTGTACCTTAGGGGTGGGCCTACATATCCTTAGGCCCACCCAGGACCCCCGACGGACATGAGTATCCTACAAGTTACCGTTGAAGCCTCGACCTCACTCGGTTCGATGACCGTCACTCGGCCTGCTCAGAGTCACTCGGACAACCTCGCGTCAGTCGGACGCATCTCGTCACTCGGCCCACAACAAGGTGATGGAGCCGAAGAGGCAGCAATGGCTAAGAACTTAATTCATCACATGATTTACAGTGAAGATCCATGTTACCAATAACGCGAGGGGTTAAGGCTGCCTTAGGTGGTCGGTTGTGTTAGGGAAAAGGGTGATGTTACCAAAAACAAGTATATATTGGAGGATTGAGGGAGAGTAGACCAATGGCATAAACTGCCCAAAATCAACCTGTTTTAGTACCGACAACGACATTTCAAAGGCATAAGCTACATTGGAATGTTTTTAAACTTACAGATCGGAATGACACTTGAAGTTGCCTATTTTATACTGGGCAACTCACACTGCCAACAAACAAATAAATTTTGACAAAGTTCGTGAATTTAAAACAAACTAACAAAAGGGCCCGTGCATTGCAACGGGAGAAAAAATAGAAGACCATCTTTTGGGGATGAAGGTCACTTGACTGATTCTTTGTACGTGTTGGGGATGAAGGTCACTTGACTGATTCTTTGTACGTATTAAATCTACATGCAAGCCGTGTTAAAATAGAAGACCTGTAAAATTTTAAATTGCATTTTTGTAGGATAAGACCATCTTTATTTGTGTCGTAACTACAAATTCTCAGATTATAGACCATTTTTATAAATTAAGAGCGTGTGGTATTTCTTTCTCCCGTTGCAACGCATGGGCCCTTTTGCTAGTATATAATAAAAAGTAAAAAATAAAAGCAAAAAAGAGGAGAACAAATAAATAAAAATGAAAAGCGACAAATTTTCAAAGCCGGCTATAATGGCCAAGGCCGAGGAACTCAGCGGTGAGAGGCTTGAAGATGCGGCGCTCGTCGGAGTCGACCGCGGCGGCGAGCCTCGGCCACACATACATGTTAACGAGCCAGCCGTCGCCTCCCGGGCGCGCGATGATCTGCACGAAGGCACTGCACAGCCTCCCGCAGTCCTCCCCTGTGGGCATCGTCAGCGCGGCACGCCCGAAGCCGAAGTCGGTGTCCAAACTGAACGTCGCGAAGGAGGTGACGGTCAGCACCGGGCTACCCAACCCGACGGAGGCCGTCTCGACGTACTTGGTAGCCCTGTGCTCCTCCACCCAGTCCACCTGCTGCTGGAAGTGCTCGTCCGTGGCCGTGGACCTGATCGTCTCGCGCACCGTCGACGCGATGTCCGGGAGCGGAAGCCGGCGGGTGTCCTCCACCCTCGCCTCGGCCACCGCGAGCGTGGTGACGTTGCCGATGTACTCGCGCTCCCGCATCGCCGCCTTGTACCTCGGCGCGGCAAGACGGGGCCGCCCGTTCACCCACCAGCCCATGCGGCAGCTCTCGTCGGACGCGCCCACGACGGCGGCGAACGCCTTCCACAGGTACGCGGACAGCGCCTCGATGCGGGTGGCCACCACGCCGACCTGGCTCGCCTGAGAGCGGAGCGTCTCGAGGTCTCGCGCCTCGACGTAATACGTGCGCTCGACGAAGGAGCACTGGGTAGTCAGCGCATTGACGAGGTGCTCGCCCTCCACCGGCGAGAACTGCTCGCCGAACGAGGGGCCGTAGGACGGCGGGGCGCGTGGGCGGAACACGGAGCGGTCGTGGTTCACGGCGGCGGAGAGCGTCCCGGAGCGCGCGACCTCGGACCACGCGCTGGCGATCATGCACAACGAGTACCCGTCCGTGAGCACGTGGTTGCTGGCCCACGCCACGGCGAACCCGCCGCAGGAGAACGACACCAGCTGCACCGACAGCGCGACGCCGGCATCGTACTTGACGGGGACGCCGACCTCCGCCAGCGACGCGCCTAGTTGGCCGTAGTCCAGGCTCGCCAGGGCCACGCCGGCCTCGGCGAGGACAAGCTCGGCGCCCTGGTTGTCGCAGTTTAGCATCTCCCTGCGCCCGGACCGCGGGTCGACGACGATGCGGCCGGTGAGGGGGAGGAAGTGGTCGAGCAAGGACGGCAGCTTGGCCTCGAAGGCCGCGACGACGTCGCCGAAGCCGCCGCCGGAGGAGGGCCGCCGGTAGGCGCAGAAGAGCGAGACGGGGATGTTCTGAGGCAGCAGGTCGAGGTTGGAGACGGCGAGGAGACGCGGTGGTGCGGGTGCGGCGTTGGAGCCTAACGCCTTGACGGTGCTCCGGCTCAGGACACGGACGCGCGAGTCGCTTGCCATCGCCGTTCGCCGACGCTTATACAACAGAATGTGATTTTGAGATTTGATGATGGCTTACGATTATAAGCTATCATGTTTTGTGAAAGTCTGTCACCTATTTGTATACAACCTTTGACAATGCCAAGCATGATCAATAATCTTCAATTGGTTTGCAAATAAGTGTATACACCACAAGTTGACCTTGTGATTAACAAAGCAAGCTAGTGGATGCTCCCAAATTTATTGGCGACTACCGGACTCAGATCATGTCTATGTCTAAACTTCTGAAAATTGTGGAATCTTTTGTATCATGGCGCTCGTTTCGGTTTGGATGCCCCAACAAATAAGACAACATCGAATTCACATGATTGACTAATGGAATAACATGACGTTACCCAATTACGTCGAAGCATCTACTCATCTAGTCAGGCCTCCAAACCCGTCTCATATGTCGTGACAAGCCATTCCGTCTCAAACCGTCAAAAAATTCCGACCGAACCCGAGTGCCTCAAAACGGACTCAAATGTCTGGGCTGACCGGTCCTCTCATATCCAATCCAAATAAGGGACAAATATGGGGCTTATGGGCACGTGCGCCACGTCCGCCTGGCTCGCGCGGGCCGTCATCGACTCCATATGTATTCGTCCCATCCACCCGTTGGACCAAACACTAGCCACTTCACTCCACTCAAATTCATCACACAAGCTCACTTTCAACGATCTCCGGACTTCTCAAACATGGCGGACAGCGGATTCGAGTCCTTCACTTCGAGATCCGTCGACAACAAGCACGCAATTTTATTGGCGACTACCAGACTCAGATCAGGTCTATGTCTAAACTTTTGATAATTGTGGAATCTTTTGTATCATGGCACCCGTTTCACTTTGGATGCCCCAACCAATAAGACAATATTGAATTCACATAATTGACTAATGGAGCATGACGATACATAATTACATGTCAGGAAATTCCAACACAACCGGACATCTCAAATGGGCCTCAAATGTCCGGGTTGATTGGCTCTTTCATATCCAGTTTAAATATGAGACAAATATAGGGTGCCTCGGCACGTCCGCTATGCCGGCCTATCCCGCGTTGGCTCGCATCGACTCCACATATATTCGTCCCCATCCACTCGTTGGACCAAACCCTAGGCACTTCACTCCACTCACATCCACCACACAAGCTCACCGTCGACGATCTCTGCCCTCCCTCGGCATGGCGGGAAGCGGATTTGAGTACTTCACCTCGAGATCCTTCAACCACGAGCTCATCCCACGCGGCCCCGCGGAGGATATGGTCGTACATCTTGCGCTCCGCCGCTCCTGGGAGGCGGCCGCCCAGCGGCAGCGCTGTTACTTGTGAGATGTGCTTGGTTTTTCCCCGAAGAAGGAGCATGAAGCAATATAATAGCGGTAGGTATTTTCCTCGATGAAAATCAAGGTATCGAACCAATATAAGAATCAAACAAACTTTCGTCATCATCATCTACACACATAAAACCAAACACTTATACCCAACACGGTCAAGAGGGTTATCATGTCTCTTGAACTCGTTACTTGCAAGGATTAATCCGGATAGATATAGATAATATAAATAGAAAAGTAAATAAATTATATAAAAAATACAACAATGTATTTTTGGTTTTTATCAAGATGATTAAGTATATCCGGAGGCCATAGTTTTCACTAGAGGCTTCTCTATCAAACATAACACATGATGGATAAACAAATTAATATTGGACAATTGACCGAATAACACATAGATATGACATGTTATTGACGACAATGATTATGTGTATATAGGCATCACGTCCATATGGACTGAAATGATCCTACATCTACTATTATTACTTTAGTTCAAGAACGCTTCTATGCTTGCCTCTCTTTAGGTATTAAGTTCATGACAAACAGAGTAATGCTTGGAGCGAGATGACATGATGTAGACAAAGTAAGACAAGCAATATGTTCAGACCCCGTCAATATGTGTCTTGAACCTTTCTGCCACTCGGATATTGAGCACATCAAGATTGAACCCACTACAACGTACCACTCCCACTGGAGATAAATTAATCTAGTTGGCCAAACCAAATGGATAGATCGGAGTGAAATACGAAGCTATAATAATCGTGCATAATAGAATTCATAGGGGATTAAATTACTTCCAATGAATAATCTAATCATAAACCAAAAATTTATCGGATCCCAACAAACACACCGTAAAAGAGGATTACATCGGATAGATCACAGCGGAAATCACGACAAATATCGTATTGAAGATCATAGAGAGAGAAGAAGCCATCTAGGTACTAGCTAGCTATGGACCCATGGGTCTCTTGTGGACTACTCATATATCATCATGTAGGCAACAAGCTTGATATAGACGGCCTCCATGATCAGTCCCCCCTCCGACAGGGCACCGAAAAAGGTATCCACATGAGATCACGATGAAATAGAGACTTGTGGCAGCGGAAAAAGTTTTTCTGTGGCTCTTTGATGTTTTCGGAATATTTCAAGATTTACAGAAGTAGAATTAAACTTGGGGATGCCACAATTTTAAAAATTATCATATACCTAATTCTACTCGTGTAAATCTTGAAATATTCTAAAAACATCAAAGAGCCACCAGAAACACTTGTCCTCGAGTAGGTATATGATAAAAAAAACAGAATTTTTGATGTGGTATAATATCCAACATGTAATCCCTTTTATGCTTGATCACTGATAAACGATGAACTAATTGATGTCAACATCATAATATCGATGAACATAAGAAGCATTATACTTACTATTCAAACTATATGATCCTTAAAGAATGTTATTCCCTACTCATTTTAAAATATTAGCATGGTATGACTCCATCTTCACTGCATAAGTATAAATTATGAGCAGCACGGTAAAAACATGAGCATGAAGCATGGATATAGCAATTGGATCGTATGTACTTCTAACGCGTTTCAGCATTTTCAGTTTCACGCAATACATGAGCGTGAAGCATGGATATAGCATATAGGTGACTAGAGTATGGTGGTGTTAACATGTTACGGTCAGTTGTCCCTGTCACCCGCCACTCCTACCTCTTCAGCCTGCAACCCTAGCAGCTCCTACGTATTACATAATACAAATAACAACACTAGAGCATAAAACTAACGTTAGTGTTCATACACGTTACATTTAACATAGCAATAACCTAAACTTCAGACAAATAGATGTACACATTACCGTAAAAAAACTCATCTCACATCATTACTACGTACACATGCATCCAAGACCTCATGATAACAGCAATATCATAATGACAATGAGAAGGATAAATATAATCAAATTCTTTACTCGTTCACCTGTCCACACGGTCTTGCGTACTTCATAGTTATTTTCTCTTCGCATACGTATTTGGCACAATGACCCTTAGTTTCTCTGCGGATGTAATTGGCATAATGACCCTCAACTTCTTTTTTAGTTTTATATCTTTTGTAGAAGCTTTTTTTTGTAATCATTCACTTGTTCCTTGCATATCTCCCATGAATAATAAATTCCAGGATTCCTCCCGGTGTACCCCACATACCAGTTCCACTTCATCTCGGTAAATAAATAAAGAAGTCAACAAATCAATTTCATAGTTATCCAATCACATCGAGCTAGGTCACATCTAAATCTTCAGAGAATCATAGATGATACAAGTCACCACGTTGCACAGTTCATTAGTAGTTCACAAGCACATGTCTAGCTCCATCATAGCAACTTAGAAATTTAGTTCATAGGCATCGATCACGTGTATATAGGCATCACGTCCGTAAGAATATTGGCCGACTCCTGCCTGCATCTATTATTATTACTTCATCCATCGACCGCTACCAATCATGCATCTAGAGTATTAAGTAAAACAGAGTAATGCTTGGAGAACAATGATATGATGTAGACAAAAAGAATCCAATTAATATAAATTAACCACATCATTTTATCCTTACTGTCAACAATACAAAGATCGATGTGTCTTGTCCCTTTCTGCTAGTGGGATATTGAATCCACTACAACGCACCCCTCTCATTGAATATAGATTAATCTAGTCGATCAAACTACATCAATAGATTAGAGATATTTACGAAGTTATAATAATCATGCAATTAAGAATCATATAATTCAAAATGACTCAAATCTTTTATCATGAATAATCTGAACATAAACCCACAATTCATCGGATCCCAACAAACGCACTGCACAAAGTGATTACATCGAATAGATCACCACGAAGATGTGGTGAACTTTGTATTGAAGATCAAGAGAGAGATAAAAATAACCATGTAGGTACTAACTACAGACCCGTAGTTCTTAGGTAAACTACTCACACATCACCATGGGAGAAGCAAGGTAGATGTAGAGGCCCTTCGTGATCGATCCCCTCTTCGGTAGCGCACCAGAACAGGGCTCTAGATGCGCACACGGTGAAACAGAGACTTGCGACGATGGAAAAAGTGTTTCGGGTTTCTCCCCAGGGTTTTTGAATATATTGGAATTTATAGGCCAGAGAGGGACGTCGGGACACGCCGGGGGGGGGGGAGGGGGGTGCAGAACACAACAGGGTACAACCACCCCCTGGGCGTGCCCTGATGTCTGCTTCCTCCCTCGTGCGTCCTCTGGTCTCCTCCTAAAGATTCCAGGTCTTCTTTTTCCATAAAAAATAACCAAAAAGTTTCGAGGAAATTGGACTCTGCTTGGTACTATAAACCTGAAAAACCAAAAACACGTAGAAAACAACAACCGGCACTAGACACTGGGTTAATAGGTTATTGCTTAGAAATAATATAAAATCAGTAAATAAATTCTCAAAAAGTATCCTAAAATGATAATATTATAGCATGAAAAAATAAAAAATTATAGATATGTTGAAGACGTATAATTGTCTTCTGAAACACGTCGTCGACCGCCTCCTCTTGCAATAGCACCAAGGAGCACGCGATGTCCAAATCCGGTGGTCTCTGAACCAGCACCACCGCATGGATGTCAGGTCGCAATCCTTCCACAAAATGAGTAAGAAAATAATAGGATGAATTGCATCTGAATATGAAGTCAAATGATTGATAATTAACTCAGATTGCTCAATGTATCCAGTCACAGAACACATCTGTTTATCAGTGTAAAACTCCCTAATCAAGAGTTGATGCGTGTCTTTACCAAAGCAGGTGTAGAGAAGTGAGCAAAGCGTATCCCAATTGAACTCAAACAATTTTTTCTGGATGCATGAACTGCAGCCAAATATAAGCAGGTCCCAAAAAATTCGGAGGGGCCATGAGCACCCAGAAGGAAGAGTGGATGCCAAAATATTTGGAAAAACTGTTCATGGAGAGTTATCCAGAGACGAGGATTGTCGCCCGAAAACAGAGGAACCACGGTGGATGGATGGGCTTGACCTAGGCAGGGCAGAAGGCGACTAACATGAAAGGATGCAGAGAGAGGGGCGGGAGGGGACATGAGATCGAGCTTACCGTCAGTCTAGAGCGGCGGCGGTGTGTGGAACGACATCGCTGACAACCCCCGTGATGGATGTGTGTTCCTGTTGTCCATAGACCCATGAGAAGTCGGCACTACGCCAGGTGCGGTGGACGTGGTGTGCGTCGCAGGCGGCTTGAGTGGTGGCGTAGCCACCGCACCGTCCTCGACCTCCTTGCTGGGTGGCGGATGTGCGATTTGGAGCACCGCCACCACGTCCCCCAAATCAACCACTTCCCTCTCCAGATTGGGCCGCCATGCCACGAGCTCGTCGATCTTTGCGATCATAGTGCGCTAGGCTGTGATGCTCGCGTCAAGGGTGTTCTCCAGCTTGTCGACAAACGCCTTGATGGTTGGAACCATGGCCGCCAGTTGAGATCGCGCTTGCCAAAGACTACGAGTTTCAATGGATTGCGCCAGATCGAAGGGCGGAAGGGAATTGGGCTGGTCTCTGATACCATATGATAGAGTGGTGACGGTTCTATCAATCTATTCTCTCAAACTATAGCGACTACAGGAATTACAATCAAATCGAAGGTAGTTCTTGAGAAGGAAGAAAGGAAAGGTAAAGCATTGGAAGAAGCCGTGGGGTATCTTGATCAACTGGATCCCTCCTCTTCTCTTCATCGCTGGCTTAAATAGTGTTGGTGTGGTCGTGCAGCTGGTTAACCCAGTCTAGTCCAACGACTCGTTGGTTGGGTTGCGGTGCACGCTTGGGTCGTGCACCGCGTGGGCTGCTGCTGCCACCCGATGGACCTATAGCGTAAAGGCCGCTAACATCCCGGAGATCAATGTTAACATCAATGGCCACAACTACAAGAAATGATACTACCTAGGTGTCGATATCTATCCTCAGTGAACTACTTTTGTGAAGACAATCTCCAGCCCTATAGGAAAGAAGAGGAAGAAATTTACCCAAAAGCAAGAGAGTGCTAGAAAATATGTGGAGCATGCCTTTGATGTTGCAATCTCGATGGGGCATCGTTCGGTATCCAGCTAGAACTTGAAGCACCAAAAAATTATGAGAGGTGATGAGTGGTTGTGTGATTATGTAAAATATGATCATAGAGGATGAGCGTTCGAAACGTATCTATAAACAAGAGTTTCAGTTTCATGATAACAATGTTGTGCTCGAGTATGGAGGAGCGGGAACGTTTGCATAATTTATCCAATTTTTTCATCAAATGCGTGACTAAAAAGTGGCATTCAGCTGCAAAACGATGTGGTTGAGTATATGTGGCCTCACCTAGGCAACAATAGATGTATCTAGTTTTTATATATGTTCGAGACAATTTAAATTTTATTTGGCTTGTAAACTATGAGTTATTTGTTTGGTTGTGAAACTATACAAGATGTTTGTATTTTGTTTGAATTATGTAAACTACTAGTAACTTTTACATATGTTTGAAAAAACACGGCAGACCGACCGCAGAGACGAAATACGAACGCGGGTTGGGCATCCGATTAATGGACGACGAGCGAGCGTTCAACATAAATCTTTCTCTAATATGTTTGTCGTGGTAATTTTACAAAAAACACCCTGTCGTTTTCGTTAATCAACCCGCAGTCCGTCTTTAAGTGAGCCCGAACCGTTATTTTCGTAGTTTACACAAAACCCCCTGACATTAACGCTAAATAACCCGATGTTCATCTTTTAGTCACAGCGAGTCATTTTATATACTTTTGCGTAAACCCCCCTGACATATGTGTTAATAACTCCGGAGTCTATTCGAATAAATATGTATTTTCGAATAACAATATCTTTTAAATCGTAAATCTAATTTAAACATGTTATATATGAAATTTGATTAGAAAAATGTGTAGAGTTTGAATATATTGTTATTTTACATGTTAAATAATTTTAAAAACCCCGGAGTCTATTCAGTATAAATATGTAATTTCAAATAATAATATTTTTTAAACCGTAAATCCAATTTAAATATGTTATATATCGAATTTGATTAAAAAAATGTGTAGAGCTTGAATATGTTGTTATTTTATATTTTTTAAATACTATATAGGGTACAATGTAAATCAATATATTAGAAATCTTTACTACCCGTTGCTCATATAGGCCCATGTCAAATCTTAATCAACATAATTATTGTCCTGATTCATTGGTATTCGACATGCAGCGGCATATAGGCCCATGTCCGATGCTCATAGGCAGGGCTGGCTCTGGCCCTAGGCGAACATGGGCGACGCCCAAGGGCCTATGTTTTGCGGGGGGCATCACCACATATGTGTAAGTATACTTCTGCTGTTATATGGGTTGATGAAAGGTATCTGACCGGGAGAGAAAAAATCTGATCGGGACTTCGGGAGATGAAAAGGCATCGATCCATCCCTGCATGTTCGTTCATCGCCTCGCCTCAGCCGCCTGCCTGCATCGTTGCACCTGCACGTAGCGATGATGCACCTTCGGCACTCCGGCAGGCAGATCCGACCCTCATGGAGAAAGAGGGGAACTGGTATATACGTATCTGTAGTTTGTATATACTTTCTGGAGGTCAGGTCTGGTGGAGAGCTGGAGATCGCCCAGCACTGCATTACGTGATCAGGACTGGTGATTAACAAAAAACAATGCCCTGATCCCTTTGCCCATTCGCTCAAGATAATTTGAATATTGCGTGTCTACGTATATATTTGCCTAGTGCCCTAGTCCTTTTAGATCAGTTGATATCAGGCCCTGGTTGGTTTGATTACTATTTATAATCTTAGGTCATTAGGTGTTACAATGCTGCCGAGACAAAAGTCCGGTGTTGCGAAAAGTAAACAAAAAAACAAATGAGTCAACTCACTGAATCACAAAAAGGTGCTTTAAATAGGTTTTTCCGGTGGTGACTAATGTTGATAATCAAAGGCAAGAATCTGAACCCAAACAAGATGTCACGCCCAAGATGCGACCCTATCCTCAATTTGGCACGAAGGCCTCGTCAGGGATAGAAGCGCATCTCGTCGTGTCGCAAGAATGGATATCGTTACAAGTACATGTACTGAAAAGAAGAGTTATATATACAGAGTTGGCTTACACTCGCCACAAGCTACATCAGAGTCACATCAGTACATTACATAATCATCAAGAGTAAGAGCAAGGTCCGACTACGGACGAAAACAAACGAGAAAAGAAGAACGACGTCCATCCTTGCTATCCCAGGCTGCTGGCCTGGAACCCATCCTAGATCGATGAAGAAGAAGAAGAAGAAGCAACTCCAAATGAACAATCAACGCGCTCGCGTCAAGTAACCTTTACCTGTACCTGCAACTGGGGTTGTAGTAATCTGTGAGCCACAGGGGACTCAGCAATCTCATTTCCAAAGGTATCAAGACTAGCAAAGCTTAACGGGTGAGGTAAGGTAAGGTGGTGAGGTTGCAGCAGCGGCTAAGCATATATTTGGTGGCTAAACTTACGAGTACAAGAAATAAAAGGGGGCAGATCTACGCATAACGGACGTGAACTACTGATGATCAAATGAATGATCCTGAACACCTACCTACGTCAGACATAACCCCGCCGTGTCCTCGATCGGAGAAGGAACTCACGAAAGAGACAGTCACGGTTATGCACACAGTTGGCATATTTTAATTAAGTTAACTTCAAGTTATCTAGAACCAGTGTTAAACAAAATTTCCACATTGCCACATAACCGGGGGCACGGCTTTCCGAAAGATTTAACCCTGCAGGGGTGCTCCAACTAGTCCATCACAAATTACCACAAGCCGCATAGAAATCCTCAATCACGAAGCTCGCGATCTCGTCGGATTCCCTAGTGGAAAACCTCAACTCTGAGATTACCCAAAGCACCACCGGAATCCCGATGCACAAGATATCTCGTCAAAGGTAAAACCTAATCCAGCAAGGCCGCCGACGTGTCGGCGATCCCGATAGGAGTTGCGTACCTCGTTCTCAGGACACGACGGATGAGCTAGACGTCGGGATCGCTAAACCTCCGGGTGACTAGAGGGGCGTCGTACATCGCTCAGGTGGGGCCAACACTCATGAGGAGCACTGGCCCGGGGGTTGATTAAAATAGTCCGCGGGTGCGGGCGGGTCCCTATGCATTATTATTAGATTATTAGGCAAATGTAGTACCAAAGTTGGGCCTTGCCAGACCAGCTTTAATCTAAAACAAATTAT
This sequence comes from Hordeum vulgare subsp. vulgare, assembly GCF_904849725.1. Taxonomy (NCBI): domain Eukaryota; kingdom Viridiplantae; phylum Streptophyta; class Magnoliopsida; order Poales; family Poaceae; genus Hordeum; species Hordeum vulgare. The sequence continues at coordinate 15,517,394 of NC_058523.1, forward strand.
CAAGGGGGTCCCCATAACAACCCCGATCGTGTTAGGAGCGCTCATTTATGGAACATAACACCGATAGCCGAAACTAAGGGGGCAAAGGTGGAACAAAGCACCAGGCTAGAAAGGCCGAGCCTTCCACCTTTTACCAAGTATATAGGTGCATTAAATTAAATAGCATTTAATATGGTGATATAACAAGGAACCCATGTTTTCGCATGGAAGCATCTGCACCTGCAACTAGCAACGCTAACAACATGAAAAGCAAGCGGTAACTTAGCCAATCAGTGGTTTGCTAGGTCGAACAGGTTGAAGGTTATCATGGCATTGTTGAGAGGCTGATTTTTAACAAGTGGTAGGTAACGAGACATAATCGATAAAAGCGATAAACTAGCATGGCAATGACAGTAATGATATCTGAGGAAATGATCATCTTGCCTGAGATCCCGCTTGGAAGAAGTATGACTCCGTGAAGCAGACGAACCGACGTAGTCGAACGGGTCCTCACAATCCGGCACGCAGCGGAACTCTATCGAGACGAAGCAAACCGGAAACACAAATCAACACACGGAATTCACCACACGATGCACAACACAATTGATGCATGAGCATCTGGATACATGCAAGTCACGGCATGACAATTCACACAATCAAACACTACACATTAAGTGAAGTTCAATATGCAACGAGTTGCATATTGACGAAACTCCACGTTTGTTTATTTAGTTCTATCCCGATTAAATACACGGCTATATTAAATGTGGTTAAACATGGCAAGAGGTGAAGCGCAATTAAACTACCTGTCTAGGCACTTTAAATGAGATCGGAAATGACATATAGCACCTCCGAGACGACCTCACATGTTAATTTACAATTTTGTCCAGATCTGAACTAATGCATTTAATTAGTTATTAAACAGCAAAACAAATAGGTTCACGTGATTCTACGCGTCATGGCAAGCAATCTACACATAGAGAACATCTCCAACGAAGCTACGGATCAAAAGTTACAAGCACCGCAAGATATGATGGCATGAATGCAATATGTGTGCAACGACGGTCACGAGCACTTCAAAACATACAAACAGCAAGAGAACATGAAACTACACGAGATTCTAAACAAGTTTCATGTAGGACACGATCAAATCGGAGCTACGGTTCAACAACTACGAGCAAAACAAGAAATGACTACAATCTGCCGAAAACAGCCACATAGCATTTTCTACGCCCCACAACTACGAGCTACACAACTTCGATAAACTCAAGCAAGGCATGGCACGAAAGAGGGCAAGACGCACTACTACAAACAACTAACAACAACTAGCATGGAATCATGGATAACTAGGAAAAGAAGACACAAAATGGCATCCCACACACTATTTCAGACTTAGTGAAAATTACACCTCACGAAGGTGCGGTTTTCGATCTGAAGCTATATTGACAGCAGCAAAACCTATAGCTCCAGGACTCCAAATGGCATGAAAATTTACAGCATGCTAGAGAAACACAAGGGGTACAACTAACTCCATTGTACCAACCTCAAAAGAGCTACAGATCACAAGATGCAAGCAAGACAAGACAGCAATAAAATATAACAGATTCCAGACTTAGAAATATTTCAGCACGTCCAAAACAGTACTATTTCTAGCAACTTGAGGGCAACCAAACAACACCTAAACATGCATTTCTATTGCAATCAAAAATACCAGGGGCTAAACAAAACCCCCAAGAACAATTCCCTAGTTGACAACTTAAGCAAACGGGGCACGGAATAAATCCTACGAATTAAACAAAAGGGCATCTTAGCAAAATATCTCGCGAACTAACTTGCACCAATGCTAAAACTAATTGCACAGAAAAATCCATGGGATTTTTATACCCCGGAAACATATAAAATATGTTGGGTTGCACAACAAAATAATGCCACACGAAAATGCGAGAAAATAATCTAGACACGGAAAAATAAACTAGCGCAATTCCCTACACACAAAAATACCAATGATCGCTCTAAAATACATGGAACATTAGTTCCTAAAACATGGGCATTTAATCTAAGGCATACGGGCAATCCGGACTTGCACGAAAATTAAATACGGGCACGATCCTATCTAGACAGCACGTTAATCTATGCATTTGGCACGACAAACCAAGTCAAACAAATATGCAAGTTTTAAATTCGTATTCTACACGCAAAACAACCACAAAACCATATACTACATGTCGTGAACCGACTTATGGTTTAAAAGATATGGACGTTTAAATATCCGTCTAAATCCTGAAATATAACTAAATTTCGATAACCCCTAAATTACCTAATGGGCCTAACAGACGCAATCTAACAAAAAATATGCACAGGCGAGGGAGGATCTCACCTCGGCTCCTGGGCCGGCCTGGCCGGGAGGGAGCAGCTGGAGATGGGCCGAGGCCTTGGGAGCTGGGGAGGCCGGTTGGAGGGGAGGTCGAAGCTGGGCCGGCTCCTGGCCATCTGGGCCGCGGGAGGAGGCAGGCCGCGCCTGCAGGAGCTGGGACGACGAGGCGGAGCGCGACCCACCGGTCAACGCTCCCACGAGCGGGCGAAGGGGTGCCACGATCTGGATCTTGCTCGATCCAGATCTGGCGACGCGGACGCGGCCTGCGCCCGGCGGCTGCTGGCGCGAGGCGACGGTTCGGCGGGGAAACTGGCGACACTCGGCTGGCTATGTCCATTGGGGCAAGGGCCGGAGGCGAAGGCGCTCGGCGGCGGCGCGGCGAGGGCAGGGCAGCGGGGGCTCGCTCGTGGCGCCTCCCCACAAGCTGGTGGCGGCCGCGGGCCGGGAGGGCTGTCTGTTGGGGAACGTCGCATGGGAAACAAAAATTTTCCTACGCGCACGAAGACCTATCATGGTGATGTCCATCTACGAGAGGGGATGAGTGATCTACGTACCCTTGTAGATCGTACAACAGAAGCGTTAGTGAACGCGGTTGATGTAGTGGAACGTCCTCACGTCCCTCGATCCGTCCCGCGAACAATCCCGCGATCAGTCCCACGATCTAGTACCGAACGGACGGCACCTCCGCGTTCAGCACACGTACAGCTCAACGATGATCTCGGCCTTCTTGATCCAGCAAGAGAGACGGAGAGGTAGAAGAGTTCTCCGGCAGCGTGACGGCGCTCCGGAGGTTGGTGATGACCTTGTCTCAGCAGGGCTCCGCCCGAGCTCCACAGAAACGCGATCTTGAGGAAAAACCGTGGAGGTATGTGGTCGGGCTGCCGTGGAAAAGTCGTCTCAAATCAGCCCCAACACCTCCGTATATATAGGTGGGAGGGAGGGGACCTTGCCTTGGGGCTCAAGGAGCCCCAAGGGGGTCGGCCGAGTCAAAGGGGGGAAGACTCCCCCCCTCCAAACCGAGTTGGACTTGGTTTGGTGGGTGGGAGTCCTTCCCTTCCTTCCCACCTCCCTTTTTTTTCTTTCTCTTTGATTTTTATCTCTATGGCGCATAGGGCCTTTTTGGGCTGTCCCACCAGCCCACTAAGGGCTGGTGCGCCACCCTTATGGCCTATGGGCTTCCCCGGGGTGGGTTGCCCCCCCCCCCCCGGTGAACTCCCGGAACCCATTCGTCATTCCCGGTACATTCCCGGTAACTCCGAAAAACCTTCCGGTAATCAAATGAGGTCATCCTATATATCAATCTTCGTTTCCGGACTATTCCGGAAACCCTCGTGACGTCCGTGATCTCATCCGGGACTCCGAACAACATTCGGTAACCAACCATATAACTCAAACACGCATAAAACAACGTCGAACCTTAAGTGTGCAGACCCTGCGGGTTCGAGAACTATGTAGACATGACCCGAGAGACTCCTCGGTCAATATCCAATAGCGGGACCTGGATGCCCATATTGGATCCTACATATTCTACGAAGATCTTATCGTTTGAACCTCAGTGCCAAGGATTCATATAATCCCGTATGTCATTTCCTTTGTCCTTCGGTATGTTACTTGCCCGAGATTCGATCGTCAGTATCCGTATACCTATTTCAATCTCGTTTACCGGCAAGTCTCTTTACTCGTTCCGTAATACAAGATCCCGCAACTTACACTAAGTTGCATTGCTTGCAAGGCTTGTGTGTGATGTTGTATTACCGAGTGGGCCCCGAGATACCTCTCCGTCACACGGAGTGACAAATCCCAACCTTGATCCATACTAACTCAACTAACACCTTCGGAGATACCTGTAGAGCATCTTTATAGTCACCCAGTTACGTTGCGACGTTTGATACACACAAAGCATTCCTCCGGTGTCAGTGAGTTATATGATCTCATGGTCATAGGAATAAATACTTGGCACGCAGAAAACAGTAGCAACAAAATGACATGATCAATATGCTACGTCTATTAGTTTGGGTCTAGTCCATCACGTGATTCTCCTAATGACGTGATCCAGTTATCAAGCAACAACACCTTGTTCATAATCAGAAGACACTGACTATCTTTGATCAACTGGCTAGCCAACTAGAGGCTTGCTAGGGACGGTGTTTTGTCTATGTATCCACACATGTAAATGAGTCTTCATTCAATACAATTATAGCATGGATAATAAACGATTATCTTGATACAGGAATTATAATAATAACTATATTTATTATTGCCTCTAGGGCATAATTTCAACAGTCTCCCACTTGCACTAGAGTCAATAATCTAGCCCTCACATCATCATGCGAATTACATTGTAATAAATCTAACACCCATACAGTTCTGGTGTTGATCATGCTTTGGCCGTGGAAGAGGTTTAGTCAGCGGGTCTGCTACATTCAGATCTGTGTGCACTTTGCATATATTTACGTCCTCTCCCTCGACGTAGTCGCGGATGAGGTTGAAGCGTCGTTTGATGTGTCTTCTTGTGTAACCGTGGTTCCTTTGCTAAGGCAATGGCACCCGTGTTATCACAAAACAAGGTTATTGGATTCAGTGCGCTTGGCACCACTCCAAGATCCGTCATGAACTGCTTCATCCAGACATCCTCCTTAGCCGCCTCCGAGGCAGCCATGTACTCCGCTTCACATGTAGAATCTGCTACAACGCTTTGCTTGGAACTGCACCAGCTTACCGCACCCCCATTAAGACGGTTTGCGACTTAGAGTAGTCCGGATCTGTGTCAAAGCTTGCATCGACGTAACCTTTTACAGCGAGCTCTTCGTCACCTCCATACACGAGAAACATCTCCTTAGTCCTTTTCAGGTACTTCAGGATATTCTTGATCGCTGTCCAGTGATCCACTCCTGGATTACTCTGGAACCTACCTGCCATACTTATGGCCAGGCTAACATCCGGTCTAGTGCACAGCATCGCATACATGATAGAACCTATGGCTGAAGCATAGGGGACGGAGCGCATATGCTCTCTATCTTCATCAGTTGCTGGGCACTCAGTCTTACTCAATCTCGTACCTTGTAGAACTGGCAAGAACCCTTTCTTGGACTGTTCCATTTTGAACCTCTTCAAAACTTTATCAAGGTATGTGCTTTGTGAAAGTCCTATCAGGCGTTTTGATCTATACCTATAGATCTTAATGCCTAGAATGTAAGCAGCTTCTCCTAGGTCCTTCATAGAGAAACTTTTATTCAAGTAACCTTTTATGCTCTCCAAGAACTCTACGTTGTTTCCAATCAGTAATATGTCATCCACATATAATATCAGAAACGCCACAGAGCTCCCACTCACTTTCTTGTAAATACAAGATTCTCCAACCACTTGTATAAACTCAAATGCTTTGATCACCTCATCAAAGCGTTTGTTCCAACTCTGAGATGCTTGCACCAGTCCATAAATGGATCGCTGGAGCTTGCACACCTTGTTAGCATTCTTAGGATCGACAAAACCTTCGGGTTGTATCATATACAACTCTTCCTTAAGGAAACCGTTAAGGAACGCCGTTTTGACATCCATCCGCCAGATCTCATAATCGAAAAATGCAGCTATTGCTAACATGATTCTGACGGACTTAAGCATCGCTACGGGTGAGAATGTCTCATCGTAGTCAACTCCTTGAACTTGTGAAAAACCCTTCGCCACAAGTCGAGCTTTATAAACGGTCACATTGCCGTCAGCGTCCGTCTTCCTCTTAAAGATCCATTTGTTCTGAATAGCCTTGCGGCCCTCAGGTAGTACCTCCAAAGTCCACACTTTGTTCTCATACATGGATCCTATCTCGGATTTCATGGCCTCTAGCCATTTTTTGGAATCTGGGCCCACCATTGCTTCTTCATAATTTACAGGTTCATTGTTGTCTAACAACATGATTGATAAGACGGGATTACCGTACCACTCTGGAGCAGCACGTGGTCTCGTCAACCTGCGTGGTTCGACAGAAACTTGAACTGGAGTTTCATGATCATCATCATTAACTTCCTCCTCAACCGGCGTCACAATGACAGAGGTTTCCCCTTGCCCTGCGCCACCATCCAGAGGGATGAGAGGTTCGACAACCTCGTCAAGTTCTATCTTCCTCCCACTCAATTCTCTTGAGAGAAACTCCTTCTCGAGAAAAGCTCCGTTTTTAGCAACAAACACTTTGCCCTCGGATTTGAGATAGAAGGTGTACCCAACTGTCTCTTTTGGGTAACCTATGAAGACGCACCTTTCCGCTTTGGGTTCCAGCTTTTCAGGCTGAAGCTTTTTGACATAAGCATCACATCCCCAAACTTTAAGAAACGACAACTTTGGCCTTTTGCCATACCACAGTTCGTATGGTGTCGTCCCAACGGATTTTGATGGTGCCCTATTTAAAGTGAATGCAGCTGTTTCTAATGCATAACCCCAAAATGATAACGGCAAATCAGTAAGAGACATCATAGATCGCACCATCTCTAATAGAGTACGATTACGACGTTCGGACACACCATTACGCTGTGGTGTTCCAGGCGGTGTTAGCTGTGAAACAATTCCACATTGTCTTAAGTGAGTACCAAACTCGAAACTCAGATATTCACCCCCACGATCAGACCGTAGGAACTTGATCTTCTTGTTACGATGATTTTCCACTTCACTCTGAAATTGTTTGAACGTTTCAAATGTTTCAGACTTGTGCTTCATCAAGTAGACATAACCATATCTATTTAAATCGTCAGTGAAGGTGAGAAAATAACGATATCCGCCGCGTGCCTCCACTCTCATCGGACCACACACATCGGTATGTATGATCTCCAACAAGTCACTTGCACGCTCCATTGTTCCGGAGAACGGAGTCTTAGTCATCTTGCCCATGAGGCATGGTTCGCACGTGTCAAGTGAATCAAAGTCAAGTGACTCCAAAAGTCCATCAGCATGGAGTTTCTTCATGCGCTTTACACCAATATGACCTAAGCGGCAGTGCCACAAAAATATGGCGCTATCATTGTTAACTCTAACTCTTTTGGTCTCAATGTTATGTATATGCGTATCGCTATCAAGATTCAATATGAACAATCCTCTCACATTCGGTGCATGACCATAAAAGATGTTACTCATAGAAATAGAACAACCATTGTTCTCTGACTTAAAAGAGTAACCGTCTCGCAATAAACAAGATCCAGATATAATGTTCATGCTCAACGCAGGCACTAAATAACAATGATTTAAGTTCATCACTAATCCTGACGGTAACTGAAGTGACACTGTGCCGACGGCGATTGCATCAACCTTGGAACCATTTCCTACGCGCATCGTCACTTCATCTTTTGCCAGCCTTCGTCTATTCCGCAGTTCCTGATTTTTCTTTGACCGCCTTCTTATCTGCCAGATACTTGGGGCAATTGCGCTTCCAGTGACCCATACCCTTGCAATAGTAACACTCCGTTTCAGGCTTAGGTCCAGCTTTGGGTTTCTTCGTCGGATTGGCAACAGGCTTGCCGCTCTTCTTCGAATTGCCCTTCTTGCCCTTGCCGTTTCTCTTGAAACTAGTGGTCTTATTCACCATCAACACTTGATGCTCTTTACGGAGTTCAGACTCTGCGACTTTCAGCATCGCAAACAACTCGCCAGGAGACTTGTTCATCCCTTGCATGTTGTAGTTCAACACAAAGCCTTTATAGCTTGGCGGCAGTGATTGAAGGATTCTGTCAGTGATAGCTTCTTGCGGGAGTTCAATCCCCAGCTCAGCTAGACGGTTTGAGTACCCAGACATTTTGAGCACATGTTCACTGACAGATGAGTTTTCCTCCATCTTGCAAGCATAGAATTTATCGGAGGTCTCATACCCCTCGATCCGGGCGTTCTTCTGAAAGATAAACTTCAACTCCTGGAACATCTCAAATGCTCCATGACGCTCAAAGCGACGTTGAAGTCCCGGTTCTAAGCCATACAAGACTGCACATTGAACTATTGAGTAGTCCTCCTTACGTGCTAACCAAGCGTTCTTAACATCCTGATCAGCCGTAGCGGGTGGTTCATCTCCTAACGCAGCATTAAGGACATAATCCATCTTCCCAGCTTGTAAGATTAGCTTAAGATTACGAGCCCAGTCTACAAAGTTGCTTCCATCATCTTTCAACTTAGCTTTCTCTAGGAACGTATTAAAATTCAGGATGACTGTCGTGTGAGCCATGATCTACAACACAAATATATTCAAAGTGGACTTATACTATGTTCAAGATAATTAGAGTTTAACTTAATCAAATTATTCGCTAAACTCCCACTCAAAAAGTACATCTCTCTAGTCATTTGAGTGGTTCATGATCCACTTACACTAGCTCAAGTCCGATCATCACGTGAGTTGAGTATAGTTTCAGTGGTAAGCATCCCTATGCTAATCATATCATCTATATGATTCATGATCGACCTTTCGGTCTCATGTGTTCCGAGGCCATGTCTGCACATGCTAGGCTCGTCAAGCTTAACCCGAGTGTTCCGCGTGCGCAACTGTTTTGCACCCGTTGTATGTGAACGTTGAGTCTATCACACCCGATCATCACGTGGTGTCTCGAAACAACGAACTGTAGCAACGGTGCACAGTCGGGGAGAACACAATTTCGTCTTGAAATTTTAGTGAGAGATCACCTCATAATGCTACCGTCGTTCTAAGCAAAATAAGGTGCATAAAAGGATTAACATCACATGCAATTCATAAGTGACATGATATGGCCATCATCACGTGCTTCTTGATCTTCATCACCAAAGCACCGGCACGATCTTCTTGTCACCGGCGCCACGCCATGATCTCCATCAACGTGTTGCCATCGGGGTTGTCGTGCTACTCATGCTATTACTACTAAAGCTACATCCTAGCAAAATAGTAAACGCATCTGCAAGCACAAACGTTAGTATAAAGACAACCCTATGGCTCCTGCCGGTTGCCGTACCATCGACGTGCAAGTCGATATTTCTATTACAATATGATCATCTCATACATCCAATATATCACATCACATCGTTGGCCATATCACATCACAAGCATACCCTGCAAAAACAAGTTAGACGTCCTCTAATTTTGTTGTTGCATGTTTTACGTGGTGACCAAGGGTATCTAGTAGGATCGCATCTTACTTACGCAAACACCACAATGGAGATATATGAGTTGCTATTTAACCTCATCCAAGGACCTCCTCGGTCAAATCCGATTCAACTAAAGTTGGACAAACCGACACTTGCCAGTCATCTTTGAGCAACGGGGTTACTCGTAACGATGAAACCAGTCTCTCGTAAGCGTACGAGTAATGTCGGTCCAAGCCGCTTCAATCCAACAATACCGCGGAATCAAGAAAAGACTAAGGAGGGCAGCAAAACGCACATCACCGCCCACAAAAACTTTTGTGTTCTACTCGAGAAGACATCTACGCACGAACCTAGCTCATGATGCCACTGTTGGGGAACGTCGCATGGGAAACAAAAAATTTCCTACGCGCACGAAGACCTATCATGGTGATGTCCATCTACGAGAGGGGATGAGTGATCTACGTACCCTTGTAGATCGTACAGCAGAAGCGTTAGTGCACGCGGTTGATGTAGTGGAACGCCCTCACGTCCCTCGATCCGCCCCGCGAACAATCCCGCGATCAGTCCCACGATCTAGTACCGAACGGACGGCACCTCCGCGTTCAGCACACGTACAGCTCGACGATGATCTCGGCCTTCTTGATCCAGCAAGAGAGACGGAGAGGTAGAAGATTTCTCCGGCAGCATGACGGCGCTCCGGAGGTTGGTGATGACCTTGTCTCAGCAGGGCTCCGCCCGAGCTCCGCAGAAACGCGATCTAGAGGAAAAAACATGGAGGTATGTGGTCGGGCTGCCGTGGAAAAGTCGTCTCAAATCAGCCCCAATACCTCCCCAAGGGGGTCGGCCGAGTCCAAGGGGGGAAGACTCCCCCCCCCCCCAAACCGAGTTGGACTTGGTTTGGTGGGTGGGAGTCCTTCCCTTCCTTCCCACCTCCCTTTTTTTTCTTTCTCTTTGATTTTTATATCTATGGCGCATAGGGCCTTTTTGGGCTGTCCCACCAGCCCACTAAGGGCTGGTGCGCCACCCTTATGGCCTATGGGCTTCCCTGAGGTGGGTTGCCCCCCCCCCCCCCCCCCCGTTGAACTCCCGGAACCCATTCGTCATTCCCGGTAACTCCGAAAAACCTTCCGGTAATCAAACGAGGTCATCCTATATATCAATCTTCGTTTCCGGATTATTCCGGAAACCCTCGTGACGTCCGTAATCTCATCCGGGACTCCGAACAACATTCGGTAACCAACCATATAACTCAAATACGCATAAAACAACGTCGAACCTTAAGTGTGCAGACCCTGCGGGTTCGAGAACTATGTAGACATGACCCGAGAGACTCCTCGGTCAATATCCAATAGCGGGACCTGGATGCCCATATTGGATCCTACATATTCTACGAAGATCTTATCGTTTGAACCTCAGTGCCAAGGATTCATATAATCCCGTATGTCATTCCCTTTGTCCTTCGGTATGTTACTTGCCCGAGATTCGATCGTCAGTATCCGTATACCTATTTCAATCTCGTTTACCGGCAAGTCTCTTTACTCGTTCCGTAATACAAGATCCCGCAACTTACACTAAGTTGCATTGCTTGCAAGGCTTGTGTGTGATGTTGTATTACCGAGTGGGCCCCGAGATACCTCTCCGTCACACGGAGTGACAAATCCCAACCTTGATCCATACTAACTCAACTAACACCTTCGGAGATACCTGTAGAGCATCTTTATAGTCACCCAGTTACGTTGCGACGTTTGATACACATAAAGCATTCCTCCGGTGTCAGTGAGTTATATGATCTCATGGTCATAGGAATAAATACTTGGCACGCAGAAAACAGTAGCAACAAAATGACACGATCAATATGCTACGTCTATTAGTTTGGGTCTAGTCCATCACGTGATTCTCCTAATGACGTGATCCAGTTATCAAGCAACAACACCTTGTTCATAATCAGAAGACACTGACTATCTTTGATCAACTGGCTAGCCAACTAGAGGCTTGCTAGGGACGGTGTTTTGTCTATGTATCCACACATGTAAATGAGTCTTCATTCAATACAACTATAGCATGGATAATAAACGATTATCTTGATACAGGAATTATAATAATAACTATATTTATTATTGCCTCTAGGGCATAATTCCAACACTGTCTACGGGCTCGGGCGGGCCGATGGCTGAGGAGAGAGGAGTGAGAGCGCTAGGGTTTGGTGAATTGCACGGTTTTCGAGGCGGCTAGGGTTAGCTGCCTAAAATTTAGGAGGGGGTCTATTTATAACAAATGGGGGGCTAGGTTTAGCAGTTTTTCGCCCCGGTTTCAACCGCGCGGTCGGAATTAAACAATTCCGAACGCGGGACGTGCTAAGTGGCCGTGTTGTGTAGATATCCGGAGACGAGAGGGGAAACGGGCGGCGCGGCAACGAATTTTATAACACCGACAGACGTCCGACGGTAGCCCGAATACGGTGCCGCTACGATCGACCGTTCGGGTACCAGACGAACTCCGATCGCGACGAATTTCGACAGGCGGCCTAGCTATAACTAATCATGACCGCATGCCGAGTTTCACCTCGATCAGAGAAAGTTTAACACACACTTTAAAAACAGGGTTTCGACGGTGCCGCAGGCGCGTGCGCGTGCGGTCGGGCTCAGAACGGTCAACGACGAGAATCGGCAACTAACAACAGATGCAAGTTTTGAAAACTGACGGCAACGGAGATGCCGATGCAATGCAGATGATGCGAATGATGCGATGATGATGCGACAAAAGAAAATAGACACATGACGAAAACGGAAAGAAGGGGGAATCTTCTGGAACGTCGGCATCGGGCTGTCACACAAGATGATGATCATAATTCAAATGGTGATCCTGAAGTCAATGAACATTCCTTGGATGAGAGTAAGTAACTAACTAGCGTCGTTTTTTTGTAGAAATAAGTAAGTAACTAACAACATATTGATGTATTTAAATGCATATATCGGCGTTGATGTTAATGAGGACAATACGGGAGAAGAAAATCTGCAGCCTTCGCCCGATGCTCGGAATGGTGATGAACAAGATGATTCTCTTTTATCTATATATGATCCTAGGACATGGGATAATCTTGACAACCAAAAAAGGGATATTTTAATTGAAAAGGCATTTGAAAAGGTATTTGGTTTCTTATTCAACTCAAATACGTTGAAATCCTTGGACGATAGTAATCTATGAAAATCTTGCATTATTTTCGCACAAACTATTACTCATGAAAAGTCACATGATGTTGACCTTGATGATTTTTTTCTTTGAGTTAAAAGTGTTGAAGGTAACTTTGCCGGATGATTTGATGTCAGCACATGAGATTCTTCAATTTGTTACAACCGTAGATTACTATTCAAATGTGTCAATTGCTTATCGGATCCCGTTGACTATACCAATGAATGTAGCCTCAGCTAAAAGAAGTTTCTCTAAATTCAAACTACTGGGAAATTGTTTGCGGTCAACTATGTTACACGAGAGATTGAATTGCTTGGCTACGTGTTGTATTGAGATGCATATCTTGGACAAGATTGATCTTGATACTCTCATCAATGATTTTGCATCCAAAAATGCCCGAAGAAGATTTTTTGTGAAGAACAGAAGTATTATTGTCGATGAACTCATAAGAACTTGGTTCTTATTTGAGGTAATAAAACTAGCAGAGAATATTATTTGTTATATTTCGCTACTCTTTTATTTCTTTTGATATGACATAACTTAAGTGCTTATCAATTATTTATAGACATCTCTAAGTAAGAATGTATGATTAGATCTAAACTTCAATATTTCACGTCTGTATATCTATAAATGCGTACATATTTATTATCCGTAACGGTCTATTTTTAAAGTTCGCCCTAGGGCCCCAAAAAATATAGAGCCGGCCCTACTCATAGGCATAAGCATGCAACCATGTTTTAGATTCCAAAGTAAAGTGTGCAGCTCATATATGCGTCTTTTTTGGGCCAGCGCCTAGAGAATTTATTTTTTCAAAAAACTCGTGTTCCAAAATATAATTTTAAATAATTTTCAAACATTAATAAAATGTTTAAACATTTGAATTTTTTAGTTTTTAAAGGTAAAGAAATATTTATGTTTCTCCTTGCTACGCACAGGCATATTTGTGGAACATGGTGCTAGAATTGTTATGTTGCAAGATTTTTTTCCTCTCTCGTTGCAATGTACGGGCATATTTTTTATATGATAAAAAACATGTTCACAAAATCAAGGGTTTTGGCTAATGTTTATTCAAATCATTTATATGTATTATTCAATATTAGGTCATTTAAAAAATCAATTAACTAAGCTAAAGGCATGAGAGGTTTTTTTTCTTCCGTTGCAACGCACGTGCCTTTTTCCTAGTGGACAAAAAAACACACTGGATGGCAAAACGTATGTTTTTTTTGAATTTCACCACTCTATTAAACAACAGGCATAGCAATATCGCCAGCCACCACACCAGCTACATCATTCGGTACATCATCCGGCCATAGAAGACCAAAACCTGCGTCACCCGACACACCCAGCGCGGCCATAGCATGCGCCACTTTATTACAGTTTCTCCTACAGAATCTAAATGAAACATAGGAGAAATTCAGACCAACGAGCATCTGAGCATCCCGCATGATAACACCAATGAGCGATCGATCATACTCCTCCTTATTCAACGTATTCACAAGAACCTGGCAGTTAGATTCAATCACAACTCTCGCCATGCCCCAGTTCATCGCAGTTGTTAGCCCTTGGATGTAGGCCTCCGCTTCAGTATGAACAACGTTCATCGGGAAAGCCATCTTCCCTGCACCCGAACCAGCGACAACCCCATCGCTATCTCTGATAACAAAGCCCCACCCACCTCTTTGTGGGTTATCACTGAAAGCTCCATCAGTGTTAATCTTCAGCACTTCGTTCACCGGTCTCCCCCAATGATCAACGTCGTGGTCATGAATTGGTGCACCCCTGGGTTCGTCAGGTACAAAGCAAACTCTCCCACACATCTCCTCAACTGGGGCAGCCACCTCTGCTACTGAACGAGAGCCATCCTTAGCGTTTCGCTTGTTCCGGGCTGTCCACCATTGCCACATAATTGCTAAAATTTTCAGACGTTTCTTTTCCTCCATATGGAAAATGGTCATTAGCATATCCTGGGCATTCAAACATGAGCAAAGCTTCAGACGAGATTCTTCCATGTCCAATTCTCGCCACAACAGTTTAACTTGTTTGCAGTGAAGAAACAGGTGCCCCCCGTCCTCATCGAGCCTGTTACACATGGGGCAAATTGTTTTTGGGCTCCATCCCCCTTCTTTGGAAATTTAGTTTCCAAGGTAGGCTTTTATGAGCAAGTCGTCAGAGGAATTGTTTTGTCTTTGGAGCACAAGCTTGAGACCAGCTGCCAATCAGACTCCTTGAGATTGTTTCCTACTCCCGACGGTGGGAGTTGCTTCAAAATGCCACCCAACAAACTCTAGCTGCTCGATGCGTAAGCAACAGACAGGATGTAATCTTGTGTGGTGTTGGACACCGGTGGATAGGGGTGGGCACTATAAAACCGAAAACCGAAAAACCGAACCGAACCGAACCGAACCGTATTAACCAATTTATCGGTTTATTTGGTGGTTTGATTTTTTGTTCGGTGGGAAATTTTAAGGTTATTAGGTGTTTTGTTTTTTCGGTTTTCAATGCTCAGAAACCGAATAGACCGAACAAACCGATATGTAGGATATCCCATGTAATACCTTGTTTTCAAAAGTGCAACAGTTTGGAGGCACCACGCATTTCTCCATACATAATACATTTCACATTGCATGTGTTTTTTTACTTAATTATGTTTACTACTCCCTCCGTTCCTAAATATAAGTCTTTGTAGAGATTTCACTAGTGGACTACATACGGATGTATATGGACATACTTTAGACTATAGATTCAATCATTTTGCTTCGTATGTAGGCCCTTAATGAAATCGCTTAAAAGACTTATATTTAGGAACGGAGGGAGTAGTTTGCTTGACCGAATAAACCATAGAATAACAATAAGGTTGCTAGATCTTGTGATTATTGTTTTGCATATTATACAATCCAAATCAATACTCTTAAGTCAATACCCTTATACTAACAAGTGCATGAATTTTGGTTTTCCGGTTAACCGAACAAACCAAACCGATATATTATGGTTAATATGGTTCGGTTTTTAATTTTTGAGTGAGTATTTCGGTTTCTATTTCTCCAAAACCAAAATTATAAAGAACCGAATAAACCGAACCGTATTAACCATATAAACCGAATGCCCAGCCCTACCCGTGGATGGTATATCTGCGTCAAGGCCCCTGGAGTTGTCGGAATTGCAGCAACAGCGGCTTCTCCCCAAATCCTCCTCACTCCCGTGCCGTGCGTAGATTCCGAATCGGCGGCGGGATGGCCGGCGGCGCGGCGGACGAGCGACAGATCCGCTTGGAGCCGGCCGTCATCGAGCACCAGCCCTCGTCCGCTGCCGCGGCCGCATGTCGCCCGGGAAGTCTCCCCGCCGCCGATCCCGGAGGAGCTCCTGCTGGACATCTTCCGCCGCATTCCCGACCCGGCCGACCTCGTCCTCACCTCCGCCGCCTGCGTCACATTCCGCCGCCTCATCACCGACCGCTCCTTCCTCCGGCGCTACCGCAGGCTCCACGCCCCGCCCCTCCTCGGCTTCCTCCAGTACAGTGACAATGCCTTCCACCCTGCGGCCCCGCCTTACCCCTCCGCGCCGGCGGCCAGAGCCGTCGCCCTCGCCGGCGACTTCTCCTTCTCCTTCGTCCCCGCCCCCGTCCCCGCTCACCGCTGGGTCGTCCGGGATGTCCGAGACGGCCGCGTCCTCCTTGAAGCAACCCCCGGGAAGACATCCAGGTTGTCTTCACAGAGTTGGCGGTGTGCGACCCGTTGCACCGGCGGTATCTCCTGCTTCCCCCAATCCCTGGTGACCTAGCAGTTACCGTGGAGTACCCACTCCTGCGAGCACGGCCGCATTTCAGCCACACTTTCCTCGCCCCGGGAGGCGACGGCAACGAGGCAGCAACTGCTCAAGAGACGTCATTCAGACTCATCTGGATGGTCCAGTGCGAAGCTAAGATCGTAGCCTTCGTCTTCTCTACCAGCACTGGGCAATGGCGAGCCATTCCATCCCAGGGTTGGGCCGATTTGTTAGCTGGCTTCGTGGCATCATCGACTTGGAGGGGGAGGGCACTCTTCTACGGGCGACAATGTACTGGCGACTACTTTTACTGGATGCCAAATATTCAGTACGATATGAAAATGCTGGTGCTTGACACACTGAGGATGGAGTTCTCCATTGCTGAACTCCCAGCTGAAGCCAGGAATTCGTTATGTGTTTGTATAACTATGCTGGAGACAGGAGAAGGCGGTCATAGAATGCTTGTCGGTACCTATGACATGACTTACATCAATCATACCATTTGGAGGAAAAATGGCGGGAGCTCCAGCCAGTGGCAGAAGGAGAAGATATTCTCACTCTCACCGGGCTCTTGGGACATGCTCAGATGTTCAATTGGGAAGTATTTGCTCCTGGATCACTTCAGAAGCTCGTCGCTCGAGAAAGGCTTATACACAGTGGACATGGAAACATTAAATCATAAGAGAGTGTGTGCTTCAGTTCATGGCAGTGGATAATGCAACTACCCACCATCGTTGTCCACACCGAAAGTATCAAGTGGTAAATTTTCTGTTCCTTCATACTTGTTCCCTGCACTTCATTATTATCACACAGGTTTGTCTGATTCTTGATAGCAAGTTATTGTGATGTTTTATTTGTTTGCACATTTCATAGTTGATACTTCTTCTGTTCTTGAGGCAATGATGCTCACGGACATGATTGTGATTTATTTTTTAGTCTATATTCTAGATGCTACGTTATGGTAATCAGACTTGCAAGAGAGGATCTTGTACACTATGAATACCATTTTGGGCGCATTGTGGTTTTGTACAGAACACTAGATCACAACAATTATTTTGGATAAACAGCTTTTTTGGTAGGATTACAAGATTGAAATTATGCCCATCCTTGGAAACATTCTTTCATGGTAGGAGCTGGTTTGTCTCTTTTCATTGATATAATGAGACAGAAAAGTCACCTTTCTTCATCTGTACACCTATACATTTATCTCATTATGTTGACTTCAGATAAGATATCAGGAGCCATAGCTTCTATGGTTGCAAATAAAAACCAAAGTAGTTGTTACCACTAATGCATCTCCTGTGTATGTTGTGAGGATAATTGAAGGGTTGAGCTTGATTAATTTCTCAAGGGAGTACTATCCCACCCAACAATAATGCTGACATTCAAATAACTAGTTGCATGTGTTCAAAAACTCATGATTTGAAATAAGCTTCTCTAGATACATTAGAGTCAGGGCAACCATGCTTTGACATAGTTTAAAGTTCTAAAATTCTCACCTATCCTTCAAGACACATGCCCAATGCAAGTAGTTTGTTGACTGTCGCTACTAACTCTAAGACTTCTGTATTTTTTTACTTGACTTGACATGGAAAGTTTGTACTCCCTCCGATCCAAATTAATTGACTCGCATTTAGTATAACTTACTACAGAGTTGTACTAAGTGTGCGCCAATTAATTAGGATTGGAGGGAGTACATCACATGCTGCTTCCACTTTCAGGTAGCTCCGATGCAGCTCTCCCATCGGCCGTGCCTCGTGCTGAACGTCCCTCCGCCGAGGCCATGTGCAAACTGCACCACGGCTCTCCTCACGCAGGCGTCCCACGCCTTGGCTATCCCCTCGATTGACCTGGGCTCCAGGAGCTGGCCGATGGCATGTCGGAACTCCACGTCCAGCACGCCAGCTGCAATCCCCTTCCTCTGTTCGTCGTCGTCTTCGAGAAGCACCGGGGAGCTTCGTGGGTAATCTGCAGGGACGAGCAGCTTTGTCGACATCTCAGAAGGGTCGACAACAGCCCTGAGCTCTGGTGTGAGTGACACTGGAATGTAGCAGAGCTCGATCACCACCGCCCCGTCTGCTCCTCCTGCGTGGTCGTCATCGGTGATCCTGATCTCGGTCTCCACCAGCATGCTGTACGCAGCTGTGATCTCGTCCTGCAGGGCGCCGTCGTGCGTTTTTCGCCTCTTGTTGCAGCTTTCCACGCTACTGGGCTCATCAAACCACATGCAGTCGCCGTCGTCAATGCTGCCAGCAGGTGTCCTCATGTGGCGGAAGGCCCGCTTCAAGTTCACTCCCATCTCACGGGCTAGGCTACGAAGCTCTGCCGGCGACAAAGACCGTTTGGTTTGTTGCTGAGCCGGTGGAGTTTCAGCAGGATTAGCGTTCTGCATCAGCTGTGGAATTGCTTCATGTGCTGGATGATGCTCTTGCTGTTTTTCCTGGCTACATGTTCCACTTCCACCGGTCAATGGCGCCGTACTGCCGCCGGTCAGATTGGTGACCACCGGTACTTCAGCTTCACGGCGCACCACGTCGTCCACCGCTTCTTCACCTGCCAATTGGTGGCTGTTCTCTTGCTGCTGTACCAGTGGGCTTGTAGCTGCCGGAACGTTTTCTGAAGACTGGGAAGACAACGTCTCAGCTGCAGGTTGCTCTTGAAGTTTCTGCTGGCAATCTGTTGCACCTGTGATATGTACAACTTGAGGTGACGGCAACTGAAGCCCGACGTTCTTCCCTGCGTTACGTAATTTAATTAGGCTGCACCAACGCACAATGTCATATATGAATGCCTCGTGCTTGTCAAACTGATCCTTCATGGCATCAGGTATGTTGCCTTTCTGGAGTTGTAGGAAGCTCAGCGCATCGCCAATCTTTGCCATGGCATCCACCACTTTCTGATGTTTATCTGCTTGCTCTTTAGGGGCGCATGCTCGTAGTGCTCGCTGAAATTCCACGAGCTCCGAGAAGTGGGCGCGTTTGAGGGATGTGATCCTCTGAAACATGTCTTCCCTCCAATCCACTTCGACTGGATGGTGCCCAAATTGCTGGTTGTTCTGTCCTCCGAAATGCCCAACAATCTGCGAAGCGGCGACATTGGACTGCCGTCTTCCGTGAGCTTGGTAAATCTGCCGTTGGTTGACCCTAAAATCTTCCTGATTCATCCTTGGCGACATCGTGTGCGGCGGCTGTGTACGCATGCCACTCGAGTTATGCCTGGCCATGGATTGAATCTGAACCTGAGCTCCGGCCATTGGGTTGATCCCCATGTTTTGCACTTGATCTGTATTTGTAGGAGGAAGCCAATTTGTTGACGCTGTCCGCGGCACTGCTGCTGCATTGAGAGGCATGTGTGCCTGATGGTTGAAACCCACCGGCTGCTGCATACGCGTGGAGTTGTTGTGCCTGGACAGGGGCTGAGCCTGAATCTGAGCTGCCGCGTTCGGATGACAAGGGCGGAGCTGGGCAACGGGTGCCATTGGGTGTTGTTGTGATGGTTTATGATTGATCTGCATGTTTTGTGCTTGCGCTTGAGGCGGCCTTACAGGGAGACTTGTCGTCGATGGCGATGCTTGGGGCGGCACTGCGGCGGCGGCGGCCGGAACCGGAACTGCATGGAGAGGCCGCATTTGGCCTCGCATGTGTGGCCGATGGGAGGACTCAGAAGCAGCGGGCTGGGCAACCGGTTGCCATTTGTTGTGAATCATCATCATCATCTTGATGCTTATTGTTCTGAGGTAATCCTGCACGTTGTCGGTTTCGCTGAACACCTTGGCCTCGTATTGGGAAGCGACGGCGTGGAGTTGCTCCAGCTGATTCCCTTGGACATGGACTTGGCACAAATTATCCAGTCTGAACCAAGCAACAGCACAGACAGGGAGGAAAACAGTTAGATATATATAAACGGAAATACATATGCATCGGTGAAGAAATCATGAGCAGAGCAATCGGGAGGGAGATGGCATATGGATGAAGAGCAGGAGCAGAGCATGCGTACATCTTCTGGACCACTTTGGCGCGGAGGTTAGGAGGCGCCGCCGCTAGCCATCGCCCGCCATCGTCGCCGGCGGCGGGATGGGCTTGGCCACCTTCCGCCATGGACCAGAGCGCACGCAGCAGAGAAGCGAGTTGGATCGCGAGTTTCAGGGAACCAAAGTCACGATGGAAAGCAGCGTGGAGTTGCCTCTGATTGATTTATGGGCACCGCGAGCCCAAAACCGAGTCGGAACAGTCCACGCCGGGAGCTGTTTTTTTTTGTTTTTAAAAATATTCTAAATAAGTAAATTTCAACAGTCACTCTACATAAAACATTTGGAAAAAGTCGACCACGCATTGAAAAAATGTTAAATGTATATACAGAAAATGTTTATCACGCATATGAAAATATGTGTAAAAAATAAAATGTGTATGAAACAATTTTATCATGTATATAAAAAATGTTAATCAAGCATTTTAAAAATGGCTGTAAAAGGGTTCGAAAAATGTCAGTAAAGTATTTGAAAATTTCTTCACGATCTCGGTTTCCTCGAGCTTTGAACCAAACGCGCGGATCTCTTCCACCAGAGTAGTAAGACGCATGACGTAGTCATTCACCGATTCATTTTTCTTCATCTGCAACTTGTGAAATTGGTGCTTCAGCACTTGTGCCCTTGCCTTGGTGACTCGATCTTCTCCGATCTTCATCTCCTTGAATGCGTTCCACGCTTCTCTTGCCGTCTCGAACTCCGCCAATGTCATCAGCACGGAATCCTACACAGATTGGGCTATGGCGGCCATGGCACCTTCATCGCGCTCCTCGTCGACGTCGTCGTCCGTGATGGCCTCCCACACTCGAAGGGATCGAAAAATAATCTGGTGGGAGATGGGAGACGTACATCTTCTGGACCACTTTGGCGCGTAGGTTAGGAGGCGCCGCCGCTAGCCAGTGCCTGCCATCATCGCCGGCGGCAGGATGAGCTTGGCCACCTTCCGCCATGGACGCAACAGGGAAACGAGACGAGTTGGATCGTGAGTTGGACGGGAAGCCGAGTCACGATGGTCGATCAGAGAAGGCTCTAATATATGGACACCGGCGCATCCCACCGCGAGCGAGCCCAATGCCGAGTCGGAACCGGCATCACGCGGGCCGATTATTTATTTATTTATTTTGAGTCTCGCTGAAGGTTGCCCCGAGTTGGGCCGGCCGAGGCGCGCTTATATGTCTCGTTTTTTGTTTTGCCTTTTTCTTATGTTTTATGTTTGGGAAACGTTACAAATCACTTGAGGCCCTGCTTGCAATGCCGTTTTATTTTTACAAGTGTAATATTTTATAGAGGTATAAAACCAGTTGAAAACTAGACCGATGGATGGAGATGTGTATTGTTTTTACAAGTGTATTTGGCAAAAAAAAGACATCCCAAGCAAGGTCTGACGGATTTCGTTGCGTCGCGTCGCGTCGACCGCCTTACTCGGATGCCGTCGGATGTGTGCCACAGTACAGTGTATTTTTAAAAATATTCGGGGCGACCCCATCCCCTTCCTCTCATGTTTCACTCTCGTTTCTCTCAACCCACTTTCCTCGATCTGGATGAAGCACTTACCTAAGGCCAACTCCAGCGCGCGATCCTATTCAGACGTCCGTTTTCTCCGGACTCTGTCCGTTTGTAACGGGTGATGGGGTCGTGCCCGGGCCATTTTTGGGATGCAGTGGTCGTGCGTCCAACGCGCGGACGCATCCTTGACCGCATCCTGTCCGCCTCATTTTTAAATACAAACATTCGAAATAGCCATGACCCATAGTTAATGCAAGCGGCCCTAGATCCCGCCGGCAACACATCCAACCTACACGTCCTCGCCGTCAACACAGCCAGCGTCCGGCAACACAGTCGGCCTCCAAAAGAATAGGTTTTTTGCCGGTAACAAAGCCAGCTGCCGGCTCACCATGCCAGCCTCCAAAAAAAGAACGACCCCGACAGATCTGACGCCCTAGTTTAGGCCATCAGCGTCGAACATCTATTTCTGTCGGGCCTCGACCCATAGTTCATTTTTTATTTTCGAAGTCTCGTTGAAGGTTGCCCCGAATTGGGCCGGCCTAGGTGCCCTTATATGTCTTTTTTGTTTTGCCTTTTTCTTAGGTTTTATGTTTGGGAAACGTTACAAATCACCTAAGGGATTTCATTGCGTCGCGTCGCGTCGACCGGCTTCCTTGGTTGACGTCGGATGTGTGCCCTAGTACAGTGCATTTCTAAAAATATCCGGGGCGACCCCGTCCCCTTCCTCTCATGTTTCACTCTCGTTCTCTCAACCCACTTTCCTCGATCTAGATGAAGGGCACCGCTCTGCGTCGGCACACCGCCGTGAATGCTTCGGCCGATCAGGCAGTAGCGGTTCGATCTGAACTCCAATAGTCGTTAGATCTGGCATTTCGTCCGCTCTGCGTCGACGCTCCGCCCCGCGCGCCTCCGACCTCCTACCGCACAAGCAGCCCACCCTCTCCCTCGTCGTCATCGCTCGTCGCAGCACCAGAGTAGGCGACACGTTGGTTGGTCATCGCATTGGTAGTCTAAGATGTAATGATGAATACTATCAACATTGTTAAGAAAATCATTAGCTGGCAGCTGCTCGGTTAGCTAGTGATTAGGAGATTAATAGGTAATCAGTGAGTTAATTGGACGTTTAGTCAATTAATCATTTGATTTATTAGTCTATTGGCTACTCAGTGACCCTATGAGTAGGTATTAATCGGCAAGTTAATTGGTTAATCGAACGAATTCATTAACATGGACTACCAATGTTGTGTGATGCATGTACTGCTATTTCAATATTTATATGAACACTTCTTTGAATGTAATGCAATGCATATGCAACTATAAATATATAGAATAGAATGTGCAAAACCGATGTCGCGCCAGCATGCTGCCACAAATAGCATCTTTTTTGGGGGCGTGGAAGGTTACCAGAGGCGGGCATAAAAAAAGCACGCCACCGGTACGACAATAGACTGTGGTGGGTGGACGGGTCTGTCCATCACTAGTACACTACATACAAGTGGCGGGGATGCAATAGGTCGCCAGCCACCACTAACCGTCTATCACTGGTATCATGTTAGCAGTGGCGGGGCGCCCCTCCACGCGCCACTATTGATCCATTTGCGCAAGCCTTTGCTAGCTTGTTCTGCAGTTGTAACCATTTTACTACATTAAGGTATATAAATATTATCACACACAAAAAAATTACACTACACCTATATACTATCACAAGAAACAATATTATATACATAGTAAGGACGCCTAAGTCAACTATTTAATGAATTATGTATGTACTTGCAACATGAACATATGAAATCTTATTCACGTATTAATGTCATATTTTTTGGGTCTAGAACAAAGTGGTCTGCAACATATTTATTCAGTATATTATAACTAAGAATCTTTGTTGTATTAGCATATATTGTATGCATTAATACTGAAAAATATTATACTCAACCAAAATTGGATGATAGAGACAACATCAATTGATCATGGTTATATCTTTTCTTATTTGGTGTTGTGTTTTAATAGCGATTCAATTCCTTTTCTTGTTTTATGAAAGTAAATGAGAATGGCGTTTTGGAGGCCGAGCTTCATGGAGGCCTTTATTTTTGAAAAATTCAAATTCAAATTTTTATGGTTCAAAAAAATTCTGAAAAAAAATATGCATGTATGTAAGGATGTAACCGACATGTGTGTAAAATTTCAGGTCAAAATACTTTAAAACATGATCTGTACAAAAAAGACAAATCCATGGTCTGAAATGATGAATAGTAACATGTGTTAAATAGCCTCAGATTTGTCTTTTTTGCACAGCCCTCATTTCAACGTATTATTTTCTGAAAATTTACACACTTGTGTATTATACCTTCATTTATCTATTTATTGTTTTTCAGAATTTTTTGAAATATTAAAATACAAATTTTCACTGAATTTGAAATTTGAATTTAAAGGCCTCCAGTGAGCTCGGGAGCCAAAAGCAATATTCGAAAGTAAATTGTCTATATTAGCTATATAGTATCATAGACATCACCTCCAAAAAGGTAAAATTAGCATGTCTTGTTGTATAATAGAACACATAATAACGGTCCATACATGTTTGGGCTCATGTTAACATCGCTCTCTATACACAGACCGTTAATTTCTCTTCACGATATCATTGTACCTTTCCTACTAAATTTTACTGGGTAAGATGCGTCTATGAGGATGCCACAGATGCCTCCCTTGGGCTGACCTTTTAGCCTGCGTGCTATACGGATGTAGCCGTTTTCACCCCAGTCTGTCCCCCATGAGTTTTTCACAATCCAATATCTTACGGGGTTCTTATACTCGTGTGAGGTGCCATAGCCCACCACTGTCATTTCATGGTCGAGGTTTGTCCCACATGGCCCCACGAAGACGCCTCTCCCATAGCGTAGGAGGGCTGTCGAGTTCGAATCAACTCCCACCACCACAGGTTGGGTTGCCACCGCCTGTTCCAGCGCCACCACCTCATTCGGCACCACCTGCTTGTAGCCATCGATGGTGACGACCGGGTTCCGATTTGGCTTGGGCACCGAGCAGTGCCCGTTCTCATGGCCAACATAGGGGTACTTAGCCTCTGTTTCGATGCCGCCCGATTGCATTATGTACTTGAAGCCTAACTTCGCGAATCCACCATTACACCCTCCGTTCCCTTTGTCGCAGTCCACGAGTTGTTGCGCGGACAACGATGTTAGGTTCCTGGTCCTGATGAAGTTGATGCCCTCCACCGCTGCCGTTGCCGCGAACGCCCAACAGGAACCGCAGTATGTTCCTTGCAACTTCACGCTTGTCACCGCTGACGGGCCTCTGCGCCAATCCACGGATGCCGGGAGGCCCTTGCGGCTGACGAGGGCGTCGCGCCTGAACGGGCCGTGTCGCCGCCGGTGCTTCCGGCCATCAGACTTGATGTTGGAGCAGTGGCCATAAGCACGATGGACCTCTTCATCGGTCATGTCGGCGAAGAGGTTGAGGCTCAGTTTGTAGGGTGTGTCACCTTGGTTGAACTTGTGGATCATGCGTGCATTCTCCTTGAAGACCTTGAAGCGCCGGGCCTTGTCGTCGAGGTCGCGTGTCACACTGTAGTGCTCATACCAGCGCTCATATAGCTCCTGCAAGGAATCCTCCGACGCCAGGTCCTTGTGCTTGATGTCCATGGCGATCACCCCCGATGTAGTGGCAGCCAGCACAATGGTCACAAGTAGCATAATCGCAAGTGCTCTTTCCATTGTTGTGTATAAGTTGCTTCGAGTGTCCTAGGATACGTAGCGATGGACCTCCTTATATGGAAAATTTTCATCATGGACGTACGCTAGTGGAACGACCATTCAGGAAAGGTTGTCACTGAAAATTTCGTGCTGGATGGTGAATCAGATAGTAATTGTGCAAATCTTGTGCATTTCATGTAGATCTTAACCGATCCTAACATATTCTAATCGTCTAGGGAATAAAGAACCATCAACCATGCATGCAGCCTCCTAGAAATGGTAGAGAAAAGGTAAATGTGAAGATCATGTTCTTGTTACTCACACCTAGAAAATCTGCCAATTTATTATGGTACAAAGGGAGTAATATATAATTATTGAAACAAGAAGCAAATAAGCCACCATATTCATTTCGTATATGTTTAAAATATCTAATCCATTGATTGTAAACATTAATGGTCTAAATTTAGATTTAAAAATAAATAAATTTATATCCCGGTTGATTAGATGCTATGGACACGATCCATCGATTTCCGTTGACCTCCATATACTCCAAGTTGACAAAGATGCTAAACGCCGGGTATTAATTACATGCTTTTAGAGGTTGTTTCCATCTAACCAAACCTGCTCCACACCCCTCCCCCCCTTCTATTTTTCAGGTGGGTGGGGCTCAACCTCCCCCCTTAACCCAATCAAAACCTACTAAGTCAGAGTCACTCCGTAAAACCTCCGTATTAAGTCCGTAAATATAGCATTGTTGTCACATCTAATGTATAGTCTAGGTATGTGGGGTGAAGTCAAATGTGCTACTTACGGGCGAGTGTTACGGAAAACATGCCAAGAGCCATGCACCGTCCATGCCAAAAGTGCTGCTGATGCCGTTGTCATCGCTGGCAAGATCGTCGGGCTTCGAGGCCTCCCTTACTCTCACGCTCACCTCTAGTAGGCCGTTGAGACGCACCCCGTAATAGCAGCTGCGCCCTCACAAGCATGTTGACGCCCCCCATGTGGATGCTAGCCTCGCGCCACTTTTGCAGGTGCGATAGGTCGTGTTCATCAGTGCACTGACTTCATCACCGCAAAAATACTAGATGGCGTCAAAATCTTGACCATCGGAGGCATCACATTGCAATGCATGAGTGCATGGATGCACCCTGGAGCCTGGACCCTAGAGGTCGTGTCAAGGCAACACCAATGGCAAAGGCGGTAGTGTTGGTTTTGCCGCTGCGGCAACATTGTAAAACACTTGAGGATTTAGTGTTGACAGTCTTCGTAGCAACTTCAAAAAGTGCACATGGTGACTGATCGAAATCTGAACAATCGACCAACGCCTATAGTTGACTCTTTAAAAAGTGCGTGTAGCGTGTCTCGCCTAAAAAAACACATATGGTTTGCTTATAAAAAGACAGCTTCCCGTAGCTTCTACTGGCTGACGCGTGGACATGCGGTAGATGGTCACAATAAAATAAGACCGTGTGGTTCGGTTGGCCGAGTGACGTGTAGAGACGCGGCGGACACTGAGGTGACGCGTGTGACGTTTTATTTATGTCCACATCGACGCAAATGCCGTCCAGATTTAAACCGAAATGCATTGACGTGGACGTCAATGCAAACATAATTTAAATTATTGGATTGATTTTTTTTCTCTGATTTGATAAAAAAAATGAACGGACGATGCATGGGTGGGTGCATGGCCACGATCGTTCACCATCCGCCGCCCACAGTCCCCGTCATGCACGTTTCGGCCATGTCACCGATCCTCACCAAAGCACATCTGGACCGTCCACCCCAAACATCAACTGACGGCTGAAACCACTCCACGCCATCAATCCGAGGCACCCACAGCCTCCTACTCCCTGTTTCCTACTCCTACATAAATCTCGCCGCTCCCTCCGTCTCTCCACATCTCGCCATCTGAAGCACCTTCGATCCAAACCCTCGAATCAGCAGCAGCAGCCGCGTCCATGGCACCCAAGGCGGAGAAGAAGCCGGTGGCGACCGAGAAGTCCCCGGCGGCGAAGAAGCCGGCTGCCGGCAAGACGGCGTCCAAGGAGGGCGGCGAGAAGAAGGGCAAGAAGAAGTCCAAGAAAAGCGTTGAGACGTACAAGATCTACATCTTCAAGGTTCTGAAGCAGGTGCACCCCGACATCGGCATCTCCTCCAAGGCCATGTCCATCATGAACTCCTTCATCAACGACATCTTTGAGAAGCTCGCCGGCGAGTCCGCCAAGCTCGCGCGATACAACAAGAAGCCCACCATCACCTCCCGGGAGATCCAGACCTCCGTTCGCCTTGTCCTCCCCGGCGAGCTAGCCAAGCATGCTGTGTCCGAGGGCACCAAGGCTGTCACCAAGTTCACCTCAGCCTAGGCGTCTTCCTTTGCTCATGGATGCATTGTATTATGTATGTAGTTAGCTGTAAGACTGTGTTCTGAATTTGTAATCTGTTGCTGCTTGTTGGTCTGAAGAAATATTCATATTCTTACCGCTTGAAGAAATATTGCGTGTCATATCAGATTCTTCTCCCTGTCTTGCTTTTTACTACTCGATTTCATTTGGAAGGGGATGCGTACCACATGATGAAATTCTTCATTTTTCTTCCCTGCAGATACGGCCTCTGAAGTTGCACGGAGCTTGCCTCTGTTCTCATTTTAATTCTGTGCCGTTAGCTGCAGCTTGTATTTCTGGTTACAATTCGTGATGTTTTTAGTACTGTCCATGTGTTGTGAGGCAACTAGCCTTGATTCAGATGAACATGCAGATTTTGTGCTCTCCGTTGCACAATGTTATGAGGTGTGACAATGGAAACTCTGAATATCATCATTACAAGAGCTGTGTTGTTAGTCATGTAATACTTAGTCTAACCTTGACTGCTAGATTTATGAATCTCTAACCGAACCTGGCCTGTGTGCCCAACCCTCAGGGGGTTCGCCCTATATATATGTACATCTGCTGTAATTGTATGAGTATGGAATATACAAGCAATTCACTCTCCAACTTGGTATCAGACGTCCTGGTTCTCACCATGGTCGACGACACATCCTCCGCCGCCTCTAGCGCGGCGCACTCCTCCTCCTCTCCATCGGCCTCCCTGCTCTCCCCGGACACCACCTCGGCCACCTCCAGCGCGGCCGCAACCCCGCCTCTCGTCTTCAGCAGCTCCGCGCCCACAACCCAGTTTTCCCCCGTCTTCTCTTCCGCTCCACCCCCGCCACCACCGTCGGCTCCTGCCGCCCGACACCCCATCTTCAACGACAACCTCACGGGCCACATCAAATTCCTTCTCAACCCCGCTGAGCACAACTACCACAAATGGAAGTCCTTCTTCCTCATGATCCAGGTCCGCTACGGCGTCTCCTATCTCATCGATCATCCACCACCACCCAACGCCGATCCTCAATACCTTGAACTCGACGCCCATGTCGCTCTTGCCATGTACGCCACCCTCGTCGATCAGATCGTCGATCACGTGATTGACGCCACCACCACCTATGATCTCTGGATCCGCATCCGCGACTACTTTCTCGCTAATCGCGCGGCTCGTTACATGATGCTGAATCGTCAGTATCGAAACCTCAAGCAAGGCGACCTCTCCGTCGACGAGTACGCCCGCCGCATGAAGCTGCTCACCGCCGGTCTTGCCGACATCGACCACGCCGTCTCCGAGGTGGACCTCACCACCCAGTTTCTTCACGACATCGACCAGCGCCTCGACACCATCCGCGTCGTTCTGGGCGACACGGTCCCTCTGCTACCGTTTGAGGCCGTCTTCTCCCGCCTCAAACTCGCCGAGGAAAACCTCGCCCAGCGCACATCGGAGGCCAGTGCCACCATTCTTGCCGTCCACAGCGGCGGCCCGCCCTCCGGCTCCTCCACCTATGGCACCCCTCGCTCGGGTAATTGGATGGATCGCCCCCAAGACCGCCCCAACGGCCCACCCGCTGGCCGCGGCTTCAACTCCCGCTCTGGTGACACCGGCGATCGCGGCCGTGGGCGCGGTCGTGGCCGTGGCCGTGGACGCGGGGACTCGGGCGGCCGCCACAACTCCTCCAACACCCAGGCGTACAACCCGTTCATGGGATTCTTCGCTCCCTACGGCATGGCCCTTCCTCCGCCACGCCCCGGCTTGATCCCACCCAACGCCGCCGGCGTTCTCGGCCCTCGCCCGGGATCCCATGCCTAGGCCTACCCCATGCAGGCTGCGCCCTACTCCACCACGCCGTCCTACCTGCCGCCCTCGTGGGATCACCTCGCGCTGCTCCATGCCGCGTACAGCAACCAAGTCCCTCCCAACAACGGCAACACCTCGGACTGGTACCTGGACAGCGGCGCCTCCAACCACGTCACCGGCAACCCTGGTAACCTCGACTACTCGTCTTCTCCATTAAAGCATAGTTCATCTAGCATCGTCGTCGGTAATGGTCGGCATCTCCCCATCCATGCAACCGGCTCCTCCACTCTGCATCCCCACTATTTTCAACTACACAACATACTCTTCACCCACCACATCACCACTAGCGTTATTTCCGTGCGTCAATTCACCAAAGATAACTCTTGTTCCATCGAGTTTTACCCTTTTGGTTTTGTTTTGAAGGATCTTCGCACACGGAAAGTAATCCTGATCTCTGGTAGCTCCGGCGACCTCTACCCCTTCTTTGGCAACAACACGCGACGGAGCACCACCCTCTCCACCACCGTGACCAACGGCGACGTCTGGCATCGTTGCCTCGGCCACCCCGGCGCTCGTTCCCTCGCATCAATTTCCCAAGATTTTCATATTCCCTGTAATAAGCCATACACTGGCCCATGTACTGCCTGTCAATTAGGGCATCAGCAACATTTTCCGTTTAATACTTCTACTACTCGTTCTTATGCGCCCTTTGATTTGATTCACTGTGATCTGTGGACCTCCCCTGTTGCCAGCTTCTCGGGCTATGAATTTTATCTGGTCGTCCTCGACGATTTCTCCTACTTCTCCTGGTCTTTTCCACTACATAAGAAATCCGACACTTCTTCCACTCTCCTCCGCTTCTTCACCCATGTAAAAACACAATACAATGTCATCATCAAAACCCTTCAATGTGACAACGGTGGCGAGTTTGTCAACAATGCCCTACGCTCCTTCTTCTCCACCAACGGCATCTGCTACCGCTTCTCCTGTGCTCACACATCACCGCAAAATGGCAAAGCCGAAAGACTCATTCGCATTACCAACGACGTCGTTCGGACACTCATCTTCCAAGCAAACCTCACCCCTCCGTTTTGGGTAGAAGCGCTACACACCGCCACCTACCTTCTCAACAGACGCCCCTCCCGCGCCATTCAGGATCTCACACCATACTTGCTTCTCCATGGTTTACACCCCACATATGAACATCTCCGCGTGTTTGGCTGTCTGTGCTTCCCCAACTTATACGCCACGACCGCCCACAAATTGGCTCCTCGCTCCTCCCATTGCGTCTTCCTTGGGTACCCACTCGAGCACAAGGGATACCGGTGCTATGATCTCTCCACCAGACGGGTCATTGTCTCGCGGCACGTTATTTTCAACGAGAAAATATTTCCCTATGTGCCAGCCACACCATCAGCCCCGGCTCCCCACATAGGCACAGAAAATCCTCGCCAAATCCTACCTACCTCGTACCCAGTCTTTGCCGGCCCCATCGGATCTCCCCTGGATCCCGCGCCATGCAGCCCTGCGCCAATACCCACCGCGCACTCCGCCGACATCCCGGGACCCACCACCCCACGTCACTCTCCCACCAACCCGTCCGCTGCGGCAGGATCCACCTCATCGACCGCGCCTTTCCCGCCCACCTCTCCGGCACACTCGCCACCGATTTCCGCACCCGCCTCTCCTGGCTCACCTACACCCGCCTCTGCCGGCTCCACTAGCACCTCCTCCTTGGATCGCGCGTCCTCCGCCACCAGATCCGACGCCACTACCACACCTCCGCATCTACCGCCACATGCGGTACCAACAACCCCTCCACTTAATTCTCATACGATGCGTACCCGCGCCAAATCCGGGTTTTGCCAACCCAAGCGACTCTTCCTCACCGCTCAACACCCGACGCTTCCTTCCCCCATCCCACCTTCCTACCACTCTGCTCTCAAAGACCCGAACTGGCTCCAAGCGATGCGTGATGAATTTACTGCTTTAATTCAGAATTCGACGTGGTCTTTGGTTCCTAAACCTGCAGGTGTCAACGTGGTCACAGGCAAATGGATTTATCGTCATAAGTTCAACTCCGACGGCTCATTCACTCGCTACAAGGCCCGTTGGGTTGTTCACGGGTTCACTCAGAAGGAGGGCATCGACTACGACGAGACCTTCAGTCCAGTGGTGAAATCGGGTACCATTCGCATGGTTTTGAGCATCGCAACATCCTGCTCATGGCCGATTCACCAGCTCGATGTAAAGAACGCCTTCCTCCACGACGATCTCAAGGAGACAGTGTACTGCTCTCAACCATCATGCTTCATCAACGCTTCTCATCCAGATCACGTGTGTCTCCTCCATAAGTCTCTCTACGGTCTCAAACAGGCACCTAGAACTTGGTTCTTGCGGTTCACCTCCTTCCTCCTCTCGCTTGGCTTTCATGCTTCCAAGAGCGATTCCTCCCTATTTATCCTATCCACTGGCTCCTCCATCGCATACCTTCTCGTATATGTGGACGACATCATACTCACCGCAAGCACCACCTCCACCCTAGCTCACATAATCAACTCTCTCAAAGCCAAATTCGCCATGACCGATATGGGCGAATTACACCACTTTCTCTGGATCAATGTTACACCAAATGCCTCCGGCCTGTTCTTTAGCCAACAACAATACACCCTTGAAATTCTGGATCGCGCTGACATGCTAAATTGCAACACTGTGCCCACACCGATAGACACCACTGCAAAACTGTCCGCCGACGCCGGCCAGCTCCTTCCAAACCCCACCACATACGGCAGCATCGCCGGTGCCCTCCAATACCTAACCCTCACTCGACCCGACATCTCCTACACCGTCCAACAAATCTGCCTGTTCATGCATCAGCCACAAGACTCCCATATGCGGTGAAACGGGTCCTGCGTTACTTGCGTGGCACATCTCACTACGGCCTCCAGCTCTTCAAGTCCTCGTCGCTCGATCTCCTTGCGTATACTGACGCAGACTGGGCTGGGTGCCCAGACACACGGAAATCAACCTCCGGTTTCTGCGTCTTCCTTGGCGACAGCCTGATCTCCTGGTCCTCCAGACGCCAACCCACCGTGTCTCGCTCCAGCGCAGAGGCAGAATACCGCGGCGTCGCTAATTGCGTCGCCGAGTCGTGCTGGCTACGACAACTCCTCCATGAACTTCGTCGTCCTCCTCGACGCGCCACCGTCATCTATTGCGACAACATCAGCGCCTCGTACATGTCCTGCAATCCGGTGCAGCATCAATGCACCAAGCATATCGAAATTGACCCGCACTTCGTCCGCGACCGGGTTGCTCTCGGTGAGGCACGCGTTCTACACGTCCCATCTAGCTCTCAGTTTGCCTATGTGTTCACCAAGGGTCTTCCATCACCGGTTTTTCGTGATTTCCGATCCACCTTGAACGTCCTGCCAAACGGCGTTCCAGCTGAGGGGGGGGGGGGGTGTTAGTCATGTAATACTTAGTCTACCCTTGACTGCTAGATTTATGGATCTCTAACCGAACCTGGCCTGCGTGCCTAACCCTCAGGGGGTTCGCCCTATATAAGTACATGTGCTGTAATTGTATGAGTGTGGAATATACAAGCAATTCACTCTCCAACTTGTGTTACACTGGGTTGCAGGTACCACCGCGGCACTGCTCAATGCTATCAAACGGAGGATTTCTTGCACAATGTTGCATGGCTCAAAACGATGTCAAGTGCTGTGACTAAGTATTTGCATGTCGCGGTGATGAAAGTGCAGTTTCTGTTCTGCAATTTTCTCGCACCGAATCTGTGAGTTATTTCAGACTTTCAGTTAAATATAAATGTTACCCTGTTTATGCATCAATGTAAGTACCCGACACAGGAAGCAAATACTCTTTTGATCCGAGCACACATGCCCCTCCATGAATGGTAAAATGCGAAAGATTGTACTTTTTTGTGATAAACATTGATGAATGTTTTAACTGCCTGAAAAATGTTGACATTCTTAGAGGCCTGAAATAATAAGGAAAACACAAAATTGATGCTCTAAAATGCTTCCAACAATAGTCTTTTCAAAACATCGATTTCTTTTGTCAAGACCTTTCATCACCAAAATTTGTACGCATGTGAAGAATTTATCAATGTTTGGCAGAAAAATAATTCAGAAGTTTCCTATTTTTTAGTTATTTATTTTGATTTTACTGTTTAACAGGATGCATGTGGCTCGGATCAAATACTCCATGTCCGGGAAGTCATTATTTTGTTGTACCTTTCCGTGAGAACAAAACAAATTAGATTAGATGTTTCTACTACCGTCTCCATGTACAACACATGGGATATCCTCCCAGTCAAATTCCATGGAGAATAATACCGGCTTGCGAATGTGGAAGTTTAGGACTTCAACCCTGGTGGATTGGTTCTACCACAAGGAACCTGCCCAGCTGAGTATGCTCAGTTTGCAAGAGAAACTAAAATTACCAACCAATAGAACTACCATGAAAGCTTATGTACATCGCAAGAGATGGGTAGACTCCTTCATTTAACT
The DNA here is from genome assembly GCF_904849725.1 of Hordeum vulgare subsp. vulgare. Taxonomy (NCBI): domain Eukaryota; kingdom Viridiplantae; phylum Streptophyta; class Magnoliopsida; order Poales; family Poaceae; genus Hordeum; species Hordeum vulgare. The sequence goes on from NC_058523.1 coordinate 15,551,711, forward strand.
TCTTTTTTCTTGTAAATATGTACTCTTCAGAAGGAAAATAAAATACATGTAGTAGTGTTCTACTGTTTTCAATTAAAAAAGTATCACTGCATGCCAAAAAAAAATAAACAACTCCGCCTATGTTTTCTCAACATTGCTGGTGCCAAGCCCGGGTAAAGGAGGAGGGTTGTGATAGGCTTGGCGAGCCAACATCAAAACTCAGCCACTCTTATGGAGATGAAACCCAAAAGATTTTCGTTCGGGCGTAACTCTCTCAGCGGCGCGCCACATCGAAACCTCGGTGTGGTGAAAAAATGGGCAGCGGCCGGTCCGTCACCCCCCAGGTGGCGTGCCGTATCGTTATCTGGATACGGTCGCAAGTGAGCAAGGATCGGGTCGTCGCATCCTTAGTGGCGCGCTACATCGACGCCCGGGTGTAGTGGACATTGAGCAAGGGTCTTCGCGTTTGACTCGACCAATGCGAAGGGTAAGGAAGCTAGCCGAGCCTAGGTGGATTCGCTTAGGTAGCTGGAATGTAGGGTCTCTGACAGGTAAGGTTCCGGAGGTAGTTCATGTAGCGGTGAGGAGAGGCGTTGATATTCTTTGCGTCCAAGAGACCAAATGGAAGGGACAGAAGGCGAAAGAGGTGGAGGATACCGGCTTCAAGCTGTGGTACATGGGGACAATTGCAAATAGAAATGGAGTAGGCATCTTGATCAACAAGAGCCTCAAGTATGGAGTGGTAGACGTCAAGATACGTGGGGACCGGATTATCCTGGTCAAGCTGGTAGTTGGGGAATTAGTTCTTAATGTTATCATTGTGTATGCCCCGCAAGTAGGCCACAATGAAAACACCAAGAGGAAGTTCTGGAAAGGCTTGGAGGACATGGTTAGGAGTGTACGATTGGTGAGAGGCTCTTCATATGAGGAGTCCTCAATGGCCATGTGGGCACATGTAACACAAGTTTTGAAGGGGTGCATGGGGGATTTGGCTATGGCATCAGGAATCAAGAAGGAGAAGACGTCTTAAGCTTTGCGCTAGCCTACAACATGATCATAGCTAACACCCTCTTTAAGAAGAGAGAATCACATCTAGTGACTTACAGTAGTGGGCAACACTCTAGCCAGATTTATTTCATCCACTCGAGAAGAGAAAACAGGCATGCATGCCTAGACTGTAAGGTGATACCCCGAGAGAGTGTTGTCCCTCAGCATAAGCTTGTGGTTGCCGACTTCCGCTTTTGGAGTCGTGTCCAGCGGAACAAGCGTGCCAAAGTTGTTAGAACGAAGTGGTGAAAGCTCAAGGGGGAGGTAGCTCAGGCGTTTAAGGAGAGGGTCATTAAGGAGGGCCCTTGGGAGGAAGGAGGTGATGCAGACAACATGTGGATGAAGATGGCGACTTGCATTCATAAGGTGGCCTCAGAGTAGTTTGGAGTGTCCAAGGGAAGTAGAAGAGAAGCTAAAGATACCTGGTGATGGAACGATGATGTCGAGAAGGCAATTAAGGAGAAGAAAGATTGTTTCAGACGCCTATACCTCGATAGGAGTGTAGACAACATAGAGAAGTACAACATGTCAAAGAAGGCCACAAAGCGAGCTGTGAGTGAAGCAAGGGGTCGGATGTATGAGGACCTCTACCAACGGTTAGACACGAAGGAAGGCGAAAGGGACATCTATAAGATGGCCAAGCTCCGAGAGAGGAAGACGAGGGATGTTGACCAAATCAAGTGCATCAAAGACGGAGCAGAGCAATTCATGGTGAAGAACGAGGAGATTAAGCATAGATGGCGGGAGTACTTTGACAAGCTGTTCAATGGGGAGAGTGAGAGCTCTACCATTGATCTGGACGACTCCTTTGATGAGACTAGCACGCGTTTTGTGCGGCAAATCCTGGAGTCGAAAGTCAAGATAGCTTTAAAGAGGATGGAAGGAGGCAAGGCGACGGGCCCTAATTGTATCCCCATTGAGGTGTGGAGAGGCCTCGGGGACATAGCGATAGTATGGCTAACCAAACTTTTCAACCTCATTTTTCGGGCAAACAAGATGCGAGAAGAATGGAGACGGAGTATATTAGTACCAATCTTTAAGAACAGGGGGGATGTTCAGAGTTGTACTAATTACCGTGGAATTGAATTGATGAGTCATACAATGAAGCTATGTGAGAGAGTCATTGAGCACCGCTTAAGAAGAATGACAAGCGATACCAAAAATCAGTTTGGTTTCATGCGTGGGAGGTCGACCATGGAAGCCATTTTCTTGGTACGACAACTTATGGAGAGATACAGGGAGCAAAAGAAGGACTTGCATATGGTGTTCATTGACTTGGAGAAGGCCTATGATAAGATACCGCAGAATGTTATGTGGTGGGCCTTGAAGAAACACAAAGTCCCAGCAAAGTACATTACCCTCATCAAGGACATATACGATAATGTTGTGACAAGTGTTTGAACAAATGATGGCGACACCGATGACTTCCCGATTAAGATAGGACTGCATCAGGGGTCAACTTTGAGCCCTTATCTTTTTGCCTTGGTGATGGATGAGGTCACAAGGGATATACATGGTGATATCCCATGGTGTATGCTCTTTGCGGACGATGTGGTGCTAGTTGATGATAGTCGGCCGGGGGTCAACAGGAAGTTGGAGTTATGGAGGCAAACCTTGGAATCGAAAGGTTTTAGACTTAGCAGGACTAAGACCGAGTACATGAGGTGTGCTTTGAAGACTACTAAGAACGAGGAGGAGGGGGATGTTAGCCTTGATGGGCAGGTGGTACCTCAGAAGGACACCTTCCGTTATTTGGGGTCAATATTGCAGAAGGATGGGGATATCGATGAAGATGTGAACCATCGTATTAAAGCCGGATGGATGAAGTGGCGCCAAGCTTCAGGCATTCTCTGTGACAAGAGGGTGGCACAAAAGCTAAAAGGCAAATTCTATATGACGACAGTTCGACCCGCTATGTTGTATGGCGCTGAGTGTTGGCCGACAAAAAGGCAACATATGCAACCGCTAGGTGTGGCAGAGATGCGCATGTTGATATGGACGTGTGGCCACACTAGGAAGGATCGAATCCGGAATGATGATATACGAGATAGAGTTGGGGTAGTGCCAATTGAAGAGAAGCTTGTCCAACATCGTCTGAGATGGTTTGGGCATATTCAGTGTAGGCCTCCAGAAGCCCCGATGCATATCAGATGGCTAAAGCATGCTGATAATGTCAAGAGAGGTCGGGGTAGACCGAACTTGACATGGAAAGAGTCCATAAAGAGATATCTAAAGGATTGGAGCATCACCAAAGAACTAGCCATGGACAGGGGTGCGTGGAAGCTTGCTATCCATGTGCCCAGAACCATGAGTTGGTCGCGAGATCTTATGGATTTCACCTCTAGCCTACCCCAACTTGTTTGTGACTAAAAGCTTTGTTGTTGTTGTTGTTGTTGTTGTTGTTGTTGTTGTTGTTGTTGTTGTTGTTGTTGTTGTTGTTGTCGTGTTCTAAGTCGGAAGAGGAGAAAATGACTTGTTGGTTCCCTAGACATGTTTTTTTAAAGACACCTCGCAAATCAGTGAAGAAGAAACCCTAAACCAAAAGTAAAAAAACAAATAACCAAAAAAAGTCAGTTGGATGTTGAGCTACACGCAAGGTTGAATTTAATATGAGGGACGAAAACATGATTGTTTAGAAAATGAAAATCAGTGAGCCGCACTTATGGGAAAAGTGAAAAGGATGTCATTTTTTCCACTCGTTAATCCAACAACTCATTCAAGCAAGTTTCTTCAATTTGCACACGAAATGCAGGAAACTTTAGTAGGTGAAGTGTATGAACAAGTGGCATTAGCATGTAAGTTGTATCAACATTATATGGGCAAGTGGCATCAAAAATGGATATTCCCATTAGTGTGCAACTTAAAAATTATACTATCAAGGCAAGTGACAAAGGCCCAAGAAATCCACAAGTTGCCGCAAGAAAATGAAATCCACAAGTGACATTAGTATGCAAAATTAAAATTATAACAACACATGCCCCAAGGCCTAAAGAAAATAAATAAAAATGCATATAGAAACTTAAAAATTATATTTTCAACGCAAGTGACAAAGGCCCCAGAAATCCACGGGTTGCCGCAAAAAATTTGAAATCCACAAGTGACATTTGTATGCAAAGTTTAAAACTATACCAACACATGTGCCAAGGCCCAAAGAAAATAAATAAAAATGCAGTTAGCAGCTTAAAAATTATATTTTCAACGCAAGTGACAAATTAAGGCCCCAGAAATCCACAGGTTGCCGCAAAAATATTGAAATCCATAAGTGACGTTAGTATGCAAAATTTAAAACTATACCAACACATTGACACGGCCCAAGGAAAATAAAAATTGCTTTTGACAAGCTAGAAGTCGAGGAAGCTTTACAAATCTTGATTTTCATTTGACCACATTTTGAGAAAAACCAACCCATGGTGGCTATGAAACAAAACAACCATGCAGAAATCAGTCTCTACAAATTTGTTCGCTCACAGGTTCCGCGCCATCTTGGTCAATTTTATCTCCCAGTTCAGTAGTAAAACATCTCATTTCTACTCTCACTCTCAGTAGTGGCAAGTTTGAGATGATGTATCCACTTAACTTGAACGCTAGCTGAATCTAGTTTAGTTCACACGTGTGTCTGTTAGATGAAGGCGGCAAATCGGCCTCAACGAGAACCAAGCTAAATATGTGATCATGGACCGGTGGGTATTGTGTAAAACTAACCAGAAACTTTGAGGAAGCGATACCAGGTCTTAGATAATATAGTATGGATGGATCATGCATGTGATCAGTTTGCTTGTGTTCTTTTATTCATTGTTGTGGCAGTGAACCGGAGTGTCATGTACCAGTGCATCTTATCTGGCTTTACAGCCACAACTATACTGTGGACTGAACTGAAGCATTCTATAATACATAATTTCGGTGTGATCGGAGAGATTATATTGTTAAAATTTTCAAAATGTCAGAATGCATATTGTTAATAAAATTCAAAAGGTCACAATGCATATGATCTCCACATACTTTAGAGAAGGAGTGTGAGTTTCTGTTGCCAGAGGGAGTTGCAGAAGGCAAAAATGTTGCAGTCTGTCAGACAACCACAACCACTGGGCCACCCTGTAGAGGCATGGAAGTGTTGAAAGATAAACTGAACTAGTCTTCCATAGAGCATTTAGGAAATCTTCTTTTTACCACCCTACCTTCTTTTTACCACAGTAGGCAAACAACCTACTGTTTTCTCAAAGACAAAGGTGCAGAGTCCCATTTATCTGGCTAGTAGCTGAAATTGAAGTGCCATGTTGCAGCCGAAGAACTTCTTCCTCCTATCTTACTCAGTCTCTAGGTAGTAGAGGCAAGCGCTCACCTCTGGCCATGTCACTAATCTGGGACATGATTTTCTGAATAATGTGTCCAAGCTCTTAAGCTACCAATCAATAATCTTCTTTTAAGGGAATAGTTTCTTCAAAGGATTACTTCACCGATGCATGGAAGTGTTGAAAGATGAGCTGAACTTAGTCTTTCATAGAGCATCTGGGTTACCAGCTTCAAGTAACACAGATCTTGTGCGCGCTGTAATATAATTTCTGGGTGGAGAAATATTTATGAATATGTGTGTGTGGTTACGAAGAGATTTGCGTGATTAAACAAGTTATAAAAGAAAATTGATAAAAAAGAACAAGTTCAAACAGAATATTTTGGCCAGCAGTGGCCTGAGATTTTCTCTCTTGTAACATTTTTAAACTCTTAAGCAAGCAATGATCTTCTTTTATGAACATCATCACTGCTGGAGAGTTGAAAAGCAAAACAAAAGAGAAAAAGTGTGGAGTCTGTCAGACAACCTCTGAGCCACCGGTGAATCCTGGCAGTTAATCACGCTCTGGCGGTACGAGCCTATAGAACAGATCCTGTTCAAGTAAGGTCGTGCTGAAATCAGCAGTGTCTCTGCTTATAAACAACTCCGGCCTAGCCTAAACTAGCGAGGTGGGACTAATTGAGTAGAGCAGGCACATGCAGCAGCGCGGGCCTACTTAGGCAGAGCTTCGAAGGAAGGAGGGCTAGTTTAAATATCTGGAGATTTTGAAGTAGTTTAAATATCTGGCAGATGCTGCCCAGCGCCCCAGCCCAGCCCATGAGGGAAATGTTCAGCTGTGGAGATTTTGAACTAGTTTAAATATCTGTGCCTAGTTTTGAACAATGCTTCTTGTAACCTATTTCAAGCCAGCTAGTGTTTTCCTTTTATTCAGATTATATGCCAGCTTAACTTACAGTCGGCCATTTCCAAAGTAGCAGACACGTTGCTGAGTCCGAAAGAAGAGAAAAAAAAGTGACTGATAAGAAAAAAAAACTGGAGACAAAACTGGACACAAGGAGGTGTGCATACGACCTGTGATTGGCCGACAACCCGATGACGCGGCGCGACGCAGCCTATGCCTGATGGGCAGCAGTTGGATTGCCAGATATGGGTGACGCATGAATGCATATCAGGGTTGCAAAAGAAAAATGCCAGCCCGGACCTCTTCAATCTCATATATAGACCAGAATACCGAAACCACTTTGGAGCATGGTCTCACCTTCAACCAATAAGTGAGGATGAACACAGGATGAGGAGAGGCGGTACCAAAACCAAGATCAGCAGTAACGAATAATTGAATTCAAAACCAAGATCAGCAGTAACCAAACCTCTGTAAAGAAATATAAGGGCCTGTTCGGCACACATGTTTGCAAAACAAAGGAACCTACAGAAACCGAGGAGTGAGAAAGGGAAGTTGATGCGGAACATAGGATTGAAAAAATTGGGAAAAGACCTATGAAGTAGTGTTCGGGACAAAGGCAGAATGCAAACCCTAAAACGTTCAGAGTACACAAACACAGTCGAATAATTTATTTGACTACACACTTTTGCATCGTCATCTATCCTCCCATATGAATTTTTTATTCATATTCACACCGCAATCAGGGATGACAGCCACAGCCTTGCCTCGGGCTTCCGCCAAAAAATGAGGCTGTGGTAGATTTTTTCAATCCTTCTGAATGGGCGTAGGAAAGGGAGTTTTCCTTTGAAATACTGTTCATGATTCCTACGTTCCGAACGCTAGCAAAGGGAAGTATTTCAAAGGAATAGCTTCCCTGTGAAATTCCTGCAGAAATCCCTTGTACCGAACCGGGCCTAAAAAGCTTACAAAACATGCGAAGGAAGCAACTTTAGCTCGTCTGGTTCGTGAAGGCAGGGCGTCGACGAACTTCGATAACCTGATTGACAACAGAATGCTGATCGATAACCTGATCAACAACAGAATGTTGATCGATAACCTGATGGATGTGGAGCAAGTGTGTGCATCTGAACAGGTGGCTCCCAAGCACCGCTGACTCAACAGGCGTCGATCGGTCGGTCGACAAGGGGCTCGGCTCTATTCTTCTTGTGCAGAGTGTGCCTGCTTCTAGTTATGCCTGAAAAATAGAATGTATATGACAGTGAAAAATGGTATAGACAATCAAGCTCAGTGTCCAGAACAAGACATTGGGGGATCACAACTTTTTGGGTGTTTTGGCCAGAACAAGATTTAGTACTACCTCCGTTCCTAAATATAAGCCTTTTTAGAGATTTCACTATAGGACTACGTACGGAGCAAAATAAGTGAATCTACACTCTAATATATGTCTACATACATTCGTATGTAGTTTTCTAGTGAAAACTCTTAAAAGACTTATATTTAGGAATGGAGGGAGTATCATTTTTTGTTGCCCGGACTGTTCTAGGTTACAAAACAAGATTTAGTCACAATATTTTGTTGCTAGTTTCTAAAAAAAAACTAAGATGTCTACAATCTAATATATGCCTACATACATCCGTATGTAGTTTTCTAGTGAAAACTCTTAGAAGACTTATATTTAAGAACGGAGGGAGTATTATTTTTTGTTGCCCGGACTGTTGTAGGTTACAAAACAAGATTTAGTCACAATATTTTGTTGCTAGTTTCTAAAAAAAAACTATGATGTCATAAAACAAAATAGTTGACTGCACCAGCTGGGAATCGAACCCGGGTCTGTACCGTGGCAGGGTACTATTCTACCACTAGACCACTGGTGCTTTCAATGAGCTGTCAATCGAGGGGGCTCTCCTAATTAATCTTGATTAGTGCGACTGCTTTGAAAGAGTTAACACAGTTAGAGCTGAGTTAATGGGTTAAGTGTCGATTCTGGTTCCAGTTGTCACACATTGCCCTCGTGTTCGTTTGACCACATTTTGGCAGAAAAACTAACCGGTGTAGCCCACTAGTAAGGAGTGATGTGGCAAATAAAAATCCACCGTCATCTCTCTCTTTCTCCCGTTCGGCTTCCTCTCATGGCGCCACCGTCAGCCCACTCCTCCTTCTTCCTTTCCACCTTTGTGCTTGTCATCTTCTCATGTTCTCTTCATCCACTTAAATGTCTGGTGCCTGCCTGACTCATCACGACATGTGTGGATACATAGACAAAACACTGTCCCTAGCAAGCCTCTAGTTGGCTAGCCAGTTGATCAAAGATAGCCAGGGTCTTCTGACTATGTACAAGGTGTTGTTGCTTGATAACTGGATCACGTCATTAGGAGAATCACGTGATGGACTAGAACCAAACTAATAGACGTAGCATGTTGATCGTGTCATTTTGTTGCTACTGTTTTCTGCGTGTCAAGTATTTATTCCTATGACCATGAGATCATATAACTCACTGACACCAGAGGAATGCTTTGTGTGTATCAAACGTCGCAACGTAACTGGGTGACTATAAAGATGCTCTACAGGTATCTCCGAAGGTGTTCGTTGAGTTAGTATGGATCGAGACTGGGATTTGTCACTCCGTGTGACGGAGAGGTATCTTGGGGCCCACTCGGTAATACAACATCACACACAAGCCTTGCAAGCAATGTAACTTAGTGTAAGTTGCGGGATCTTGTATTACGGAACGAGTAAAGAGACTTGCCGGTAAACGAGATTGAAATAGGTATGCGGATACTGACGATCGAATCTCGGGCAAGTAACATACCGAAGGCAAATGGAATGACATACGGGATTATATGAATCCCTGGCACTGAGGTTCAAACGATAAGATCTTCGTAGAATATGTGGGATCCAATATGGGCATCCAGGTCCCGCTATTGGATATTAACCGAGGAGTCACTCGGGTCATGTCTACATAGTTCTCGAAACCGCAGGGTATGCACACTTAAGGTTCGACGTTGTTTTATGCGTATTTGAGTTATATGGTTGGTTACTGAATGTTGTTCGGAGTCCCGGATGAGATCACGGACATCAAGAGGGTTTCCGGAATGGTCCGGAAACGAAGATTGATATAAAGGATGACCTCATTTGATTACCGGATGGTTTTCGGAGTTACCGGGAATGTACCGGGAATGATGAATGGGTTCCGGGTGTTCACCGGGGGGGGGGGGGGGGCAGCCCACCCCGGGGAAGCCCATAGGCCTTGGGGGTGGCGCACCAACCCTTGGTGGGCTGGTGGGACAGCCCAAGAAGGCCCTATGCGCCATAGATAAAAAATCAAAGAGAAAAGAAAAAAAAGGAGGTGGGAAGGGAGAGAAGGACTCCACCTTCCAATCCTAGTTGGATATGGATTGGAGGAGGACTCCTCCTCCCCTTGGTGCGCAGCCCTTGGGGCTCCTTGAGCCTCAAGGCAAGCCTCCCCTCCCTCCTCCTATATATATGGAGCTATTAGGGCTGATTTGAGACAACTTTTCGAAGGCAGCCCGACCACATATCTCCACGGTTTTACCTATAGATCGCGTTTCTGCGGAGCTCGGGTGGAGCCCTGCTGAGATTAGATCACCACCAACCTCCGGATGGCCGTCATGCTGCCGGAGAACTCATCTACCTCTTCGTCTCTCTTGCTGGATCAAGAAGGCCGAGATCATCGTCGAGCTGTACGTGTGCTGAACGCGGAGGTGCCGTCCGTTCGGCACTAGATCGTGGGACGGATCGTGGGACGGTTCGTGGGACGGTTCGCGGGGCGGATCGAGGGACGTGAGGACGTTCCACTACATCAACCGCGTTCACTAACGCTTCTGCTGTGCGATCTACAAGGGTACGAAGATCGGAAATCCCCTCTTGTAGATGTACATCACCATGATAGGTCTTCGTGCGCGTAGAAATAATTTTGTTTCCCATGCGACGTTCCCCAACAAGAACATCATTGATCCTTTCCATGGGTTTCTTGACAGTAGAATCCGCAAGATACAAATTAAGAGAACACTCCTCAATCTCATTAAAACCTAGAACATCACATAAAGACTTTCGAACCGCGGAAACACTAGCACCCAAATCACACAAAGCATTGCATTCATAGTTTTTCATTTTGATTTTGATAGTAGGTTCCCACTCATCATGAAACTTTCTAGGTATAGAGACTTCCAATTCAAGTTTCTCTTCAAGAGATTTTATCATAGCTTCGACGATATGATCGGTAAAGGCCTTGTTTTGGCTATAAGCGTGTGGAGAGTTTAGCATGGATTGCATCAAGGAAATGCATTCAATCAAGGAGCAACTATCATAATTGAATTCCTTGAAATCCAAAGTAGTAGTTTCATTACTACTCAAAGTTTTAATATCTTCTACTCCACTTTCAATGCTTTTAGCATCAAGATAGATGGACTCCGAATCATTGGAGCGTTTTTCAACCAAGGTGGATTCATATCCAGCCCCATCATCATTAGGTTTGACACAAGAAAACAAAGATTCAATGGGAGTCACACCAATCACTTTAAGATCTTCGTGATTCTTATCACGAGAACACGCCCTTTTAAGCCATTCATGTCTAGCACAAATTTGGGCGGTTCTTTCTTTGCTCTCACTCATGGAAACACGCATAGCTATCAAAGTTTCATCCATATTGATCTTGGGAGGAGCACATCTAACTTTCAAAGCATCAATATCACTAGACATTCTATCAACGCTCCTAGCCAAATCGTCAATTTTGAGTAGTTTTCCTCTGTGGACGCATTGAAAATCTTTTGTGAGTTAATAAACTCTTTGATATTACTCTTTATATCAGAGGGTAATCTATTGTAATTTTCATGAGTATTGTTGTAGGAGTTGCCAAAGTTATTAGAGGAGTTACTAGGAAAAGGCCTAGGAACATAGTTTCCTCTAAAAGCATTGTTGTTGCCAAAGGTATTCCTACCAACAAAATTAACGTCCAAACTAGCGCTGCTACTCTCAATCAAGGAAGACAAGGGCATAACATTAGGATCTAAAGGAGCACTTCTACTAGCAACCAAATTCATTAACTCATCCATCTTAGCACTCAACGAGTTAATTTCTTCTATAGCGTGTACCTTCTTACTAGTAGGTGACCTTTCAGTGTGCCACTGAGAGTAGTTTGTCATGATATTATCTAGGAGTTTTGTGGCTTCTCCTAACGTGATTTCCATCAACGTTCCACCGGAGGTGGAGTCCAAGATGTTTCTAGAAGCGAAATTCAAGCCAGCGTAGAAGATTTGTATAATCATCCAAAGACTCAAGCCATGAGCGGGACAATTTCTAATCAACAATTTCATTATCTCCCAATATTGTGCAACATGTTCATGATCAAGTTGCTTAAAATTCATGATATCATTTCGGAGAGAGATAATCTTAGCCGGCAGAAAATACTTGGATATGTAAGCATCTTTGCACTTATTCCAAGAATCAATACTATTTTTGGGCAAAGACGAAAACCAAGTTTTTGCTCGATCTCGCAACGAGAAAGGAAAAAGCTTCAATTTAATCACATCATTATCCACATCTTTCTTCTTTTGCATATCGTAAAGCTCAATGAAGGTATTAAGATGGGATGCGACATCTTCACTAGGAAGGCCGGAGAATTGCTCTTTCATAACAAGATTCAGCAAAGCGGCATTGATTTCGTATGGCTCTGCACTAGTGGCGGGAGCAATCGGAGTACTAATAAAATCATTATTATTAGTATTCGAGAAGTCACGAAGTTTGGTGTTTTAAGTCATGGTGACTTCAGCAAGCAAGCAAGCACACAAGTGAACAAAGAGCAAGCGAGAGAAAAGGGCAAACGAAAAAGGCAAATATTTTTTTGTAAATTTTTGTTTTTCAGAAGTGGGGGAGAGGAAAACGAAAGGCAAAAAAGGTAAATGCAAGATATGAGTTTGCGACACTTACTTGGATGAGTTCTTGACTTGATCCTCCCCGGCAACGGCGCCAGAAATTCTTCTGCTACGGCGACAGAAATCTTCTGTCGTCTCTTGAGCTTGCGTTGGTTTTTCCCTTGAAGAGGAAAGGGCGATGCAGCACAAGAGCAGTTAGCATTTCCCTCAGTTTGAGAACCAAGGTATCAATCCAGTAGGATAATCTCGTCAAGTCCAGAGTACCTGCACAAACACAAAAGAGCTTGCACCCAACGCTATAATGGGGGTTGTCAATCCCTTCAAGATTGATTGCAAAGTGAGATCTGAAGGCGGAAAGTGCAACGAAGAAAAAGTGTAAGGCTGAAAATATGATGTGAACTAGACCCGGGGGCCATAGTGTTCACCAGAGGCTTATCTCAAAATAGCAAATATTACGGTGGGTGAACAAATTACTGTCGAGCAATTGATAAAACCGCGCAAAGTCATGACGATATCTAAGGCAATGATCATACATATAGGCATCACGTCCGAGACAAGTAGACCGATACTTTCTGCATCTACTACTATTACTCCACACATCGACCGCTATCCAGCATGCATCTAGTGTATTGAGTTCATGACGAACAGAGTAACGCCTTAAGCAAGATGACATGATGTAGAGGGATAAACTGTAATGCCCCAAGTGTGTAACCTTTCCTTTTTGGAACCTTCTTCATGTGGGTCCAACTTGTCATGGACATGAGAGCTATCCGTGTTATGATTTCATGTACGTCATCTTGTTATTCTTCCTTGCATGCATGCATGCAATATCATTCATGTCCATGTCCTTGTGTTGTTGCATTGTGATCTTATGTGGTGGTATGTGATGTGTAGCTTGTGTGGAGAATGCATGTGATAGTAGGAACAAGCTTGTGATTTGCTTAGGTTTCAAAACCATCTTTCCCCCTCTCTATTTCATCTCAAGGTCAAGTTTCACTTGACCCTTTTCTGTTTTAAAAATGTCCCTGATTTAGCTTATGATTGTGGTAAGTTTGTGATGTGTTATTGCTATTTTGAATAGGTGTGGAGTTGGTGCAAATAGATATAAAACAGATATAATAAATGATGTTTTGTAAATATTTAGTCCCCATAAATACATTTTATATTTTATTCAATTAGTTCATATTTTTCCATGACCAGGGGTATTTTTGTTTTGTTTTTATCCCCAATAGTTTAGCTTGTGTTTTTATTGCTTTTCTCTGGGTTATATCTATTAATAAAGCCCCAGGGTTTTATTTTCTTTTATGTGGCGCCTCACGTGGGCTTCCTCCCCCCTGGCGGCCCAGTTTCCTTCTCCCCGCGCTAAGCCCAGCTTCCACGTCCCTCCTTCCACCTCCTGACGCCGTTCACCCCCTCTGCTTGCTTTCCGTCCTGCATCAGAGAGAAGGAACAAGCGGCCGTGACGCACAGACGTCGAGGACCCCCCATATAACGTGGCGTCCATGCCTCCCCTCGTCCTAGGGTTCCCCTCTCTCCCATCCGCCACCGCCACTCCATTCCCCATCTCTCTTTCTCCCCCCAAGGTGAGTCTCTGCAAATCAGAACAGAGAGAGGAGAGCAGCACCTCGCCGGTGTCTACCCCGCTCCCGTCGGCGTCCGGCGCCGCCGTCATGTCCAGGGGCATGGGAGAGGTGCCCGGGCCCCATTCTTGTCCTCAGTGAGGCCGGGGAGCGACCTCACCGACGGCCAGCTCGACGTCAACAGCTCGGTCCCGGGGCACTTCGTCTTCTTCCTCGGTCTGCAGCAGCGCTTCCTCGGGTCTTCTTCCCCTCCAGTGTCTCCTCCAAGCAGATCGGGTTTCTCCTTCTTCCCTAGGTGAGAAGGTTCACCTCCCTCCTTTCCTTCGGTTGGATCCAACAATGGCCCCGGCCGACGAGCTTTTGCGAGTTCCTGTTTGTAGAAGAGACCGACAGGCCCTATGGTGTCCTATGTTAGGGTATTGTGTAGTGTAGGGCGCGGTAGTTGCAGTGGTGCACAGGAGTCCCTTGCAGGGGATGTTCTTCCTCCCCGTTCCCTGCTGGCGTGGTAGAGGCGCCAGTTGTTAGATCGCTCCGGTGAGAGTCTCTGTCGCCGGCGCGGAGGTGCAGAGCAGAGTCATGAGTAGTGGTAGTATTCCTTGAAGTAGCCCCTCCGTTATGTCAGTATCAGAAGCGAAGCGTAGTGGCGCAGCAGTGGGGTGTATTGTACCCAGGTCATGGGTTCGATTCCCCCTCGACCCCCCCTTTTGCAATTGTTTCGGCACAGTGGTGCTAGCAGTAGAAGCAGAGTAGATACCCTGCTTAGTCCCTCCTTTGTCGAGTGCTTGGTGCCTAGCAGAGTGGTTTGGGTCTGTAGGCAGTACCCTCGGATCCAGGGTTCGATTCCCCCTCAAAACCCCTTTTATTTTTTGTGGCTTTCTTGCTATTTTCTTCTTTTGTTTGCTAGATGTGATGCTATGGTATTTCTACTACTTGTGGTATTTTTTATCCTCCTCTCAAACCAACATGTGGTGCTTGGTGAACTTGCTAGTTTGTGTTCATATATGTGTGGGTGTGTAGGTTACTTGGTAGTAGTTCATGTGTGGGTTGTGTGCATACTTGCAAGCATAGTATTGTTGCGTGTGACGCACTAGGATAAATTATGTAGATGCATCTTATAAGTTTTGGTGTAGGGTGTGGTTTGTGCTTGTGGGTCCAGTTCATGCCCTAGTGGTGCAAGTAGAGTGCGGTGTGTGTGTGGATGGGTTTCCCCCTCCCCACGTACCTTGTGGTGTGTGTGCATGTGTGTGTGTGTCACACCCATGCCTGATACGTCTCAAACGTATCTATAATTTTTGATGGTTTCACGCTGTTATCTTGTCTTCTTTGGTTGTTTTATGTACATTTTATATCTTTTTTGGGACTAACTTATTGATTCAGTGCCAAGTGTCAGTTCCTGTTTTTTCCGTGTTTTTGACTCTTTTCAGATCTGATTTTGGAACAGAGTCCAAATGGAAGAAAAACCCCAAAATGATTTTTTTCCGAGCGAAAGAAGACGAGGGAGCTTTTGGGCCAAGCCAGGTGGGCTCCAAGGAGCCCACAAGCTCCCACCACGCCAGCAGAGGGGGAGGCGGCGGTGGGCAAGCTTGTGGCCTACCTGGCCGCCCCCTGACCTAGGTATTTGGCCTATACATTCCCAAATATTCCGCAAAAAACGAGGGGAGCCTCGAAAATACTTTTTCGCCGCCGCAAGCTTCCGTTTCCGCGAGATCTCATCTGGAGACCCTTCTCGGCACCCTGCCGGAGGGTACTTTGGAGTTGGAGGGCTTCTTCTTCATCATCATCGGCCCTCCAATGACTCATGAGTAGTTCACTTCAGACCTACGGGTCCATAGTTAGTAGCTAGATGGATTCTTCTCTCTCTTGGATCTTCAATACAAAGTTCTCCATGATCTTCATGGAGATCTATCCGATGTAATCTTCTTTGGCGGTGTTTTTGTCGAGATCCGGTGAATCGTGGACTTGTGATTAGATTATCTATGATATATATTTGAGTCTTTGCTGATTTCTTATATGCATGATTTGATATCCTTGTAAGTCTCTCCGAGTCTTGGGTTTTGTTTGGCCAACTAGATCTATGATTCTTGCAATGGGAGAAGTGCTTGGTTTTGGGTTCTGCCATGTGGTGACCTTTCCTAGTGACAGTAGGGGCAGCAAGGCACACATCAAGCAGTTGCCATCAAGGGTAAAAAGATGGGGTTTTTATCATTGGTTTGAGATTATCCCTCTACATCATGTCATCTTGCTTAAGGCGTTACTCTGTTCTTATGGACTTAATACACTAGATGCATGCTGGATAGCGGTCGATGTGTGGAGTAATAGTAGTAGATGCATAAAGTATCGGTCTACTTGTTTCGGACGTGATGCCTATAGAAATAATCATTGCATAGATATCGTCACGACTCTGCACAGTTCTATCAATTGCTCGACAGTAATTTGTTCACCCACCGTCTACTTGCTTTCGTGAGAGAAGCCACTAGTAAACACTACGGCCCCCGGGTCTATTCACATCCATCGTTTACATCTCTGCTTTTACTTTGCTTTGTTACTTTGTTGCTTTCAGTTCTCACTTGGCAAACAATCTATAAGGGATTGACAACCCCTTCCTAGCGTTGGGTGCCAGCTTTTGTGTTTGTGCAGGATCTTAAGATACTCTTCCGCCGGATTGATACCTTGGTTCTCAAACCGAGGGAAATACTTACCGTCGCTGTGCTACATCACCCTTTCCGCTTCGAGGGAACACCAACACAAGGCTCCAAGGCCACGGGGGAAATCCTTTGCATACTTGCCTAGGAAGTCCCTTAAGGCGTAGCCGCAGCTGAAGGATTCATGGTGCCGTTGCAAGGGATACACAACAAACATCAGAAGTATTTCTGGCGCCGTTGCCGGGGAGGAGAGATCAAGATCTATCCAAGTAGGTCTCACAAACTCTTCTCTTGCTTTTACCTTTTTGCCAGTTGCCTCTCGTTTTCCTCTCCCCCACTTCACATTTGCCTTTCTCCTTTGCCTTTTTCGTTCGCCCTTTTCTCTCGCTTGCTTTCTGTTCGCTTGTGTGCCATGTGCCCTCAATATGCTTGCATCTTCGCTTGCTAAAAATCTAGTGATATGGATCCTCATCCACTTGCTAGTCTCTTTAAGAGACCCACTCGTGTGGAACAAATTGCTAGTGAGTTGAGGGCAATTGACTATTTCTTTGGTGTTTTGCGTAAGATGCGTGAATCTGAAAATTGTGAGGAAGAAATTCATGAAGTGATTCACGAGGACTCCTTGAATGAAAAGCATGATTGCAATGATTTCACTATAAATCCTATTAGTGACAATCATGCTAAAAATATGCAAAACCCTAAGCTTGGGGATGCTAGTTTAGCTATGTCCACTACTTGTTGCAATAATCATGATTGGGGTGATGATCTTTCTTATGATCTTGAAAATTTATTCAAACCTCATGATGAATATGATATTTGCAACAATACTGAAAGTGGGATTGGAGAAGTCATGACTTTATTTGATGATAATCCCATTATTTTTAAAGAGTGTCAACTTTGCATGCATATGGATCATGAAAAGAATATCCTATGAGATAGCTATATTGTTGAATTTGAATATGATCCCACATGTAATTGCTATGAGAGAGGAAAATATTTTGGTAGAAACTTTCATGTTACCAAATCACCTCTCGTGATGTTGAGATTGCTCTTGTCTCTTTCTTCTTCCTTGCATATGGCAACTATTGGTTGTCTTCCCAATTTGTTTTCCTATAAAATACCTATGCATAGGAAGTATGTTAGACTTAGATGTGATTTTCACATGCTTTAGGATGCTCTCGTTGTGCTTCAATTCTTGTCTTTTGTGAGAGCATCATTGAATGCCTAGCTAAGGGCGTTAAACAAAAGCGCTTGTTGGGAGGCAACCCAACGAATCTATCCTTTTTCTTTATGTTTTGTATTTTCCACACTTTCATAATTCTGTTATGATTGTGTTTTTTGTGTTTCTTTTTGCGTTTGTGCCAAGCAAAACCATTATGATTAGTCTTGAGGATGATCGTTTGGTCATACTGGAAAAGACAGAAACTTTCTGCTCACAATTTTTTTTTCATTTTTCTTCTGTAAGAGCTTTTGAGTTTATTCTTTTTGCTGCTGATTGCTACGCAAATTCTTCAGACTATCGTAATTTTTCAGAACTCTTGAAGTAACAGAGGTATACGAAACATAGAGATTGCTACAAACTGGTCTGCTGTTAATAGATTCTGTTTTTGTTGTGTTGGTTGCTTATTTTGATGAAACTATGGATAGTATCGGGGGGTATTAGCCATGGAAGATTGAAATTACAGTAACCCAACATCAGCACAAGTAGAATTTAAGTTTGCTACAGTACCTAAGGAAGTGGTGGTTTGCTTTCTTGTACTAATGTTATCACGAGTTTCTGTTTAAGTTTCGTGTTGTGAAGTTTTCAAGTTTTGGGTGAAGTTCTTATGGACAAAAAGATAAAGAGTGGCAAGAGCTCAAGCTTGGGGATGCCCAAGGCACCCAAGAGATTCAAGGATGCCGTAAAAGCCTAAGCTTGGGATGCCCCAGGAAGGCATCCCCTCTCTCGTCTTCAATCCATCGGTAACGTTACTTGGGGCTATATTTTTATTCACCACATGTTATGTGTTTTTGCTTGGAGCGTCTTGTATCGTAGGAGTCTTTTATTTTGTTGTGTCACAATCATACTTGCTGCACACCTAGATAGATAGACATGCACACACCGTGATTTTGTCGAGCTTCACTTATATCTTTTGGTAGACAATTCAACTCACATGTGCTTCACTTATATCTTTTGAGCTAGATACTTTTGCTCCATGTGTTTCACTTATATATTTTAGAGTGCAGTGGTGCGTGGCTTGGTAGTTGATCTATGCTTTGAAAGTAGTCTCAAAAGGGGTAGTTATCCAAAGGGATACGAAAACTTCCACCTGCATGTGCATTGAATAGTTAGAGAAGTTTGATTCATCTCAATTAGTTTTGAGTTGTGGTTATGGTAATATTGAAGTCATGCTAGTAAGGTGTTGTGGACCTAGAAATGCTTGTGTTGAAGTTATGATTCCCGTAGCATGCACGTACGGTGAACCGCTATGTGATGAAATCTAAGCATGATTAGTATATTGATTGTCATCCTTTGCGTGGCGGTCGGGATCGCGCGATGGTTTATACCTACCAACCCTTCCCCTAGGAGTATGCGTTGAATGCCTTCTTTCGATTACAAATAAAACTTTTGCAACAAGTATATAAGTTCTTCATGACTAATGTTGAGTCCATGGTTTAGATGTACTTTCACCTTCCACCATCACTATCTTCTTAGTGCCGTGCAACTTTCGCCGGTGCACAAAACCCACCATTAGCCTCCCTCAAAACAGCCACCATACCTACCTACTATGGCTTTTTCAAAGTCATTCTGAGATATATTGCCATGCAACTACCACCATGACATGTGCCACCACGTCTACATTGCCTTTGCACGATTGTAAGATAGCTAGCATGATGTTTCCATTGATGTCTATGTCATGCTAGATCATTGCCACGGTACACTACCGAAGGCATTCCATATAGAGTCATAATTGCTCTAAGTTTTGAGTTGAAAGTGTGATGATCATCATTATTGGAGCATTGTCCCATGTGAGGAAATAAAAGAGGCCAAAGAAGCCCATAAAAAAGAGGCCAAAGAGTCCACCAAAATAGAAAAAATGAGAGAAAAAGAGAGAAGGGACAATGCTACCAATTTTTTCACACTTGTGCATATTGAGCACCATGATCTTCATGATTGAGAGTCTCTCGTTTTATCACCACCATATAGCTAGTGGGAATTCTCATTATATAACTTGTCTTGTATATTCCAATGACAGGCTTCCTCAAAATTTCCTTAGGTCTTCGTGAGCAAGCAAGTTGGATGCGCACCCACTAGTTTTCTTTAAGAGCTTTCACATGCTCTTAGATCTAGTGCATCATTTGTATGGCAATCCCTACTCATTCACCTTGATATCTATTGATGAGCATCTCCATAGCTCATTGATATGCCAAGTCAATGTGACCATCTTCTCTTTGTTTGTCTTGCAACCTCCACCACACTCCACACCACTTATAGTGCTAAAACCATGACTCACGCGCAAGCAAGTTGGATGCGCACCCACTAGTTTTCTTTAAGAGCTTTCACATACTTGTAGCTCTAGTGCATCATGTTGGGTAACGTAGCATAAATTCAAAAAATTTCCTACGCATGTTCAGACCTTCCTATGGAGAGACCAGCAACGAGAGAGGGGTAAGAGCATCTTCGTACCTTTGAAGATCGCTAAGCGGAAGCGTTGCTAGAACGCGGTTGATGGAGTCGTACTCGCAGCGAATCCGATCTAGTGCCGAACAACGACACCTCCGCGTTCAACACACGTGCAGCCCGGTGATGTCTCCTGCACCTTGATCCAGCAAGGAGGAGGGAGAGGTTGGGGAAGAAGACCAGCAACACGACGGCGTGGTGTTGGTGGAGAGACGAGGTCTCCCGGCAGGGCTTCGCCAAGCGCCGGTAGAGAGGAGGAGGAAGAAGTGCAGGGCTGCGCCGAGGGAGAGGGAAAACCGTGTCCTCCAAAGGCCAAAAGTGCCACTATATATAGGGGAAGGGGAGAGGGGGTGCCACCCCTAGGGTTCCCACCCTAGGGGGTGCGGCAGCCCTCCCAGATGGGGGGTGTGGCGGCCAGATGGGGAGGAGGGGGTGGCGCACCCCTCTGGTGGGCCTAAGGCCCACCTAAGTTAGGGTTCCCCCCTCTCCCCTTTTTTCTGGTGCACATGGGCTGGGTGGGGGGCGCACCAGCCCACTTAGGGGCTGGTTCCCTTCCCAACTTAGCCCATCTAGCCTCCCGGGGTCTTCACCCCCCTTCCGTGGTCCCCCGGGACCACCTCCGGTGGTCCCGGTACGTTACCGGTGATGCCCGAAACACTTCCGGTGTCCGAAACCATCCGTCCTATATATCAATCTTTACCTCCGGACCATTCCGGAGCTCCTCGTGACGTCTGGGATCTCATCCGGGACTCCGAACAACTTTCGGTAATCTCGTATAACAATTCCCTATAACCCTAGCGTCATCGAACCTTAAGTGTGTAGACCCTACGGGTTCGGGAGACAGGCAGACATGACCGAGACACCTCTCTGGCCAATAACCATCAGCGGGGTCTGGATACCCATGGTGGCTCCCACTAGCTCCACGATGATCTCATCGGATGAACCACGATGTCAAGGATTCAATCAATCCCGTATACGATTCCCTTTGTCTGTCGGTATAGAACTTGCCCGAGATTCGATCGTCGGTATACCTATACCTTGTTCAATCTCGTTACCGGTAGGTCTCTTTACTCGTTCCGTAGCACGTCATCGTGTGACTAACTCCTTAGTCACATTGAGCTCATGATGATGTTCTACCGAGTGGGCCCAGAGATACCTCTCCGTCACACGGAGTGACAAATCCCGATCTCGATTCGTGCCAACCCAACAGACACTTTCGGAGGTACCCGTAGTGCACCTTTATAGTCACCCAGTTACGTTGTGACGTTTGATACACCCAAAGCACTCCTACGGTATCCGGGAGTTGCACAATCTCACGGTCGAAGGAAAAGATACTTGACATTAGAAAAGCATTAGCATACGAACAATACGATCTAGTGCTAGGCTTAGGATTGGGTCTTGTCCACCACATCATTCTCCCAATGATGTGATCCCGTTATCAATGACATCCAATGTCCATGATCAGGAAACCATGATCATCTATTGACTAACGAGCTAGCTAACTAGAGGCTTGCTAGGGACACATTGTGATCTATTCATTCACACATGTATTACTGTTTCCTGTTAATACAATTATAGCATGAACGATAGACGATTATCATGAACAAGGAAATATGATAATAACCATTTTATTATTGCCTCTAGGGCATATTTCCAATAGTCTCCCACTTGCACTAGAGTCAATAATCTAGTTACATTGTGATGTATCGAACGCCCATAGCATCATGGTGTTGATCATGTTTTGCTCGTGGAAGAGGTTTAGTCAACGGGTCTGCAATATTCAGATCCGTGTGTACTTTACAAATATCTATCACTCCACTCTGGACATGGTCCTGGATGGAGTTGTAGCGGCGCTTGATGTGCTTCGTCTTCCGGTGAAACCTGGGCTCTTTGGCTATGGCAATGGCTCCAGTGTTATCACAGAAGAGTGTCATAGGACCCGACGCGCTTGGAACCACTCCAAGGTCGGTGATGAGCTCCTTCATCCAAATTCCTTCATGAGCCGCTTCTGAAGCAGCTATGTACTCCGCTTCACATGTAGATGCTGCCACGACTTCTTGCTTGCTGCTGCACCAGCTCACTGCCCCACCATTCAACACATATACGTATCCGGTTTGTGACTTAGAGTCATCCGGATCTGTGTCGAAGCTAGCGTCGACGTAACCCTTTACGACGAGCTCTTCGTCACCTCCATAAACGAGAAACATTTCCTTAGTCCTTTTCAGGTACTTAAGGATATTCTTGACCGCTGTCCAGTGTTCCGCACCGGGATTACTTTGGTACCTCCCTACCAAGCTTATGGCAAGGTTTACATCGGGTCTGGTATACAACATGGCATACATTAGAGAGCCCACGGCTGAAGCGTAGGGGACATAACTCATCTTCTCTCTATCTGCTGCCGTGGTCGGCGACTGAGTCTTACTCAATCTCATACCTTGCAAAACTGGCAAGAACCCTTTCTTTGAGTTTTCCATATTGAATTTCTTCAATATCTTGTCAAGGTATGTACTTTGCGAAAGACCTATGAGGCGTCTCGATCTATCTCTATAGATCTTGATGCCTAATATGTATGCAGCTTCTCCAAGGTCCTTCATTGAAAAACTCTTATTCAAATAGGCCTTTATGCTCTCCAACATCTCTATATCATTCCCCATCAATAATATGTCATCCACATATAGTACGAGGAAAGCTACAGAGCTCCCACTCACTTTCTTGTACAGACAGGCTTCTCCGTAAACCTGCATGAACCCAAACGCTTTAATCACCTCATTAAAGCGAATGTTCCAACTCCGAGATGCTTGCACCAGCCCATAGATGGAGCGCTGGAGCTTGCATACTTTGTTAGCACCCTTAGGGTCGACAAAACCTTCTGGTTGCATCATATACAACTCTTCCTTAAGGTTCCCGTTAAGGAACGCTGTTTTGACGTCCATTTGCCAAATTTCATAATCATAAAAGGCGGCAATTGCTAACATGATTCGGACTGATTTCAGCTTCGCTACGGGAGAGAAAGTCTCATCGTAGTCAACTCCTTGAATTTGTCGAAAACCCTTTGCGACAAGTCGAGCTTTGTAAACGGTTACATTACCGTTTGCATCAGTCTTCTTCTTGAAGATCCATTTATTTTCTATGGCTCGCCGGTCATCGGGCAAGTCCACCAAAGTCCATACTTTGTTCTCATACATGGATCCTATCTCGGATTTCATGGCCTCAAGCCATTTGTTGGAATCCGGGCCCGCCATCGCTTCTTCATAGTTCGAAGGTTCACCGTTGTCTAACAACATGATTTCCATCACAGGGTTGCCGTACCACTCTGGTGCGGAGCGTACCCTTGTGGACCTTCGCGGTTCAGTAGTAACTTGATCCGAAGCTTCATGATCATCATCATTAACTTCCTCTTCAGTCGGTGTAGGCACCACAGGAACAACTTCTTGCGCTGTGCTACTTTCCTGTTCGAGAGGGGGTGTAATTACCTCATCAAGTTCTACCTTCCTCCCACTTACTTCTTTCGAGAGAAACTCTTTCTCTAGAAAGGATCCGTTCTTGGCAACAAAGGTTTTACCTTCGGATCTAAGATAGAAGGTATACCCAATAGTTTCCTTAGGGTATCCTATGAATACGCATTTCTCCGCTTTGGGTTCGAGCTTTTCTGGTTGAAGTTTCTTCACATAAGCATCGCAGCCCCAAACTTTAAGAAACGACAACTTAGGTTTCTTGCTAAACCACAGTTCATACGGTGTCGTCTCAATGGATTTAGACGGTGCCCTATTTAAAGTGAATGCTGCAGTTTCTAATGCGTATCCCCAAAATGATAGCGGTAAGTCGGTGAGAGACATCATAGATCGTACCATATCTAATAAAGTGCGATTACGACGTTCAGACACTCCGTTGCGCTGCGGTGTGCCAGGCGGCGTCAGTTGTGAAACGATTCCACACTTCCTTAGGTGTGTGCCAAACTCGTGACTCAAATATTCTCCTCCACGATCAGATCGTAGACATTTAATTTTTCTGTCACGTTGATTCTCAACCTCACTCTGAAATTCTTTGAACTTTTCAAACGTCTCAGATTTGTGCTTCATCAAGTAGATATACCCATACCTACTCAAATCATCGGTGAGAGTGAGAACATAACGATAACCACCGCGAGCTTCCACGTTCATTGGACCACACACATCAGTATGTATTATTTCCAATAAGTCGGTTGCTCTCTCCATTATTCCTGAGAATGGAGTCTTAGTCATCTTGCCCATGAGGCACGGTTCGCATGTGTCAAATGATTCAAAGTCAAGAGACTCTAGCAGTCCATCAGTATGGAGCTTCTTCATGCGCTTAACGCCGATATGACCAAGGCGGCAGTGCCACAAGTATGTGGGACTATCATTATCAACTTTGCATCTTTTGGTACTCACATTATGAATATGTGTAACATCACGATCGAGATTCATCAAGAATAAACCATTCACCAGCGGAGCATGACCATAAAACATATCACTCATATAAATAGAACAACCATTATTCTCTGACTTAAATGAGTAGCCGTCTCGCATTAAGCAAGACCCTGATACAATGTTCATGCTTAAAGATGGTAATAAATAACAATTATTAAGGTTTAAAACTAATCCCGACGGTAGGTGTAGAGGTAGCGTGCCGACGGCGATCACATCGACCTTTGAACCATTCCCGACGCGCATCGTCACCTCGTCCTTGGCCAGTCTCCGCTTATTCCGCAGTTCCTGCTTTGAGTTGCAAATGTGAGCAACAACACCGGTATCAAATACTCAAGAGCTACTACGAGCGCTGGTAAGGTACACATCAATAACATGTATATCACATATACCTTTAACGTTGCCGGCCTTCTTGTCCGCTAAGTATTTGGGGCAGTTCCGCTCTCAGTGACCTTTTCCCTTGCAGTAGAAGCACTGAGTCTCAGGCTTGGGTCCGTTCTTTTTCTTCTTCCCGGCATTTGGCTTACCGGGCGCGGCAACAGATTTGCCGTCTTTCTTGAAGTTCTTCTTACCCCTGCCTTTCTTGAAACTAGTGGTCTTGTTGACCATCAACACTTGATGCTCCTTCTTGATTTCTACTTCTGCAGACTTGAGCATCGAGTACAACTCGGGAATGGTTTTCTCCATCCCTTGCATGTTGTAGTTAAGAACAAAGCCTTTGTAGCTTGGTGGGAGAGACTAGAGGATTCTGTCAATGATAGCATCATCCGGAAGTTCGACTCCAAGTGAAGTCAGACGACCGTGTAACCCAGACATTTTGAGTATGTGCTCACTGACAGAACTGTTCTCCTCCATCTTACAGCTGAAGAACTTGTCAGAGACTTCATATCTCTCGAGACGGGCATGAGCTTGAAAAACTAGCTTCAGCTCTTGGAACATCTCATATGCCCCGTGTTGCTCAAAACGTCTTTGGAGCCCCGTTTCTAAACTGTATAACATGCCACACCTGACCAGAGAGTAGTCATCACTCCGCGCTTGCCAGACGTTTAGAACGTCCTGGGCTGCTGCGGGAGCGGGAGGGTCACCTAGCGGCACATTAAGGACATAAGCCTTTTTAGCTGCTTCAAGGATGAGCTTCAGGTTGCGAACCGAGTCCGCATAGTTGCTACCATCATCTTTCAGCTTGTTTTTCTCTAGGAATGCGTTGAAGTTGAGGTTGACGTTGGACATCTACAATATTTATAAAGACAACTTTTAGACTAAGTTCATGACAATTAAGTTCATTTAATCAATTTAAGTATGAACTCCCACTTAAATCGACATCCCTCTAGTCATCTAAGTGATACATGATCCATGTTGACTAACCCGTGTCCGATCATCACGTGAGACGGACTAGTCACCATGGTGAGCAACTTCATGCTGATCGTATTCAACCATACGACTCATGTTCGACCTTTCGGTCTCTTGTATTCAAGGTCATGTCTGTACATGCTAAGCTCGTCGAGTCAACCTAAGTGTTTCGCGTGTGTAAATCTGGCTTACACCCGTTGTATGCGAACGTTAGAATCTATCACACCCGATCATCACGTGGTGCTTCGAGACAACGAACCTTCGCAACGGTGCACACTTAGGGGAATACGTTCTCGAAATTTTAAGAGGGATCATCTTATTATGCTACCGTCGTTCTAAGCAATAAGATGTAAAACATGATAAACATCACAATGCAATCATATAGTGACATGATATGGCCATTATCATCTTTGCTCTTTCGATCACCATCTTCAGGCATTGCATGATCATCATCGTCACCGGCGTGACACCATGATCTCCATCATCATGATCTCCATCATCGTGTCTCCGTGAAGTCGTCACGCCAACTACTACTATCACTACTACTATAGCTAACCGTTAGCAATGAAGTAAAAGTAGTAAGCACATGGCGTTGCATCTCATACAATAAATTAAGACAACTCCTATGGCTCCTGCCGGTTGTCATACTCATCGACATGCAAGTCGTGAAACCTATTACAATAACATGATCATCTCATACATCATACATGCAACATCACAACTTTGGCCATATCACATCACATGTCAAACCCTGCAAAAACAAGTTAGACGTCCTCTAATTGTTGTTGCAAGTTTTACGTGGCTGATTTGGGTTTCTAGCAAGAACGCCTTCTTACCTACGTGACAGCCACAACAATGATATGCCAAAGCTATTTACCCTTCATAAGGACCCTTTTCATCAAATCCAATCCGACTAGAGTAGGAGAGACAGACACCCGCTAGCCACCTTTATGCACGATGTGCATGTTTGTCGGTGGAACCAGTCTCACGTAAGAGTACGTGTAAGGTCGGTCCGGGCCGCTTCATCCCACAATACCGCCGGAAAAGAATAAGACTAGTAACGGCAAGCAAATTGACAAACCATCGCCCACAACTTTTGTGTTCTACTCGTGCATGGAATCTACGCATAGAAAACCTGGCTCGGATGCCACTGTTGGGTAACGTAGCATAAATTCAAAATTTTTCCAACGCATGTTCAGATCTTCCTATGGAGAGACCAGCAACGAGAGAGGGGTAAGAGCATATTCGTACCTTTGAAGATCGCTAAGCGGAAGCGTTGCTAGAACGCGGTTGATGGAGTCGTACTCGCAGCGAATCCGATCTAGTGCCGAACAACGGCACCTCCGCGTTCAACACACGTGCAGCCCGGTGACGTCTCCCGCACCTTGATCCAGCAAGGAGGAGGGAGAGGTTGGGGAAGAAGACCAGCAACACGACGGCGTGGTGTTGGTGGAGAGACGAGGTCTCCCGGCAGGGCTTCGCCAAGCGCCGGTAGAGAGGAGGAGGAAGAAGTGCAGGGCTGCGCCGAGGGAGAGGGAAAACCGTGTCCTCCAAAGGCCAAAAGTGCCCACTATATATAGGGGAAGGGGAGAGGGGGTGCCACCCCTAGGGTTCCCACCCTAGGGGGTGCGGCAGCCCTCCCAGATGGGGGGTGTGGCGGCCAGATGGGGAGGAGGGGGTGGCGTACCCCTCTGGTGGGCCTAAGGCCCACCTAAGTTAGGGTTCCCCCCTCTACCCTTTTTTCTGGTTTACATGGGCTGGGTGGGGGGCGCACCAGCCCACTTAGGGGCTGGTTCCCTTCCCCACTTAGCCCATCTAGCCTCCCGGGGTCGTCACCCCCGTTCGGTGGTCCCCCGGGACCACCTCCGGTGGTCCCGGTGGTCCCGGTACGTTACCGGTGATGCCCGAAACACTTCCGGTGTCCGAAACCATCCGTCCTATATATCAATCTTTACCTCCGGACCATTCCGGAGCTCCTCGTGACGTCCGGGATCTCATCCAGGGCTCCGAACAACTTTTGGTAATCTCGTATAAAAATTCCCTATAACCCTAGCGTCATCGAACCTTAAGTGTGTAGATCCTACGGGTTCGGGAGACAGGCAGACATGACCGAGATACCTCTCTGGCCAATAACCATCAGCGGGGTCTGGATACCCATGGTGGCTCCCACGAGCTCCACGATGATCTCATCGGATGAACCACGATGTCAAGGATTCAATCAATCCTGTATACGATTCCCTTTGTCTGTCGGTATAGAACTTGCCCGAGATTCGATCGTCGGTATACCTATACCTTGTTCAATCTCGTTACCGGTAGGTCTCTTTACTCGTTCCGTAGCACGTCATCGTGTGACTAACTCCTTAGTCACATTGAGCTCATGATGATGTTCTACCGAGTGGGCCCAGAGATACCTCTTCGTCACACGGAGTGACAAATCCCGATCTCGATTCGTGCCAACCGAACAGACACTTTCGGAGGTACCCGTAGTGCACCTTTATAGTCACCCAGTTACGTTGTGACGTTTGATACACCCAAAGCACTCCTACGGTATCCGGGAGTTGCACAATCTCACGGTCGAAGGAAAAGATACTTGACATTAGAAAAGCATTAGCATACGAACAATACGATCTAGTGCTAGGCTTAGGATTGGGTCTTGTCCACCACATCATTCTCCCAATGATGTGATCCCGTTATCAATGACATCCAATGTCCATGATCAGGAAACCATGATCATCTATTGACTAACGAGCTAGCTAACTAGAGGCTTGCTAGGGACACATTGTGATCTATTCATTCACACATGTATTACTGTTTCCTGTTAATACAATTATAGCATGAACGATAGACGATTATCATGAACAAGGAAATATGATAATAACCATTTTATTATTGCCTCTAGGGCATATTTCCAACACATCATTTGTATGGCAATCCCTACTCATTCACATTGATATCTATTGATGAGCATCTCCACAGCTCATTGGTATGCCTAGTTAATGTGACTATCTTCTCCTTTTTGTCTTGCAACCTCCACCACATTCCACACCATCTAAAGTGCTATAACCATGGCTCACGCTCATGTATTGCGTGAGAGTTGAAAATGTTTGAGAAAGTAAAGGTGTGAAAACAATTACTTGGCCAATACCGGGGTTGTGCATGATTTAAATTCGTTGTGCAACGATGATAGAGCATAGCCAAACTATATGCTTTTGTAGGTATAACTTTCTTTTGGCCTTGTCATTTTGAAAGTTCATGATTACTTTGCTAGTTTGCTTGAATTATTATTGTTTCCACGTCAATAGCAAACTATTGTTTTGAATCTAATGGATCTGAACATTCACGTCACATAAGAGGAATTACAAAGTACACCTATGCTAGGTAGCATGAAAGCATCAAAAATTCATTCTTATCACTTCCCTACTCGAGGACGAGCAGGAGTTAAGCTTGGGGATGCTTGATACGTCTCAAACGTATCTATAATTTTTTATGGTTTCACGCTGTTATCTTGTCTTCTTTGGTTGTTTTATGTACCTTTTATATCTTTTTTGGGACTAACTTATTGAGTCAGTGCCAAGTGCCAGTTCATGTTTTTTCCGTGTTTTTCACTCTTTTCAGATCTGATTTTGGAACGGAGTCCAAACGGAAGAAAAACCCCGAAATGATTTTTTCCCGAACGGAAGAAGACCATGGAGCTTTTGGGCCAAGCCACGTGGGCTCCAGGGAGCCCACAAGATCCCACCACGCCACAAGGGGGGAGGCGGCGATGGGCAAGCTTGTGGCCTCCCTGGCCGCCCCCTGACCTAGGTCTTTGGCCTATAAATTCCCAAATATTCTGTAAAAAACCAGGGGAGCCTCAAAAATACTTTTCCGCCGCCGCAAGCTTCCGTTTCCGCGAGATCTCATCTGGAGACCCTTCCCGGCACCCTTCCGGAGGGGACTTTGGAGTTGGAGGGCTTCTTCATCATCATCATCGCCCCTCCAATGACTCATGAGTAGTTCACTTCAGACCTACGGGTCCGTAGTTAGTAGCTAGATGGCTTCTTCTCTCTCTTGGATCTTCAATACAAAGTTCTCCATGATGTTCATGGAGATCTATCCGATGTAATCTTCTTTGGCAGTGTGTTTGTCGAGATCCGATGAATTGTGGAGTTGTGATCAGATTATCTATGGTATATATTTGAGTCTTTGCTGATTTCTCATATGCATGATTTGATATCCTTGTAAGTCTCTCCGAGTCTTGGGTTTTGTTTGGCCAACTAGATCTATGATTCTTGCAATGGGAGAAGTGCTTGGTTTTGGGTTCTGCCATGTGGTGACCTTTCCCAGTGACAGTAGGGGCAGCAAGGCACACATCAAGCAGTTGCCATGAAGGGTAAAAAGATGGGGTTTTATCATTGGTTTGAGATTATCCCTCTACATCATGTCATCTTGCTTAAGGTGTTACTCTGTTCTTATGGACTTAATACACTAGATGCATGCTGGATAGCGGTCGACGTGTGGAGTAATAGTAGTAGATGCAGAAAGTATCGGTCTACTTGTTTCAGATGTGATGCCTATAGAAATAATCATTGCATAGATATCGTCATGACTCTGCACAGTTCTATCAATTGCTCGACAGTAATTTGTTCACCCACCGTCTACTTGCTTTCATGAGAGAAGCCACTAGTAAACACTACGGCCCCCGGGTCTATTCACATCCATCATTTACATCTCTGCTTTTCCTTTGCTTTGTTACTTTGTTGCTTTTAGTTCTCACTTGGCAAACAATCTATAAGGGATTGACAACCCCTTCATAGCATTGGGTGCAAGCTTTTGTGTTTGTGCAGGATCTTGAGATACTCTTCCGCGGGATTAATACCTTGGTTCTCAAACTGAGGGAAATACTTACCGTCGCTGTGCTACATCACCCGTTCCGCTTCGAGGGAACACCAACGCAAGGCTCCAAGGCCACGGGGGAAACCCTTTGCATATTTGCCTAGGAAGTCCCTTAAGGCGTAGCCGTAGCTGAAGGATTCCTGGTGCCGTCGACACAACTATTTCTGGCGCCGTTGCAAGGGATACACAACAAACATTAATGCCCAAGTTATGTTGGCATTGATATGCTCATGATCTTGCTTATATAGTAGGGGTAGTATATATGGTGTCAACTAGGTGTGTGTCCTCCGTTTCATGTGTAGGTGATGTTATTATGTTGTGCTTGTTGCTTGTGATGGTGTGGTGGTGTGCCAAGGCACATAGGCATGAGGTCTACCCCTCATGTGCACCATTGATGTTGTGGACTTATGCATATGCTAGTGTAGATATAGTTCTAGTGAATAGCACATGTTATGATGCACTATTCACTAGATAGGATTCTATGTAGATTTCATTTCCTAGTTTGTGCTCTTTTGTACCATACAAGTGCATAGGTATTATATATGTTTTTGGGGTAGAATCATCCCAGGAATCCATTGGTGAAGTCATTTTTGCCTTTGGAACATTTTCTGGAGATGACTTATTTTAGATTTGTTCTATGTTTTGAGCTTGGTTCCATGAGATGTGGTGAGCCGAAGAGTTTGGTTCTTGGTTGTGGCAGTAGAGCGTGACCCCCTCTACCACATATTGGTTTTGTTTCATGCTTAGGAATACATATGTGCAAGTTGTTCCCAATCAAAGTAGGCATGTGGCTGAAATTCCAGATCAGTGAAAATCTCTGAGAATCTGTTTATATTTTCTTCTCCTGTTGATGAGCTTGTGCACGTCAATGTGTTGTGATTCAGGCTTAGCTTTCAACTGGAAAGTTGAAGCTTATGTGTTTGTCTAGGTCCCTGTAAATTTTCATTCCATTTGGAGTTCTGTAGATATTGTTTTGGCTGCTGTCAAAATGCTTCAGAGCATAAACAAATAGTGAGAATCTGGAATTTTCACCAAGTCCCTGAAATCTGATATTTTTGGGCAAGTTTGCAGCTGTGTAACTTTTTGTGTGAAACTACTTTGTGTGATATTTTTGCTTGTGCTTGTAGTACTCTTGGATAGCTACTGCCACATATCTTATTTGGCATGTTTGGGTGGCTGTAGGTGCTTTGCATGTATCTCACAAAGTGCTATGATGCTGTTTATGGCAGATTGTGTAGTTTTGGTATTTTGATGTTTGTGAGTGCATAGTTGATGGTGTGATGATATTCTTTGCACCACCCCATTCATGTTGGATTGTTTTATGTCTTGGCTACCTGGAAATACCAGAGTTGAGCCATTGGAGTGTGTGGTGATGAATTTGACACATGGGGCTTCATTTCTTGTTTCGTTGTTTCCCGTTGATCCGTAGCTCCGTTTGTAATGTTCTTTATATGCTTTTGCATCGTTTTCACGAGACGCATCTGATCATGTAATTCTCATGCATGTTAAGATAGCTTAGGATGCAGTTCTGTCCAGGAACATGTAATTACTTCTCATGCTTGTGCTAGTGAGTAGAATAGTGATGCATGCTCATATTCATCTCATGCATCATGTGCTTGTTGCATCTTGAGGTGCTTCTGTTCATTGGATGTTATTTTTATGTTGGGTAGCACCGGGATTGGAGAACTAGTACGTGGATTCGGGAGAGTATGTGCAGGACGAACAAGAGCAGTTCCAAGCTGAGGATATCACAGGCAAGATGATATGACCTTGATTCCATCTCTAGACTTGTTATGCTAGATTACGTTTCCTTTGTCATATGCTCGCTGCCTACCACTGAAATAATTGCCTCCTGAATTTCCATGAAACCCAAACACTTAACCCTTCCTAGCAAATCTTGAATGGCTAAGTAGGCTTTGCTCAGCTACTAATGTTAGCGTTGCTAGATGCAGGTGCTTTGCCTCATGTGTTAACATGAGCTTGATATCATTATCTTAATTCTGTTATTTAATTAATGCACCTATATACTTGGTAAATAACGGAAGGCCTAGCCTTTTGCCGGGTGTTTTGTTCCGTTATTGCCGCCATAGTTACCGGCTACCGGTGTTTGATTCCATATTGATCGCTCCTAACACGTTCGGGGTTGTTATGGGGACCCCCTCGGTAAATCGCGTAGTGTTAAGACCTGTCCGGTAGGACCCAACATTGGTTTTAATCTGTAATCACTTAATAATAATCTGCATAGGGAATAGCTACCCCAAGGAATTTAATCAACAACCCGGGCCAGTGCTCCTCATGAGTGTTGATCCACCCACCTAGCAGTCGGCAATACCACCCCAAGGAAACTTGAGGTTTGGTCCTTGTCCACTATGCATAGACGGTATTGTCCCGAGACTGAGATACGCGGCTCTTATCAGGGTCGTGGACACACCGGGAGGTCCTGCTAGTCTTGTCTTACCTTATCGATATATCTTGCGTATAGGAATCCCGGTGAAGCTTTGGTTCTCCCCAGAGTTGAGGTTTTCCTCTAAGGAATCCGACGAGATCACGAGATTCATGATAGAGGATGACTTCACGGCCCGTGTACGTTTGTGATGGACTAGTTGGAGCACCCCTGCAGGGTTTAATCTTTCGAAAAGCCGTGCCCGCGGTTATGTGGCAACTTGGAATATTTGTTAACATCCGGTAATAGATAACTTAAACATAAGCTAATAAAATTGCCAACTATGTGCGTAACCGTGACTGTCCCCTTCGAAGTTCTCTCTTCGATCGGGAACACGGTGGGGTTATGATTGACGTAAGTAGGTGTTCAGGATCACTTAGTGATCAGTTAACCATCGACCGCTACAATAGACCACCTTCAATTCATGTTCTACGTAAGTTAGCCACCATATAAAGCTTAGGATGCTGCAACCTAAACACCCCATCTTCCAACCTAATAACTTGACTAGTTCAGGCACAGAGGTCATAGATTGCTGAGTCCTCGTGGCTCACAGATTCCTTCACTACACCAACAGGTTCAGGTACCCCCGAGAGAGGTGATCCCGACGGCACGCAGTTGGTGTGGCAGTACTATGAGGAGAACGACCGCCTGTACGTGAACTACCCAGAAGACTGAGGCGTGGTCGTGATCATGGGCAAGCATGCAGGGTAGCATAGTCATTTCCCTTGTTTTGTAGTCCGTAGCGGAACTACCTTGTTTGGATATGTGATGTAACTCTGATATATTTATGAGATGACAGTTGAATCCCTTATTGTCATTCCTCTATTATTTATGTATGTGCTATGTTACCATGTTTGCGAAATGCTTAGATGCGCTTCTTTCCAATTCGGGGCCTCGTTCCCCAAATCGGAAAGGACCGCATCTTAGTCGTTACAAGTTGGTAATCAGAGCCTTACGACCATAGGAGCCTTTGTGTGATCGTACTTGGCCGAGTCGAGTCTAGTAAACATGTTTTGAGTCTTAGTTATATCGGAGAGTAGGATTATTTTTTCCCCTCTTCCATGCTCTGGTGAGGTTCCCGACTTAGGAAATCTTAATTCTACTCCTCTTCTCGCTCAAATTTTTTTAGGATCACGCGGGTATTTGTGAAATCTATATGATTTCGATGTGACGGAGTTCTGTCTTGGTGCCTCCTGTCTGCCTTGATTTCTTCCGGTGAGTTGAGCTCCAGGGGATTCTTGCGCACATTGCTGGTGCAACAAAAGACCTTCCAACGGCGCCAGAAACAAGCGTGCTGACGGGAGACTATTCTTGTCTTGATACTCCTCAGCAACGGCACCAGGAATCCTTCTGCTACGGCTACGCCTTTAGGGACTTCCTTGGCAAATATGCAAAGGATTCCCCAGTGGCCTTGGAGCCTTGCGTTGGTGTTCCCTCGAAGCGGAAAGGGTGATGTAGCACAGCGGCGGTAAGTATTTCCATCAGTTTTGAGAACCAAGGTATCGATCCAGTGAAGGAATATCACAAGTACCTGCACAAAAACAAAGAGTTTGCACCCAACGCTATGAAGGGGTTGTCAATCCCTTATAGATTGTTTGCCAAGTTAGAACTGAAAGCAACAAAATAACAAAGCAAAGTTAAAGCAAAGGTGGAAACGATAGGTGTGAATAGACCCGGGGGCCGTAGTATTCACTAGTGGCTTCTCTCATGAAAGCAAGTAGACGGTGGGTGAACGAATTACTTTCGAGCAATTGATAGAACCACGCAAAGTCATGACGTCATCTATGGCAATGATTATATCTATAGACATCACGTCCAAAACAAGTAGACCGATACTTTCTGCATCTACTACTATTACTCCACACGTCAACCGCTATCCAGCATGCATCTAGTGTATTAAGTCCAAAAGAACAGAGGAACGCCTTAAGCAAGATGACATGATGTAGATGGACAATCTCATATCTACGATAAAAGCCCATCTTGTTACCCTTGATGGCAACAACATGATGCGTGCCTTGCTACCCCTTCTGTCACTCGGAAAGGTCACGACACGGTATGAACCCAAAACCAAGCACTTCTCCCATTGCAAGAATCATAGATCTAGTTAGCCAAACAAAACCCAAGACTCGGAGAGACTTATAAGGATATCAAATCATGCATATAAGAAATCTGCAAAGACTCAAATATATATCATAGATAATCTGATCACAAATCCACAATTCATCGGATCTCGACAAACACACCGCCAAAGAGGATTACATCAGATAGATCTCCATGAAGATCATGGAGAACTTTGTATTGAACATCCAAGAGAGAGAAGAAGCCATCTAGCTACTAACTACGGACCCGTAGGTCTGAAGTGAACTACTCACGAGTCATTGGAGGGGCGATGATGTTGATGTAGAAGCCCTCCAACTCCAAAGTCCCCTCGGGCAGGGCACCGGGAAGGGTCTCCAGATGAGATCTCGCGGAAACGGAAGCTTGCGGCGGCGGAAAAGTGTTTTCGTGGATGCCCTGATTTTTTCGGGATTTTTAGGGAATTTATAGGCCAAAGACCTAGGGCAGGGGAGCGCCAGGGGGGCCACAAGCTTGGTTGCCGCGGCCTCCCCCCTGGCCGCAGCAACAGGGCTTGCGGGCCCCCTATGGGCCCACTTGCTTGGCCCTCAAGCCTCCCGGTTTTCTTCCGTTCTAGAAAAATTTATTTCGGGGATTTTATTCCGTTTGGACTCCGTTCCAAAATCAGATCTGAAAAGAGTCAAAAACACAGAAAAAACAGGAACTGGCGCTTGGCACTGAATTAATAAGTTAGTCCCAAGAAAGATATAAAAGGTAAACAAAACATCCAAATTTGACAAGATAACAACGTGAAACCATCAAAAATTATAGATACGTTTGAGACGTATCAAGCATCCCCAAGCTTAACTCCTGCTCGTCCTGGAGTAGGGAAGTGATAATGAATGAATTTTTGATGCTTTCATGCTACCTAGCATAGATGTCCTTTGTAACTCCTCTTATGTGACGTGAATGTTCAGATCCATTAGATTCAAAACAATAGTTTGCTATTGACGTGGAAACAACAATACTTCAAGCAAACTAGCAAGGTAATCATGAACTTTCAAAGTAACAAGGCAAAAATAAAGTTATCCCTACAAAATCATATAGTCTGGCTATGCTCTATCATCATTGCACAACGAATACTAATCATGCACAACCCCGGTATTGGCCAAGTAATTGTTTTCACACCTTTACTTTCTCAAACTTTTTCAACTCTCACGCAATACATGAGCGTGAGTCATGGTTTTAGCACTATAAGTGGTGTGGAGTTTGGTGGAGGTTGCAAGACAAACAAAGAGAAGATGGTCACATTGACTTGGCATATCAATGAGCTTTGGAGATGCTCATCAATAGATATCAACGTGAATGAGTAGGGATTGCCATACAAATGATGCACTAGAGCTACAAGTATGTGAAAGCTCTTAAAGAAAACTAGTGGGTGCGCATCCAACTTGCTTGCGCGTGAGTCATGGTTTTAGCACTATAAGTGGTGTGGAGTGTGGTGGAGGTTGCAAGACAAACAAAGAGAAGATGGTCACATTGACTTGGCATATCAATGAGCTATGGAGATGCTCATCAATAGATATCAACGTGAATGAGTAGGGATTGCCATACAAATGATGCACTAGAGCTAAGAGCATGTGAAAGCTCTTAAAGAAAACTAGTGGGTGCGCATCCAACTTGCTTGCTCACGAAGACCTAAGGAAATTTTGAGGAAGCCTGTCATTGGAATATACAAGCCAAGTTATGTAATGAAAATTTCCCACTGGCTATATGGTGGTGACAAAACGAGAGACTCTCAATCATGAAGATCATGGTGCTTAATATGCACAAGTGTGGATAGGTGGTAGCATTGTCCCTTCTCTCTTTTTCTCTTATTTTTTTGGATGGCCTATTTGGCCTCTTTTTTTTTGGGTGGGCATCTTTGGCCTCTTTTATTTCCTCACATGGGACAATGCTCCATCAATGATGATCATCACACTTACAACTCAAAACTTAGAGCAATAATGACTCTATATGAAATGCCTTCGGTAGTGTACCGTGACAATAATCTAGCATGGCATAGATATTAATGGAAACATCATGCTAGCTATCTTACGATCATGCAATGGCAATGTAGACATGGTGGCACATGTCATGGTGGTAGTTGCATGGCAATATATCTCGGAATAGCTTTGAAAAAGCCATACTAGGTAGGTATGGTGGCTGTTTTGAGGGAGGCTAATGGTGGGTTTTGTGCACCGGCGAAAATTGCACGACACTAAAGAAGATAGTGATGGTGGAAGGTTAAAGTGCATCTAAACCATGGACTCAACATTAGTCATGAAGAACTTATATACTTGTTGCAAAAGTTTTAGTAGTAATCGAAACAAAGCATTCAACGCATACTCCTAGGGGAAGGGTTGGTAGGTATAAACCATCGCGCGATCCCGACTGCCACTCAAAGGATGACAATCAATAGACTAATCATGCTCAGACTTCATCACATAGCGGTTCACCATACATGCATGCTACATGAATCACTAAATTCAACACAAGTATTTCTAGATCCACAACACCTTACTAATATAACTTCAATATTACCATAACCACAACTCAAAACTAGTTGAGATGAATCAAACTTCTCTAACTATTCAATGCACATGAAGGTGGAAGTTTTCGTATCCCTTTGGATAACTACCCCTTTTGAGACTACTTTCATAGCATAGATCAACTACCAAGCCACGCACCGCCGTGCTCTAAAAGATATAAGTGAAGAACTTAGAGCAAAAGCAACTAGCTCAAAAGATATAATTGAAGCACATGTGAGCTGAATTGTCTACCTAAGGATATAAGTGAAGCTCGACAAAATCACGGTGAGTGCATGTCTCTTTCTCTAGGTGTACAGCAAGGACGATTGTGACACAACAAAAATAAAAGACTCCTACGATACAAGACGCTCCAAGCAAAACACATAACATGTGGTGAATAAAAATATAGCCCCAAGTAACGTTACCGATGGATCGAAGACGAAAGAGGGGATGCCTTCGTGGGGAATCCCCAAGCTTAGGCTTTTACGGCATTCTTGAATCATCTTGGGGTGCCTTGGGCATCCCCAAGCTTAAGCTCTTGCCACTCTTTATCTTTTTGTCCATAAGAACTTCACCCAAAACTTGAAAACTTCACAACACGAAACTTAAACAGAAACTCATGATAACATTAGTATAAGAAAGCAAACCACCACTTCCTTAGGTACTGTAGCAAACTTAAATTCTACTTATGTTGATGTTGAGTTACTGTATTTTCAATCTTCCATGGCTAATACCCCCCGATACTATCCATAGTTTCATCAAAATAAGCAACAAACACAACAAAAACAGAATCTTTTAACAGCAGACCAGTCTGTAGCAATCTGTATACTTCGTATACTTCTGGTACTTCCAAAATTCAGAAAAATTACGACAGTCTGAAGAATTTGTGTAGCAATCCGCAGAAAAAAGAATCAACTGAAAAGCTCTTACAGAAAAAAAAATGAACATTCTTTTCGTGAGCAGAAAGTTTCTGTCTTTTCCAGCATGACCAAACGATCATCCCCAAGACTAATCATAACGGTTTTGTTTGGCACAAACGCAAAAAGAAACACAAAAAACACAATCATAACAGAATTATGAAAGTGTGAAAAACATAAAACAGAAACAAAAAGGATAGATTCGTTGGGTTGCCTCCCAACAAGCGCTATTGTTTAACTCCCTTAGCTAGGCATAAGGTGATGGAATCACGTATAGTCATCTTTGGTGCTCAAACCATAAGTAGCCCTCATCATAGATTCATGAGGCAATCTTATTTTCTTTCTAGGAAAGTGCTCCATGCCCTTCTTTAGGGGAAATTGAAATATAACATTCCCTTCCTTCATATCGATGATAGCACCAATAGTCCTTAGGAAAGGTCTACCAAGAATAATGGGACATGAAGGATTGCAATCTATGTCAAGTACAATGAAATCCATGGGTACATAGTTCTTATTTGCAACAATAAGAACATCATCGATCCTTCCCATGGGTTTCTTGACAGTAGAATCCGCAAGATGCAAATTAAGAGAACACTCTTCAATCTCATGAAAACCAAGAATATCACATAGAGACTTTGGAATCGAGGAAACACTAGCACCAAAATCACACTAAGCATTGCACTCATAGTTTTTGATCTTGATTTTGATAGTAGGTTCCCACTCATCATGAAGTTTTCTAGGTATAGAGACTTCTAGTTCGAGCTTCTCTTCAAGAGATTTCATCATAGCATCTACGATATGCGCGGTAAAGGCTTTGCTTTGGCTATAAGCATGTGGAGAGTTTGCAATGGATTGCATCAAAGAAATGCATTCAAACAAGGAACAACTATCATAATTGAATTCCTTGAAATCCAAAGTGGGAGTTTCATTACTCCCCAAAATTTTGATTTATTCTACTCCACTCTCCACACCTTTATCATCAAGATAGGTGGACTCCGAATCATTGGGGCGTTTTTCAACCAAAGTGGATTCATATCCAGCCCCTTCATCAATAGGTTTGACACGCGAAAACAAAGATTCAAGAGGAGTCACACCAAGCACTTTAAGATCTTTGTGATTTGCATCACTAGAACGCACCCTTTTAAACCATTCATGCCTAGCGCGAATTTGGACAGTTCTTTCTTTGCTCTCATTCATGGAGACACGCATAGCTTTCAAAGTTTCATCCAAGTTGACCTCGGGAGGAGCACATCTAACTTTCAAAGCATCAATATCACAAGACATCCTATCAACGCTCTTAGCCAAATCGTCAATTTTGAGTAGTTTTTCCTCTATGGACGCATTGAAAATCTTTTGAGAGTTGATAAACTCTTTGATATTACTCTCTAAATCAGAGGGTAATGTGTTGTGATTTCCATAAGTGTTGTTGTAGGAATTGCCATAATTTTTAGAGGAGTTACTAGGAAAAGGCCTAGGAACATAGTTTCCTCTAAAAGCATTGTTGTTGCCAAAATTGTTCCTACCAACAAAATTAACGTCCAAACTAGCGTTGCTACTCTCAATCAAGGAAGATAGTGGCATGTCATTAGGATCTTAAGGAGCGTTTCTACTAGCAAGCAAATTCATCAACACGTCCATCTTAGCGCTAAGCGAGTTAATTTCTTCTATAGCGTGTACCTTTTTGCTAGCAGGTGACCTTTCAGTATGCCACTGAGAGAAGTTGGTCATGATATTGTCTAGGAGTTTTGTAGCGTCTCCTCACGTCATTTCCATGAACGTTCCACCTGAGGCGGAGTCCAAGATATTGCGAGAAGCGAAATTCAAACCAGCGTAAAAGATTTGTATAATCATCCACAAACTCAAGCCATGAGCGGGACAATTTCTAATCATTAACTTCATCCTCTCCCAAGATTGTGCAACGTGTTCATGATCAAGTTGCTTGAAATTCATGATATCTGTACGTAAGGAGATGATCTTAGCCGGCGGAAAATACTTGGATATGTAAGCATCTTTGCACTTATCCCAAGAATCGATACTATTTTTAGGCAAAGAAGAAAACAAAGTTTTTGCGCTCTCGCAACAAGAAAGGAAAAAGCTTCAACTTAATCACGTCATTATCCACATCTCTTTTCTTTTGCATATCGCACAGCTCAATGAAGGTATTGAGATGGGATGCGACATCTTCACTAGGAAGGCCAGAGAATTTCTCTTTCCTAACAAGATTCAGCAAAGCTGCATTGATTTCAGACGATTCCGCACTAATTGCGGGAGCAATCGGAATACTAATAAAATTATTATTATTGGTACTCGAGAAGTCGCAAAGTTTGGTGTTTTCAGCCATGATGACTTCAACAAACAAACAAGCACACAAGCAAGCAAGAAAACCAGCAAAGGAAAACGGCAAAAAGGCAAAAGGCAAAAGGAAACGGCAAAAGAGAAAGGCAAATGAAAACGGCAAATGTGAAGTGGGGGAAAGGAAAACGAGAGGCAACTGGAAAAAAAGTAAATGCAAGAGAAGAGTTTGTGAGACCTACTTGGATAGATCTCTCCTTCCCCGGCAACGACGCCAAAAATACTTCTGCTGGTGCAACAAAAGACCTTCCAACGGCGCCAGAAACAAGCGTGCTGACGGGAGACTATTCTTGTCTTGATACTCCTCAGCAACGGCACCAGGAATCCTTCTGCTACGGCTACGCCTTTAGGGACTTCCTTGGCAAATATGCAAAGGATTCCCACGTGGCCTTGGAGCCTTGCGTTGGTGTTCCCTCGAAGCGGAAAGGGTGACGTAGCACAGCGTTGGTAAGTATTTCCCTCAGTTTTCAGAACCAAGGTATCGATCAAGTGAAGGTATATCACAACTACCTACACAAAAACAAAGAGCTTGCACCCAATGCTATGAAGGGGTTGTCAATCCCTTATGGATTGTTTGCCAAGTGAGAACTGAAAGCAACAAAGTAACAAAGCAAAGTAAAAGCGAAGGTGGAAACGATAGGTGTGAATAGACCCCGGGGCGGTAGTTTTCACTAGTGGCTTCTCTCGTGAAAGCAAGTAGACGGTGGGTGAACGAATTACTGTCGAGCAATTGATAGAACCGCGCAAAGTATGAACCCACAACCAAGCACTTCTCCCACTGCAAGAATCATAGATCTATTTGGCCAAACAAAACCCAAGACTCGGAGAGAGTTACAAGGATATCAAATCATGCATATAAGATATCAGCAAAGACTCAAATATATATCATAGATAATCTGATCACAAATCCATAATTCATCGGATCTCGACAAACACGCCACCAAAGAGGATTAAATCGGATAGATCTCCATGAAGATCATGGAGAACTTTGTATTGAAGATCCAAGAGAGAGAAGAAGCCATCTAGCTACTAACTACGGACCCGTAAGTCTGAAGTGAACTACTCACGAGTCATTGGAGGGGCGATGATGTTGATATAGAAGCCCTCCAACTCCAAAGTCCCCTCCGACAGGGCACCGGGAAAGGTCTCCAGATGAGATCTCGCGAAAACGGAAGCTTGCGGCGGCGGAAAAGTGTTTTCGTGGATGCCCTGATTTTTTCTGGATTTTTAGGGAATTTATAGGCCAAAGACCTAGGGCAGGGGAGCGCTAGGGGGGCCACAAGCTTGGTTGCCGCGGCCTCCCGCCTGACCGCGGCAACAGGGCTTGTGGGCCCCTTGTGGGCCTACTTGCTTGGCCCTCAATCCTCCCGATCTTCTTCCGTTCTGGAAAAATTTATTTCGGGGATTTTATTCCGTTTGGACTCCGTTCCAAAATCAGATCTGAAAAGAGTCAAAAACACGAAAAAAATAGGAACTGACGCTTGGCACTGAATTAATAAGTTAGTCCCAAAAAAGATATAAAAGGTAAACAAAACATCTAAAGTTGACAAGATAACAGCGTGAAACCATCAAAAATTATAGATACGTTTGAGACGTATCACACATCGCCATCATTCAGATTTCTGAGTATCTAAGAACGAAGGATGTTCGTTATTGCTTCAATACTAGTAGTGGCGAGATAACCCCGATGTCCCCAGTATTGGTGCAGATTGTTCGGGAATACGAACTCGCTGTAGGGTCTAGGGCAGGCTAGTGATGGTAACGTGCCACTTGAAGACTTGCTAAATCAAATCACGATCGAGCTGGGGATGACCCAGTAAACAGAGCAAATTCACTCTATTAACTGCATATATCAATGGACCTAGTTACTTAGCGGTGTGGTCGTATTAAGCGCTACCAGGTACACCCCATCGCCACCATCCTGCAGGGATGATCAACCCTTCATGTTGATGAGTATTTAAATGAAATTTTCAAAAAAGAAACCCATCGTCGTGGCCTAGCCGACGGTCACCCAGGACACACACTTGTGGAGATGCTGGGGCGCAAGTCCGGCCTCCGTGTGTGCTCTGCCCCATGAGCCGCTCGTCATGCCCAACTTCCTTGCCCAGTTCGAGGTGCCTCGTGAGCGTGCTGCATCTGGATGGGTTGTGCCAATGGGATGATGGCCTTGGATTCCGCTGCGTCATCCGACCGAGGAGAGGATGGGCTCCGGTGACCGGAGATGGGGTGGGTGGCGGCTCTAGGTCAGGTAGGAGGGGATTTGGGGTTCCGGTCAAGCAAAATAGAACAGAAACAGCAGCTCGATCCTCCTGAAGACTCAATGTATTACACGTTATCATGGAAAAATAGCATACTACTCTTGATAATGATAATTAATGGCATAGATCACATGCTATGTCAACAGTATGACCAATCAGACGCTAGAACAATTCAAAACTAAACGCAATACTGAAATAAACTACTGATTCTTAAGGGGGAAATCAACGTACGAGAACTTTTGCACTTCCAAAGTCACAGATCTTGACTTGATGGGTTAGAGGATCAACCTGTATTGGCAAGAGAAGAGACCAATTCAGGACCAACTATAAAATAAATAAAAAGTAACGAGGTCGTGTTCACACAACACATACCAAAACATTTTGTGGTTTCACGTCCATGTGGCAAACTCCTGGAACAGTATGGACATAAGCTAACCCTCTAAAAAGCTACAACCAAGGCAAAAGATACAT
This sequence comes from Hordeum vulgare subsp. vulgare, assembly GCF_904849725.1. Taxonomy (NCBI): domain Eukaryota; kingdom Viridiplantae; phylum Streptophyta; class Magnoliopsida; order Poales; family Poaceae; genus Hordeum; species Hordeum vulgare. The sequence continues at coordinate 15,595,436 of NC_058523.1, forward strand.
TAGCAAGCAATAAGGCAGTTATAGGCAGCCAGGCAAGTGTAACATGATGGTTCACAGGCCTGATACATGTAAAGCTTGACATAGATAAGCGGCATCCGCTGGTTGGCATTGCTGTGGTGCTTGAGCACACGGTATAGAGTCTTAGGGACATACTCCATGACAAGGTTCAGGAACAGCTCATCCCTGCTTGTGGTCGAGAAGAAGCAGTGCTTCAGAGAGACGGCATTGGGATGGTCCATGGAGCGCATAAGCTGCAGCTCACGGTTCTTGTAACGGTGGTCCCGCAGCACCTTCTTGATGGCCACGGTCTCTCCAGTCTCCAAGCACTTGGCCTACATGTGAGAAGCAGTTGAATTCGATAAGCATTGCATCAACTAATTGGCAACAACACACAAAGCAAAAGCAAACCATGAGAGGAAGGGGCTGTACCTGGAAGACAATCCCAAATGAACCAGTTCCTACTACCTGCTCAGCCATGTAGCTAATTGTTAGAAATCAGGGTTAGAACAACATCAATATGTATCCTCTAAAATCAACAAACTGAGCAGAAAACAAGTAGCGGTTAGAACATGATTTCATTATGCGCTTTAGCCATAACACGGAAAGCACGCAATAGATCAAGCGATCGCCACATAACCTCTATGCCGCATACCAAATCGGTTGGAAATAAGGAAAAAACACTATTTCTGGTCAACAAAACCCGCACAATCAGCTGCATCGCAGTGATTTCCTGGACGAACCGCCACCAGACCACCCCACCAATCTCCCCCCTCGTTCCCCGAAGGTAGAAGAGTGGTTAAAGCTGAACAATTGCTAGAGAGCACAAATCCCTTAGCGGAGCGAGAGACTACGGCATCAACAGCAAAATGAAGCCGAAACAGAGCTTGCTCTGTACCTGTAGCCGTGTCTGGGGGCGAAGCATGTGCGGTATAGGTTTGGGGATGAGGTCGAGTGGAGCGGGAATGACGGGGCCCGACCGGATCCGAGCATATCCAGGCACAGGGGATTCATTCCCGGCGGCGGTGGGGCACGAGCCGGCGGTGGTCCACTACGGCGGCGATATCCCACGGAGCTTCAACCATGCTCCTGCAGAGAAAAGAACGAAGAGAGGGAGATGTGTTAGAGAGAGAGAGAGAGAGAGAGCAGGGTAGGGAAAACGGTAGGAAGGAGAAGAGAAGGGCGCTGGCATGACCTGGTCGCTGCTCCTGGCCGACGTAGTCACAAGGCCGCCGGAGGCATGGTCGTAGCAAAGGACCTCAGGCGTCCATGGATGCCCCTGTTCAGAGAGAAAACGAGAAACGAAGGGAGGAGGAGGTTGCGGGGTTCATCTTCTCGAGACATCGGCGGCGAGCGTCTTCGGGAGCAAGGCCCCTTTGCCGTCCGCGGGCTGCCTCGCTCCACCATCGCCGCTCCGCCCGCTCGAATGGATAAGATGAAGAAAGGACTGCGGGTTGAATACTCAGAAGTGGAGGGACTTTTGTGTAAAAGTGACAACGACGCGACGGATGACACAAGCACTCCGTGCTTTATTATTAGGGGGATATGTTTGGGAAACGTTACAAATCACCTGACGGATTTTGTTGTGTCGGTTGCCGTTGGATGTGTGGCCCAGTACAGTGCATTTCTAAAAGTATCCGGGGCGACCCCGTCCCCTTCCTCTCGTGCTCTCAACCCACTTTCCTCGATTTTTATGAAGGGCACCGCTCTACGCCGGTGTGCTTGAGCCGGTCGGGCAGCACCCGTTCGATATGAACTTCAATAGTCGTTGGTTGAAGCTTTTGTATCAATTATTGCAGCCTTTTGTGTTTCTCTATCGCCGATTGAAGCTTTTTATATCGCTAGTTGTAGCTTTTTGTCGTCAACGGATGTAGTTTCCGCGGTTGCATGATGGATGGCCCTCGATTCCCATCGTCTCTGGTTGAAGCTTTCAAAAATGCCGGTTGTAGCATTTTCGATCGCCGGTTGAAGCTTTTTTGTCACCGGTTGCAACATCGCCGTCTCTGTCATAGCTTTTTGTCTCCAACACCGGTGGCACCCAATGCGGCGGAGCGGGAGATTTGTTGAGAAGGTGGCATGGGAGGCGGCGGCCTGTTCGCCGGAGGAGAAACAGGAAAGGGGATCGCCCCCATGCTAACGGGAAGGAAAGGCCAGCGACTCCATGACGGCCGACGGACGAGATCCGACAGGGGAGGCATGGCAGCTTGAAGGAACAACGACGATGGAGTGGTAGCTACAAGGGGGGCCAGGAGGAGCACGAGCGAGCGTGCGTCGGAGTGGTAGCTGACCATGACTGCTCTGGGGGCGAGGGCATGCATGGTCAATGAGAGGTAGAAGAGGGAAAAAGCGGGGATGATGGGCCAAGGAAAGCGCATGATGGGCAAGGATCCTGCGGCCCGTGTGTGTCCGGCGCAACCGTTCGGCCGGCGCACCGGGTACAAACATTTTCGCTTGATGAAGCCCTTACCGAAGATTTGTATGCTCGCTACCGAGTGTTCGGCAAATACATGCCCGTTGCTGCAAGGCGACATCCATGCGGGCTAGTCCCTTTCTCCTTCCCTCCTGCTCTCATCTTACACCATTAGCAGACCCTCATATAAGTGGTCAAACCCTTATAATATTTTTGCTTTATAGTTTTGATCGAAAAAGTGTTCAAACAAAAATCGTAAAAGTGGTCTAACCCGTCAAAAATTTAAGGGTCGCCGAAAGTGCAAATTCGAAACCCTTATATTTCAAGGTTGGAAGGCCGAACCGAGGGGGCCCCGTATACGGGTCAAACCTCGTTGGAGCAAACACGCCGCCGCAGAGTTTGTCGGAATCCACCCTAAACTGACCAAAATTCATTACCGCACACCGGAAAAGGCCGCTAAACGCCGCAATCGATCGATGCCGGTTCAAATTGGACGAGCTCGACCTCGCCTTGGCCTCCCATGACCTCGTCGTGGCCTCCTGTGACCTCAGCCTGGCTACCAAAATCCTCCCGGCACGGTAGGCAAAGGGGCACGGCTCGACCGACGCGGCTGGCAACAGAGCAAGGCGCAAACGGCAGATGCAACGGGGTGTGGCCGATGGGCGACGGGGTACGGTCAGCGAGGCTAGGCACGACCGACGTGGTAATGGGGCATGGCCAGCAGGGACGGGGCGCGGTGGACGGATGATGGGGCGCGACCGATGCAGTTGGGCGCGGTCGACGTGTGGCCGGCTGGGGAAAGGGGCGGCGGCAACCAGACTAGAGGAAGGAGCTCTTTATCCTAGTTTATCAGTTTGTTTTACAGTATCTGTCCAGCCGTAGCTAAAATGAACCTTTAAAATGTCTTTTTTCAATCCTTATCTCAGTTTTGTAGTTTGTGATTTTAAGGGGTCTGCTTGAGATGATCTTACCTCTCTCTGTCCCTTTCTCCTCCTCTCACCTTACCTCTCCCTCTCTCTTCCTTTCATTAATCAAGCATTTGCAAAATGTTAAATGTGTATAGAAAAAATATTAACCATGTACTCTCTCTCCCTTTCCTTTCATTATTAAAAATGAAAAATATTAATCAAACATTTGAAAAAACTGTTCCACAAGTATTTGAAAAATGTTAATCTCACATTTGCAAAATGTTAAATGTGTATTGAATTTTTTTAACCATGTGCTAGAAAAATGATGAAAATATTGATCATGTATATAAAAATGGTAATCAAGCATTTGCAAAAAGTAGATAGTACCCCGCATGTTGCGGCAGGAATTTGTAGTAATGAATTTGTAAGGAACAAAATACCAGATATACTATATGCATGGGATTAGCAAATAATGTACTAATGCGAAAGTGTCATGTATGCATTCTCATCACATCAAAATGATGTTTCGAGCATTCAGGATATATAAATCAAGCCACCTCAGAAAAGGTAACTTATAACAACTTATAACCAGCTAAAAAGATAACTAATAACAACTTAACATTTCGTGTATGTACATGTGGTTAGGCTGAAAGATTTTAACTTCATAATATCATTTAAACCAATAGGATGTTCACAGACGTCGTTACAGTGTTGGCCATGTTTAGATATCACACTTATTCCAGATTTCTTGAATTACATAACAATCTCGAATTACATAACAATAGATTGAGTATGTTACATTAATATGCCGATCGTAGCCGTCGGCAAAGGCTATGTCTGCGGTTGTCGGGCCTTTGCCGACGGATTTGGTCTTACCATAGGAGTGAAATCATGTAGTGATTTGACAATATTCTATACATGGATGAGTTGAATTTGGCGGTGATTAAATGTTCTTTTTGAAGTACGCTCTGAAAGCTCCAAAGTTGAATATTTCGGATAGAGTTTTTTCTCTACCTCCAATTCATTATGAATACTCCTGAAAATATTAGATTGATATCGTATGAAACAAAGAAAAAATGATACCGGTTACTATTTGGAGAAAATAGATCACACTTGAAACCAAATCTTTGTTAACTTAGCGACTTGTGTCTTCCAAAAAAATTAAGTTGTTACTCCTTATGATGCTTCAAGATAATAGGGTAGTTTGTGCTTCATTAGCAACTTGTGCATGCAACTATGATATAACAGTTGAAACTAAAAGTGCAGTTTGTGCTTTGCTAGAAAATAAATAAACAATGATGCTTCAAGATAAGATAATCAAATGGGGTGGGATGTGCAAAGTAACCATCAGAAGCTAATAGAGACCGGGTCCATAGAGAACGTGCAAAAAATCTAGGCAAGATAACATATATACTCATGTGTACTAATTGTACGTAATGGAGAAAAGGAAAATAAACTGAAGGGTTCACTTGAGCAGATTGCACATAAAAAGATATATATGTTTGGTATTGAACTAAAACGTAGAATGTCAAATACCAAATTGTAAAAATTCAGAAACTATAGCAGTCACATGGGACATTGCCAATTCAGGTTATTTGTCCTCTTGGAAGAGACTCCGCCTCACATTTTTTGCTCTACCTGTACGCTGTAGTAATCCCATAGGACATGGACGCGGATTTTTGGGACATGGTGCCACGCGAGGATGAAATATGGACAGTCCATGCATGCTATGACATTAGCACTTAACATAGCGATTTAATGAATACCAAAATGATACAGTGGGTTAATTTGATGAATACGTGTATGTGATAGGCATCTTAAATGGGATGATAGGCTAGGCACTGACACTACAAGAAATATGGTCAATAATTTAGGTCACTGAAGTGTCATTATTTTTTATTTATGACCTTCTTATGACCAAAATGAAGGGGTCAATAGTTGGCCGTCAAGAACAAACAAACTTGACCTTTGCTGGTTTTTGGTCATGGATTCTATGACCAAAAGCAATTGGTCGTGGAATCTATTGACCAAAATATTGGTCACTGCCATGTGCCTGATCCACATATGATCTGATGTGGCTGAGCTGACATGGCACCATCCACGTGTTACAAGGTGACATGGCAAAAAAATGACATGGATGCCACATATAGTTTGACATGATATTCTTAGTGGCCCATTAGACCAAGCCCATAAATACGGCCCATTTAGGATCTGTTTTCATTTGGGCGGTTTTTTTACTTAACCAAACATTATTGGGCCATGGGAAATTGCATATTTTTAGCAATTTTTAAAAATCAGCTTTTCATTATTCTACTTGCGTGGCCTAATTAGTACAGTACATAACTCATCTTCTATCTAGACAATTATGGTATGTTTCAACTCATCTACTCATATTCTATCCAGCGAGAAGACATTCACATTACAGTACATAACTCGTAGCAAATTAAAAGGGCACATGATACCTAGCAATAGTCAATATTTCATCAACTTACAACCTAATAAGATAACTGAACAAAAACCATCACATCACAAATTTTCTCAAGAATGACCCTTGGTATATATAAGGCATTCTTGCAATTTTAATAATACTCTTTTGGCTCTCATTTATTTGTTGGCATAGAGCATGGCATCATATAGAAGAGACATTCAAACATATGTATGAGCAAGAATTTTAGAAAAAAATTGTTCCATTTTTGTTATCCATGTAACATAATTATGTGTCGATTCATTGTATCAATTAATCTCGAAACGTCAAATAATTACTCATATTTCTGATTACATTTTTGACATCTAAATGCATATTTTAACCTTTTCTTTACCAATATGCTTGTGCAGGGAGCTCAATCGGTGGAAGGTGATATATCAAAGAGAATTCTATCAACCAACAGTTAATATGCAGTGAGCAGTGAGACAATGAACATGGACATTTAGAGTTTTTTTTAGAAAGTAAAGTTGGAGTTTGGTTTGTACTGAAGAAATCAAATAAGAAGTTCTAAGACACATGCAAATTCTTTTGAAGATAGTCGTGTAATGTGTTGATGAAATATTATTTTATAGGTGCTTGTCATTGGTTCTGTTTGTTTCCTCTTTTGCTTTGCTTTTATATGTGATGCCTCGGTTAAAAAGGTATATGTACTATTTATAATGCCTACGTGACATAACCAAAAAACCAAGTTCCTACAATAATGTGCAAAGATATTATTTTGTGTGTTGTCCACCTAATCTTTATAGTATCAAAAATGAAGTTTGTGCACTGACTTCCACCATTCGCTTATTTGACTTATTCTCTGCTAATGCTTCAGATTTCCTTCTTGAGCAGAGGTCAAACTCGTGATTGTATTTTTTTTAAACAATGCAAAAGACTTGTCATTTCATTGATTAAGGAAGAAGGTTTTAGAGCTACTATCCCACCATTCTTTTACCGAAGTCCTCGGAAAGAGAATCAAGATTCTTGATATGTAGCACGATTAAAGGAGGAACATTTCCTTGGGACCATAAATTAAAACCGTATTATGAGGATGATGTATTGAATGTATACATCAATAAAAATCATTGATCCATTTTGTTCGCCGATCTATTTCTTTTTACTTGGGGGTCAAAAATTGGATCTCTATTATTCTTGGCTTTCTTGCATGAATTTTCTTAATTAATTATTGATTTGTAAAATTAATGACAGATTGGTGCAATTTTACTAAATTAGAATTGTTTTATTTTGGGTTGTAAATTTTGAATTTTTGTAAATTAAGAGCGCGGGAAATTTATTTTTCCCGTTGCAACGCACGGGTCCTTTTGCTAGTGAATAAACCAAGTTTATACATATTTGGGAGGCAAATGGGTGCCTGTTGCTGGCCATTTTTATTTTTAATTATGCTACATAGGATTGCCGAGTTTTGCGCTCGGTAAACCGTGCCCCTATGCTGAATTTCTACATTCGGCAAACCCCTGTGCCACATGGCATTGGTTTCATTCGCTTCGTTCCGTCTGCGTCATTTTCTTGCCGAGTTACATGTATTTTGCACCCGGCAAAGATTTTTCCGAGGTGCCGCGAAAAAGAACACGGCAAAAGTTACATTGCTGAGCCCTTTTCAGCTGAGTCGCTTTTTGCTGAGTTTCGAACTCGGCAAAGTCTTTATTGAGTTTGTTCTGTCCTTTGCCGTGTTTTCCAGGAACTCAGCGAAATCAGATTCCAGTAGTGTTCAGCCATTTTCCATTCAGCGGGTGAAGGAGCATATTTGTAGTTTTCGTCTTGTTGTTCTAAGGAATTAAAGGCACTTCTGAAATAGCTGATTGATGTATGTGAAATTTCAACGAGTAGGGTACATCAACTGAATGTTTCTTATAAATAAAAACATCCTACTTGGTTGATTATATATCCCTTGAAAAACTTGCCCTGTGGGTCGTGGACTCTTCACGTTCTTTACAGTTTGTCTCACAATGTCGACTATAAATACCCTAATAATGTCACACGAATTTCTTCTCACATTGGCGCGTTCAACTCAAATAGCACTACCTCGATTTATCGAATCGGCATTGTCTAGACAAAACCAACTTAGATACATTATGCCCGAGTACATGTGGCTAGTAGCTCTAGAACGCAACTGTAGACAAATAGTTCATGTTCAACTCCGAATAAAATTCCCAACGCATCTCATACCCTAGGAGATTTTACCATGTGAGTGCAAACGACTAATTGTCCTCATCATTTTTTCTCCCTTCCTGCCCTTAGTCATTCTCCCTATAGCGACTACACATGATTGTGCTACGCATGAACCCGCTTATTTATAGAAGATCAATGAATGAACATAGTGGGCGGCCTGGACATTATTCCTTCAACAAACTTCACATGTCTACTGCATGTGCCATTTATTTCGACGAGTGCTATCTTTTGAAGAATCATGACGTTCTTAGTGTGAATTGCTGACCCTGCCCACTAGTGGAAAACGGGCCTTTGGCCTGGACCCTTTAGTCCCGGCCTCCCTCTGGGCCGGGACTAAAGGCCCGGCCAGGTCGCCCCAAATCGCAATGCCGCCCACGAGGCTTTGGTCCCGGCCCGTAAGGAGCCTTTAGTCCCGGTTTGTGTCTCAAACCGGGACTAAGGGGCTACGCGGTGTGCAGCCCGCATGTGCGCCACCTTTAGTCCCGGTTTGTGTCTCAAACCGGGACTAAAGTCCTCTGCCTATATATAGCACAGCCCCCCTCTCCCCTCTTCCTTACATTTTTCTTGGATGGAAGAGTGTGGGTGTGTGCTAGCTCTCCATTTTTTTTATGCACTAGAGGTGTTTGTTGAAATGTGTGTTAGAACGATGCCGCTTCAGTTCACTGAACACAACTACGATATGAGATGCCCGAGCCACGCTGAAACCTCTTCCTCTTTATTTCTACTTATTCTAAAAGGTTAGCAACTATATTTCCTCGTTTAGACCGTGCGGTACTAATTTTTAGGATCGTGATTGTATTTGATATACTGTCGTATAACGCAGATGAGCCATCCATGGATGTACGGTGATCGACGCACAGCCGCTTATAGAGAAGGCATGCATTCTTTTCGAGATGCAGCCGATGCGAACAAGCATGGTGGTGGCTATATGTTTTGTCCATGTGTTGAATGTCGGAATGAGAAGGATTACACTTCCTCAAGAATCATTCAGAGCCACCTGCTTCGGTCCGGTTTTATGTCGGGCTATAATGTTTGGACCAAGCACGGAGAAAGAGAGGTTATGATGGAAGACGATGATGAAGAAGAAGAGAACGATGATGACAACTACCGACCTATGTTCCCTGAGTATGCTGATACCGTAATGGAAGACAATGAAGAAGAAGATCAGGATGAAGAACGGGAACCATATGAGCCCGCTGATGATCTTGGCCGGGTCATTTCTGATGCACGGCGAGGTTGCGACACAGAAAAGGAGAGGTTGCAGTTCGAGCAGATGTTACAGGACCACAACAAATTGTTGTACCCAACTTGTGAAGATGGCCAGAAGAAGCTGGGTAGCACACTGGAATTGCTGAAGTGGAAGGCAGAGACCGGTGTGACTGACTCGTCATTCGAAAAGTTGCTGGTACTGATGAAGAAGATGCTTCCAAGAAAGAACGAATTGCCCGCCAGCACATACGAAGCAAAGAAGCTTGTCTGCCCTCTAGGATTAGACGTGCAGAAGATACATGCATGCCCTAATGACTGCATCCTCTACCGCAGTGAGAAGTACGAGAATATGGATAAATGTCCGGTATGCACTGCATTGCGGTATAAGATCAGAAAAGATGACCCTGGTGATATTGAGGGCGAGCCACCCAGGAAGAGGGTTCCTGCCAAGGTGATGTGGTATGCTCCTATAATACCACGGTTGAAACGTCTGTTCAGAAATAAAGATCATGCGAAGTTGTTGTGATGGCACATGGAAGATCGTATTAAAGACGATAAGTTGAGGCACACCGCTGATGGTCGGCAGTGGAGAAAAATCAAGAGAGAGTTCCCGAGATTTGCAGCTGACGCAAGGAACTTATGATTAGGTCTGAGTACAGATGGCATGAATCCTTTTGGGGAGCAGAGTTGCAGTCACAGCACCTGGCCCGTTACTCTATGTATCTACAACCTTCCTCCTTGGTTGTGCATGAAGCGGAACTTCATTATGATGCCAGTGCTTATCCAAGGTCCAAAGCAACCCGACAACGATATTGATGTGTACCTAAGGCCATTAGTTGATGAACTTTTACAGCTGTGGGTCGAACCATGTGTACGTGTGTGGGACGAGCACAAACAAGAGGAATTTGACCTTCGAGCGTTGCTTTTCGTAACCATCAATGATTGGCCTGCTCTTAGTAACATTTCAGGACAGTCAAACAAGGGATACAATGCATGCACACACTGTTTGGATCAGACAGAATGTGTATATCTAGACAAATGTAGGAAGAATGTGTACCCGTACAATCGTCGTTTTCTTCCGCCCAAGCATCCCTTAAAGAAAAAAGGCAATCATTTGAATGGCAAGGCAGAACCCCGGGGGAAGCCTGTCATCCTTACTGGTGCTGAAGTATTTGATATGGTCAAAGATTTAAAAGTAATCTTTGGAAAGGGTCCTGGCAGCCAACCTGTTCCTAACGGCCCTCATAAGCGCGTACCCATGTGGAAGAAGAAATCTATATTTTGGGAGCTACCCTACTGGGAAGTCCATGAGGTCCGCTCGGCAATCGACGTGATGCACCTGACGAAGAATCTCTACGTGAATATTCTAGGCTTCCAGGACTTGTATGGGAAGTCAAAAGATACACCGGAAGCATGGGAGGACCAGGAACGTCATAAAGGAAGAGATAGCATGCATCCAGGGCAGTTTCAAGGGCGTGCCAGCTACGCTCTTACTAAGGAAGAGAAGGAAATCTTCTTTGAAGTCCTTTTCAGTATCAAGGTCCCGACTGGCTTCTCGTAGAATATAAAGGGAATCGTAAATATGAAAGACAAAAAATTCCAAAACCTAAAGTCTCATGACTGCCACGTGCTTATGACGCAATTGCTTCCGGTTGCATTGAGGGGAATTCTACCGGAAAATGTTTGCCTGGCAATTGTGAAGGTATGTGCATTCCTCAATGCAATTTCTCAGAAGGTAATCGATCGAGAAAGTCTATCAGGGTTACAGATTGATGTGGTCCAATGTCTGGTCAGCTTTGAGTTGTTGTTCTCGCCATCCTTCTTCAATATAATGACACACCTCCTAGTTCACCTAGTCGAAGAGATTAGAATTCTCGGTCCTGTGTTTCTACACAATATGTTCCCCTTCGAGAGGTTCATGGGAGTCTTAAAGAAATATGTTCGTAACCGTGCTAGGCTAGAAGGAAGCATCTCCAAGGGCTATGGAACAGAGGAGGTCATTGAGTTTTGTGTGGACTTTCTTCCTGACCTTAAGCCGATTGGTGTTCCTGAATATCGGTATGAGGGTAGGCTGACAGGAAAAGGCACACTAGGAAGGAAAGCAAAAGTATGTATGGATGGGCATTCTTTCTCTCAAGCACACTACACAGTTCTACACAATTCCACCGTGCTGGCTCCGTATATCGTGAGACACAAGAATATACTACGCTCCGAAAACCCGGGGAAGGCTGACTCTTGGATTAAAGGGGAACACGAGAAGACTTTCGGCAGTTGGTTGCAGACACATCTCATGAATGACGACACCGTTGGAGATCAGTTTTACTGTTTGGCCAGGCCACCATCTTCGACTATATGTACTTTCCAAGGGTATGCGATAAATGGGAATACATTTTACATGGTTGCCCAAGATAAAAAGAGCACCAACCAAAATAGTGGTGTCCGCTTTAATGCAACAGACGAGAATGGGCACTGTTTGGAAACATATTACGGGTACATAGAGGAGATATGTGAACTTGACTATGGACCTACTTTTAAGATCCCTTTGTTTCGGTGCAAATGGGTGAAGCTGACAGGAGGCGGGGTAGTTGTAGACCAAAAGTACGGCATGACAACAGTGGATCTCAACAATCTTGCGTACATGGAAGAACCATTTGTCCTAGCCAATGATGTCGCTCAGGTTTTCTATGTGGAGGACATGTCTACAAAAACGAGAAAAAGAAATCAGCAAAAGAAGATATCGTCCGATGAGCCAAAACGACACATAGTTCTTTCAGGGAAAAGAAACATCGTGGGAGAAGATGACAAGACAAACATGTTAGTAGATTATAATAAGTTTCATGAAATTCCACCCTTCAAAATGAAAACTGACCCAAGCATCCTACTGAATGATCAAGATTCTCCATGGCTATGACCCAGAAGAAAACAGAAATAATAGATAGGAATATTGGCGCAATAATGTAATAATGTCGTAGCCCTCTCAACTTTTTAACACATGCTATGTGGGTGAAATGATGATAGCATGCCAACTTTCAACATTTTCAGAGTTCATTTGTAGTGCTTTTCAATTTCAGGGTCAACTAGCTCAAAAAAAATAAGTAAATACACGAAGAATACCAAATGAAGTCAGAAATTGTTGAAATTTTGTGATGTGCCTTTGAATGGTGCATTTCGAACACACAAAAAGTATGGAGTTCAAATAAGTTCAAAAAAATGAAATCCCTTTGTAAGAGATGAGTTCTCGTTCGAAAACCTGATACTTCGAGAGAGATTGTCCGTTTTGTACACGAAGTGCATCCAGTTTATGTCATAGCCCTCTCAACTTTTTAACACATGCTATGCGGGTGAAATGATGATAGCATGCCAACTTTCAACATTTTCAGAGTTCATTTGTAGTGCTTTTCAATTTCAGGGTCAACTAGCTCAAAAAAAAAGTAAATGCACGAAGAATACCAAATGAATTCAGAAATTGTTGAAATTTTGTGATGTGGCTTTAAATGGTGCATTTTGAATACACAAAAGTATGGAGTTCAAATAAGTTCAAAAAAATGAAATCCCTTTGTAAGAGATGAGTTATCGTTCGAAACCCTGATACTTCGAGAGAGATTGTCCGTTTTGTACACGAAGTGCATCCAGTTTTTGTCGTAGCCCTCTCAACTTTTTAACACATGCTATGTGGGTGAAATGAGGATAGATGCCAACTTTCAACATTTTCAGAGTTCATTTGTAGTGCTTTTCAATGTCAGAGTCAACTAGCTCAAAAAAAATAAGTAAATGCACGAAAAATACCAAATGAAGTCAGAAATTGTTGAAATTTTGTGATGTGCCTTTGAATGGTGCATTTTGAACACACAAAAAGTATGGAGTTCAAATAAGTTCAAAAAAATGAAATCCCTTTGTAAGAGATGAGTTCTCGTTCGAGACCCTGATACTTCGAGAGAGATTGTCCGTTTTGTACACGAAGTGCATCCAGTTTTTGTCGTAGCCCTATCAACTTTTTAACACTTGCTATGTGGGTGAAATGATGATAGCATGCCAACTTTCAACATTTTCAGAGTTCATTTGTAGTGATTTTCAATTTCAGGGTCAACTAGCTCAAAACAAATAAGTAAATGCACGAAATATACCAAATGAAGTCAGAGATTGTTGAAATTTTGTGATGTGCCTTTGAATGGTGCATTTTGAACACACAAAAAGTATGGAGTTCAAATAAGTTCAAAAAATGAAATCCCTTTGTAAGAGATGAGTTCTCGTTCGAAACCCTGATATTTCGAGAGAGATGTCCGTTTTGTACACGAAGTGCATCCAGTTTTTGTCGTAGCCCTCTCAACTTTTTAACACATGCTATGTGGGTGAAATGATGACAGCATGCCAAGTTTCAACATTTTCAGAGTTCATTTATAGTGCTTTTCCATTTTAGGGTCAACTAGCTCAAAAAAAATAAGTAAATGCACGAAATATACCAAATGAAGTCAGAAATTGTTGAAATTTTGTGATGTGCCTTTGAATGGTGCATTTTTTACACACAAAAAGTATGGAGTTCATTATTATAGTTTTTTCAAATTCTCAAATATGCAAAAAGAATTTTAATAAACATAGTTTTTAATTGAAAATAACAAAATAGTTAATAGTTTGGATAGTCAAAATAATTAATTTCGAAAATAGAAAATAGTTTTCAATTATTTATTCAATTTCAAACACTTTTCAGTATCATAGTTTTGTCAAATTCTCAAATATGCAAAAACAATTTTAATAAGCATAGTTTTTAATTGAAAATAACAAAATAGTTAATAGTTTGGATAGTCAAAATAATTACTTTTGAAAATAGAAAATAGTTTTGAATTATTTATTCAATTTCAAACACTTTTCATTATCATAGTTTTGTCAAATTCTCAAATATGCAAAAAGAATTTTAATAAACATAGTTTTTAATTGAAAATAACAAAATAGTTAATAGTTTGGATAGTCAAAATAATTAATTTTGAAAATAGAAAATATTTTTGAATTATTTATTCAATTTCAAACACTTTTCATTATCATAGTTTTGTCAAATTCTCAAATATGCAAAAAGAATTTTTATAAACATAGTTTTTAATTGAAAATAACAAAATAGTTAATAGTTTGGATAGTCAAAATAATTAATTTTGAAAATGGAAAATAGTTTTGAATTATTTATTCAATTTCAAACACTTTTCATTATCATAGTTTTGTCAAATTCTCAAATATGCAAAAAGAATTTTAATAAACATAGTTTTTAATTGAAAATAACAAAATAGTTAATTTTGAAAATAGAAAAAAATTGAAACTATATGAGAATTTATGGAGAAAATTAAACCTAAATTCAAAGTGACCTCACTTCGAATTCAGGTTTAATTTTCTGCATAATTTCAAATATTGTTTTAATTTTTAAATTTACAGTCACTTTAGGTCCGTAAGCCTGCTTTAGAGAGGAGCTCGATGGAGATGCTGCGACGGGGCTTATAAACTAGTGTTAGTCCCCCTCGCTGGGCGAGGTGGGACTAAACTTATAGTGCAGCCAGCGGAGGGGCTTTAGTCCCGGGTGGAGCCACGACCCGGGACTAAAGCCCCTCGCCTGCCGCCTGCCGAGCACGGGCCTTTAGTCCCGGGTCGTGGCTCCACCCGGGACTAAAGGGTGTCTTTAGTCCGGGCTCGAGCCCCGACCCGAGACTAAAGGCCCCTGCTTCCCGCCTTTTGGTCTGTCGAAAAAGGGCCTTTAGTCCCGGGTCGTGGCTCCACCCGGGACTAAAGGGTGTCTTTAGTCCCGGTTCGAGCCCCGAACCGGGACCAAAGATCCTACTATATAAGCGGGAGTTGGAAATTTCCAACCCAAATCGCCATTTCGTTCTTCTTCCTCGGACTCTCCTGCCCGGCGCGGCACCGACGAACTCGACGCCGCCAGGCTGCCCGCCGTCCTCCTCGCCGCCGCCTGCCGTCCTCCTCGCCGTCGTCGACGCCCTCCCCTCCCACTCCGGCCGGTAAGCCTCCCGCCCCCTCCTCCCCAACACTCCGGCCGGTAGAAGAAAAGAAGAAAAAAGAGAAGAAGAGAAGAAAAAGGAGAAGAAAAGAAGAAAAGGGAAGAAAAGAAGAAAAAGGAGAAGAAAAAGGAGAAGAAAAGAAGAAAAAGGAGAAGAAAAGAAGAAAAAGGGAAGAAAAGAAGAAAAAGGAGAAGAAAAGAAGAAAAGGGAGAAGAAAAGAAGAAAAAGGAGAAGAAAAGATTTTTTTTGTCCTTTAATTCCTATTGTTATTAGGTTTGTGCTAGATTATTAGGGTTAGTAATATTTAGAATTAGGTTAGGGTTACAAGAAGAAGAAAGATGAACAAAAATAAGAAAATAAGAGTAGGAAAAAGGAAAATAAGAAGAGGAGGGGAAGAAAAGAAGAAAAAGGAGAATAAGAAGAGGAGGAGAGGAGAAGAAGAGGAAAAATAGAAGAAGAGGAGAAGTAGAAGAAGAGAAGTAGAAGAAGAGAAGTTGAAGAAGAAGCGGAGAAGAAAATAGGAAAGAAGAAGAAGAAGAAGAAGAAGAAGAAGAAGAAAAAGACATTTCTACATATATAGATGCTTAATTAGTGTTTCTTAGATTATTTCTTAATTTTGCTATTGTATATGCTTAAGTGTTAATTGTTTATTTTACTATATATACAATTAGTTTATTTTTAGCAAGAAAATTAATAGAACAAGTTTATTTTTTTAGTTCATTTTACGATGCCTATCCCGCATCCTCGTCGTCGACTCGGCGGAGGATACCTGCTTGATCAGAGGGGCCATGTCCGGGACTGGGCTCCGCCCGGCTGGTATTTGAAGGTGCTACCTTCCGGGGGCGTAGGTTGGTGAGGAGCCAGCCCGTTGTTGACCCGATCCTTGTTTGGTGGTGGTCGCGTGGGCTAGTGATGGTGCCGAGGCTTCCGGACACCGCGGAGGTGGTACGTCACCGTGTCAGCGAGGAGGATGAGCACGTCCGTCGCTACATGGTTGCGTTGGAGGGCAGGTTCGAGCATACCTGCCAGGTTCTTCAGGGATCTCACTGGAGCTATGATCCTGTGATGGTTCCTTCTCTTTGGGTGTCCACCGCCCGCGACGATACCCGTCGGGCGCTACGGTTCTAGCTGTATCAGTGATGCTATATGTATGATAGTATTCGAGGAGTATTAGTGATAATATCCGACGATGTACGGACAAAAGAGATGATGTAGTTTTGCTTATAATTGAATGCATGCTAATTTGAATACTACTTTATTTTACGATTTGGTTTTGCTTATTGAATGCTCAAATTGGAAAAGTACTCCTACTTTGAATACTATGGAGAAATCTAGGAGTCCCGGGTGGAGCCACGACCCGGGACTAAAGTTGTTTTGGAACGGAGTTCCTGATAGAATAATTCTTTTTTGGTACAAAGTTCAACAAAGTCCTTTGACACTAGACAATGTGACATATAGAAGGGTAGATGAGATCAGGAAAATAAGATCATTTTCTACACATCTAGAATGTCGCCATTTTGTTAAATCCTTAAGTGTTAAGAGAATCCGTTAGACATATTTTAGAGTTTAGGTTCTAGCCAAGACCCGGGACTAAAGGTCCTCCTATATAAAACGACACTTCGAAGTTTCCAACCCCTCTTATATAGTTTGTTAGTTTATTAGTTAATCAAATGTCCGTTTTTTGCAGAACTATGGATCCACATATCAGGAACCTCGAAGAGGAAGAACTTCTCGAATATATAATCAAAGACGGCCCCGACGTTGAACTAGCTGAATCTCCGTCGTCATATCTAAACCCCTCCGGATATGGAATGGAGGTCGACCGACACGAAGATGAAGCCGATGGGGCAGGAGATAGGTCCAATGACGGAGAAGGTGATAGCTCCACTGATGGAGAAGCCGGTGGAGAAATAATAAAGTCCGGCGAGGTATACATATGAAGTTCGACAATCACTTGTAATATGTGAAAAATATTGGAGATAGCTCTATATTGTATACATATACATTCATTTGACGAATGTTTCTCCCTCTTAGGCCTCCACATCGATCAAAGCTACGAAACGAGGCCCGACTAGAAAGTTGGATGCACGGACACATTACACCTTTGTGGTGATATTGCCTACGGGTGAACCCAAGCTTCCTAAGAATGCTGCTGACACATTCAAGAAGCAATGCGGAGTTCTCGTTAGGGATCACGTCCCGATCAGTGTTCAGGAGTGGAACAAGCGCAAAGGGGCAGCCGATAGTGACTATGTCGCCGAAAGGTACAAAGATAATCTTTGGAATGATCTCATGTCACATTTCAACCTGCGAGAATGTGAGAATGAAGACGCCGCAAAAAACTGAGGGCCAAAGTCAAGCAGTGGACTCTAAAGAAGATGGCCGAACTGTTCCGTAGCTGGAAGAAGAAGCTATGGAAAAACTATCTGAAGACAAAGAAAGTGCCAGTATTCGAGGGGTATCTAGCCAAGCAGGCGAATCACTGGAAGGAATTTCAAGAGTACAAGGAGTCAGAAGATGCCCAGGCATTATCAGAAAAGAACAAGAAAAATGCCGAGAAGAAGAAATATCACCACAAGCTGGGGCCAAGGGGCTATGAGACTGCCATCCCAAAGTGGGATAAGAAAGAGCAAGATATGCTAGCTAAAGGCATCATACCTGAACCACTCCGTGATGAGTGGGAATTGAGAGCAAGAAATAGGTTCCTTGCGCATGGTGGTTCGTACGACGAAGAAACAGGGGACCTCATCTGCAGTGACGGTCTTAGGATACCCAGGGAGAATTGGAAAAAGATAGTGAAAGAAATTAAGGAGGGTAAAAGACAGTTCACTGCAGATAGAGAGAAAGATTTTCTCACACTGGTCCTCGGCAACGACGAACATGGAGGACGAACGCGAGGCTTCGGTCCTTCCTACCCGTGGTGGCTTGGGTTTGCCAGAGACCAAGACACTTACAGAAGCCGAGCGAGAGCAAAGAAGCGACAGCAGGATAAGGAGAATGACAAGTTCAACCAGTTGCTTGCCAGGATTAACGAGCAACAGAAGCAGATTGATGAGCTTAGAGGAGTAGCGCGCCAGGAAGATCCTGCACTCGATATTACCGGCGCCCCATCTAAGCGGAAAAGCAGCGTGGCTGAATTTGAGGCCCCGCCCGACGATGCACGAAGAATGATAGAGGGCGGTCCCGGCTACCCCGTGGATGGAATCAAGGAGTCAACATCATGTGAACTCCATCAGAAATTCAAGAACATATCCGTGAAGGTGGCCGTCGGACAAGCTTTACCTTCTGGCCCTGATGCACGCTAGCATGGCCGTGAGATTCCAGCTGGCTTTAATAAAGTCGGGGTGGATGAAATCATGGCGGGGTTTCATGATATGGAGCTCGACATAGCTGGACCCGAAGATGAGAGGACACTCGGAGAAGTACTGGGTGGAGTCATCCTATGGGACAAGTACTACATCAAGCTTCCAGGCTTGGCCCCAAGGACAACACCGCCTCCGAGTCGTCGCAGGTCACCTACACGTCCATCACCTCCAAGCCCTCCACATGAAGACGGCCAGCACAACACGAGTCCATCTCGATCACCGCCGCCGGACTTGGGTCGTCCGTCTCTGTCGCCGCCCCCTCCGGATACTAAGCGGAAGCGTGCCAGCAAGAACGCTCCGCCGATGATTTCTAAGCGACGGAGCTCCCCAAAGCGCAAACTGTCGCCCCTCCCAAAGGTACCTCATGCTAATCTTCCTATCAGACCTTATGATCGTACCGCCGAGGAAAACGCCAGGATAGCAAAGGAACATCATGATGCGCAGATGAAAAAGAAGGAACCCGAGCCCCGCCCGGAATACACCGAGAAGCAAATAGCATTTGCAAAATACTTCACGAACCTTCCATCACAGTATGACTTGCACCATAAGCCTGATGACTATACACGCACATTGCAGAAGGAAGTGAAAAAGAGCAGATCACGTGCAAGTGCAAGTGGGAGCAAATCAAGTTCAACTACAAGCAAAAAAAGATCAGACGTTCCTCATCTTGGACAACAGGCCAAACAGTCGATCCCACCCCTCAGGGTGTTACCCGAGAATGTCCCCCCTCTGGTGCAGGGGCAAGATTTGGAATTAGCAAAGAAGTGGGCGGATGAATGGGGTATCCCGGTTGAAGACATTCTGGCTTCCCAGGACGACAGGTTACCCAAGGCTGTGGTAGCCCCTAAGCCACAGTTTGTCATGCGAGCGCCTTTGGTCAGCAAAGATGATCTCTCAACAAATATGCATTACTTGCATACATGGTACTTAAGTGAATCAAAGAATGGGAGAACGATGATCGTGGTGAGTGTCCCACGGGAGTACTACGGCCGCCCCGAAGAAATCCATATCGACTTTGATGAACTCTTCCAGATGTACAATGCCGACGCCCTCGACAAATCGCTTATGAGTTGCTATTGTCTGTAAGTTTTTCAATTCGTTGTCTACATATAACTTGTTTAGTTATTTCAATTCAT
This sequence comes from Hordeum vulgare subsp. vulgare, assembly GCF_904849725.1. NCBI lineage: Eukaryota > Viridiplantae > Streptophyta > Magnoliopsida > Poales > Poaceae > Hordeum > Hordeum vulgare. The sequence continues at coordinate 15,615,111 of NC_058523.1, forward strand.
TGTCTACATATAACTTGTACTCTATTATGCAGAATGAAGATTCTGGATTGTAAAAATAGGAACATCCTAAATATTGGGTTTATTGACCCAGATAAAATACATATAGCGATGCTAACTGATAAACCCAAGGAGACGGAGGAAAACCTTCTAAGGTTTCTAACAGATAAAAATTTCCGTGACCACATACTGTTTCCATACAACTTCAGGTGAGGGTCTTTACTCTATTGTGTCCATTCACTTATAAGTGTAATTGATAAGTTACTCACACACACACACACACACACACACATATATATATATATACATGTGCAGCTTTCATTGGATTCTGTTGGACATTCAAATTGATAAGGGAAGAGTTGATGCCTTCGACCATTTATCGAGACCCTTGGAACAGTTCCAAAGCCTGCAGGACATGCTCCAAGGGTAATTTCAATCATTCTTGCGCTCTATCGGTCTTTTTCGATGATTTTCTGATATATCAATTAATGAAAAACTTAGCAAATCATTTTCCTTGTCGGGCAGGGTTTGGAAGCGGTTCAAGTGCGTGACTCCCGGTATCGAGCCTGAGAAGCTGACCTTTAGAGCGGCTCGGGTAAGTAGTAGTATGATATACTTCTATTTTCAATACATTTATGATGCTAGATTATTATTTTGATTATATATATTCTATTCTCGTAAAGTGCGACCAGCAGCCACGGGGGACGCATCTATGCGGATACTATGTTTGCGAGACCATTCGCACGTTTACCTCTGAGCACAAGGATCACAGATACGACGTAAGCAATGAACATTCACACCTCTATTTTTACCCGTCATTCTTTGTTATCATGATTGATATTCATATTCATCTCCTCTTCTTATATAGTACACGGCCATGAGGGAGAAGTCCCTACCAGAGCAACGCGCGATTGCTGTTGCAGAGGAGCTTGCGACCTTTCTGAGGACGGAAGCTATAGATGACAAAGGATGATTTAGTGTAGCTAGGGGCCATTACTGATGTTGAAACATGTAATCGAATAGACGGGCTCTAGTCCCGATAATTCAGATCTCCATATAATTGTATATATATGCTCGCTTGTAAGATAAGTTAATCTTATATATATATGCATAATTATTTCTATTTAGAATTATATGAAAACTAATTCCCGAACACCAAACGAGGCATCACGTTAATCTCCCGAACACCTAAACCTTAAAACCCTAAAAACCCAAAAATAAACAAAATCTGCAGAAACTCTTTAGTCCCGGTCCGTGTTAAGACCCGGAACTAAAGGGCCTGCCCCTGAGGACGCTCCGAGGCGCCCACGTGAAGCACCTTTGATCCCGGCTTGGAACAGGGCCGGGACTAAAGGTTAGGCCTTTAGTCCCGCCCCTTTAGTCCCGGTTGGTGAACCGGGACTAAAGCCCCTTACGGGCCGGGGCTATAGGCCGTGTCCCCACTAGTGGCCGTATCACCAACCATATACTAAATATTGCTACAAATGCAGTACAGATCAGTCAATGCATATGGAGATACAACGTAACACTTCTTGCTAGTTTTTAAAAGAAATAGTTGGAGAATTAAGAGTGTCCTACTGTATGTTATTAAAAGTCATACATATGTAAATAAAAGCATTGGTGTTGATTGTTTTCCGACATAAAATAGACGTGGTAGAAACATGTGTTCGAGTCAACAAAAATATGATTCTTATTTCACTTATTTATATATGAAACTAATGCAATATATGTCAAGTCAGAAAACCAAATAGCTCCACAAGGCTTGTGAGAGCGTTAGTGGCCAAGATGATCAGGTGGGACCAGCAGAACAACGTCGTTAGTGGCAGCGTCGGACTTAAAGGGATCTAGGTTAGCTTGGGCAGCCACTCCGGCGGACAGCTAGTACTGGCGGATGACTTGGAAAGCAGCGGCGGTGGACGGCGTGGAATACAACTTTGGCGGACGCGTCGGCTGATGGTGTGGAATGCGGGTCCGGCAGGAGGCTCACCGACTGCGGATGCGGCCGGATCCGAAAGAGGAACGGAGGCGGAGGAAGTGTTCGTGACGAAAATTAAAGGGAAATGGATAAGTTTCCATCGGACGGGCAACCGTTCGGTTTATGTGCGGACGCCATAGTGACGGGCGCTGCCAAGAGCCCGCCATCGCTACATATCAGTGGCGGGCATTACTTTCTAACCGAAACAACTAATTTTGTACATTTTTCAAATTATTTGAACTTCAAGCTTTTTCCATGGTTAATACAGACTATCCAAAACGATGTGCAAGAACTTGGCTTTTTCTTATTATGTTTGTTATTTTCCTGGCATTAACTAATTTTCTGACGGCACGCTAAAAAGGATAGAAGGCTCTTCATTTCGAAGGTGCGTGCAGAAGACTCCAAAAGCGATGAAACTTTGCATGGTATCTTCATTCAACCCCCGTAGGACACCTCCTATACATATCGAACAACCTCCCCCCTAAGTGTCGGGGTTTCAAACGGAAACCAACACCTGACACACAAAACCACATTTTTCTAAATCATTTGAACTTTAAATTTTGGCCATGGTTATTACAGACCATCCAACGCAGTGCTAGAAATTGGGTTTATTATTATTATTATGTTTGCTATTTTTCAGGCATTAACTGATTTTCCGACCATCCTAAAAATATAGCAGGCTCCTCATTTGGAAAGCGCGTGCAGAAGAGCCCAGAAAGCGATGAAACTTGACATGTTGTCTTCATTGGACCTCAGTAGGGTTTGCTAATAATTTGAAATCGGTAAAAAACTTGATGCACCACCAGTACAAGTCGAACACTCTCTGCCTAAGTGTCAGGGTTTCAAACGAAACCGATGCCTTACACACAAAACTACATTTTTATAAATTATTGGAACTTCAAACTTTTTGCATGGTTAGTACACATTTTTATAAATCATTTGGGCTTCAAACTTTTTCTAAATCATTTGTACAACCCGAACACTCTCCCCACAAGTTTGAACGAAATACCGTGGCATGCCACAATACTCAATAATATATTTTAAATCATTTGATCTTTAAACTTTTTATAGGTTTACTACACCCCAACCAAAGCCCAATTCTCAAATTTGCCACTTTGTAGGTTTAGTAAAAATGTTTTTTAAAGTTTATTCACACTTACCATATGTGTGGTGGGCGGCTTAATGTGCCCGCCACTACAAATCATTGATATTTTTTAATGTTGTTGATACAAATTGCCGAAACATATGTGTGGCGGGCAACACTGATTGCCTACCACTTCTACCTTATATAGTAGTTATGGGCTCTTGGCACCAGTCGCCACTATGGCCTGTGACTACAAGTGGATCTTAATAAGCGTTTACTTGTGGCGGGTACGTGTCACCACCCATCACTTCTATGAGAAAAGCAGTGGCGGTACCTAAATTTTACCCGCGAGTGCAAATTTCCCAAACTAGTACCGATGGGTGAAATGTAGCACCCTCTACTCATAGGAGTTCATATATGCCTTTTCCGAGCAATGACCACATCGATCTGTCGCCCTACAATCGATATGCGGTTGCCAAGAACCTACTCCGGTGCCACCCATCGTCTTCCCCCCATCATTAACCACACCGCATCAACCCATTGAGTTCCGCTTGCAATATAAACACCATCCCCGGCTACGGGAGGAGCAGGAGGACAAGTTCTGACATGCACATGCCGACGGGGCATACAATGTTGACCTCCTCGAGGAGCATCGGCGCATCGAGGAGCCGCTCGCCGCCAACCTGTCCATGGGCTCTGCCATATTGCCAGCCGGCCCGGACATGAACCTGCCCGAGCAGGAGGCGTTGTTGGAGCCGTACCGCTCCATCCGCCAGATCCTCCTCGATCGCTAGCAGTACCACCAACATTAGGTGGAGTTACAAGCCACCTACAGGGAGTTCAACGAGGCAGCGAATAAGGTGTGGGACAAGAGTGAGAGCAGAAGGACATTGCCAACTCCACCACAACTATGCCCCATGACGATCACGAAGCCGACACATCCGTGGGCGTCGTTGGTAGCGAGAAAGAGTCATCCATGGTGGGTCATCACCACTTGGGTCCCAAGAAGGCCACCGCTCCTACCCTTCCGTTGAAACCAAGGTTGGTGGCTTCAACAACATCGGTCGATTAGCCGCCTGACGGCGACGTGGAGGTGGACAACTTCACTTCCCGGTCTCCGAAGGAGGAGGTTACGAAGGCGTAGCTTGAGAGCGTCGAGACGGAACTAGAAAAGGTGAAGCTTCAGTTCTCAGGGCTCAGGGCCGGACATGGGGAACATGCACTGGCGATCATTTCGTTCTTTTTTATGGAATATATCTAAATTGTAATGAATATGCTCCGGTTTATATGAAAATCCATCGTGCTTGCATAAATTTCATTCGGTCTGCTGAACTGTGTTTGAAATGTATGCGGGCAGAGCTGCATGGCCGCTTCCGGCATCAGTGTCCATGGATTGGTCCCGAACTGTCTATGACGGATGTCGAAATAAATTTATGGGCCAGCGCTGGAAATGCCCTAACACTTCATATTCCTTTTATGCATGATATGGCGCAAGAGCCACAAACACATGCAAGTGATGTATCACCATTAAACTCTGTTGCCAAACTATTAACGCCAATGTAAGATTTTCAAACTCCATTAAAATCTCAAGTGTATAATTAATCTGGGTGAAATTCTGCTTCTTCCTAATACACGGTTTGATGGTAAGGAGAATATCGGAACATACGGTTGTAGGATCTTGTTTGGCTATGTTTATAACATGTTGGCATATCTTAGAAATGGTGTCTAGTCCTTCAGTATTTAGTAATGAAAAGACAATATTTGTTGTCTATTGGTTTTCTGTAGAGGACACCCAAGAACTCTTCCATGGATTTGTTGTCTATTACTTCACACCGACTCTCCAAACAAAATCACACCAACTCAAATAGGGGGAGTCAGTGCACTTGCTAACTATAACTATAGAACAGAACCCTCGATGGGGTATTCTTGTTCCTCTCCAAAGTAAACTCCCAATGCATCTCATTCCTTATGAGATTACACTATTAGCCCTCATTATTTTTGGTTCTGTGGTATCAACATTAAACTCTGTTGCCGAACTGTTAATGCCAATGTAAGATTTTCAAACTCCATTAAAATCTCAAGTATATAATTAATCTGGGTGAAATTCTGTTTCTTCCTAATACATGGTTTGATGGTTGTAGGATCTTGTTTGGCTATGTTTATAACATGCTGGCATATCTTAGAAATATTGTGTGGTCCTTCAATATTGAGTAATGAAAGGACAAGACCAATGTCCTGTTAGGACATGGGCTCTAGTTTTGGTTCTGTGGCATGTCTGAAAAATTCTGCATTACGGCAGTGGTTGCTGGAAAATATTGTGCCATGACACAACCTATGTATTTAATATCGAGCTTGGGCCTCAAAGCAATATTTGTTGTCTATTGGTTTGCTGTAGAGGACACCCAAGAACTCTTCCATGAATTTGCGTAAAGACGTGGAGAATTACTTCACACCGACTTTCCAAACAAAATCGCAGCAACTCAAATAGGGGGAGTCGGCGCACTTGCTAACTATACCTATAAAACAGAACCCTCGATGGGGCATTCTTGTTCCTCTCCAAATTAAACTCCCAATGCATCTCATTCCTTATGAGATTACACTATTAGCCCTCATTATTTTTGCTCTCCTCCCGCACTTGGCCATTCTCCCTCTAGCAACTACACATGACTGTGATGCAGGTCAAAATAGTTATTTATAGCAGGTCAGTGAATGGGCATAGTGTATGCCCCGGACATTATTCCTTCACCAAACATCACATGCCAGATGCTGCGGCCATTCATTTCTACCGTGCCTGTTCTCCTTTGCTTGTCGAGAAAAGGGAAATGGCCTGTCATGAAATTGCAGTGAGTTAAGCAGATCGTTTAATTTTGGGCCTGGAAAATTTGCTAAGATTATTTTCTTGACCATATCTAAAGCCAATCAAACCTAACCCCTTAACCGTAGAAACTGGATTGATCTGAGCATTCACCCCATTCGAAGGGCTTAGATTGGCAACGCGGTAGTTCTCAAATGTAGCAATCCACTCAGTAAAACAAACATTCAAAAGAAATTGTAGATAAGTCCCCTTTTCAAGAAGATGGATACTTTATATTAAATGATGACTCACTGAAGAAACACTCTGTTAATTAAAACAAAACTATAAATATATCTCATAAATAAGATAATGACATATGAGTATTAAAGAAAAGATGCACAAAATAAGGGAATGTTTTCTTGTACAAAAGAAGGGAATGTGAGAGAAATGGGAAAATGGAAAATCTAGAAGAAATAAATTCGTAAGTATTCTAACAAAACTGGGGATTTAAGAAAAGCTCACAAATAATTATCCAACCCTCGTGATGTCCACTCTTCTTTTTCTGCATTTCCTGTTCGTAACATTTTTCTAACAAGTTATCTTCAAAGCTTTATTGTGTTCACAACGCTCACGGTCTATAAGTATCTCACTCATTTTTGTTTTTTCAATGTTTTTTCTTACATTTTCAAAAGTTAATTTATTATTGAACTATCATGTACCCCAACTAGCACATCATCTATTTAGGGGCTAAATTTGTCCGAATTAGAAATTTGAGAATCAAGGAGATATGATTTTTAGCATTTAGATCCCAAATTAAAAGAGGCAAATTTTTTGATTAATTTCACAAATAAATATAATACGACTTCAGACTACTATCCAGTAACAAGTTGGACATGTGAAAGTAGCCGACATGGCATTTCACCCCACTTGCCTCGTAACCTAGACGGCAGGGTGACGGCTCCCTATCTAGCCTTCCCACGACTGGCAATTTTGTGACAACCCTCCCCCTTCTCTTTTTTCTGGTGGTAGGGTTATGATTAATTTTAATGTTTGATCTCCATTCATTGGTGGTGAAACAGATTGTATCATCATCGGTGTGGAATAAGTCCTCCCCACCCCGTCCTCGTTCCAACGATGCTTCATGGTGTTGTTGGACGTGTGTGCAGGGTCGAGCGTCCATCAATGGATGCTCCGCGGGCCGGGGTGTTAGTTTCACTATCAAAACACGGTCATTCGATGGGTCAGTGCTTTCGGCAACACACTTATTGAAAAACATTGTTGTTTGCAAACTGTTTTTCCATGCAGTTGTGGTGGTTTTTAAGAATTTACTTGACTTGAATGCATTACCAGTTGTCTCACATGTTTTTTATCTTAATGAACATCATATCTCCTAGCTATAAATGCCAGATGGATAATTCCATTCATTGGGCTTGGATTGTACTGTCCCATAGGCAGATCATAAATACCACAAGATTTCATCTGTATTAGCCCAATGATCCAACCAAGAGGCAACCATTAGTCCATACTCTACATCATACTCTACCAGCAGATCCCATACCTAGCCATTGCCATCTCCTTAGTTTTGTTCTAGCTCATGGAGTAGATTAGTAACTCTCCTTAATTTTGTTGAACCTTACTAATTCCATACAACAAGATCACAAAATCACCGTGACATCAAAATTAATCTACTGAGTGTACAAAAATTAATCGTTCGTTACTGCTCTTGCTAGCTTATCTAACAGATGCATCGATCATTGTCAGACCTAGCCACACTAGATACACTCCATGTATATGCTAGATGACCATATTATAGACAAACAGACCCACAAGTTACGACTACCCGCCGATCAACCTATATATGGTCAACTGTCCACTCGCAGCACAATATCCATCAACACCATCTGCAGTTCTGGATACACTCTTCTGATTTATCAGTTCTCTCATCAGGAGGGCTATCTATGGGCTCTTCACCTTGTTCCTAATCCTGAGTACCTTCCCAATATATGCATACTCAAATCATAGATATTCATGACCTTGCAAGTAAACAATCCTTAGGTTATACCATTAGGAAATACTTGGTAAATTGCTTACGAAGAAAGCAAAATACATGGTACTACAATAGCAAAAAAACTTATTAAGCTCAACATGGTACTTCCCGATTGAATGTCTTAGCCCGTGCTCGTAGCCCAGTGAGTGTGAGATTATCTTCTCCTGGTGCCACTGGATGGAACTCCCACCTTTGTTTCTTCAAATACGAGTTTTACAGTGGTTGGCATTTTTTTTCATCCGTTCGTTGAGGCAGATCTAACGGTGATAAAATAGTTAGTACTTGGTAAGGTCGGTACTGAAGTTTGTGCAGGCCCTTCACTTAAGTCAAGGGTAAATTAGTCCATATACCCTTCTCGGAATAAAATTATTAAATTTAATCAGTGAGGCTATGAGGGCGTGGGGGTTGGGGGTGGGGGTGGTTGGGGGCTGGCGAACAAGAAGACGATGAATCTTGCCGGGCACGAGAAGGAGGACGAGGACTTGGATCCGGCAAAAACATTGACCTGGATCGAGTAGACGTGGATCTGGTCGTGGTGATCGGTTGGAAAAAAAGATATTTTTCCTGGACCATTATGCCCTTTTTCAGAATAAAACTACTCCCTCCATTTTTGTATACAAGGGCACAAACTCATATAATAGGTACCAATGTAAAATTTAATGTGTGCTTTGCAAGACAACTTTTATTTTCATTTACTGGGATCATTAATACGTAACACGCAAGCAAAGAAATTGAGTGCAGGGGTAACTGGTTGTCATTATGGATGCATGCATGCATGCAGGTATTAAATAGGTTGCTAGTACTACCTCCGTCACGGTTTAGAAGGCACGGTTAGATTTACGTGCATTTCCAGAATAGACAAGGTTTAAGGCGCATTGCATTTACTCCTAGCAGCTAATTAGTACTCCGTTGTACTTCTTCTATATGCATGTGTAGTGTGAATGCTATTTTTCAACTCATTTTACAGCCAATCAATAACCACCTAGGTACTAGAGAATTTTCATCCGCGCCTTCTAAACCGTGACGGAGGGAGTACAAAGAAAATATCATTAATTTTGCCTTGATTTCTGTGGGTGACCTTGTATAGATGCAAAAATGTATGTTTCATAATGACCTTGTATAAAGTAAATGGAGGGAGTATTAAACTTAATCAGTTTAAATCCCCCAACAGATTGGACGGCTAATATAATTTCAAGGGGTAAGTACTGGGTACTCGGAGTACTATGCCAATCACCGTAAAGCAGCTCCCAAATAGTATAAATCCGACCAGATGTGTCATGTCCACGAACAAGCATCTCATACCTGCCTTCTCCTGCCTCCACCATAGTTTATATCAAGACTAGATGTTGTGATTTGCTTGTCACCGACCATTTTGGTGCCATTAGCACTTATGACTTGGACCTTAGATACAACAGAGGTTTCATTATGTAATAGTTCCACTAAGGCAAAACTTATAAAATTATCAGAACTTCCATAATTGACTAATATTAAGATTTATTGTTGTCCTACAAATTCGGTCTTTTTACCAGATGAGAGACTTACAGCTTGTTCCTGGTCAGCATCAATTTCCTCAGAAGAATTGTTAGATTGTTCCACACTTATTAGATTATTATCAGGTGATGCGGTACATAATTCTTCAATTATTGCGATAGAGACTTGAGTTGGACATTTGTGACCTGATGCAAATTTATACTTAAAACAGTCCCCTCTCAATCTTCTTTGATTCTTTAGGTCAACCCATTTTGCAAAATTAGTGCCTTCAACAGCCGTTCCCACTGAGGTGGGAGGAGTCTGCAGTTCATCTGGGTGCAGTCCTAGCTTGCCAAATCTGCGTGATTGTGCCATTTCTTAGGCACATAAGTGTTGGATTTGAACCAGCCAACTTAGCTTCTTGCAACAGCGGAAAGGATACGGCTGCATCAACTGTTATGGGCTGGTGGAGAACAATAGCAGCATGAATGTTCTCACGCAGGCCCTTCAGAAATTTAGCAACAAAAAAATTCTCATCTAGGTACGGTTGTGTGTCAAGAGCTCATGCATCAAGAATTCCAATTCTTGGTAATAGCTATTCACATCACCATATTGTCTTATGTCTAATGTTTTTGTCATACTTGTGAAGTACTGATCCTGGCCTAATTTCTGACAAATTGCCACACAGAGTGACACCCAACTCAGAACTCCATGTTGCACCTCATAAGTTTGCAACCGTAATGTTGCAGTCCCAGTAAAATGCAGAGTGCCATAATCAATCATATAGTCCACATGACTGTTAAACATGTGAGAATACTTCTCTTCTTTTTCTTTCCAGATAGGATTAGTGTCATTGAATTCAAGAAAATTGTTTTAGACAAATTTACATGGTGATAATCCTCTCTCGGTGAGCTTTCCTAGCGCAACCCTGAACCTCCATCCTGACAAACAAAGTGATCCATAGGAATTACATCAGACATTCCTCGCCACTCACCCTGTGCATTATTACTAGGAGTGTAGGAATGTGGTCCTGGTGAAAAATACACCAACGCCGTCCACCTAGCACCCAATCCTTCCACACGAGATTCCAAATGATTAACCACTCGAACCATACATTCCTGTGATTTGAGGAGGACATCTCCTGTCGCCATCAGTTCCTGACAAGCTGAAGTGTTATGTGTTGTTGGAATTATGTGTCCTGCAACTATATTCAAACATTGATATAGGAATACTAATATTCGGAATACCTCATTATGGAATTACACATGTATTTATGCATGGAATTGTTTTACATGATTGTCATGGAGTTATCACTTGTTGGAACGTACTTAAGTTATATGCTTAAGGAAGTTGGTCGATTATCACTTAATACAATATACTATTTATATTGGAAAGACGGCCCGGATACATTGATGATTGGAAGGAGCTAGATCGTATAATTAGATTAGATCCCTAATATTGATCTACATATTTAGAGGAATTTACTCTCTATTATGGCGTGTTGCTCACAAACGTGTGCTCCGGGGACATAATGGGTAGAATCCGTTAACAGATAAATATGATCGTGGTTGGCAATTTGATCTGGACTCTATTCCGGAAAACTAGTTAAAAAGACTAGGAATCTTATCTGTATAAGAGGTGGACTCTTTGGAAAGACACTATAAGAAGGTCCCTACCCCCTACCCTCAGATATGTGAATTGTGAGCGGCACCACGGATAAGCGCAGAGGAATAGGGGTAGACCGAAACCCTAAATATCTAACATGCATGTAGTGTTGTCTCGGCTGCATCCGTCAGGCCATTGAGAACAAGCTCAACAGTGGGAGATCCATATCAACTACTATAACTTGAGTAGCCCTCTGTTGGCCCTCAACCGCCGTCATCCTCGCCGTGAGAGTGGAATGCAGATTTTTTTTGAGCACCTGCATCCGGGCCCTTCTATCATGTCTCTCCAATGCCGCTTTAAGATTTATGCGACACAACTAACTTTTTACATGGAATTTCTTTTTTCTTTCTCTCATATAGAGCATGTCTTGAAGTTCAAACATTTACAATGCGACAAAACTTTGTAACATTGGCCATAAAAACAATTTACTACTCCCTCCGTTCCTTAATATAAGTCTTTTTAGACATTTCACTAGAGGGCTACATAAGAAGCAAAATGAATGAATCTATACTTTAAAGTATGTCTATATACATCCGTATGTAGTTCTTTTAGTGAAACCTCTTAAAAGACTTATATTTAGGAACGGAGGGAGTAGAATCTAGGATAAATCTAAAAGTTTTTTTGGTTCGACATAAATACTAAAAACAAGATTTTTAATCAAATAAAAACTTATGTTGTATATTTATGTTGGACCAGAAAATCTAAAAGTTATATCATAGATTATAGTTAGAAAGCTTTGCTGTTCTACAAAGATTTGAGCTTCAAGACATGTTCTATAGGAGAGAACCAAAAGAGAGAAACGTATTTGCCCGAATCGTGATGCGGGGAATGGATGGCCAGGATAGAAGGGCACGGGTGCAGGTGCTCCAAAACATGTTTTCGCGTGAGAGTGGGAGATCCACACGCCGTCCTAGACTCTCTGATCTACCGCCGCCGGGATCAGCAAGTACTTGGGAGATGCCGTTCTTCTGCAACTGATCCACATGCCACCAATTGCGTCAATTAAAACACACGAGACATGGATTTTACCTCTGCTGCAAGGAAACAGCAGAAACCTTCCCGTGTTGTCAAATCCGCAGGCAAAGAAATCGTCCACCAGCACAGCTTGACGAGAGGGCAAGGAACCTCCACACGTCGCGCGACTAAGCGAGAGAACACAAGGATTTTACGAGAGAACCAACCTGAATCGCACCACCATTGCCACCAAACTCGAAACAGAACCTCTGGCTATTTTTTGGGCTTTCCGGAGTGTATAGGATAAGATCTGAGGATCAGAAGGCTCTAGATAACAATTGTAATGAATCCTAAACTAAAGGTAGTGCACCAAATAGGATTTGGGGATCAATTATGCTTGGATTCAATGGAATTCAAGATTACAGTATTTGGGAGGAGAGGAAGAACCCAGGAAGAAAGGGAAAGTATTCTAAGTCATCTTAGACACCCCTGTCGCCTACCTCCTTCGTATCTTCTGCTCACTGTTCTTGTTGCGCCAGAAGCTGTACAATGGAATGGGCCTCAAACTACGAATTGGAGTGGGCTACCAGCGTGACAAGATTCTTGCAGCGAGTAGCGTGATATTGTAATATTGCGCCTGCCAACTTGCCTACCGATGCCAAACGTACACACACTAGGTATGTGAGTGGTAATCCCAATGGCACGAATGGCTGAGCATATGCTCCCTTTGCGTCAATTCCCCATGCATCGTATTCCCATAGATCACCATATATGTAACAATCTAGTGCCAGTAAATGTTTGGTAAATGTTTGGCATGATCACCCTCCCGATCATGCCTATGGTCTATCTTCAGTCACATTAAAGCTACTAGTCTCAGGGGAACCATGGGTCCATAAGCTACTTGCATATATAGGAGCATGGCCCAACCACTGGATGCTCCTAGACTTTGATGTATTATCGGCCATCTGATGCTTTTTTTTTTATCTTGCACAAATCATGTCTCCAGTGTCAGAGTATAAATACCAAGCAAAGGCAACCATTAGTCGACACTCTACATCATACTCTACCAGCAGATCACATACCTTGCTATCGTCGTCTCCTTAATTTTGTTGTAGCTCACGGAGTAGATCAGTACATATCAAGGAATAGGGGTAGACCGTGTCTGTATATTCATTACACCCTTAATTTTGTTTTACCTGACTACTTCCTCCATATCTAAATACTTGTTATTGAGGAACACTAATACAAGTATTCCGGAGTAGTTCCATACAGCAAGATCACAAAATCATTCTAACTCTGATTGTACAGAAACTAAATGTTTGTTACTGCTCTTGCTACCTTATCTGACAAACGCACCAATCACTTTCAGATCAAGCCACAGCAGAGAAGCTCCATGTCAATGCTAGATTGCCATCTTACAGAGAAACAGGGCAACAAGTTACAACTACCTTATTGCTGACCAACCTGTGGTCAAGTTTCCACTGACATTCCCCGCAAAAAAAAAAGACTTCCCACTAGCAGTCCCCACAAAAATATCTTGCCACTGGCAGCACAACCTCGATCATCACCATCTGCAATCCTTGATAAACTAGCCTGATCTCCAACATCATTATCGGTTCTCTCATCGTGAGGGCCATCTATCAGCTCTTCAGCTAGTAGTGTCCTCGCACCCTGTTCCAGCATCTCCTCACCTTCCCGAGCACCTGCCCAAAATATGCATTACAGAGATTGTATACAATCAGGAGCTTGCTAGCAAAATAATCGCATAGGCCATATACCATTGGGCAACACATGGTAAATTGCTGACGAAAAAAGCACGGGAAGGAGCACAAAGTACTAGGGACTAAAAGAAACCACATGCAATACATGGAGATTGGAGAATCAACCTTTAGGATTCTAGCCATACTCCCATAGGTATAATATACTGAATTTCAATGTGATAGCATTGGTAGGAAATTAGGTACCCCTTCGCAGGTTCATCATGTAGCGAAGGCGATTACTACTCCCCCCGATCCATCATATTAATTATCACAACTTTAGTATAAAGTTGTACTAAATCTGCCATGATTAATTTAGGTCGGAGGGAGTACGTTTCATGAGTTTTGCTCAGAGTGAGTCGGTTGACTTGGCTACAAAGTAAGGGTTCATTGAGGGCGGCTATTCTGCACCCAGGATCATCTACACCTGCATATGAACAATTCAAAAAAATCTGAATTTTTTAAGCATCCAAGATGCTCATGTGGGCAAGGTGCGTCCAAGATTTCAAGGTGTTTGGGCATCTGAAGAGCTCATGCTAAAGAAAGCAAATTTCAGGTGTCCCAGAAAAAATGAAAAGAACACTATCCGGAGTCTATTTTTTTGGCACAAGCTCCTCAAATGTCCAAACAATCTGAGATTTTGCTAGCACCTTGTGTAAATGAGCATCTTGGATTCGTAAATTTCAGATGATTTCAATTTTTTACCTTTTTAAAAATTTATTGTTCACCATGTGTCGATGAGCCTGGGCACCGTTTTGAATTATCGGGGCACATTTCCTAACAACACTCTTGTTATCCAAATAAGCATGTAAATAGTATTTACCATTAAAGCACACTGGTAGTAAGGAAAACTATAATTATGGTTATTCACAATTTTTTGGTTACAACCCTTGTTAGGACCTGTGGATTTCCTTCATGTGTTATTGCTCCTTTTTTTACTTTTCTCATATTTGGCTTCTGTATGGTACTGATATAACTATACATGAGTATATTCCCTGATACAAGATCAAGTCCTTCGTTCTATAAAGAGTACAATATATTAGCTTCTGCCTTGACTTTTGCCCATATCATACACGAAGATGCATTGACTGTAGCAATGCCTCGGGTCTTTCTTTATTCGAGTCATAACCACTATCAGAAATAAACAGCTTGTCTGATTTCCTTAAAATGTCAAGTAGAGAGACAAACAAATAAACCATTGTTTAGATGTTCCTGAGCCCGACTAACTTTGTCACAAGCACATAGTATTAATTATGTAACAACTACCATGCCGTATAACAAGAATTACCAAACACAATAATGAAAAGCTAGCATCAGACAAGCTGCCCAATAACTATGGTTGACTAGGACAGACAAGAACGCTTACCACTTGACACGGTCGGTGACGATAACAATGATGGTGGGAAGTTACTATATGCGTGGCCATACTTACGACCACATATTCTCTCAAGCTGGAATGTTTTGATGTCCAACGTGAAACAGTTTGGACTGAGCGGAGAGACTTCCCTCCTAAGCAGGAGCAAGTACCTCCCCACTGAACCTGCTAACGCGTAGGAAAAACCAGGTGAGAGCGTGATTGTCTTCACCTTCTGCCACTGGATGGAACTCCCAGCACTGTTTTGCATCATCATGGTATAATGCAAGCTGATGTAAGGTGGTCTTGATTCAAGTACAAACATCCCAGGCCTGCCTTCCCCTGTCTCCACCATGGCTATATGAGTATCCAAGCTTCTACAGCTTTTGGCTTCAGGTGGAGGTTCAGCAATGGAGAACTCCATCCTTGATGTGTCGAACACCAGCAGTTTCATTTCATCTCTGCCAAAAAAGGTTGGAATGGTCACCCAGTAGAAGCAGCCATGGGCGTATCTGCGAAAGTAGAGCGGAATAATATCTGTCGACGTTAGCAAGTCAGAAAACAGATCACCCCATGGCTGTGATGGACCAGCTCGCCATTGTCCCGTGCTGGATGAGAAGACAAAGCCGAATAGCTTGGCTTCTCCCTGCACCATCAACATCACTCTGAACGAAGCCTCCTCCTCCTCGTCGTCGTCGTCGTCGCGGTCGGAGGGAATCAAAAAGGCCTCACTTTTCCCAACAGCCGTAGCTGCTAGGTGTTGAGGGAATGGGGGGAGCACAAGGTACCGCCGGTGCAAGGGGTCGCACACCGCGGTCTCCCAGATGGTTGGGTTTCTCCGGGTCCAGTCGGTGTGGTCGTGGCTGCGGGGTCTGTCGAGGAGGACGCGGCCGTCGCGGATGTCCCGCACGATCCAATCGCGGGCGCGGGCGGGGGCGGGGAGGAAGGAGAAGGAGAAGTCGCCGGCGAGCGAAACGGCGTTGGCTGCCGATGCGGAGGAATGTGGCGGTTCGGCGGGGCGGAAGGCTCCGTTAGACAGGAAGCCGAGGAGGGGCGGGGCGTGGAGCCTGCGGTAGCGCCGGAGGAAGGAGCGGTCGGCGACGGTGCGGCGGAAGGAGACGCAGGCGGCAGAGGCGCGCACGAGATCGGCTGCGTCGGGGACGCGGAGAAGGATATCCACCACGAGCTCGCCTGGGATCGGCAGCGAATCCATTGGGAGCAACGCGGAGCTTGACGCCGGCGGCGGCGTGTGAGCGAGCAACGCTGGCGTGTGGTCTTCCTAGATCGCCTGCCTAAATGGGCCGTGCAGCCCACGAGAGAAACAGATTAAATAAAACTAACTCCTTATGAGAACCACAATGTAAACTACTCTCTCCGTTCCTAAATATTTAAGTCTTTTAATAGATTTCATTAGGTGACTACATATGAGACAAAATGAATGAATCTATACTCTAAAGTATGTTTATATACATCCGTATGTAGTCTTCTAGTAGAATGCCTAGAAAGTTTTATATTTAGGAACGAAGGGAGTATATTATAATAAGACTAATATAAAAAAGACTATCCACACCATATGTGAGGGACAAATCCGATCAGACTATCCAGATGATTCGCTGTTATGCCCACCGACACCTACGACCATGCGAATCCGTTGTCACCACCATGTAAACCAAGCACCACCCTTAGACATAACTACATCAAGAGACATGGCAGGGACACCTCTCCTCTCACGCCGCCATAGCAAGCTCACCACACCAGCGCCTCTCCCATACACATCCTCCCAAAGGCAACCTAATGCATCATCGGAGCCGCACCAACGCCCCTCGACGATAGAAGCTTCTCCTCCCAGCACTCCCATCATCGACCGCATCTCCTCAAATCTTCTTCCATCCGCTCCTCTCCACCAGTGATGTCGTTATGCGCTCCCCGCACCGATACCTACAATATGCGCACGTGAAACTCTTTGTCGTGTCCTCCTCGTGCATCGCTTGGAGCCGCCCAAGCACGGCCGCTTTAGAGCACCGCATTCCGGGATCTTCTCCTTGCCGTTGTATTCACTGAGAACATCGTCGGCGCAGCCACCCCACACAAGCTCCTCGATGTTGTCTCTAAGTATGCTGCCCACGCAGACACCCGCACGAGATCCTCCGCCCCGCGGTATCTTAGAACGTCGTAAAAGTGAGGTATCGAATAAGTGAGCGGCGAGTGAAGGGGGGTGAATTATGAGACGTTTGCTTGTGATTCGGTTTGCCCCGAATGCTCACAAAAATTGACGTGGCACGATACCTTACATCAAGATTAAACCTCATCATTTGCAGGGTCGGGTTGGGTTCGGGCCAAGCTTAGCAAAGCCCGAAGAAAAAATCCCGAGCCCGGCCCGAAGTGCATGAACAGTGACATCTTTAATTAAGTAAATCATTTTCTAGTTATTATATTAATTTATTGTGCCTACATTTTAAATAAAAATCTTTATATGTACATTTCGTGTTTTATTCAGCCTTTTGGGCTAGAATTCGGGCAGGGAGAAAGTCAGAGACCAGACGCTTCGTGCTCCGTCCCACCGAACGTGAAACCCTACCAACTGAGTGAGATCAAATTACTAATTTTAATCCCAGTTCACGCCTGTCGGAAGGAAGGACACAACACCTGCTCTCCTCTGCTCCCCGTCGCCGCCACCCTCCTCCCCCTTCATCGTCGTCATCGCCGTCGCCATGGATCTGGCCCTCTGGCTCGTACCCGTCATGCACGCCTGCCTCCCAGCCTCCCCGGTCTCCACCATCGCCTTCCTCTAGACTTCAAGAATGGAACGACACTGGGAGCGCCGTCGCCGCCCAACAGAGTTAGGGCTTTCGCCCCGGAGGCCTAGAGGAAGGGGAAGTGGAGTGGGGCAGTCCATACCGACGCCACTAGGCGTCGCCGTCGGCACGGCCAACCATGCTGACCATGGATTTCGCCAGGACCGCCCCAACCCCACAAGCCACCCCCCCTGTCTAGGTACCGGCGACCACAAGAGGCACCACCCGGCCAGGGGGGCCCACACGCCAATCAGGGGAAGGGAACGCCGCGGATCTTGTGTCGCCGGCCGCCGAAGCAGCAACCAGCCGCCCACCTCCTCCACCAAGATCCCGCCACCCAAGTGACCAGGGACCCCGGATCCGTCGTCCACACCGCTAGAGGCCGTAGATCCGACGAAGCCTCACCAGAGGAGCCGCCACTCCGTTCCAGGACTCCTCACGGCAGGGCAGGGCAACCGAGGGCCCCGCCGCCGCCATCCTTGGCAGCGCCCCGGGCTAACCCGACAGCTGCCTTAGGCGGCGGCGAGGAGGATGGGGGAAGGGGCACCCGGCGGCGGCCTAGGGATGTCGCCTCCCGAGTCGCCCAAGCGGAGCGACGCGCGGGTGGGGGAAAAAGTGTCCAATGGCGTGACACACAGTTTTATTTCTTCTTACTAAAAAATGAATTTGGTGGATCTAGTATAGGAGATTCTTCTTTGAATTTGCATATCTTTTGTGAAATATGTCATATGCAAACATCTCATCGCGTTTCTCCTGGTTCTGTCGAACTTCAATTGTGTCTTTTCACGCTTAGAAAAAAGTTTATTTTCCTTCTAGAAGTTTGTTGTGTATCAGAACATGTTTGTGGATTATGCTACCAACCAAAATCAAATAATTAATTCAAATACTCCAGTGTTAGTTGCGATTACGGTGCAACAAAACAAACAACATCAACAACATGAATCTTGATGCAGTTTAGATGGTTTATTATCATCTGCAGATAGCCAAATACATGCAGGCTGTGGCGCCCATCAGAGAGTATCATTCAGAGTACATCACATGCTGCTTCCACTTTCAGGCGGCTCCAATGCAGCTCTCCCACCGGCCATGCCTCGTGCTGAACGTCCCTCCGCCGAAGCCATGTGCAAACTGCACCACGGCTCTCCTCACGCAGGCGTCCCACACCTTGGCTATCCCCTCGATTGACCTGGGCTCCGGGAGCTGGCCGAGGGCACGTCGGAACTCCACGTCCAGCACGCCAGCTGGAATCCCCTTCCTCCGTTCGCCGTCGTCTTCGAGGAGCACCGGGGAGCTTCGTGGGTAATCTGCTGGGACGAGCAGCTTTGTCGACATCTCCGAAGGGTCGACAACCGCCCTGAGCTCTGGTGTGAGCGACACTGGGATGTAGCAGAGCTCGATCACCACCGCCCCGTCCGCTCCTCTTGTGTCGTCGTCATCGGTGATCCTGATCTCGGTCTCCACCAGCATGCTGTACGCAGCTGTGATCTCGTCCTGCAGGGCGCCGTCGTGCGTTTTTCGCCTCTTGTTGCAGCTTTCCACGCTACTGGGCTCATCAAACCACATGCAGTCGCCGTCGTCAATGCTGCCAGAAGGTGTCCTCATGTGGCGGAAGGCCCGCTTCAAGTTCACTCCCATCTCACGGGCTAGGCTGCGAAGCTCTGCCGGCGACAAAGACCGTTTGGTGTAGCGCTGAGCCGGCCGAGTCTCAGCAGGATTAGCGTTCTGCTTCAGCTGTGGAATCCCTTCATGTGCTGGATGATGCTCTTGCTGTTTTTCCTGGCTACATGTTCCACTTCCACCGGTCAATGGCGCCGTACTGCCGCCGGTCAGATTGGTGGCCACCGGTACTTCAGCTTCACGGCGCACCACGTCGTCCATCGCTTCTTCGCCTGCCATGTGCTGGCTGTTCTCTTGCTGCTGTACCGGTGGACTTGTAGCTGCCGGAACGTTTTCTGAAGACTGGGAAGACAACGTCTCAGCTGCAGGTTGCTCTTGAAGTTTCTGCTGGCAATCTGTTGCACCTGTGATATGTACAACTTGAGGTGACGGCAACTGAAGCCCGACGTTCTTCCCTGCGTTACGTAATTTAATTAGGCTGCACCAACGCACAATGTCATATATGAATGCCTCGTGCTTGTCAAACTGATCCTTCATGGCATCAGGTATGTTGCCTTTCTGGAGTTGTAGGAAGCTCAGCGCATCGCCAATCTTTGCCATGGCATCCACCACTTTCTGATGTTTATCTGCTTGCTCTTTAGGGGCGCATGCTCGTAGTGCTCGCTGAAATTCCACGAGCTCCGAGAAGTGGGCGCGTTTGAGGGATGTGATCCTCTGAAACATGTCTTCCCTCCAATCCACTTCGACTGGATGGTGCCCAAATTGCTGGTTGTTCTGTCCTCCGAAATGCCCAACAATCTGCGAAGCGGCGACATTGGACTGCCGTCTTCCGTGAGCTTGGTAAATCTGCCGTTGGTTGACCCTAAAATCTTCCTGATTCATCCTTGGCGACATCGTGTGCGGCGGCTGTGTACGCATGCCACTCGAGTTATGCCTGGCCATGGATTGAATCTGAACCTGAGCTCCGGCCATTGGGTTGATCCCCATGTTTTGCACTTGATCTGTATTTGTAGGAGGAAGCCAATTTGTTGACGCTGTCCGCGGCACTGCTGCTGCATTGAGAGGCATGTGTGCCTGATGGTTGAAACCCACCGGCTGCTGCATACGCGTGGAGTTGTTGTGCCTGGACAGGGGCTGAGCCTGAATCTGAGCTGCCGCGTTCGGATGACAAGGGCGGAGCTGGGCAACGGGTGCCATTGGGTGTTGTTGTGATGGTTTATGATTGATCTGCATGTTTTGTGCTTGCGCTTGAGGCGGCCTTACAGGGAGACTTGTCGTCGATGGCGATGCTTGGGGCGGCACTGCGGCGGCGGCGGCCGGAACCGGAACTGCATGGAGAGGCCGCATTTGGCCTCGCATGTGTGGCCGATGGGAGGACTCAGAAGCAGCGGGCTGGGCAACCGGTTGCCATTTGTTGTGAATCATCATCATCATCTTGATGCTTATTGTTCTGAGGTAATCCTGCACGTTGTCGGTTTCGCTGAACACCTTGGCCTCGTATTGGGAAGCGACGGCGTGGAGTTGCTCCAGCTGATTCCCTTGGACATGGACTTGGCACAAATTATCCAGTCTGAACCAAGCAACAGCACAGACAGGGAGGAAAACAGTTAGATATATATAAACGGAAATACATATGCATCGGTGAAGAAATCATGAGCAGAGCAATCGGGAGGGAGATGGCATATGGATGAAGAGCAGGAGCAGAGCATGCGTACATCTTCTGGACCACTTTGGCGCGGAGGTTAGGAGGCGCCGCCGCTAGCCATCGCCCGCCATCGTCGCCGGCGGCGGGATGGGCTTGGCCACCTTCCGCCATGGACCAGAGCGCACGCAGCAGAGAAGCGAGTTGGATCGCGAGTTTCAGGGAACCAAAGTCACGATGGAAAGCAGCGTGGAGTTGCCTCTGATTGATTTATGGGCACCGCGAGCCCAAAACCGAGTCGGAACAGTCCACGCCGGGAGCTGTTTTTTTTTGTTTTTAAAAATATTCTAAATAAGTAAATTTCAACAGTCACTCTACATAAAACATTTGGAAAAAGTCGACCACGCATTGAAAAAATGTTAAATGTATATACAGAAAATGTTTATCACGCATATGAAAATATGTGTAAAAAATAAAATGTGTATGAAACAATTTTATCATGTATATAAAAAATGTTAATCAAGCATTTTAAAAATGGCTGTAAAAGGGTTCGAAAAATGTCAGTAAAGTATTTGAAAATTTCTTCACGATCTCGGTTTCCTCGAGCTTTGAACCAAACGCGCGGATCTCTTCCACCAGAGTAGTAAGACGCATGACGTAGTCATTCACCGATTCATTTTTCTTCATCTGCAACTTGTGAAATTGGTGCTTCAGCACTTGTGCCCTTGCCTTGGTGACTCGATCTTCTCCGATCTTCATCTCCTTGAATGCGTTCCACGCTTCTCTTGCCGTCTCGAACTCCGCCAATGTCATCAGCACGGAATCCTACACAGATTGGGCTATGGCGGCCATGGCACCTTCATCGCGCTCCTCGTCGACGTCGTCGTCCGTGATGGCCTCCCACACTCGAAGGGATCGAAAAATAATCTGGTGGGAGATGGGAGACGTACATCTTCTGGACCACTTTGGCGCGTAGGTTAGGAGGCGCCGCCGCTAGCCAGTGCCTGCCATCATCGCCGGCGGCAGGATGAGCTTGGCCACCTTCCGCCATGGACGCAACAGGGAAACGAGACGAGTTGGATCGTGAGTTGGACGGGAAGCCGAGTCACGATGGTCGATCAGAGAAGGCTCTAATATATGGACACCGGCGCATCCCACCGCGAGCGAGCCCAATGCCGAGTCGGAACCGGCATCACGCGGGCCGATTATTTATTTATTTATTTTGAGTCTCGCTGAAGGTTGCCCCGAGTTGGGCCGGCCGAGGCGCGCTTATATGTCTCGTTTTTTGTTTTGCCTTTTTCTTATGTTTTATGTTTGGGAAACGTTACAAATCACTTGAGGCCCTGCTTGCAATGCCGTTTTATTTTTACAAGTGTAATATTTTATAGAGGTATAAAACCAGTTGAAAACTAGACCGATGGATGGAGATGTGTATTGTTTTTACAAGTGTATTTGGCAAAAAAAAGACATCCCAAGCAAGGTCTGACGGATTTCGTTGCGTCGCGTCGCGTCGACCGCCTTACTCGGATGCCGTCGGATGTGTGCCACAGTACAGTGTATTTTTAAAAATATTCGGGGCGACCCCATCCCCTTCCTCTCATGTTTCACTCTCGTTTCTCTCAACCCACTTTCCTCGATCTGGATGAAGCACTTACCTAAGGCCAACTCCAGCGCGCGATCCTATTCAGACGTCCGTTTTCTCCGGACTCTGTCCGTTTGTAACGGGTGATGGGGTCGTGCCCGGGCCATTTTTGGGATGCAGTGGTCGTGCGTCCAACGCGCGGACGCATCCTTGACCGCATCCTGTCCGCCTCATTTTTAAATACAAACATTCGAAATAGCCATGACCCATAGTTAATGCAAGCGGCCCTAGATCCCGCCGGCAACACATCCAACCTACACGTCCTCGCCGTCAACACAGCCAGCGTCCGGCAACACAGTCGGCCTCCAAAAGAATAGGTTTTTTGCCGGTAACAAAGCCAGCTGCCGGCTCACCATGCCAGCCTCCAAAAAAAGAACGACCCCGACAGATCTGACGCCCTAGTTTAGGCCATCAGCGTCGAACATCTATTTCTGTCGGGCCTCGACCCATAGTTCATTTTTTATTTTCGAAGTCTCGTTGAAGGTTGCCCCGAATTGGGCCGGCCTAGGTGCCCTTATATGTCTTTTTTGTTTTGCCTTTTTCTTAGGTTTTATGTTTGGGAAACGTTACAAATCACCTAAGGGATTTCATTGCGTCGCGTCGCGTCGACCGGCTTCCTTGGTTGACGTCGGATGTGTGCCCTAGTACAGTGCATTTCTAAAAATATCCGGGGCGACCCCGTCCCCTTCCTCTCATGTTTCACTCTCGTTCTCTCAACCCACTTTCCTCGATCTAGATGAAGGGCACCGCTCTGCGTCGGCACACCGCCGTGAATGCTTCGGCCGATCAGGCAGTAGCGGTTCGATCTGAACTCCAATAGTCGTTAGATCTGGCATTTCGTCCGCTCTGCGTCGACGCTCCGCCCCGCGCGCCTCCGACCTCCTACCGCACAAGCAGCCCACCCTCTCCCTCGTCGTCATCGCTCGTCGCAGCACCAGAGTAGGCGACACGTTGGTTGGTCATCGCATTGGTAGTCTAAGATGTAATGATGAATACTATCAACATTGTTAAGAAAATCATTAGCTGGCAGCTGCTCGGTTAGCTAGTGATTAGGAGATTAATAGGTAATCAGTGAGTTAATTGGACGTTTAGTCAATTAATCATTTGATTTATTAGTCTATTGGCTACTCAGTGACCCTATGAGTAGGTATTAATCGGCAAGTTAATTGGTTAATCGAACGAATTCATTAACATGGACTACCAATGTTGTGTGATGCATGTACTGCTATTTCAATATTTATATGAACACTTCTTTGAATGTAATGCAATGCATATGCAACTATAAATATATAGAATAGAATGTGCAAAACCGATGTCGCGCCAGCATGCTGCCACAAATAGCATCTTTTTTGGGGGCGTGGAAGGTTACCAGAGGCGGGCATAAAAAAAGCACGCCACCGGTACGACAATAGACTGTGGTGGGTGGACGGGTCTGTCCATCACTAGTACACTACATACAAGTGGCGGGGATGCAATAGGTCGCCAGCCACCACTAACCGTCTATCACTGGTATCATGTTAGCAGTGGCGGGGCGCCCCTCCACGCGCCACTATTGATCCATTTGCGCAAGCCTTTGCTAGCTTGTTCTGCAGTTGTAACCATTTTACTACATTAAGGTATATAAATATTATCACACACAAAAAAATTACACTACACCTATATACTATCACAAGAAACAATATTATATACATAGTAAGGACGCCTAAGTCAACTATTTAATGAATTATGTATGTACTTGCAACATGAACATATGAAATCTTATTCACGTATTAATGTCATATTTTTTGGGTCTAGAACAAAGTGGTCTGCAACATATTTATTCAGTATATTATAACTAAGAATCTTTGTTGTATTAGCATATATTGTATGCATTAATACTGAAAAATATTATACTCAACCAAAATTGGATGATAGAGACAACATCAATTGATCATGGTTATATCTTTTCTTATTTGGTGTTGTGTTTTAATAGCGATTCAATTCCTTTTCTTGTTTTATGAAAGTAAATGAGAATGGCGTTTTGGAGGCCGAGCTTCATGGAGGCCTTTATTTTTGAAAAATTCAAATTCAAATTTTTATGGTTCAAAAAAATTCTGAAAAAAAATATGCATGTATGTAAGGATGTAACCGACATGTGTGTAAAATTTCAGGTCAAAATACTTTAAAACATGATCTGTACAAAAAAGACAAATCCATGGTCTGAAATGATGAATAGTAACATGTGTTAAATAGCCTCAGATTTGTCTTTTTTGCACAGCCCTCATTTCAACGTATTATTTTCTGAAAATTTACACACTTGTGTATTATACCTTCATTTATCTATTTATTGTTTTTCAGAATTTTTTGAAATATTAAAATACAAATTTTCACTGAATTTGAAATTTGAATTTAAAGGCCTCCAGTGAGCTCGGGAGCCAAAAGCAATATTCGAAAGTAAATTGTCTATATTAGCTATATAGTATCATAGACATCACCTCCAAAAAGGTAAAATTAGCATGTCTTGTTGTATAATAGAACACATAATAACGGTCCATACATGTTTGGGCTCATGTTAACATCGCTCTCTATACACAGACCGTTAATTTCTCTTCACGATATCATTGTACCTTTCCTACTAAATTTTACTGGGTAAGATGCGTCTATGAGGATGCCACAGATGCCTCCCTTGGGCTGACCTTTTAGCCTGCGTGCTATACGGATGTAGCCGTTTTCACCCCAGTCTGTCCCCCATGAGTTTTTCACAATCCAATATCTTACGGGGTTCTTATACTCGTGTGAGGTGCCATAGCCCACCACTGTCATTTCATGGTCGAGGTTTGTCCCACATGGCCCCACGAAGACGCCTCTCCCATAGCGTAGGAGGGCTGTCGAGTTCGAATCAACTCCCACCACCACAGGTTGGGTTGCCACCGCCTGTTCCAGCGCCACCACCTCATTCGGCACCACCTGCTTGTAGCCATCGATGGTGACGACCGGGTTCCGATTTGGCTTGGGCACCGAGCAGTGCCCGTTCTCATGGCCAACATAGGGGTACTTAGCCTCTGTTTCGATGCCGCCCGATTGCATTATGTACTTGAAGCCTAACTTCGCGAATCCACCATTACACCCTCCGTTCCCTTTGTCGCAGTCCACGAGTTGTTGCGCGGACAACGATGTTAGGTTCCTGGTCCTGATGAAGTTGATGCCCTCCACCGCTGCCGTTGCCGCGAACGCCCAACAGGAACCGCAGTATGTTCCTTGCAACTTCACGCTTGTCACCGCTGACGGGCCTCTGCGCCAATCCACGGATGCCGGGAGGCCCTTGCGGCTGACGAGGGCGTCGCGCCTGAACGGGCCGTGTCGCCGCCGGTGCTTCCGGCCATCAGACTTGATGTTGGAGCAGTGGCCATAAGCACGATGGACCTCTTCATCGGTCATGTCGGCGAAGAGGTTGAGGCTCAGTTTGTAGGGTGTGTCACCTTGGTTGAACTTGTGGATCATGCGTGCATTCTCCTTGAAGACCTTGAAGCGCCGGGCCTTGTCGTCGAGGTCGCGTGTCACACTGTAGTGCTCATACCAGCGCTCATATAGCTCCTGCAAGGAATCCTCCGACGCCAGGTCCTTGTGCTTGATGTCCATGGCGATCACCCCCGATGTAGTGGCAGCCAGCACAATGGTCACAAGTAGCATAATCGCAAGTGCTCTTTCCATTGTTGTGTATAAGTTGCTTCGAGTGTCCTAGGATACGTAGCGATGGACCTCCTTATATGGAAAATTTTCATCATGGACGTACGCTAGTGGAACGACCATTCAGGAAAGGTTGTCACTGAAAATTTCGTGCTGGATGGTGAATCAGATAGTAATTGTGCAAATCTTGTGCATTTCATGTAGATCTTAACCGATCCTAACATATTCTAATCGTCTAGGGAATAAAGAACCATCAACCATGCATGCAGCCTCCTAGAAATGGTAGAGAAAAGGTAAATGTGAAGATCATGTTCTTGTTACTCACACCTAGAAAATCTGCCAATTTATTATGGTACAAAGGGAGTAATATATAATTATTGAAACAAGAAGCAAATAAGCCACCATATTCATTTCGTATATGTTTAAAATATCTAATCCATTGATTGTAAACATTAATGGTCTAAATTTAGATTTAAAAATAAATAAATTTATATCCCGGTTGATTAGATGCTATGGACACGATCCATCGATTTCCGTTGACCTCCATATACTCCAAGTTGACAAAGATGCTAAACGCCGGGTATTAATTACATGCTTTTAGAGGTTGTTTCCATCTAACCAAACCTGCTCCACACCCCTCCCCCCCTTCTATTTTTCAGGTGGGTGGGGCTCAACCTCCCCCCTTAACCCAATCAAAACCTACTAAGTCAGAGTCACTCCGTAAAACCTCCGTATTAAGTCCGTAAATATAGCATTGTTGTCACATCTAATGTATAGTCTAGGTATGTGGGGTGAAGTCAAATGTGCTACTTACGGGCGAGTGTTACGGAAAACATGCCAAGAGCCATGCACCGTCCATGCCAAAAGTGCTGCTGATGCCGTTGTCATCGCTGGCAAGATCGTCGGGCTTCGAGGCCTCCCTTACTCTCACGCTCACCTCTAGTAGGCCGTTGAGACGCACCCCGTAATAGCAGCTGCGCCCTCACAAGCATGTTGACGCCCCCCATGTGGATGCTAGCCTCGCGCCACTTTTGCAGGTGCGATAGGTCGTGTTCATCAGTGCACTGACTTCATCACCGCAAAAATACTAGATGGCGTCAAAATCTTGACCATCGGAGGCATCACATTGCAATGCATGAGTGCATGGATGCACCCTGGAGCCTGGACCCTAGAGGTCGTGTCAAGGCAACACCAATGGCAAAGGCGGTAGTGTTGGTTTTGCCGCTGCGGCAACATTGTAAAACACTTGAGGATTTAGTGTTGACAGTCTTCGTAGCAACTTCAAAAAGTGCACATGGTGACTGATCGAAATCTGAACAATCGACCAACGCCTATAGTTGACTCTTTAAAAAGTGCGTGTAGCGTGTCTCGCCTAAAAAAACACATATGGTTTGCTTATAAAAAGACAGCTTCCCGTAGCTTCTACTGGCTGACGCGTGGACATGCGGTAGATGGTCACAATAAAATAAGACCGTGTGGTTCGGTTGGCCGAGTGACGTGTAGAGACGCGGCGGACACTGAGGTGACGCGTGTGACGTTTTATTTATGTCCACATCGACGCAAATGCCGTCCAGATTTAAACCGAAATGCATTGACGTGGACGTCAATGCAAACATAATTTAAATTATTGGATTGATTTTTTTTCTCTGATTTGATAAAAAAAATGAACGGACGATGCATGGGTGGGTGCATGGCCACGATCGTTCACCATCCGCCGCCCACAGTCCCCGTCATGCACGTTTCGGCCATGTCACCGATCCTCACCAAAGCACATCTGGACCGTCCACCCCAAACATCAACTGACGGCTGAAACCACTCCACGCCATCAATCCGAGGCACCCACAGCCTCCTACTCCCTGTTTCCTACTCCTACATAAATCTCGCCGCTCCCTCCGTCTCTCCACATCTCGCCATCTGAAGCACCTTCGATCCAAACCCTCGAATCAGCAGCAGCAGCCGCGTCCATGGCACCCAAGGCGGAGAAGAAGCCGGTGGCGACCGAGAAG
This sequence comes from Hordeum vulgare subsp. vulgare, assembly GCF_904849725.1. Lineage (NCBI taxonomy): Eukaryota > Viridiplantae > Streptophyta > Magnoliopsida > Poales > Poaceae > Hordeum > Hordeum vulgare. Next base: position 15,643,576 of record NC_058523.1, read on the forward strand.
TCCCCGGCGGCGAAGAAGCCGGCTGCCGGCAAGACGGCGTCCAAGGAGGGCGGCGAGAAGAAGGGCAAGAAGAAGTCCAAGAAAAGCGTTGAGACGTACAAGATCTACATCTTCAAGGTTCTGAAGCAGGTGCACCCCGACATCGGCATCTCCTCCAAGGCCATGTCCATCATGAACTCCTTCATCAACGACATCTTTGAGAAGCTCGCCGGCGAGTCCGCCAAGCTCGCGCGATACAACAAGAAGCCCACCATCACCTCCCGGGAGATCCAGACCTCCGTTCGCCTTGTCCTCCCCGGCGAGCTAGCCAAGCATGCTGTGTCCGAGGGCACCAAGGCTGTCACCAAGTTCACCTCAGCCTAGGCGTCTTCCTTTGCTCATGGATGCATTGTATTATGTATGTAGTTAGCTGTAAGACTGTGTTCTGAATTTGTAATCTGTTGCTGCTTGTTGGTCTGAAGAAATATTCATATTCTTACCGCTTGAAGAAATATTGCGTGTCATATCAGATTCTTCTCCCTGTCTTGCTTTTTACTACTCGATTTCATTTGGAAGGGGATGCGTACCACATGATGAAATTCTTCATTTTTCTTCCCTGCAGATACGGCCTCTGAAGTTGCACGGAGCTTGCCTCTGTTCTCATTTTAATTCTGTGCCGTTAGCTGCAGCTTGTATTTCTGGTTACAATTCGTGATGTTTTTAGTACTGTCCATGTGTTGTGAGGCAACTAGCCTTGATTCAGATGAACATGCAGATTTTGTGCTCTCCGTTGCACAATGTTATGAGGTGTGACAATGGAAACTCTGAATATCATCATTACAAGAGCTGTGTTGTTAGTCATGTAATACTTAGTCTAACCTTGACTGCTAGATTTATGAATCTCTAACCGAACCTGGCCTGTGTGCCCAACCCTCAGGGGGTTCGCCCTATATATATGTACATCTGCTGTAATTGTATGAGTATGGAATATACAAGCAATTCACTCTCCAACTTGGTATCAGACGTCCTGGTTCTCACCATGGTCGACGACACATCCTCCGCCGCCTCTAGCGCGGCGCACTCCTCCTCCTCTCCATCGGCCTCCCTGCTCTCCCCGGACACCACCTCGGCCACCTCCAGCGCGGCCGCAACCCCGCCTCTCGTCTTCAGCAGCTCCGCGCCCACAACCCAGTTTTCCCCCGTCTTCTCTTCCGCTCCACCCCCGCCACCACCGTCGGCTCCTGCCGCCCGACACCCCATCTTCAACGACAACCTCACGGGCCACATCAAATTCCTTCTCAACCCCGCTGAGCACAACTACCACAAATGGAAGTCCTTCTTCCTCATGATCCAGGTCCGCTACGGCGTCTCCTATCTCATCGATCATCCACCACCACCCAACGCCGATCCTCAATACCTTGAACTCGACGCCCATGTCGCTCTTGCCATGTACGCCACCCTCGTCGATCAGATCGTCGATCACGTGATTGACGCCACCACCACCTATGATCTCTGGATCCGCATCCGCGACTACTTTCTCGCTAATCGCGCGGCTCGTTACATGATGCTGAATCGTCAGTATCGAAACCTCAAGCAAGGCGACCTCTCCGTCGACGAGTACGCCCGCCGCATGAAGCTGCTCACCGCCGGTCTTGCCGACATCGACCACGCCGTCTCCGAGGTGGACCTCACCACCCAGTTTCTTCACGACATCGACCAGCGCCTCGACACCATCCGCGTCGTTCTGGGCGACACGGTCCCTCTGCTACCGTTTGAGGCCGTCTTCTCCCGCCTCAAACTCGCCGAGGAAAACCTCGCCCAGCGCACATCGGAGGCCAGTGCCACCATTCTTGCCGTCCACAGCGGCGGCCCGCCCTCCGGCTCCTCCACCTATGGCACCCCTCGCTCGGGTAATTGGATGGATCGCCCCCAAGACCGCCCCAACGGCCCACCCGCTGGCCGCGGCTTCAACTCCCGCTCTGGTGACACCGGCGATCGCGGCCGTGGGCGCGGTCGTGGCCGTGGCCGTGGACGCGGGGACTCGGGCGGCCGCCACAACTCCTCCAACACCCAGGCGTACAACCCGTTCATGGGATTCTTCGCTCCCTACGGCATGGCCCTTCCTCCGCCACGCCCCGGCTTGATCCCACCCAACGCCGCCGGCGTTCTCGGCCCTCGCCCGGGATCCCATGCCTAGGCCTACCCCATGCAGGCTGCGCCCTACTCCACCACGCCGTCCTACCTGCCGCCCTCGTGGGATCACCTCGCGCTGCTCCATGCCGCGTACAGCAACCAAGTCCCTCCCAACAACGGCAACACCTCGGACTGGTACCTGGACAGCGGCGCCTCCAACCACGTCACCGGCAACCCTGGTAACCTCGACTACTCGTCTTCTCCATTAAAGCATAGTTCATCTAGCATCGTCGTCGGTAATGGTCGGCATCTCCCCATCCATGCAACCGGCTCCTCCACTCTGCATCCCCACTATTTTCAACTACACAACATACTCTTCACCCACCACATCACCACTAGCGTTATTTCCGTGCGTCAATTCACCAAAGATAACTCTTGTTCCATCGAGTTTTACCCTTTTGGTTTTGTTTTGAAGGATCTTCGCACACGGAAAGTAATCCTGATCTCTGGTAGCTCCGGCGACCTCTACCCCTTCTTTGGCAACAACACGCGACGGAGCACCACCCTCTCCACCACCGTGACCAACGGCGACGTCTGGCATCGTTGCCTCGGCCACCCCGGCGCTCGTTCCCTCGCATCAATTTCCCAAGATTTTCATATTCCCTGTAATAAGCCATACACTGGCCCATGTACTGCCTGTCAATTAGGGCATCAGCAACATTTTCCGTTTAATACTTCTACTACTCGTTCTTATGCGCCCTTTGATTTGATTCACTGTGATCTGTGGACCTCCCCTGTTGCCAGCTTCTCGGGCTATGAATTTTATCTGGTCGTCCTCGACGATTTCTCCTACTTCTCCTGGTCTTTTCCACTACATAAGAAATCCGACACTTCTTCCACTCTCCTCCGCTTCTTCACCCATGTAAAAACACAATACAATGTCATCATCAAAACCCTTCAATGTGACAACGGTGGCGAGTTTGTCAACAATGCCCTACGCTCCTTCTTCTCCACCAACGGCATCTGCTACCGCTTCTCCTGTGCTCACACATCACCGCAAAATGGCAAAGCCGAAAGACTCATTCGCATTACCAACGACGTCGTTCGGACACTCATCTTCCAAGCAAACCTCACCCCTCCGTTTTGGGTAGAAGCGCTACACACCGCCACCTACCTTCTCAACAGACGCCCCTCCCGCGCCATTCAGGATCTCACACCATACTTGCTTCTCCATGGTTTACACCCCACATATGAACATCTCCGCGTGTTTGGCTGTCTGTGCTTCCCCAACTTATACGCCACGACCGCCCACAAATTGGCTCCTCGCTCCTCCCATTGCGTCTTCCTTGGGTACCCACTCGAGCACAAGGGATACCGGTGCTATGATCTCTCCACCAGACGGGTCATTGTCTCGCGGCACGTTATTTTCAACGAGAAAATATTTCCCTATGTGCCAGCCACACCATCAGCCCCGGCTCCCCACATAGGCACAGAAAATCCTCGCCAAATCCTACCTACCTCGTACCCAGTCTTTGCCGGCCCCATCGGATCTCCCCTGGATCCCGCGCCATGCAGCCCTGCGCCAATACCCACCGCGCACTCCGCCGACATCCCGGGACCCACCACCCCACGTCACTCTCCCACCAACCCGTCCGCTGCGGCAGGATCCACCTCATCGACCGCGCCTTTCCCGCCCACCTCTCCGGCACACTCGCCACCGATTTCCGCACCCGCCTCTCCTGGCTCACCTACACCCGCCTCTGCCGGCTCCACTAGCACCTCCTCCTTGGATCGCGCGTCCTCCGCCACCAGATCCGACGCCACTACCACACCTCCGCATCTACCGCCACATGCGGTACCAACAACCCCTCCACTTAATTCTCATACGATGCGTACCCGCGCCAAATCCGGGTTTTGCCAACCCAAGCGACTCTTCCTCACCGCTCAACACCCGACGCTTCCTTCCCCCATCCCACCTTCCTACCACTCTGCTCTCAAAGACCCGAACTGGCTCCAAGCGATGCGTGATGAATTTACTGCTTTAATTCAGAATTCGACGTGGTCTTTGGTTCCTAAACCTGCAGGTGTCAACGTGGTCACAGGCAAATGGATTTATCGTCATAAGTTCAACTCCGACGGCTCATTCACTCGCTACAAGGCCCGTTGGGTTGTTCACGGGTTCACTCAGAAGGAGGGCATCGACTACGACGAGACCTTCAGTCCAGTGGTGAAATCGGGTACCATTCGCATGGTTTTGAGCATCGCAACATCCTGCTCATGGCCGATTCACCAGCTCGATGTAAAGAACGCCTTCCTCCACGACGATCTCAAGGAGACAGTGTACTGCTCTCAACCATCATGCTTCATCAACGCTTCTCATCCAGATCACGTGTGTCTCCTCCATAAGTCTCTCTACGGTCTCAAACAGGCACCTAGAACTTGGTTCTTGCGGTTCACCTCCTTCCTCCTCTCGCTTGGCTTTCATGCTTCCAAGAGCGATTCCTCCCTATTTATCCTATCCACTGGCTCCTCCATCGCATACCTTCTCGTATATGTGGACGACATCATACTCACCGCAAGCACCACCTCCACCCTAGCTCACATAATCAACTCTCTCAAAGCCAAATTCGCCATGACCGATATGGGCGAATTACACCACTTTCTCTGGATCAATGTTACACCAAATGCCTCCGGCCTGTTCTTTAGCCAACAACAATACACCCTTGAAATTCTGGATCGCGCTGACATGCTAAATTGCAACACTGTGCCCACACCGATAGACACCACTGCAAAACTGTCCGCCGACGCCGGCCAGCTCCTTCCAAACCCCACCACATACGGCAGCATCGCCGGTGCCCTCCAATACCTAACCCTCACTCGACCCGACATCTCCTACACCGTCCAACAAATCTGCCTGTTCATGCATCAGCCACAAGACTCCCATATGCGGTGAAACGGGTCCTGCGTTACTTGCGTGGCACATCTCACTACGGCCTCCAGCTCTTCAAGTCCTCGTCGCTCGATCTCCTTGCGTATACTGACGCAGACTGGGCTGGGTGCCCAGACACACGGAAATCAACCTCCGGTTTCTGCGTCTTCCTTGGCGACAGCCTGATCTCCTGGTCCTCCAGACGCCAACCCACCGTGTCTCGCTCCAGCGCAGAGGCAGAATACCGCGGCGTCGCTAATTGCGTCGCCGAGTCGTGCTGGCTACGACAACTCCTCCATGAACTTCGTCGTCCTCCTCGACGCGCCACCGTCATCTATTGCGACAACATCAGCGCCTCGTACATGTCCTGCAATCCGGTGCAGCATCAATGCACCAAGCATATCGAAATTGACCCGCACTTCGTCCGCGACCGGGTTGCTCTCGGTGAGGCACGCGTTCTACACGTCCCATCTAGCTCTCAGTTTGCCTATGTGTTCACCAAGGGTCTTCCATCACCGGTTTTTCGTGATTTCCGATCCACCTTGAACGTCCTGCCAAACGGCGTTCCAGCTGAGGGGGGGGGGGGGGTGTTAGTCATGTAATACTTAGTCTACCCTTGACTGCTAGATTTATGGATCTCTAACCGAACCTGGCCTGCGTGCCTAACCCTCAGGGGGTTCGCCCTATATAAGTACATGTGCTGTAATTGTATGAGTGTGGAATATACAAGCAATTCACTCTCCAACTTGTGTTACACTGGGTTGCAGGTACCACCGCGGCACTGCTCAATGCTATCAAACGGAGGATTTCTTGCACAATGTTGCATGGCTCAAAACGATGTCAAGTGCTGTGACTAAGTATTTGCATGTCGCGGTGATGAAAGTGCAGTTTCTGTTCTGCAATTTTCTCGCACCGAATCTGTGAGTTATTTCAGACTTTCAGTTAAATATAAATGTTACCCTGTTTATGCATCAATGTAAGTACCCGACACAGGAAGCAAATACTCTTTTGATCCGAGCACACATGCCCCTCCATGAATGGTAAAATGCGAAAGATTGTACTTTTTTGTGATAAACATTGATGAATGTTTTAACTGCCTGAAAAATGTTGACATTCTTAGAGGCCTGAAATAATAAGGAAAACACAAAATTGATGCTCTAAAATGCTTCCAACAATAGTCTTTTCAAAACATCGATTTCTTTTGTCAAGACCTTTCATCACCAAAATTTGTACGCATGTGAAGAATTTATCAATGTTTGGCAGAAAAATAATTCAGAAGTTTCCTATTTTTTAGTTATTTATTTTGATTTTACTGTTTAACAGGATGCATGTGGCTCGGATCAAATACTCCATGTCCGGGAAGTCATTATTTTGTTGTACCTTTCCGTGAGAACAAAACAAATTAGATTAGATGTTTCTACTACCGTCTCCATGTACAACACATGGGATATCCTCCCAGTCAAATTCCATGGAGAATAATACCGGCTTGCGAATGTGGAAGTTTAGGACTTCAACCCTGGTGGATTGGTTCTACCACAAGGAACCTGCCCAGCTGAGTATGCTCAGTTTGCAAGAGAAACTAAAATTACCAACCAATAGAACTACCATGAAAGCTTATGTACATCGCAAGAGATGGGTAGACTCCTTCATTTAACTTCTTTTTTCTTGTAAATATGTACTCTTCAGAAGGAAAATAAAATACATGTAGTAGTGTTCTACTGTTTTCAATTAAAAAAGTATCACTGCATGCCAAAAAAAAATAAACAACTCCGCCTATGTTTTCTCAACATTGCTGGTGCCAAGCCCGGGTAAAGGAGGAGGGTTGTGATAGGCTTGGCGAGCCAACATCAAAACTCAGCCACTCTTATGGAGATGAAACCCAAAAGATTTTCGTTCGGGCGTAACTCTCTCAGCGGCGCGCCACATCGAAACCTCGGTGTGGTGAAAAAATGGGCAGCGGCCGGTCCGTCACCCCCCAGGTGGCGTGCCGTATCGTTATCTGGATACGGTCGCAAGTGAGCAAGGATCGGGTCGTCGCATCCTTAGTGGCGCGCTACATCGACGCCCGGGTGTAGTGGACATTGAGCAAGGGTCTTCGCGTTTGACTCGACCAATGCGAAGGGTAAGGAAGCTAGCCGAGCCTAGGTGGATTCGCTTAGGTAGCTGGAATGTAGGGTCTCTGACAGGTAAGGTTCCGGAGGTAGTTCATGTAGCGGTGAGGAGAGGCGTTGATATTCTTTGCGTCCAAGAGACCAAATGGAAGGGACAGAAGGCGAAAGAGGTGGAGGATACCGGCTTCAAGCTGTGGTACATGGGGACAATTGCAAATAGAAATGGAGTAGGCATCTTGATCAACAAGAGCCTCAAGTATGGAGTGGTAGACGTCAAGATACGTGGGGACCGGATTATCCTGGTCAAGCTGGTAGTTGGGGAATTAGTTCTTAATGTTATCATTGTGTATGCCCCGCAAGTAGGCCACAATGAAAACACCAAGAGGAAGTTCTGGAAAGGCTTGGAGGACATGGTTAGGAGTGTACGATTGGTGAGAGGCTCTTCATATGAGGAGTCCTCAATGGCCATGTGGGCACATGTAACACAAGTTTTGAAGGGGTGCATGGGGGATTTGGCTATGGCATCAGGAATCAAGAAGGAGAAGACGTCTTAAGCTTTGCGCTAGCCTACAACATGATCATAGCTAACACCCTCTTTAAGAAGAGAGAATCACATCTAGTGACTTACAGTAGTGGGCAACACTCTAGCCAGATTTATTTCATCCACTCGAGAAGAGAAAACAGGCATGCATGCCTAGACTGTAAGGTGATACCCCGAGAGAGTGTTGTCCCTCAGCATAAGCTTGTGGTTGCCGACTTCCGCTTTTGGAGTCGTGTCCAGCGGAACAAGCGTGCCAAAGTTGTTAGAACGAAGTGGTGAAAGCTCAAGGGGGAGGTAGCTCAGGCGTTTAAGGAGAGGGTCATTAAGGAGGGCCCTTGGGAGGAAGGAGGTGATGCAGACAACATGTGGATGAAGATGGCGACTTGCATTCATAAGGTGGCCTCAGAGTAGTTTGGAGTGTCCAAGGGAAGTAGAAGAGAAGCTAAAGATACCTGGTGATGGAACGATGATGTCGAGAAGGCAATTAAGGAGAAGAAAGATTGTTTCAGACGCCTATACCTCGATAGGAGTGTAGACAACATAGAGAAGTACAACATGTCAAAGAAGGCCACAAAGCGAGCTGTGAGTGAAGCAAGGGGTCGGATGTATGAGGACCTCTACCAACGGTTAGACACGAAGGAAGGCGAAAGGGACATCTATAAGATGGCCAAGCTCCGAGAGAGGAAGACGAGGGATGTTGACCAAATCAAGTGCATCAAAGACGGAGCAGAGCAATTCATGGTGAAGAACGAGGAGATTAAGCATAGATGGCGGGAGTACTTTGACAAGCTGTTCAATGGGGAGAGTGAGAGCTCTACCATTGATCTGGACGACTCCTTTGATGAGACTAGCACGCGTTTTGTGCGGCAAATCCTGGAGTCGAAAGTCAAGATAGCTTTAAAGAGGATGGAAGGAGGCAAGGCGACGGGCCCTAATTGTATCCCCATTGAGGTGTGGAGAGGCCTCGGGGACATAGCGATAGTATGGCTAACCAAACTTTTCAACCTCATTTTTCGGGCAAACAAGATGCGAGAAGAATGGAGACGGAGTATATTAGTACCAATCTTTAAGAACAGGGGGGATGTTCAGAGTTGTACTAATTACCGTGGAATTGAATTGATGAGTCATACAATGAAGCTATGTGAGAGAGTCATTGAGCACCGCTTAAGAAGAATGACAAGCGATACCAAAAATCAGTTTGGTTTCATGCGTGGGAGGTCGACCATGGAAGCCATTTTCTTGGTACGACAACTTATGGAGAGATACAGGGAGCAAAAGAAGGACTTGCATATGGTGTTCATTGACTTGGAGAAGGCCTATGATAAGATACCGCAGAATGTTATGTGGTGGGCCTTGAAGAAACACAAAGTCCCAGCAAAGTACATTACCCTCATCAAGGACATATACGATAATGTTGTGACAAGTGTTTGAACAAATGATGGCGACACCGATGACTTCCCGATTAAGATAGGACTGCATCAGGGGTCAACTTTGAGCCCTTATCTTTTTGCCTTGGTGATGGATGAGGTCACAAGGGATATACATGGTGATATCCCATGGTGTATGCTCTTTGCGGACGATGTGGTGCTAGTTGATGATAGTCGGCCGGGGGTCAACAGGAAGTTGGAGTTATGGAGGCAAACCTTGGAATCGAAAGGTTTTAGACTTAGCAGGACTAAGACCGAGTACATGAGGTGTGCTTTGAAGACTACTAAGAACGAGGAGGAGGGGGATGTTAGCCTTGATGGGCAGGTGGTACCTCAGAAGGACACCTTCCGTTATTTGGGGTCAATATTGCAGAAGGATGGGGATATCGATGAAGATGTGAACCATCGTATTAAAGCCGGATGGATGAAGTGGCGCCAAGCTTCAGGCATTCTCTGTGACAAGAGGGTGGCACAAAAGCTAAAAGGCAAATTCTATATGACGACAGTTCGACCCGCTATGTTGTATGGCGCTGAGTGTTGGCCGACAAAAAGGCAACATATGCAACCGCTAGGTGTGGCAGAGATGCGCATGTTGATATGGACGTGTGGCCACACTAGGAAGGATCGAATCCGGAATGATGATATACGAGATAGAGTTGGGGTAGTGCCAATTGAAGAGAAGCTTGTCCAACATCGTCTGAGATGGTTTGGGCATATTCAGTGTAGGCCTCCAGAAGCCCCGATGCATATCAGATGGCTAAAGCATGCTGATAATGTCAAGAGAGGTCGGGGTAGACCGAACTTGACATGGAAAGAGTCCATAAAGAGATATCTAAAGGATTGGAGCATCACCAAAGAACTAGCCATGGACAGGGGTGCGTGGAAGCTTGCTATCCATGTGCCCAGAACCATGAGTTGGTCGCGAGATCTTATGGATTTCACCTCTAGCCTACCCCAACTTGTTTGTGACTAAAAGCTTTGTTGTTGTTGTTGTTGTTGTTGTTGTTGTTGTTGTTGTTGTTGTTGTTGTTGTTGTTGTTGTTGTTGTCGTGTTCTAAGTCGGAAGAGGAGAAAATGACTTGTTGGTTCCCTAGACATGTTTTTTTAAAGACACCTCGCAAATCAGTGAAGAAGAAACCCTAAACCAAAAGTAAAAAAACAAATAACCAAAAAAAGTCAGTTGGATGTTGAGCTACACGCAAGGTTGAATTTAATATGAGGGACGAAAACATGATTGTTTAGAAAATGAAAATCAGTGAGCCGCACTTATGGGAAAAGTGAAAAGGATGTCATTTTTTCCACTCGTTAATCCAACAACTCATTCAAGCAAGTTTCTTCAATTTGCACACGAAATGCAGGAAACTTTAGTAGGTGAAGTGTATGAACAAGTGGCATTAGCATGTAAGTTGTATCAACATTATATGGGCAAGTGGCATCAAAAATGGATATTCCCATTAGTGTGCAACTTAAAAATTATACTATCAAGGCAAGTGACAAAGGCCCAAGAAATCCACAAGTTGCCGCAAGAAAATGAAATCCACAAGTGACATTAGTATGCAAAATTAAAATTATAACAACACATGCCCCAAGGCCTAAAGAAAATAAATAAAAATGCATATAGAAACTTAAAAATTATATTTTCAACGCAAGTGACAAAGGCCCCAGAAATCCACGGGTTGCCGCAAAAAATTTGAAATCCACAAGTGACATTTGTATGCAAAGTTTAAAACTATACCAACACATGTGCCAAGGCCCAAAGAAAATAAATAAAAATGCAGTTAGCAGCTTAAAAATTATATTTTCAACGCAAGTGACAAATTAAGGCCCCAGAAATCCACAGGTTGCCGCAAAAATATTGAAATCCATAAGTGACGTTAGTATGCAAAATTTAAAACTATACCAACACATTGACACGGCCCAAGGAAAATAAAAATTGCTTTTGACAAGCTAGAAGTCGAGGAAGCTTTACAAATCTTGATTTTCATTTGACCACATTTTGAGAAAAACCAACCCATGGTGGCTATGAAACAAAACAACCATGCAGAAATCAGTCTCTACAAATTTGTTCGCTCACAGGTTCCGCGCCATCTTGGTCAATTTTATCTCCCAGTTCAGTAGTAAAACATCTCATTTCTACTCTCACTCTCAGTAGTGGCAAGTTTGAGATGATGTATCCACTTAACTTGAACGCTAGCTGAATCTAGTTTAGTTCACACGTGTGTCTGTTAGATGAAGGCGGCAAATCGGCCTCAACGAGAACCAAGCTAAATATGTGATCATGGACCGGTGGGTATTGTGTAAAACTAACCAGAAACTTTGAGGAAGCGATACCAGGTCTTAGATAATATAGTATGGATGGATCATGCATGTGATCAGTTTGCTTGTGTTCTTTTATTCATTGTTGTGGCAGTGAACCGGAGTGTCATGTACCAGTGCATCTTATCTGGCTTTACAGCCACAACTATACTGTGGACTGAACTGAAGCATTCTATAATACATAATTTCGGTGTGATCGGAGAGATTATATTGTTAAAATTTTCAAAATGTCAGAATGCATATTGTTAATAAAATTCAAAAGGTCACAATGCATATGATCTCCACATACTTTAGAGAAGGAGTGTGAGTTTCTGTTGCCAGAGGGAGTTGCAGAAGGCAAAAATGTTGCAGTCTGTCAGACAACCACAACCACTGGGCCACCCTGTAGAGGCATGGAAGTGTTGAAAGATAAACTGAACTAGTCTTCCATAGAGCATTTAGGAAATCTTCTTTTTACCACCCTACCTTCTTTTTACCACAGTAGGCAAACAACCTACTGTTTTCTCAAAGACAAAGGTGCAGAGTCCCATTTATCTGGCTAGTAGCTGAAATTGAAGTGCCATGTTGCAGCCGAAGAACTTCTTCCTCCTATCTTACTCAGTCTCTAGGTAGTAGAGGCAAGCGCTCACCTCTGGCCATGTCACTAATCTGGGACATGATTTTCTGAATAATGTGTCCAAGCTCTTAAGCTACCAATCAATAATCTTCTTTTAAGGGAATAGTTTCTTCAAAGGATTACTTCACCGATGCATGGAAGTGTTGAAAGATGAGCTGAACTTAGTCTTTCATAGAGCATCTGGGTTACCAGCTTCAAGTAACACAGATCTTGTGCGCGCTGTAATATAATTTCTGGGTGGAGAAATATTTATGAATATGTGTGTGTGGTTACGAAGAGATTTGCGTGATTAAACAAGTTATAAAAGAAAATTGATAAAAAAGAACAAGTTCAAACAGAATATTTTGGCCAGCAGTGGCCTGAGATTTTCTCTCTTGTAACATTTTTAAACTCTTAAGCAAGCAATGATCTTCTTTTATGAACATCATCACTGCTGGAGAGTTGAAAAGCAAAACAAAAGAGAAAAAGTGTGGAGTCTGTCAGACAACCTCTGAGCCACCGGTGAATCCTGGCAGTTAATCACGCTCTGGCGGTACGAGCCTATAGAACAGATCCTGTTCAAGTAAGGTCGTGCTGAAATCAGCAGTGTCTCTGCTTATAAACAACTCCGGCCTAGCCTAAACTAGCGAGGTGGGACTAATTGAGTAGAGCAGGCACATGCAGCAGCGCGGGCCTACTTAGGCAGAGCTTCGAAGGAAGGAGGGCTAGTTTAAATATCTGGAGATTTTGAAGTAGTTTAAATATCTGGCAGATGCTGCCCAGCGCCCCAGCCCAGCCCATGAGGGAAATGTTCAGCTGTGGAGATTTTGAACTAGTTTAAATATCTGTGCCTAGTTTTGAACAATGCTTCTTGTAACCTATTTCAAGCCAGCTAGTGTTTTCCTTTTATTCAGATTATATGCCAGCTTAACTTACAGTCGGCCATTTCCAAAGTAGCAGACACGTTGCTGAGTCCGAAAGAAGAGAAAAAAAAGTGACTGATAAGAAAAAAAAACTGGAGACAAAACTGGACACAAGGAGGTGTGCATACGACCTGTGATTGGCCGACAACCCGATGACGCGGCGCGACGCAGCCTATGCCTGATGGGCAGCAGTTGGATTGCCAGATATGGGTGACGCATGAATGCATATCAGGGTTGCAAAAGAAAAATGCCAGCCCGGACCTCTTCAATCTCATATATAGACCAGAATACCGAAACCACTTTGGAGCATGGTCTCACCTTCAACCAATAAGTGAGGATGAACACAGGATGAGGAGAGGCGGTACCAAAACCAAGATCAGCAGTAACGAATAATTGAATTCAAAACCAAGATCAGCAGTAACCAAACCTCTGTAAAGAAATATAAGGGCCTGTTCGGCACACATGTTTGCAAAACAAAGGAACCTACAGAAACCGAGGAGTGAGAAAGGGAAGTTGATGCGGAACATAGGATTGAAAAAATTGGGAAAAGACCTATGAAGTAGTGTTCGGGACAAAGGCAGAATGCAAACCCTAAAACGTTCAGAGTACACAAACACAGTCGAATAATTTATTTGACTACACACTTTTGCATCGTCATCTATCCTCCCATATGAATTTTTTATTCATATTCACACCGCAATCAGGGATGACAGCCACAGCCTTGCCTCGGGCTTCCGCCAAAAAATGAGGCTGTGGTAGATTTTTTCAATCCTTCTGAATGGGCGTAGGAAAGGGAGTTTTCCTTTGAAATACTGTTCATGATTCCTACGTTCCGAACGCTAGCAAAGGGAAGTATTTCAAAGGAATAGCTTCCCTGTGAAATTCCTGCAGAAATCCCTTGTACCGAACCGGGCCTAAAAAGCTTACAAAACATGCGAAGGAAGCAACTTTAGCTCGTCTGGTTCGTGAAGGCAGGGCGTCGACGAACTTCGATAACCTGATTGACAACAGAATGCTGATCGATAACCTGATCAACAACAGAATGTTGATCGATAACCTGATGGATGTGGAGCAAGTGTGTGCATCTGAACAGGTGGCTCCCAAGCACCGCTGACTCAACAGGCGTCGATCGGTCGGTCGACAAGGGGCTCGGCTCTATTCTTCTTGTGCAGAGTGTGCCTGCTTCTAGTTATGCCTGAAAAATAGAATGTATATGACAGTGAAAAATGGTATAGACAATCAAGCTCAGTGTCCAGAACAAGACATTGGGGGATCACAACTTTTTGGGTGTTTTGGCCAGAACAAGATTTAGTACTACCTCCGTTCCTAAATATAAGCCTTTTTAGAGATTTCACTATAGGACTACGTACGGAGCAAAATAAGTGAATCTACACTCTAATATATGTCTACATACATTCGTATGTAGTTTTCTAGTGAAAACTCTTAAAAGACTTATATTTAGGAATGGAGGGAGTATCATTTTTTGTTGCCCGGACTGTTCTAGGTTACAAAACAAGATTTAGTCACAATATTTTGTTGCTAGTTTCTAAAAAAAAACTAAGATGTCTACAATCTAATATATGCCTACATACATCCGTATGTAGTTTTCTAGTGAAAACTCTTAGAAGACTTATATTTAAGAACGGAGGGAGTATTATTTTTTGTTGCCCGGACTGTTGTAGGTTACAAAACAAGATTTAGTCACAATATTTTGTTGCTAGTTTCTAAAAAAAAACTATGATGTCATAAAACAAAATAGTTGACTGCACCAGCTGGGAATCGAACCCGGGTCTGTACCGTGGCAGGGTACTATTCTACCACTAGACCACTGGTGCTTTCAATGAGCTGTCAATCGAGGGGGCTCTCCTAATTAATCTTGATTAGTGCGACTGCTTTGAAAGAGTTAACACAGTTAGAGCTGAGTTAATGGGTTAAGTGTCGATTCTGGTTCCAGTTGTCACACATTGCCCTCGTGTTCGTTTGACCACATTTTGGCAGAAAAACTAACCGGTGTAGCCCACTAGTAAGGAGTGATGTGGCAAATAAAAATCCACCGTCATCTCTCTCTTTCTCCCGTTCGGCTTCCTCTCATGGCGCCACCGTCAGCCCACTCCTCCTTCTTCCTTTCCACCTTTGTGCTTGTCATCTTCTCATGTTCTCTTCATCCACTTAAATGTCTGGTGCCTGCCTGACTCATCACGACATGTGTGGATACATAGACAAAACACTGTCCCTAGCAAGCCTCTAGTTGGCTAGCCAGTTGATCAAAGATAGCCAGGGTCTTCTGACTATGTACAAGGTGTTGTTGCTTGATAACTGGATCACGTCATTAGGAGAATCACGTGATGGACTAGAACCAAACTAATAGACGTAGCATGTTGATCGTGTCATTTTGTTGCTACTGTTTTCTGCGTGTCAAGTATTTATTCCTATGACCATGAGATCATATAACTCACTGACACCAGAGGAATGCTTTGTGTGTATCAAACGTCGCAACGTAACTGGGTGACTATAAAGATGCTCTACAGGTATCTCCGAAGGTGTTCGTTGAGTTAGTATGGATCGAGACTGGGATTTGTCACTCCGTGTGACGGAGAGGTATCTTGGGGCCCACTCGGTAATACAACATCACACACAAGCCTTGCAAGCAATGTAACTTAGTGTAAGTTGCGGGATCTTGTATTACGGAACGAGTAAAGAGACTTGCCGGTAAACGAGATTGAAATAGGTATGCGGATACTGACGATCGAATCTCGGGCAAGTAACATACCGAAGGCAAATGGAATGACATACGGGATTATATGAATCCCTGGCACTGAGGTTCAAACGATAAGATCTTCGTAGAATATGTGGGATCCAATATGGGCATCCAGGTCCCGCTATTGGATATTAACCGAGGAGTCACTCGGGTCATGTCTACATAGTTCTCGAAACCGCAGGGTATGCACACTTAAGGTTCGACGTTGTTTTATGCGTATTTGAGTTATATGGTTGGTTACTGAATGTTGTTCGGAGTCCCGGATGAGATCACGGACATCAAGAGGGTTTCCGGAATGGTCCGGAAACGAAGATTGATATAAAGGATGACCTCATTTGATTACCGGATGGTTTTCGGAGTTACCGGGAATGTACCGGGAATGATGAATGGGTTCCGGGTGTTCACCGGGGGGGGGGGGGGGGCAGCCCACCCCGGGGAAGCCCATAGGCCTTGGGGGTGGCGCACCAACCCTTGGTGGGCTGGTGGGACAGCCCAAGAAGGCCCTATGCGCCATAGATAAAAAATCAAAGAGAAAAGAAAAAAAAGGAGGTGGGAAGGGAGAGAAGGACTCCACCTTCCAATCCTAGTTGGATATGGATTGGAGGAGGACTCCTCCTCCCCTTGGTGCGCAGCCCTTGGGGCTCCTTGAGCCTCAAGGCAAGCCTCCCCTCCCTCCTCCTATATATATGGAGCTATTAGGGCTGATTTGAGACAACTTTTCGAAGGCAGCCCGACCACATATCTCCACGGTTTTACCTATAGATCGCGTTTCTGCGGAGCTCGGGTGGAGCCCTGCTGAGATTAGATCACCACCAACCTCCGGATGGCCGTCATGCTGCCGGAGAACTCATCTACCTCTTCGTCTCTCTTGCTGGATCAAGAAGGCCGAGATCATCGTCGAGCTGTACGTGTGCTGAACGCGGAGGTGCCGTCCGTTCGGCACTAGATCGTGGGACGGATCGTGGGACGGTTCGTGGGACGGTTCGCGGGGCGGATCGAGGGACGTGAGGACGTTCCACTACATCAACCGCGTTCACTAACGCTTCTGCTGTGCGATCTACAAGGGTACGAAGATCGGAAATCCCCTCTTGTAGATGTACATCACCATGATAGGTCTTCGTGCGCGTAGAAATAATTTTGTTTCCCATGCGACGTTCCCCAACAAGAACATCATTGATCCTTTCCATGGGTTTCTTGACAGTAGAATCCGCAAGATACAAATTAAGAGAACACTCCTCAATCTCATTAAAACCTAGAACATCACATAAAGACTTTCGAACCGCGGAAACACTAGCACCCAAATCACACAAAGCATTGCATTCATAGTTTTTCATTTTGATTTTGATAGTAGGTTCCCACTCATCATGAAACTTTCTAGGTATAGAGACTTCCAATTCAAGTTTCTCTTCAAGAGATTTTATCATAGCTTCGACGATATGATCGGTAAAGGCCTTGTTTTGGCTATAAGCGTGTGGAGAGTTTAGCATGGATTGCATCAAGGAAATGCATTCAATCAAGGAGCAACTATCATAATTGAATTCCTTGAAATCCAAAGTAGTAGTTTCATTACTACTCAAAGTTTTAATATCTTCTACTCCACTTTCAATGCTTTTAGCATCAAGATAGATGGACTCCGAATCATTGGAGCGTTTCAACCAAGGTGGATTCATATCCAGCCCCATCATCATTAGGTTTGACACAAGAAAACAAAGATTCAATGGGAGTCACACCAATCACTTTAAGATCTTCGTGATTCTTATCACGAGAACACGCCTTTTAAGCCATTCATGTCTAGCACAAATTTGGGCGGTTCTTTCTTTGCTCTCACTCATGGAAACACGCATAGCTATCAAAGTTTCATCCATATTGATCTTGGGAGGAGCACATCTAACTTTCAAAGCATCAATATCACTAGACATTCTATCAACGCTCCTAGCCAAATCGCAATTTTGAGTAGTTTTCCTCTCGGACGCATTGAAAATCTTTTGTGAGTTAATAAACTCTTTGATATTACTCTTTATATCAGAGGGTAATCTATTGTAATTTTCATGAGTATTGTTGTAGGAGTTGCCAAAGTTATTAGAGGAGTTACTAGGAAAAGGCCTAGGAACATAGTTTCCTCTAAAAGCATTGTTGTTGCCAAAGGTATTCCTACCAACAAAATTAACGTCCAAACTAGCGCTGCTACTTCTCAATCAAGGAAGACAAGGGCATAACATTAGGATCTAAAGGAGCACTTCTACTAGCAACCAAATTCATTAACTCATCCATCTTAGCACTCAACGAGTTAATTTCTTCTATAGCGTGTACCTTCTTACTAGTAGGTGACCTTCAAGGTGCCACCGAGAGTAGTTTGTCATGATATTATCTAGGAGTTTTGTGGCTTCTCCTAACGTGATTTCATCAACGTTCCACCGAGGTGGAGTCCAAGATGTTTCTAGAAGCGAAATTCAAGCCAGCGAGAAGATTTGTATAATCATCCAAAGACTCAAGCCATGAGCGGACAATTTCTAATCAACAATTTCATTATCTCCCAATATTGTGCAACATGTTCATGATCAAGTTGCTTAAAATTCATGATATCATTTCGAGAGAGATAATCTTAGCCTCAAAAATACTTGGATATGTAAGCATCTTTGCACTTATTCCAAGAATCAATACTATTTTTGGGCAAAGACGAAACCAAGTTTTTGCTCGATCTCGCAACGAAAGGAAAAAGCTTCAATTTAATCACATCATTATCCACATCTTTCTTTTTTTGCATATCGTAAAGCTCAATGAAGGTATTAAGATGGGATGCGACATCTTCACTAGGAAGGCCGAGAATTGCTCTTTCATAACAAGATTCAAGAAAGCGGCATTGATTTCGTATGGCTCGCACTAGTGGCGGAGCAATCGAGTACTAATAAAATCATTATTATTAGTATTCGAGAAGTCACGAAGTTTGGTGTTTTAAGTCATGGTGACTTCAAGCAAGCAAGCACACAAGTGAACAAAGAGCAAGCGAGAGAAAGGGCAAACGAAAAGGCAAATATTTTTTTGTAAATTTTTGTTTTTCAAGTGGGGAGAGGAAAACAAAGGCAAAAAGGTAAATGCAAGATATGAGTTTGCGACACTTACTTGGATGAGTTCTGACTTGATCCTCCCAAGAACGCGCCTTAAATTCTTTCTCCGCATGAAATCTTCGCTGCCTCTTGAGCTTGCGTTGGTTTTTCCTTGAAGAGGAAAGGGCGATGCAAGACAAGAGCAGCTTAGCATTTCCTCGCTTGAGAACCAAGGTATCAATCCAAAGAGGATAATCTCGCAAGTCCAGAGTACCGCACAAACACAAAAGAGCTTGCACCCAACGCTATAATGGGGTTGTCAATCCCTTCAAGATTGATTGCAAAGTGAGATCTCAAGGCGGAAAGTGCAACGAAGAAAAAGTGTAAGGCTGAAAATATGATGTGAACTAGACCCGGGGCCATAGTGTTCACTGAGGCTTATCTCAAAATAGCAAATATTACTGGGTGAACAAATTATCGCGAGCAATTGATAAACCGCGCAAAGTCATGACGATATCTAAGGCAATGATCATACATATAGGCATCACGTCCGAGACAAGTAGACCGATACTTTCTGCATCTACTACTATTACTCCACACATCGACCGCTATCCAAAGATGCATCTAGTGTATTGAGTTCATGACGAAGTAGTAACGCCTTAAGCAAGATGACATGATGTAGAGGGATAAACGTAATGCCCCAAGTGTGTAACCTTTCCTTTTGGAACCTTCTTCATGTGGGTCCAACTTGTCATGGACATGAGAGCTATCCGTGTTATGATTTCATGTACGTCATCTTGTTATTCTTCCTTGCATGCATGCATGCAATATCATTCATGTCCATGTCCTTGTGTTGTTGCATTGTGATCTTATGTGGTGGTATGTGATGTGTAGCTTGTGTGGAGAATGCATGTGATAGTAGGAACAAGCTTGTGATTTGCTTAGGTTTCAAAACCATCTTTCCCTCTCTATTTCATCTCAAGGTCAAGTTTCACTTGACCCTTTCTCGTTTTAAAAAAGTCCCCGATTTAGCTTATGATTGTGGTAAGTTTGTGATGTGTTATTGCTATTTTGAATAGGTGTGGAGTTGGTGCAAATAGATATAAAACAGATATAATAAATGATGTTTTGTAAATATTTAGTCCCCATAAATACATTTTATATTTTATTCAATTAGTTCATATTTTTCCATGACCAGGGGTATTTTTGTTTTGTTTTTATCCCCAATAGTTTAGCTTGTGTTTTTATTGCTTTTCTCTGGTTATATCTATTAATAAAGCCCTGTGGTTTTATTTTCTTTTATGTGGCGCCTCACGTGGGCTTCCTCCGCGGCCCAGCTTCCTTCTCCCGCGCTAAGCCCAGCCTTCCACGCCCCTCCTTCCACCTCCCGACGCCGCTCACCCTCTCGCTTGCTTTCCGTCCCGCATCGAGAGAAGGAACAAGCGGCCGTGACGCACGACGCCGAGGACCCCCATATAACGTGGCGCCATGCCTCCTCGCCCTAGGGTTCCCTCTCCCATCCGCCACCGCCACTCCATTCCCCATCTCTTTCTCCCCAAGGTGAGTCTCTGCAAATCGAAAAGAGAGAGGAGAGCAGCACTCGCCGGTGTCTACCCCGCCCGCTTCGGCTCCGGCGCGCCGTCATGTCCAGGGCATGGGAGAGGTGCCCGGCCCCATTCTTGTCCCGCTGAGGCCGGGAGCGACCTCACCGACGGCCAGCCGACGCCAACAGCTCGGTCCCGGCACTTCGCCTCTTCCTGGTCCGCAGCAGCTTCCTGGTCTTCTTCCTCCAGTTGTCTCCTCCAAGCAGATCGGGTTTCTCCTTCTTCCCTAGGTGAGAAGGTTCACCTCCTCCTTTCCTTCTGTGATCCAACAATGGCCCCTACCGACGAGCTTTATGAGTTCCTCGTTGTAGAAGAGACCGACAGCCCTATGGTGTCCTATGTTAGGTATTGTGTAGTGTAGGGCGCGTAGTTGCAGGGTGCACGGAGTCCCTTGCAGGGATGTTCTTCCTCCCGTCCCGCCGGCGTGGTAGAGGCGCCGCTTGTTAGATCGCCCTGAGAGTCTCTCGCCGCGCGGAGGTGCAGAGCAGAGTCATGAGTAGTGGTAGTATTCCTGAAGTAGCCCTCCGTTATGTCAGATCGTGCTGCGTAGTGGCGCAGCAAGTGGGTGTATTGTACCGTGTCATGGGTTCGATTCCCTCACCTCCCTTTGCAATTGTTTCAGACAGGGTGCTAGCAGTAGAAGCAGTAGATACCCTGCTTAGTCCCTCCTTTGTCGAGTGCTTGGTGCCTAGCAGAGTGGTTTGGGTCTCGTAGGCGCACTCTGATCCGTGGTTCGATTCCCTCAAAACCCCTTTTATTTTTTGTGGCTTTCTTGCTATTTTCTTCTTTTGTTTGCTAGATGTGATGCTATGGTATTTCTACTACTTGTGGTATTTTTATCCTCCTCTCAAACCAACATGTGGTGCTTGGTGAACTTGCTAGTTTGTGTTCATATATGTGTGGGTGTGTAGGTTACTTGGTAGTAGTTCATGTGTGGGTTGTGTGCATACTTGCAAGCATAGTATTGTTAGTGTGACGCACTAGGATAAATTATGTAGATGCATCTTATAAGTTTTGGTGTAGGGTGTGGTTTGTGCTTGTGGGTCCAGTTCATGCCCTAGTGGTGCAAGTAGAGTGCGGTGTGTGTGTGGATGGGTTTCCCCCTCCCCACGTACCTTGTGGTGTGTGTGCATGTGTGTGTGTGTCACACCCATGCCTGATACGTCTCAAACGTATCTATAATTTTTGATGGTTTCACGCTGTTATCTTGTCTTCTTTGGTTGTTTTATGTACATTTTATATCTTTTTTGGGACTAACTTATTGATTCAGTGCCAAGTGTCAGTTCCTGTTTTTTCCGTGTTTTTGACTCTTTTCAGATCTGATTTTGGAACAGAGTCCAAATGGAAGAAAAACCCCAAAATGATTTTTTTCCGAGCGAAAGAAGACGAGGGAGCTTTTGGGCCAAGCC
Organism: Hordeum vulgare subsp. vulgare; assembly: GCF_904849725.1. NCBI lineage: Eukaryota > Viridiplantae > Streptophyta > Magnoliopsida > Poales > Poaceae > Hordeum > Hordeum vulgare. The sequence continues at coordinate 15,665,345 of NC_058523.1, forward strand.
AGGTGGGCTCCAAGGAGCCCACAAGCTCCCACCACGCCAGCAGAGGGGGAGGCGGCGGTGGGCAAGCTTGTGGCCTACCTGGCCGCCCCCTGACCTAGGTATTTGGCCTATACATTCCCAAATATTCCGCAAAAAACGAGGGGAGCCTCGAAAATACTTTTTCGCCGCCGCAAGCTTCCGTTTCCGCGAGATCTCATCTGGAGACCCTTCTCGGCACCCTGCCGGAGGGTACTTTGGAGTTGGAGGGCTTCTTCTTCATCATCATCGGCCCTCCAATGACTCATGAGTAGTTCACTTCAGACCTACGGGTCCATAGTTAGTAGCTAGATGGATTCTTCTCTCTCTTGGATCTTCAATACAAAGTTCTCCATGATCTTCATGGAGATCTATCCGATGTAATCTTCTTTGGCGGTGTTTTTGTCGAGATCCGGTGAATCGTGGACTTGTGATTAGATTATCTATGATATATATTTGAGTCTTTGCTGATTTCTTATATGCATGATTTGATATCCTTGTAAGTCTCTCCGAGTCTTGGGTTTTGTTTGGCCAACTAGATCTATGATTCTTGCAATGGGAGAAGTGCTTGGTTTTGGGTTCTCGCCATGTGGTGACCTTTCCTAGTGACAAGAGGGGCAGCAAGGCACACATCAAGCAGTTGCCATCAAGGGTAAAAAGATGGGGTTTTTATCATTGGTTTGAGATTATCCTCTACATCATGTCATCTTGCTTAAGGCGTTATCTGTCTTATGGACTTAATACACTAGATGCATGCGGATAGCGGTCGATGTGTGGAGTAATAGTAGTAGATGCATAAAGTATCGGCTCACTTGTTTCGACGTGATGCCTATAGAAATAATCATTGCATAGATATCGCCACGACTGCACGCTTCTATCAATTGCTCGACAAGAATTTGTTCACCCACCGTCTACTTGCTTTCGTGAGAGAAGCCACTAGTAAACACTACGGCCCCTGGTCTATTCACATCCATCGCTTACATCTCTGCTTTACTTTGCTTTGTTACTTTGTTGCTTTCAGTTCTCACTTGGCAAACAATCTATAAGGGATTGACAACCCCTTCCTAGCGTTGGGTGCCAGCTTTGTGTTTGTGCAGGATCTTAAGATACTCTTCCCTGGATTGATACCTTGGTTCTCAAACCGAGGGGAAATACTTTACCGTCGCTGTGCTACATCACCCTTTCCGCTCGAGGGAACACCAACACAAGGCTCCAAGGCCACGGGAAATCCTTTGCATACTTGCCTAGGAAGTCCCTTAAGTGCGAGCGCAGCTGAAGGATTCATGGTGCCGTGCAAGGGATACACAACAAACATCGAAGTATTTCGCGCGTTGCGGGAGGAGAGATCAAGATCTATCCAAGTAGGTCTCACAAACTCTTCTCTTGCTTTTACCTTTTGCCGCTTGCCTCTCGCTTTCCTCTCCCCACTTCACATTTGCCTTTCTCCTTTGCCTTTTCGTCGCCTCTTTCTCTCGCTTGCTTTCGTCGCTTGTGTGCCATGTGCCCTCAATATGCTTGCATCTTCGCTCTAAAAATCTAGTGATATGGATCCTCATCCACTTGCTAGTCTCTTTAAGAGACCCACTCGGGGGAACAAATTGCTAGTGAGTTGAGGGCAATTGACTATTTCTTTGGTGTTTTGCGAAGATGCGTGAATCTGAAAATTGTGAGGAAGAAATTCATGAAGTGATTCACGAGGACTCCTTGAATGAAAAGCATGATTGCAATGATTTCACTATAAATCCTATTAGTGACAATCATGCTAAAAATATGCAAAACCCTAAGCTTGGGGATGCTAGTTTAGCTATGTCCACTACTTGTTGCAATAATCATGATTGGGGTGATGATCTTTCTTATGATCTTGAAAATTTATTCAAACCTCATGATGAATATGATATTTGCAACAATACTGAAAGTGGGATTGAGAAGTCATGACTTTATTTGATGATAATCCCATTATTTTTAAAGAGTGTCAACTTTGCATGCATATGGATCATGAAAAGAATATCCTATGAGATAGCTATATTGTTGAATTTGAATATGATCCCACATGTAATTGCTATGAGAGAGGAAAATATTTTGGTAGAAACTTTCATGTTACCAAATCACCTCTCGTGATGTTGAGATTGCTCTTGTCTCTTTCTTCTTCCTTGCATATGGCAACTATTGGTTGTCTTCCCAATTTGTTTTCCTATAAAATACCTATGCATAGGAAGTATGTTAGACTTAGATGTGATTTTCACATGCTTTAGGATGCTCTCGTGCTTCAATTCTTGTCTTTTGTGAGAGCATCATTGAATGCCTAGCTAAGGGCGTTAAACAAAGCGCTTGTTGGGAGGCAACCCAACGAATCTATCCTTTTCTTTATGTTTTGTATTTTCCACACTTTCATAATTCTGTTATGATTGTGTTTTTGTGTTTCTTTTTGCGTTTGTGCCAAGCAAAACCATTATGATTAGTCTTGAGGATGATCGCTTGGTCATACTGAAAAGACAGTAAACTTTCTGCTCAAAATTTTTTTTTTCATTTTTCTTCTGTAAGAGCTTTTGAGTTTATTCTTTTGCTGCTGATTGCTACGCAAATTCTTCGACTATCGTAATTTTTCGAACTCTTGAAGTAACAGAGGTATACGAAACATAGAGATTGCTACAAACTGGTCTGCTGTTAATAGATTCTGTTTTTGTTGTGTTGGTTGCTTATTTTGATGAAACTATGGATAGTATCGGGGGGTATTAGCCATGGAAGATTGAAATTACAGTAACCCAACATCAGCACAAGTAGAATTTAAGTTTGCTACAGTACCTAAGGAAGTGGTGGTTTGCTTTCTTGTACTAATGTTATCACGAGTTTCTGTTTAAGTTTCGTGTTGTGAAGTTTTCAAGTTTTGGGTGAAGTTCTTATGGACAAAAAGATAAAGAGTGGCAAGAGCTCAAGCTTGGGGATGCCCAAGGCACCCAAGAGATTCAAGGATGCCGTAAAGCCTGCTTGGGATGCCCAGAAGGCATCCCTCTCTCGCCTTCAATCCATCTGAACGCTACTTTTGGGGGTATATTTTTATTCACCACATGTTATGTGTTTTTGCTTGGAGCGCCTTGTATCGTAGGAGTCTTTTATTTTGTTGTGTCACAATCATACTTGCTGCACACCTAGATAGATAGACATGCACACACCGTGATTTTGTCGAGCTTCACTTATATCTTTGGTAGACAATTCAACTCACATGTGCTTCACTTATATCTTTGAGCTAGATACTTTTGCTCCATGTGTTTCACTTATATATTTTAGAGTGCAGTGGTGCGTGGCTTGGTAGTTGATCTATGCTTTGAAAGTAGTCTCAAAAGGGGTAGTTATCCAAAGGGATACGAAAACTTCCACCGCATGTGCATTGAATAGTTAGAGAAGTTTGATTCATCTCAATTAGTTTTGAGTTGTGGTTATGGTAATATTGAAGTCATGCTAGTAAGGTGTTGTGGACCTAGAAATGCTTGTGTTGAAGTTATGATTCCCGTAGCATGCACGCTACGGTGAACCGCTATGTGATGAAATCTAAGCATGATTAGTATATTGATTGTCATCCTTTGCGTGGCTGGTCGGATCGCCGATGGTTTATACCTACCAACCCTTCCCCTAGGAGTATGCGTTGAATGCCTTCTTTCGATTACAAATAAAACTTTTGCAACAAGTATATAAGTTCTTCATGACTAATGTTGAGTCCATGGTTTAGATGTACTTTCACCTTCCACCATCACTATCTTCTTAGTGCCGTGCAACTTTCGCCGGTGCACAAAACCCACCATTAGCCTCCCTCAAAACAGCCACCATACCTACCTACTATGGCTTTTTCAAAGTCATTCTGAGATATATTGCCATGCAACTACCACCATGACATGTGCCACCACGTCTACATTGCCTTTGCACGATTGTAAGATAGCTAGCATGATGTTTCCATTGATGTCTATGTCATGCTAGATCATTGCCACGGTACACTACCGAAGGCATTCCATATAGAGTCATAATTGCTCTAAGTTTTGAGTTGAAAGTGTGATGATCATCATTATTGGAGCATTGTCCCATGTGAGGAAATAAAAGAGGCCAAAGAAGCCCATAAAAAAGAGGCCAAAGAGTCCACCAAAATAGAAAAAATGAGAGAAAAAGAGAGAAGGGACAATGCTACCAATTTTTTCACACTTGTGCATATTGAGCACCATGATCTTCATGATTGAGAGTCTCTCGTTTTATCACCACCATATAGCTAGTGGGAATTCTCATTATATAACTTGTCTTGTATATTCCAATGACAGGCTTCCTCAAAATTTCCTTAGGTCTTCGTGAGCAAGCAAGTTGATGCGCACCCACTAGTTTTCTTTAAGAGCTTTCACATGCTCTTAGATCTAGTGCATCATTTGTATGGCAATCCCTACTCATTCACCTTGATATCTATTGATGAGCATCTCCATAGCTCATTGATATGCCAAGTCAATGTGACCATCTTCTCTTGTTTGTCTTGCAACCTCCACCACACTCCACACCACTTATAGTGCTAAAACCATGACTCACGCCAAGCAAGTTGGATGCGCACTCCACTAGTTTTCTTTAAGAGCTTTCACATACTTGTAGCTCTAGTGCATCATGTTGGGTAACGTAGCATAAATTCAAAAATTTCCTACGCATGTTCGACCTTCCTATGGAGAGACCAGCAACGAGAGAGGGTAAGAGCATCTTCGACTTTGAAGATCGCTAAGCGGAAGCGCCTAGAACGCTGCTGATGGAGTCGATCGCATAATCCGATCTAGTGCCGAACAACGACACCTCCGCTCAACACACGTGCAGCTCCGTGATGTCTCCCGCACCTTGATCCAGCAAGGAGGAGGGAGAGGTTGGGGAAGAAGACCAGCAACACGACGGCGTGGTGTTGGTGGAGAGACGAGGTCTCCGCAGGGCTTCGCCAAGCGCCTAGAGAGAGGAGGAGGAAGAAGTGCAGTGGCGCGCCGAGGGAGAGGGAAAACCGTGTCCTCCAAAGGCCAAAAGTGCCACTATATATAGGGGAAGGGGAGAGGGGTGCCACCCTAGGGTTCCCACCCTAGGGGTGCGGCAGCCCTCCCGTATGGGGTGTGGCGCCGATGGGGAGGAGGGGTGGCGCACTTCTCCGGTGGGCCTAAGGCCCACCTGCTAGGGTTCCCCTCTCCCCTTTTTTCTCGGTGCACATGGGCTGGGTGGGGCGACCAGCCCACTTAGGGCTGGTTCCCTTCCCAACTTAGCCCATCTAGCCTCCCGGGTCTTCACCCCTTCCGTGTCCCCGACCACCTCCGGTGGTCCCAGACGCTACTGTGATGCCCGAAACACTTCCTGTCCGAAACCATCCGTCCTATATATCAATCTTTACCTCCGACCATTCCGAGCTCCTCGTGACGCCTCGGGATCTCATCCGGACTCAACAACTTTCGTAATCTCGTATAACAATTCCCTATAACCCTAGCGCCATCGAACCTTATGTGTAGACTCTACGTTCGGAGACAGCAGACATGACCGAGACACCTCTCCGGCCAATAACCATCAGCGGGTCCTGATACCCATGGTGGCTCCACTAGCTCCACGATGATCTCATCTGGATGAACCACGATGTCAAGGATTCAATCAATCCCGTATACGATTCCCTTTGTCCTGTTTGAGATAGAACTTGCCCGAGATTCGATCGTCAGATACCTATACCTTGTTCAATCTCGATACGTAGGTCTCTTTCCCTGCCCGAGCACGTCATCGTGTGACTAACTCCTTAGTCACATTGAGCTCATGATGATGTTCTACCGAGGGCCCGAGATACCTCTCCGTCACACGGAGTGACAAATCCCGATCTCGATTCGTGCCAACCCAACAGACACTTTCGAGGTACCCGTAGTGCACCTTTATAGTCACCCGCTACGCTTGTGACGCTTGATACACCCAAAGCACTCCTACGGTATCCGGGAGTTGCACAATCTCACTGGCCGAAGGAAAAGATACTTGACATTAGAAAAGCATTAGCATACGAACAATACGATCTAGTGCTAGGCTTAGGATTGGTCTTGTCCACCACATCATTCTCCCAATGATGTGATCCCGTTATCAATGACATCCAATGTCCATGATCAGGAAACCATGATCATCTATTGACTAACGAGCTAGCTAACTAGAGGCTTGCTAGGACACATTGTGATCTATTCATTCACACATGTATTATGCTTCCGTTAATACAATTATAGCATGAACGATAGACGATTATCATGAACAAGGAAATATGATAATAACCATTTTATTATTGCCTCTAGGGCATATTTCCAATAGTCTCCCACTTGCACTAGAGTCAATAATCTAGTTACATTGTGATGTATCGAACGCCATAGCATCATGGTGTTGATCATGTTTTGCTCGTGGAAGAGGTTTAGTCAACGGTCTGCAATATTCAGATCCGTGTGTACTTTACAAATATCTATCACTCCACTGACATGGTCCTCGGATGGAGTTGTAGCGGCGCTTGATGTGCTTCGCCTTCCGGTGAAACCCGGGCTCTTTGGCTATGGCAATGGCTCCAAATGTTATCACGAAGAGTGTCATAGGACCCGACGCGCTTGGAACCACTCCAAGGTCGGTGATGAGCTCCTTCATCCAAATTCCTTCATGAGCCGCTTCAAGCAGCTATGTACTCCGCTTCACATGTAGATGCTGCCACGACTTCTGCTTGCCGCGCACCACCACCGCCCCACCATTCAACACATATACGTATCCGGTTTGTGACTTAGAGTCATCCGGATCTCGTGTCGAGCTAGGCCGACGAACCCTTTACGACGAGCTCTTTCTCACCTCCATAAACGAAACATTTCCTTAGTCCTTTTCGGTACTTAAGGATATTCTTGACCGCTGTCCAAATGTTCCGCACCGGATTACTTTGGTACCTCCCTACCAAGCTTATGGCAAGGTTTACATCGGTCTCGGTATACAACATGGCATACATTAGAGAGCCCACACGGCGTAGGGGACATAACTCATCTTCTCTCTATCTCGCGTGGTCGGCGATCGAGTCTTACTCAATCTCATACCTTGCAAAACTGGCAAGAACCCTTTCTTTGAGTTTTCCATATTGAATTTCTTCAATATCTTGTCAAGGTATGTACTTTGGAAAGACCTATGAGGCGTCTCGATCTATCTCTATAGATCTTGATGCCTAATATGTATGCAGCTTCTCCAAGGTCCTTCATTGAAAAACTCTTATTCAAATAGGCCTTTATGCTCTCCAACATCTCTATATCATTCCCCATCAATAATATGTCATCCACATATAGTACGAGGAAAGCCACAGAGCTCCCACTCACTTTCTTGTACAGCAGTGCTTCTCCGTAAACCCGCATGAACCCAAACGCTTTAATCACCTCATTAAAGCGAATGTTCCAACTCCGAGATGCTTGCACCAGCCATAGATGGAGCGCTGGAGCTTGCATACTTTGTTAGCACCCTTAGGGTCGACAAAACCTTCTCGTTGCATCATATACAACTCTTCCTTAAGGTTCCCAAGTGAACGCTGTTTTGACGCCCATTTGCCAAATTTCATAATCATAAAAGGCGGCAATTGCTAACATGATTCGACTGATTTCAGCTTCGCACGGAGAGAAAGTCTCATCGTAGTCAACTCCTTGAATTTGTCGAAACCCTTTGCATAAGTCGAGCTTTGTAAACGGTTACATTACCGCTTGCATCCTTCTTCTTGAAGATCCATTTATTTTCTATGGCTCACGTCATCGGGCAAGTCCACCAAAGTCCATACTTTGTTCTCATACATGGATCCTATCTCGATTTCATGGCCTCAAGCCATTTGTTGGAATCCGGCCCGCCATCGCTTCTTCATAGTTCAAGGTTCACCGTTGTCTAACAACATGATTTCCATCACAGGTTGCCGATCACTCGTGCGGAGCGCACTTTGTGGACCTTCGCGTTCAAGAGTAACTTGATCCGAAGCTTCATGATCATCATATAACTTCCTCTTCAATGGTGTAGGCACCACAGAACAACTTCTTGCGCCGTGCTACTTTCCCTGCTCGAGAGGGGGTGTAATTACCTCATCAAGTTCTACCTTCCTCCCACTTACTTCTTTCGAGAGAAACTCTTTCTAGAAAGGATCCGTCTCTGGCAACAAAGGTTTTACCTTCGATCTAAGATAGAAGGTATACCCATAGTTTCCTTAGGTATCCTATGAATACGCATTTCTCCGCTTTGGGGTTCGAGCTTTCGTTGAAGTTTCTTCACATAAGCATCGCAGCCCCAAACTTTAAGAAACGACAACTTAGGTTTCTTGCTAAACCACAGCTCATACGTGTCGCCTCAATGGATTTAGACGGTGCCCTATTTAAAGTGAATGCTGCAGCTTCTAATGCGTATCCCCAAAATGATAGCGTAAGTCGTGAGAGACATCATAGATCGACCATATCTAATAAAGTGCGACACGACGCTCGACACCTGCGCTGCAGGTGCCAAAGGCGTGGCCAGAAACGATTCCACACTTCCTTAGGTGTGTGCCAAACTCGTGACTCAAATATTCTCCTCCACGATCGATCGTAGACATTTAATTTTTCGTCACGTTGATTCTCAACCTCACTCAAATTCTTGAACTTTTCAAACGCCTCGATTTGTGCTTCATCAAGTAGATATACCCATACCTACTCAAATCATCGTGAGAGTGAGAACATAACGATAACCACCGCGAGCTTCCACGCTCATTGACCACACACATCAAGATGTATTATTTCCAATAAGTCGTTGCTCTCTCCATTATTCCCTGAGAATGGAGTCTTAGTCATCTTGCCCATGAGGCACGTGCTCGCATGTGTCAAATGATTCAAAGTCAAGAGACTCTAGCACCATCGCATGGAGCTTCTTCATGCGCTTAACGCCGATATGACCTAAGGCGGCAAAGGCCACAAGTATGTGGGACTATCATTATCAACTTTGCATCTTTGGTACTCACATTATGAATATGTGTAACATCACGATCGAGATTCATCAAGAATAAACCATTCACCAATGGGGCATGACCATAAAACATATCACTCATATAAATAGAACAACCATTATTCTCTCGACTTAAATGAGTAGCTGCCTCGCATTAAGCAAGACCCCGATACAATGTTCATGCTTAAAGATGGTAATAAATAACAATTATTAAGGTTTAAAACTAATCCCGACGGTAGGTGTAGAGGTAGCGTGTTGACGGCATCACATCGACCTTGAACCATTCCCGACGCGCATCGTCACCTCGCCCTGGCCGCTCCGCTTATTCCAGCTTCCGCTTGAGTTGCAAATGTGAGCAACAACACCGTATCAAATACTCAAGAGCTACTACGAGCGCCCGGTAAGGTACACATCAATAACATGTATATCACATATACCTTTAACGTTCGCCTTCTTGTCCGCTAAGTATTTGGGGCAGCTCCGCCTCGACCTTTTCCCTTGCAAGAGAAGCACCGAGTCTCGTGCTTGGGTCCGTTTTTTCTTCTTCCCGCATTTGGCTTACGGCGCGCAACAGATTTGCCGCTTTCTTGAAGTTCTTCTTACCCGCCTTTCTTGAAACTAGTGGTCTTGTTGACCATCAACACTTGATGCTCCTTCTGATTTCTACTCAGACTTGAGCATCGAGTACAACTCGGAATGGTTTTCCATCCCTTGCATGTTGTAGTTAAGAACAAAGCCTTTGTAGCTTGGTGGGAGAGACTAGAGGATTCTCAATGATAGCATCATCCGAAGTTCGACTCCAAGTGAAGTCGACGACCTGTAACCTGTATATTTTGAGTATGTGCTCACCGACGTAATCGTTCTCTCCATCTTACAGCCGAAGAACTTGTCGAGACTTCATATCTCTCGAGACGGCATGAGCTTGAAAACTAGCTTCAGCTCTTGGAACATCTCATATGCCCCGTGTTGCTCAAAACGCCTTTGGAGCCCTGCTTTAAACGATAACATGCCACACCCCGACCAGAGTAGTCATCACTCCGCTGCGACGCTTAGAACGCCCCGGGCTGCTGCGGAGCGGAGGGTCACCTAGCGCACATTAAGGACATAAGCCTTTTAGCCGCTTCAAGGATGAGCTTCGTGTTGCGAACCGAGTCCGCATAGTTGCTACCATCATCTTTCAGCTTGTTTTTCTCAGGAATGCGTAAATTGAGGTTGACGTTGGACATCTACAATATTTATAAAGACAACTTTTAGACTAAGTTCATGACAATTAAGTTCATTTAATCAATTTAAGTATGAACTCCCACTTAAATCGACATCCCTCTAGTCATCTAAGTGATACATGATCCATGTTGACTAACCCGTGTCCGATCATCACGTGAGACTGACTAGTCACCATGGTGAGCAACTTCATGCCGATCGTATTCAACCATACGATCATGTTCGACCTTTCGCTCTTGTATTCAAGGTCATGTCTGACATGCTAAGCTCGCCGAGTCAACCTAAGTGTTTCGCGGTGTAAATCTGGCTTACACCGTTGTATGCGAACGTTAGAATCTATCACACCCGATCATCACGTGGTGCTTCGAGACAACGAACCTTCGCAACTGGCACACTTAGGGAATACGCTCGAAATTTTAAGAGGGATCATCTTATTATGCTACCGCTGCTCTAAGCAATAAGATGTAAAACATGATAAACATCACAATGCAATCATATAGTGACATGATATGGCCATTATCATCTTTGCTCTTTCGATCACCATCTTCGCATTGCATGATCATCATCGCCACCGCGTGACACCATGATCTCCATCATCATGATCTCCATCATCGTGTTCCGTGAAGTCGCACGCCAACTACTACTATCACTACTACTATAGCTAACCGTTAGCAATGAAGTAAAAGTAGTAAGCACATGGCGTTGCATCTCATACAATAAATTAAGACAACTCCTATAGCTCCCGCCGTTGTCATACTCATCGACATGCAAGTCGTGAAACCTATTACAATAACATGATCATCTCATACATCATACATGCAACATCACAACTTTGGCCATATCACATCACATGTCAAACCCTGCAAAACAAGTTAGACGCCCTCTAATTGTTGTTGCAAGTTTTACGTGGCTGATTTGGGTTTCTAGCAAGAACGCCTTCTTACCTACGTGACAGCCACAACAATGATATGCCAAAGCTATTTACCCTTCATAAGGACCCTTTTCATCAAATCCAATCCGACTAGAGTAGGAGAGACAGACACCCGCTAGCCACCTTTATGCACGATGTGCATGTTTGTCTGGAACTAGCTCACGTAAGAGTACGTGTAAGGTCGGTCCGGCCGCCATCCCACAATACCGCCTGAAAAGAATAAGACTAGTAACGGCAAGCAAATTGACAAACCATCGCCCACAACTTTTGTGTTCTACTCGTGCATGGAATCTACGCATAGAAAACCTGGCTCTGATGCCACTGGGTAACGTAGCATAAATTCAAAATTTTTCCAACGCATGTTCAGATCTTCCTATGGAGAGACCAGCAACGAGAGAGGGTAAGAGCATATTCGTACTTTGAAGATCGCTAAGCGGAACGCTGCTAGAACGCTTGATGGAGTCGCACTGCAATGAATCCGATCTAGTGCCGAACAACGGCACCTCCGCTCAACACACGTGCAGCCGGTGACGCCTCCCGCACCTTGATCCAGCAAGGAGGAGGGAGAGGTTGGGGAAGAAGACCAGCAACACGACGGCGTGGTGTTGGTGGAGAGACGAGGTCTCCGCAGGCTTCGCCAAGCGCCTGAGAGAGGAGGAGGAAGAAGTGCAGTGGCTGCGCCGAGGGAGAGGGAAAACCGTGTCCTCCAAAGGCCAAAAGTGCCACTATATATAGGGGAAGGGGAGAGGGGTGCCACCCTAGGGTTCCCACCCTAGGGGTGCGGCAGCCCTCCCGATGGGGGTGTGGCGGCCGATGGGAGGAGGGGGTGGCGACTCCTGGTGGGCCTAAGGCCCACCTGCTAGGGTTCCCCTCTACCCTTTTTTCTGGTTTACATGGGCTGGGTGGGGGCACAGCCCACTTAGGGCTGGTTCCCTTCCCCACTTAGCCCATCTAGCCTCCCGGGTCGTCACCCTCGCTCGTGGTCCCGACCACCTCCGTGGTCCCGTGGTCCCTGATACTACGGTGATGCCCGAAACACTTCCGTGTCCGAAACCATCCGTCCTATATATCAATCTTTACCTCCGACCATTCCGAGCTCTCGTGACGTCCGGGATCTCATCCAGGGCTCCGAACAACTTTTGTAATCTCGATAAAAATTCCCTATAACCCTAGCGCCATCGAACCTTAATGTGTAGATCCTACGTTCGAGACAGCAGACATGACCGAGATACCTCTCTCGGCCAATAACCATCAGCGGGTCCGGATACCCATGGTGGCTCCACGAGCTCCACGATGATCTCATCGGATGAACCACGATGTCAAGGATTCAATCAATCCGTATACGATTCCCTTTGTCTGTTCTAGATAGAACTTGCCCGAGATTCGATCGTCGATACCTATACCTTGTTCAATCTCGCTACGGTAGGTCTCTTTACTCGCTCCGTAGCACGTCATCGTGTGACTAACTCCTTAGTCACATTGAGCTCATGATGATGTTCTACCGAGTGGGCCCAGAGATACCTCTTCGTCACACTGAGTGACAAATCCCGATCTCGATTCGTGCCAACCGACAGACACTTTCGAGGTACCCGTAGTGCACCTTTATAGTCACCCAGCTTACGTTGTGACGTTTGATACACCCAAAGCACTCCTACGGTATCCGGAGTTGCACAATCTCACTGCGAAGGAAAAGATACTTGACATTAGAAAAGCATTAGCATACGAACAATACGATCTAGTGCTAGGCTTAGGATTGGGTCTTGTCCACCACATCATTCTCCCAATGATGTGATCCCGTTTATCAATGACATCCAATGTCCATGATCAGAAACCATGATCATCTATTGACTAACGAGCTAGCTAACTAGAGGCTTGCTAGGGACACATTGTGATCTATTCATTCACACATGTATTACTGTTTCCGTTAATACAATTATAGCATGAACGATAGACGATTATCATGAACAAGGAAATATGATAATAACCATTTTATTATTGCCTCTAGGGCATATTTCCAACACATCATTTGTATGGCAATCCCTACTCATTCACATTGATATCTATTGATGAGCATCTCCACACTCATTGGTATGCCTAGTTAATGTGACTATCTTCTCCTTTTGTCTTGCAACCTCCACCACATTCCACACCATCTAAAGTGCTATAACCATGGCTCACGCTCATGTATTGCGTGAGAGTTGAAAATGTTTGAGAAAGTAAAGGTGTGAAAACAATTACTTGGCCAATACCGGGTTGTGCATGATTTAAATTCGCAGTAACGATGATAGAGCATAGCCAAACTATATGCTTTTGTAGGTATAACTTTCTTTTGGCCTTGTCATTTTGAAAGTTCATGATTACTTTGCTAGTTTGCTTGAATTATTATTGTTTCACGCAATAGCAAACTATTGTTTTGAATCTAATGGATCTGAACATTCACGCTCACATAAGAGGAATTACAAAGTACACCTATGCTAGGTAGCATGAAAGCATCAAAAATTCATTCTTATCACTTCCCTACTCGAGGACGAGCAGGAGTTAAGCTTGGGATGCTTGATACGCCTCAAACGTATCTATAATTTTTTATGGTTTCACGCTGTTATCTTGTCTTCTTTGGTTGTTTTATGTACCTTTATATCTTTTTGGGACTAACTTATTGAGTCAGCCAAGTGCCGCTCATGTTTTTTCCGTGTTTTCACTCTTTTCGATCTGTTTTTGGGAACGGAGTCCAAACGGAAGAAAAACCCAAATGATTTTTCCCAACGAAGAAGACCATGGAGCTTTTGGGCAGCCACTGGGCCTCGGGAGCCCACAAGATCCCACCACGCCACAAGGGGAGGCGGCGATGGGCAAGCTTGTGGCCTCCCGGCCGCCCCGACCTAGGTCTTTGGCCTATAAATTCCCAAATATTCGTAAAACCAGGGAGCCTCAAAATACTTTTCCGCCGCCGCAAGCTTCCGCTTTCCGCGAGATCTCATCCGGAGACCCTTCCGCACCCTTCCGAGGGGACTTTGGAGTTGGAGGGCTTCTTCATCATCATCATCGCCTCCAATGACTCATGAGTAGTTCACTTGCACTACGGGTCCGTAGTTAGTAGCTAGATGGCTTCTTCTCTCTCTTGGATCTTCAATACAAAGTTCTCCATGATGTTCATGGAGATCTATCCGATGTAATCTTCTTTGGCAGTGTGTTTGTCGAGATCCGATGAATTGTGGAGTTGTGATCAGATTATCTATGGTATATATTTGAGTCTTTGCTGATTTCTCATATGCATGATTTGATATCCTTGTAAGTCTCTCCGAGTCTTGGGTTTTGTTTGGCCAACTAGATCTATGATTCTTGCAATGGGAGAAGTGCTTGGTTTTGGGTTCTGCCATGTGGTGACCTTTCCCAGTGACAGTAGGGGCAGCAAGGCACACATCAAGCAGTTGCCATGAAGGGTAAAAAGATGGGGTTTTATCATTGGTTTGAGATTATCCCTCTACATCATGTCATCTTGCTTAAGGTGTTACTCTGTTCTTATGGACTTAATACACTAGATGCATGCTGGATAGCGGTCGACGTGTGGAGTAATAGTAGTAGATGCAGAAAGTATCGGTCTACTTGTTTCAGATGTGATGCCTATAGAAATAATCATTGCATAGATATCGTCATGACTCTGCACAGTTCTATCAATTGCTCGACAGTAATTTGTTCACCCACCGTCTACTTGCTTTCATGAGAGAAGCCACTAGTAAACACTACGGCCCCCGGGTCTATTCACATCCATCATTTACATCTCTGCTTTTCCTTTGCTTTGTTACTTTGTTGCTTTTAGTTCTCACTTGGCAAACAATCTATAAGGGATTGACAACCCCTTCATAGCATTGGGTGCAAGCTTTTGTGTTTGTGCAGGATCTTGAGATACTCTTCCGCGGGATTAATACCTTGGTTCTCAAACTGAGGGAAATACTTACCGTCGCTGTGCTACATCACCCGTTCCGCTTCGAGGGAACACCAACGCAAGGCTCCAAGGCCACGGGGAAACCCTTTGCATATTTGCCTAGGAAGTCCCTTAAGGCGAGCCGTAGTCGAAGGATTCCGTGCCGCCGACACAACTATTTCTCGCGCCGTTGCAAGGGATACACAACAAACATTAATGCCCAAGTTATGTTGGCATTGATATGCTCATGATCTTGCTTATATAGTAGGGGTAGTATATATGGTGTCAACTAGGTGTGTGTCCTCCGTTTCATGTGTAGGTGATGTTATTATGTTGTGCTTGTTGCTTGTGATGGTGTGGTGGTGTGCCAAGGCACATAGGCATGAGGTCTACCCCTCATGTGCACCATTGATGTTGTGGACTTATGCATATGCTAGTGTAGATATAGTTCTAGTGAATAGCACATGTTATGATGCACTATTCACTAGATAGGATTCTATGTAGATTTCATTTCCTAGTTTGTGCTCTTTTGTACCATACAAGTGCATAGGTATTATATATGTTTTTGGGGTAGAATCATCCCAGGAATCCATTGGTGAAGTCATTTTTGCCTTTGGAACATTTTCTGGAGATGACTTATTTTAGATTTGTTCTATGTTTTGAGCTTGGTTCCATGAGATGTGGTGAGCCGAAGAGTTTGGTTCTTGGTTGTGGCAGTAGAGCGTGACCCCCTCTACCACATATTGGTTTTGTTTCATGCTTAGGAATACATATGTGCAAGTTGTTCCCAATCAAAGTAGGCATGTGGCTGAAATTCCAGATCAGTGAAAATCTCTGAGAATCTGTTTATATTTTCTTCTCCTGTTGATGAGCTTGTGCACGTCAATGTGTTGTGATTCAGGCTTAGCTTTCAACTGGAAAGTTGAAGCTTATGTGTTTGTCTAGGTCCCTGTAAATTTTCATTCCATTTGGAGTTCTGTAGATATTGTTTTGGCTGCTGTCAAAATGCTTCAGACATAAACAAATAGTGAGAATCTGGAATTTTCACCAAGTCCCTGAAATCTGATATTTTGGGCAAGTTTGCAGCTGTGTAACTTTTTGTGTGAAACTACTTTGTGTGATATTTTTGCTTGTGCTTGTAGTACTCTTGGATAGCTACTGCCACATATCTTATTTGGCATGTTTGGGTGGCTGTAGGTGCTTTGCATGTATCTCACAAAGTGCTATGATGCTGTTTATGGCAGATTGTGTAGTTTTGGTATTTTGATGTTTGTGAGTGCATAGTTGATGGTGTGATGATATTCTTTGCACCACCCCATTCATGTTGGATTGTTTTATGTCTTGGCTACCTGGAAATACCAGAGTTGAGCCATTGGAGTGTGTGGTGATGAATTTGACACATGGGGCTTCATTTCTTGTTTCGTTGTTTCCCGTTGATCCGTAGCTCCGTTTGTAATGTTCTTTATATGCTTTTGCATCGTTTTCACGAGACGCATCTGATCATGTAATTCTCATGCATGTTAAGATAGCTTAGGATGCAGTTCTGTCCAGGAACATGTAATTACTTCTCATGCTTGTGCTAGTGAGTAGAATAGTGATGCATGCTCATATTCATCTCATGCATCATGTGCTTGTTGCATCTTGAGGTGCTTCTGTTCATTGGATGTTATTTTTATGTTGGGTAGCACCGGGATTGGAGAACTAGTACGTGGATTCGGGAGAGTATGTGCAGGACGAACAAGAGCAGTTCCAAGCGAGGATATCACGGCAAGATGATATGACCTTGATTCCATCTCTAGACTTGTTATGCTAGATTACGTTTCCTTTGTCATATGCTCGCTGCCTACCACTGAAATAATTGCCTCCTGAATTTCCATGAAACCCAAACACTTAACCCTTCCTAGCAAATCTTGAATGGCTAAGTAGGCTTTGCTCAGCTACTAATGTTAGCGTTGCTAGATGCAGGTGCTTTGCCTCATGTGTTAACATGAGCTTGATATCATTATCTTAATTCTGTTATTTAATTAATGCACCTATATACTTGGTAAATAACGGAAGGCCTAGCCTTTGCGGGTGTTTTGTTCCGTTATTGCCGCCATAGTTACGCTACGGTGTTTGATTCCATATTGATCGCTCCTAACACGTTCGGGGTTGTTATGGGGACCCCCTCGGTAAATCGCGTAGTGTTAAGACCTGTCCGGTAGGACCCAACATTGGTTTTAATCTGTAATCACTTAATAATAATCTGCATAGGGAATAGCTACCCCAAGGAATTTAATCAACAACCCGGGCCAGTGCTCCTCATGAGTGTTGATCCACCCACCTAGCAGTCGGCAATACCACCCCAAGGAAACTTGAGGTTTGGTCCTTGTCCACTATGCATAGACGGTATTGTCCCGAGACTGAGATACGCGGCTCTTATCAGGGTCGTGGACACACCGGGAGGTCCTGCTAGTCTTGTCTTACCTTATCGATATATCTTGCGTATAGGAATCCCGGTGAAGCTTTGGTTCTCCCCAGAGTTGAGGTTTTCCTCTAAGGAATCCGACGAGATCACGAGATTCATGATAGAGGATGACTTCACGGCCCGTGTACGTTTGTGATGGACTAGTTGGAGCACCCCTGCAGGGTTTAATCTTTCGAAAAGCCGTGCCCGCGGTTATGTGGCAACTTGGAATATTTGTTAACATCCGGTAATAGATAACTTAAACATAAGCTAATAAAATTGCCAACTATGTGCGTAACCGTGACTGTCCCCTTCGAAGTTCTCTCTTCGATCGGGAACACGGTGGGGTTATGATTGACGTAAGTAGGTGTTCAGGATCACTTAGTGATCAGTTAACCATCGACCGCTACAATAGACCACCTTCAATTCATGTTCTACGTAAGTTAGCCACCATATAAAGCTTAGGATGCTGCAACCTAAACACCCCATCTTCCAACCTAATAACTTGACTAGTTCAGGCACAGAGGTCATAGATTGCTGAGTCCTCGTGGCTCACAGATTCCTTCACTACACCAACAGGTTCAGGTACCCCCGAGAGAGGTGATCCCGACGGCACGCAGTTGGTGTGGCAGTACTATGAGGAGAACGACCGCCTGTACGTGAACTACCCAGAAGACTGAGGCGTGGTCGTGATCATGGGCAAGCATGCAGGGTAGCATAGTCATTTCCCTTGTTTTGTAGTCCGTAGCGGAACTACCTTGTTTGGATATGTGATGTAACTCTGATATATTTATGAGATGACAGTTGAATCCCTTATTGTCATTCCTCTATTATTTATGTATGTGCTATGTTACCATGTTTGCGAAATGCTTAGATGCGCTTCTTTCCAATTCGGGGCCTCGTTCCCCAAATCGGAAAGGACCGCATCTTAGTCGTTACAAGTTGGTAATCAGAGCCTTACGACCATAGGAGCCTTTGTGTGATCGTACTTGGCCGAGTCGAGTCTAGTAAACATGTTTTGAGTCTTAGTTATATCGGAGAGTAGGATTATTTTTTCCCCTCTTCCATGCTCTGGTGAGGTTCCCGACTTAGGAAATCTTAATTCTACTCCTCTTCTCGCTCAAATTTTTTAGGATCACGCGGGTATTTGTGAAATCTATATGATTTCGATGTGACGGAGTTCTGTCTTGGTGCCTCCTGTCTGCCTTGATTTCTTCCGGTGAGTTGAGCTCCAGGGGATTCTTGCGCACATTGCTGGTGCAACAAAAGACCTTCCAACGGCGCCAGAAACAAGCGTGCTGACGGGAGACTATTCTTGTCTTGATACTCCTCAGCAACGGCACCAGGAATCCTTCTGCTACGGCTACGCCTTTAGGGACTTCCTTGGCAAATATGCAAAGGATTCCCCAGTGGCCTTGGAGCCTTGCGTTGGTGTTCCCTCGAAGCGGAAAGGGTGATGTAGCACAGCGGCGGTAAGTATTTCCATCAGTTTTGAGAACCAAGGTATCGATCCAGTGAAGGAATATCACAAGTACCTGCACAAAAACAAAGAGTTTGCACCCAACGCTATGAAGGGGTTGTCAATCCCTTATAGATTGTTTGCCAAGTTAGAACTGAAAGCAACAAAATAACAAAGCAAAGTTAAAGCAAAGGTGGAAACGATAGGTGTGAATAGACCCGGGGGCCGTAGTATTCACTAGTGGCTTCTCTCATGAAAGCAAGTAGACGGTGGGTGAACGAATTACTTTGAGCAATTGATAGAACCACGCAAAGTCATGCGTCATCTATGGCAATGATTATATCTATAGACATCACGTCCAAAACAAGTAGACCGATACTTTCGCATCTACTACTATTACTCCACACGTCAACCGCTATCCGAGCATGCATCTAGTGTATTAAGTCCAAAAGAACAGAGGAACGCCTTAAGCAAGATGACATGATGTAGATGGACAATCTCATATCTACGATAAAAGCCCATCTTGTTACCCTTGATGGCAACAACATGATGCGTGCCTTGCTACCCTTCCGTCACTCGGAAAAGGGCACGACACGGTATGAACCCAAAACCAAGCACTTCTCCCATTGCAAGAATCATAGATCTAGTTAGCCAAACAAAACCCAAGACTCGGAGAGACTTATAAGGATATCAAATCATGCATATAAAAATCGCAAAGACTCAAATATATATCATAGATAATCTGATCACAAATCCACAATTCATCGGATCTCGACAAACACACCGCCAAAGAGGATTACATCAGATAGATCTCCATGAAGATCATGGAGAACTTTGTATTGAACATCCAAGAGAGAGAAGAAGCCATCTAGCTACTAACTACGGACCGTAGAGTCGAGTGAACTACTCACGAGTCATTGGAGGGCGATGATGTTGATGTAGAAGCCCTCCAACTCCAAAGTCCCTCGGGCAGGGCAGGAAGGGTCTCGGATGAGATCTCGCGAAACGGAAGCTTGCGGCGGCGGAAAAGTGTTTTCGTGGATGCCCTGATTTTTCGGGATTTTTAGGGAATTTATAGGCCAAAGACCTAGGGCGGGGAGCGCCGGGGCCACAAGCTTGGTTGCCGGCCTCCCCGGCGCGCAACAGGGCTTGCGGGCCCCTATGGGCCCACTTGCTTGGCCCTCAAGCCTCCCGGTTTTCTTCCGTTCTAGAAAAATTTATTTGGGATTTTATTCCGTTTGGACTCCGTTCCAAAATCAGATCGAAAGAGTCAAAAACAGAAAAACGAGGAACGGCGCTTGCACTGAATTAATAAGTTAGTCCCAAGAAAGATATAAAAGGTAAACAAAACATCCAAATTTGACAAGATAACAACGTGAAACCATCAAAAATTATAGATACGTTTGAGACGTATCAAGCATCCCAAGCTTAACTCCTGCTCGTCCGGAGTAGGGAAGTGATAATGAATGAATTTTGATGCTTTCATGCTACCTAGCATAGATGTCCTTTGTAACTCCTCTTATGTGACGTGAATGTTCAGATCCATTAGATTCAAAACAATAGTTTGCTATTGACGTGGAAACAACAATACTTCAAGCAAACTAGCAAGGTAATCATGAACTTTCAAAGTAACAAGGCAAAAATAAAGTTATCCCTACAAAATCATATAGTCTGGCTATGCTCTATCATCATTGCACAACGAATACTAATCATGCACAACCCCGGTATTGGCCAAGTAATTGTTTTCACACCTTTACTTTCTCAAACTTTTTCAACTCTCACGCAATACATGAGCGTGAGTCATGGTTTTAGCACTATAAGTGGTGTGGAGTTTGGTGGAGGTTGCAAGACAAACAAAGAGAAGATGGTCACATTGACTTGGCATATCAATGAGCTTTGGAGATGCTCATCAATAGATATCAACGTGAATGAGTAGGGATTGCCATACAAATGATGCACTAGAGCTACAAGTATGTGAAAGCTCTTAAAGAAAACTAGTGGGTGCGCATCCAACTTGCTTGCGCGTGAGTCATGGTTTTAGCACTATAAGTGGTGTGGAGTGTGGTGGAGGTTGCAAGACAAACAAAGAGAAGATGGTCACATTGACTTGGCATATCAATGAGCTATGGAGATGCTCATCAATAGATATCAACGTGAATGAGTAGGGATTGCCATACAAATGATGCACTAGAGCTAAGAGCATGTGAAAGCTCTTAAAGAAAACTAGTGGGTGCGCATCCAACTTGCTTGCTCACGAAGACCTAAGGAAATTTTGAGGAAGCCTGTCATTGGAATATACAAGCCAAGTTATGTAATGAAAATTTCCCACTGGCTATATGGTGGTGACAAAACGAGAGACTCTCAATCATGAAGATCATGGTGCTTAATATGCACAAGTGTGGATAGGTGGTAGCATTGTCCCTTCTCTCTTTTTTCTTATTTTTTGGATGGCCTATTTGGCCTCTTTTTTTTGGGTGGGCATCTTTGGCCTCTTTTATTTCCTCACATGGGACAATGCTCCATCAATGATGATCATCACACTTACAACTCAAAACTTAGAGCAATAATGACTCTATATGAAATGCCTTCGGTAGTGTCGTGACAATAATCTAGCATGGCATAGATATTAATGGAAACATCATGCTAGCTATCTTACGATCATGCAATGGCAATGTAGACATGGTGGCACATGTCATGGTGGTAGTTGCATGGCAATATATCTCGGAATAGCTTTGAAAAAGCCATACTAGGTAGGTATGGTGGCTGTTTTGAGGAGGCTAATGGTGGGTTTTGTGCACCGCGAAAATTGCACGACACTAAAGAAGATAGTGATGGTGGAAGGTTAAAGTGCATCTAAACCATGGACTCAACATTAGTCATGAAGAACTTATATACTTGTTGCAAAAGTTTTAGTAGTAATCGAAACAAAGCATTCAACGCATACTCCTAGGGGAAGGGTTGGTAGGTATAAACCATCGCCGATCCCATTGCCACTCAAAGGATGACAATCAATAGACTAATCATGCTCGACTTCATCACATAGCGGTTCACCATACATGCATGCTACATGAATCACTAAATTCAACACAAGTATTTCTAGATCCACAACACCTTACTAATATAACTTCAATATTACCATAACCACAACTCAAAACTAGTTGAGATGAATCAAACTTCTCTAACTATTCAATGCACATGAAGGTGGAAGTTTTCGTATCCCTTTGGATAACTACCCCTTTTGAGACTACTTTCATAGCATAGATCAACTACCAAGCCACGCACCGCCGTGCTCTAAAGATATAAGTGAAGAACTTAGAGCAAAAGCAACTAGCTCAAAGATATAATTGAAGCACATGTGAGCTGAATTGTCTACCTAAGGATATAAGTGAAGCTCGACAAAATCACGGTGAGTGCATGTCTCTTTCTCTAGGTGTACAGCAAGGACGATTGTGACACAACAAAAATAAAAGACTCCTACGATACAAGACGCTCCAAGCAAAACACATAACATGTGGTGAATAAAAATATAGCCCCAAGTAACGTTACCGATGGATCGAAGACGAAAGAGGGGATGCCTTCTGGGGAATCCCCAAGCTTAGGCTTTTACGGCATTCTTGAATCATCTTGGGGTGCCTTGGGCATCCCAAGCTTAAGCTCTTGCCACTCTTTATCTTTTTGTCCATAAGAACTTCACCCAAAACTTGAAAACTTCACAACACGAAACTTAAACGAAACTCATGATAACATTAGTATAAGAAAGCAAACCACCACTTCCTTAGGTACTGTAGCAAACTTAAATTCTACTTATGTTGATGTTGAGTTACTGTATTTTCAATCTTCCATGGCTAATACCCCGATACTATCCATAGTTTCATCAAAATAAGCAACAAACACAACAAAACAGAATCTTTTAACAGAGACAGCTGAGCAATCTGTATACTTCGTATACTGGTACTTCAAAATTCAGAAAAATTACGACAGTCTGAAGAATTTGTGTAGCAATCCGCAGAAAAAGAATCAACTGAAAAGCTCTTACAGAAAAAAAATGAACATTCTTTTCGTGAGCAGAAAGTTCTGTCTTTTCCAGCATGACCAAACGATCATCCCCAAGACTAATCATAACGGTTTTGTTTGGCACAAACGCAAAAAGAAACACAAAAACACAATCATAACAGAATTATGAAAGTGTGAAAAACATAAAACAGAAACAAAAGGATAGATTCGTTGGGTTGCCTCCCAACAAGCGCTATTGTTTAATCCCTTAGCTAGGCATAAGGTGATGGAATCACGTATAGTCATCTTTGGTGCTCAAACCATAAGTAGCCCTCATCATAGATTCATGAGGCAATCTTATTTTCTTTCTAGGAAAGTGCTCCATGCCCTTCTTTAGGGAAATTGAAATATAACATTCCCTTCCTTCATATCGATGATAGCACCAATAGTCCTTAGGAAAGGTCTACCAAGAATAATGGGACATGAAGGATTGCAATCTATGTCAAGTACAATGAAATCCATGGGTACATAGTTCTTATTTGCAACAATAAGAACATCATCGATCCTTCCATGGGTTTCTTGACGTAGAATCCGCAAGATGCAAATTAAGAGAACACTCTTCAATCTCATGAAAACCAAGAATATCACATAGAGACTTTGGAATCGAGGAAACACTAGCACCAAAATCACACTAAGCATTGCACTCATAGTTTTTGATCTTGATTTTGATAGTAGGTTCCCACTCATCATGAAGTTTTCTAGGTATAGAGACTTCTAGTTCGAGCTTCTCTTCAAGAGATTTCATCATAGCATCTACGATATGCGCGGTAAAGGCTTTGCTTTGGCTATAAGCATGTGGAGAGTTTGCAATGGATTGCATCAAAGAAATGCATTCAAACAAGGAACAACTATCATAATTGAATTCCTTGAAATCCAAAGTGGGAGTTTCATTACTCCCCAAAATTTTGATTTATTCTACTCCACTCTCCACACCTTTATCATCAAGATAGGTGGACTCCGAATCATTGGGGCGTTTTTCAACAAAGTGGATTCATATCCAGCCCTTCATCAATAGGTTTGACACGCAAAACAAAGATTCAAGAGGAGTCACACCAAGCACTTTAAGATCTTTGTGATTTGCATCACTAGAACGCACCCTTTTAAACCATTCATGCCTAGCGAATTTGGACAGTTCTTTCTTTGCTCTCATTCATGGAGACACGCATAGCTTTCAAAGTTTCATCCAAGTTGACCTCGAGGAGCACATCTAACTTTCAAAGCATCAATATCACAAGACATCCTATCAACGCTCTTAGCCAAATCGTCAATTTTGAGTAGTTTTTCCTCTATGGACGCATTGAAAATCTTTTGAGAGTTGATAAACTCTTTGATATTACTCTCTAAATCAGAGGGTAATGTGTTGTGATTTCCATAAGTGTTGTTGTAGGAATTGCCATAATTTTTAGAGGAGTTACTAGGAAAAGGCCTAGGAACATAGTTTCCTCTAAAAGCATTGTTGTTGCCAAAATTGTTCCTACCAACAAAATTAACGTCCAAACTAGCGTTGCTACTCTCAATCAAGGAAGATAGTGGCATGTCATTAGGATCTTAAGGAGCGTTTCTACTAGCAAGCAAATTCATCAACACGTCCATCTTAGCGCTAAGCGAGTTAATTTCTTCTATAGCGTGTACCTTTTTGCTAGCGGTGACCTTTCAGTATGCCACGAGAGAAGTTGGTCATGATATTGTCTAGGAGTTTTGTAGCGTCTCCTCACGTCATTTCCATGAGCGTTCCACCGAGCGGAGTCCAAGATATTGCGAGAAGCGAAATTCAAACCAGCGTAAAAGATTTGTATAATCATCCACAAACTCAAGCCATGAGCGGGACAATTTCTAATCATTAACTTCATCCTCTCCCAAGATTGTGCAACGTGTTCATGATCAAGTTGCTTGAAATTCATGATATCTGTACGTAAGGAGATGATCTTAGCCGGCGGAAAATACTTGGATATGTAAGCATCTTTGCACTTATCCCAAGAATCGATACTATTTTTAGGCAAAGAAGAAAACAAAGTTTTTGCGCTCTCGCAACAAGAAAGGAAAAAGCTTCAACTTAATCACGTCATTATCCACATCTCTTTTCTTTTGCATATCGCACAGCTCAATGAAGGTATTGAGATGGGATGCGACATCTTCACTAGGAAGGCCAGAGAATTTCTCTTTCCTAACAAGATTCAGCAAAGCTGCATTGATTTAGCGATTCCGCACTAATTGCGGGAGCAATCGGAATACTAATAAAATTATTATTATTGGTACTAGAAGTCGCAAAGTTTGGTGTTTTCAGCCATGATGACTTCAACAAACAAACAAGCACACAAGCAAGCAAGAAAACCAGCAAAGGAAAACGGCAAAAAGGCAAAAAGGGAAAAGGAAAGCGGCAAAAGAGAAAGGCAAATGAAACGGCAAATGTGAAGTGGGGAAAGGAAAACGAGAGGCAACTGGAAAAAAGTAAATGCAAGAGAAGAGTTTGTGAGACCTACTTGGATAGATCTCTCCTTCCCGGCAACGACGCCAAAAATACTTCTTGGTGCAACAAAAGACCTTCCAACGGCGCCGAAACAAGCGTGCTGACGGGAGACTATTCTTGTCTTGATACTCCTCGCAACGGCACCGGAATCTCCTCGCTCGCCTTTAGGGACTTCCTTGGCAAATATGCAAAGGATTCCCACGTGGCCTTGGAGCCTTGCGTTGAGTGTTCCTCGAGCGGAAAGGGTGACGTAGCACAGCGTTGGTAAGTATTTCCCTCGGTTTCAGAACCAAGGTATCGATCAAGTGAAGGTATATCACAACTACCTACACAAAAACAAAGAGCTTGCACCCAATGCTATGAAGGGTTGTCAATCCCTTATGGATTGTTTGCCAAGTGAGAACTGAAAGCAACAAAGTAACAAAGCAAAGTAAAAGCGAAGGTGGAAAGCGATAGGTGTGAATAGACCCGGGCGTAGTTTTCACTAGTGGCTTCTCTCGTGAAAGCAAGTAGACGGTGGGTGAACGAATTCTGTCGAGCAATTGATAGAACCGCGCAAAGTATGAACCCACAACCAAGCACTTCTCCCACTGCAAGAATCATAGATCTATTTGGCCAAACAAAACCCAAGACTCGGAGAGAGTTACAAGGATATCAAATCATGCATATAAGATATCAGCAAAGACTCAAATATATATCATAGATAATCTGATCACAAATCCATAATTCATCGGATCTCGACAAACACGCCACCAAAGAGGATTAAATCGGATAGATCTCCATGAAGATCATGGAGAACTTTGTATTGAAGATCCAAGAGAGAAGAAGCCATCTAGCTACTAACTACGGACCCGTAAGTCTGACAGTGAACTACTCACGAGTCATTGGAGGGCGATGATGTTGATATAGAAGCCCTCCAACTCCAAAGTCCCCTCGACGGGCACGGAAAGGTCTCGGATGAGATCTCGCGAAACGAAGCTTCGGCGGCGGAAAAGTGTTTCGTGGATGCCCTGATTTTTCTGGTTTTTTAGGGAATTTATAGGCCAAAGACCTAGGGCAGGGGGCGCTAGGGGCCAAAGCTTGGTTGCCGCCTCCGCTTGGCCGGCAACAGGGCTTGTGGGCCCCTTGTGGGCCTACTTGCTTGGCCCTCAATCCTCCCGATCTTCTTCCGTTCGGAAAAATTTATTTGAGGATTTTATTCCGTTTGGACTCCGTTCCAAAATCAGATCTGAAAAGAGTCAAAAACCGAAAAAATAGGAACGCGCTTGGCATGAATTAATAAGTTAGTCCCAAAAAGATATAAAGGTAAACAAAACATCTAAAGTTGACAAGATAACAGCGTGAAACCATCAAAATTATAGATACGTTTGAGGCGTATCACACATCGCCATCATTCAGATTTCGAGTATCTAAGAACGAAGGATGTTAGTTATTGCTTCAATACTAGTAGTGGCGAGATAACCCGATGTCCCGAGTATTGGTGCAGATTGTTCGGGAATACGAACGCTGTAGGGTCTAGGGCAGGCTAGTGATGGTAACGTGCCACTTGAAGACTTGCTAAATCAAATCACGATCGAGCTGGGATGACCCGATAGCGAGCAAATTCACTCTATTAACTGCATATATCAATGGACCTAGTTACTTAGCGGTGTGGTCGTATTAAGCGCTACCGGTACACCCATCGCCACCATCCTGCAGGGATGATCAACCCTTCATGTTGATGAGTATTTAAATGAAATTTTCAAAAAAGAAACCCATCGTCGTGGCCTAGCCGACGGTCACCCAGGACACACACTTGTGGAGATGCTGGGGCGCAAGTCCGGCCTCCGTGTGTGCTCTGCCCCATGAGCCGCTCGTCATGCCCAACTTCCTTGCCCAGTTCGAGGTGCCTCGTGAGCGTGCTGCATCTGGATGGGTTGTGCCAATGGGATGATGGCCTTGGATTCCGCTGCGTCATCCGACCGAGGAGAGGATGGGCTCCGGTGACCGGAGATGGGGTGGGTGGCGGCTCTAGGTCAGGTAGGAGGGGATTTGGGGTTCCGGTCAAGCAAAATAGAACAGAAACAGCAGCTCGATCCTCCTGAAGACTCAATGTATTACACGTTATCATGGAAAAAATAGCATACTACTCTTGATAATGATAATTAATGGCATAGATCACATGCTATGTCAACAGTATGACCAATCAGTCGCTAGAACAATTCAAAACTAAACGCAATACTGAAATAAACTACTGATTCTTAAGGGAAATCAACGTACGAGAACTTTTGCACTTCCAAAGTCACAGATCTTGACTTGATGGGTTAGAGGATCAACCTGTATTGGCAAGAGAAGAGACCAATTCAGGACCAACTATAAAATAAATAAAAAGTAACGAGGTCGTGTTCACAAACACATACCAAAACATTTTGTGGTTTCACGTCCATGTGGCAAACTCCTGGAACAGTATGGACATAAGCTAACCCTCTAAAAGCTACAACCAAGGCAAAGATACATTAGCAAGCAATAAGGCAGTTATAGGCAGCCAGGCAAGTGTAACATGATGGTTCACAGGCCTGATACATGTAAAGCTTGACATAGATAAGCGGCATCCGCTGGTTGGCATTGCTGTGGTGCTTGAGCACACGGTATAGAGTCTTAGGGACATACTCCATGACAAGGTTCAGGAACAGCTCATCCCTGCTTGTGGTCGAGAAGAAGCAGTGCTTCAGAGAGACGGCATTGGGATGGTCCATGGAGCGCATAAGCTGCAGCTCACGGTTCTTAACGGTGGTCCCGCAGCACCTTCTTGATGGCCACGGTCTCTCCAGTCTCCAAGCACTTGGCCTACATGTGAGAAGCAGTTGAATTCGATAAGCATTGCATCAACTAATTGGCAACAACACACAAAGCAAAAGCAAACCATGAGAGGAAGGGCTGTACCTGGAAGACAATCCCAAATGAACCAGTTCCTACTACCTGCTCAGCCATGTAGCTAATTGTTAGAAATCAGGGTTAGAACAACATCAATATGTATCCTCTAAAATCAACAAACTGAGCAGAAAACAAGTAGCGGTTAGAACATGATTTCATTATGCGCTTTAGCCATAACACGGAAAGCACGCAATAGATCAAGCGATCGCCACATAACCTCTATGCCGCATACCAAATCGGTTGGAAATAAGGAAAAACACTATTTCTGGTCAACAAAACCCGCACAATCAGCTGCATGCAGTGATTTCCTGGACGAACACCGCCACGACCACCCCACCAATCTCCCCCTCGTTCCCGAAGGTAGAAGAGTGGTTAAAGCTGAACAATTGCTAGAGAGCACAAATCCCTTAGCGGAGCGAGGACTACGGCATCAACAGCAAAATGAAGCCGAAGCAGAGCTTGCTCTGCACCTGCTAGCCGTGTCGGGGCGAAGCATGTGCGGTATAGGTTTGGGGATGAGGTCGAGTGGAGCGGGAATGACGGGGCCGCCGGATCCGAGCATATCCAGGCACAGGGATTCATTCCCGGCGGTGGGGCACGAGCCGGCGGTGGTCCCTCGGCGCGATATCCACGAGGCTTCAACCATGCTCCTGCAGAGAAAAGAACGAAGAGGGAGATGTGTTAGAGAGAGAGAGAGAGAGAGCAGGGTAGGGAAAACGGTAGGAAGGAGAAGAGAAGGCGCTGGCATGACCTGAGTCGCTGCTCGGCCGGCGTAGTCACAAGGCCGGAGGCATGGTCAGTCAAAGGACCTCGGGCGTCCATGGATGCCCGTCGAGAGAAAGCGAAAGCGAAGGAGGAGGAGGTTGCGGGGTTCATCTTCTCGAGACATCGGCGCGGCGTCTTCGAGCAAGGCCCCTTTGCCGTCCCGGGCTGCCTCGCTCCACCATCGCGCTCCGCCCGCTCGAATGGATAAGATGAAGAAAGGACTGCGGGTTGAATACTCGAAGTGGAGGGACTTTTGTGTAAAAGTGACAACGCCGACGGATGACACAAGCACTCCGTGCTTTATTATTAGGGGATATGTTTGGGAAAGCGTTACAAATCACCGTGATTTTGTTGTGTCGGTTGCCGTTGGATTGTGGCCGATCAGTGCATTTCTAAAAGTATCGGCGACCCGTCCCCTTCCTCTCGTGCTCTCAACCCACTTTCCTCGATTTTTATGAAGGGCACCGCTCTCGCGGTGTGCTTGAGCCGGTCGGGCAGCACCGTTCGATATGAACTTCAATAGTCGTTGGTTGAAGCTTTTGTATCAATTATTGCAGCCTTTGTGTTTCTCTATCGCCGATTGAAGCTTTTATATCGCTAGTTGTAGCTTTTTGTCGTCAACGGATGTAGTTTCCTGTTGCATGATGGATGGCCCTCGATTCCCATCGTCTGGTTGAAGCTTTCAAAAATGCCGGTTGTAGCATTTTCGATCGCGATTGAAGCTTTTTGTCACGGTTGCAACATCGCCCTCACTCATAGCTTTTGTCTCAACACGGTGGCACCCAATGCGGCGAGGCGGGAGATTTGTTGAGAAGGTGGCATGGAGGGCGGCCTGTTCGCCGGAGGAGAACAGAAAGGGATCGCCCCATGCTAGCGGAAGGAAAGGCGCGACTCCATGCGCGACGACGAGATCCGCAGGGAGGCATGGCAGCTGAAGGAACAACGCGATGGAGTGGTAGCTACAAGGGGGCGGGAGAACCGAGCGCGTGCGTCGGAGTGGTAGCTGACCATGCTGCTGCGGGCGAGGGCATGCATGGTCAATGAGAGGTAGAAGAGGAAAAGCGGGATGATGGGCCAAGGAAAGCGATGATGGGCAAGGATCCTGCGGCCGTGTGTGTCCGCGCAACCGTTCGCGCGCACGGCACAAACATTTTCGCTTGATGAAGCCCTTCGAAGATTTGTATGCTCGCTACGAGTGTTCGGCAAATACATGCCCGTTGCTGCAAGGCGACATCCATGCGGGCTAGTCCCTTTCTCCTTCCCTCCTGCTCTCATCTTACACCATTAGCAGACCCTCATATAAGTGGTCAAACCCTTATAATATTTTTGCTTTATAGTTTTGATCGAAAAAGTGTTCAAACAAAAATCGTAAAAGTGGTCTAACCCGTCAAAAATTTAAGGGTCGCGAAAGTGCAAATTCGAAACCCTTATATTTCAA
Organism: Hordeum vulgare subsp. vulgare; assembly: GCF_904849725.1. Taxonomy (NCBI): domain Eukaryota; kingdom Viridiplantae; phylum Streptophyta; class Magnoliopsida; order Poales; family Poaceae; genus Hordeum; species Hordeum vulgare. The sequence continues at coordinate 15,695,951 of NC_058523.1, forward strand.
GGTTGGAAGGCCGAACGAGGGGCCCGTATACGGTCAAACCTCGTTGAGCAAACACGCGCCGCAGAGTTTGTCGGAATCCACCCTAAACTGACCAAAATTCATTACCGCACACCGGAAAAGGCCGCTAAACGCCGCAATCGATCGATGCGGTTCAAATTGGGCGAGCTCGACCTCGCCTTGGCCTCCCATGACCTCGTCGTGGCCTCCTGTGACCTCAGCCTGCTACAAAATCCTCCGCACGGTAGGCAAAGGGCACGGCTCGACCGAGCGGGCGCACAGAGCAAGGCGCAAGCGCAGATGCAGCGGGTGTGGCCGATGGGCGGCAGTGCAGTCAGCGAGGCTAGGCACGACCGCGTGGTAATGGGGCATGGCCAGCAGGGACGGCGCGGTGGAGCGGATGATGGCGCGCCGTGCGATTGGCGCGTCGACGTGTGGCCGGTGAGGAAAGAGGCGGCAACTGAGACTAGAGGAAGGAGCTCTTTATCCTAGTTTATCAGTTTGTTTTACGAGTATCTGTCCAGCCGTAGCTAAAATGAACCTTTAAAATGTCTTTTTCAATCCTTATCTCAGTTTTGTAGTTTGTGATTTTAAGGGTCTGCTTGAGATGATCTTACCTCTCTCTGTCCCTTTCTCCTCCTCTCACCTTACCTCTCCCTCTCCTTCCTTTCATTAATCAAGCATTTGCAAAATGTTAAATGTGTATAGAAAAATATTAACCATGTACTCTCTCTCCCTTTCCTTTCATTATTAAAATGAAAAAAATTAATCAAACATTTGAAAAACTGTTCCACAAGTATTTGAAAAATGTTAATCTACATTTGCAAAATGTTAAATGTGTATTGAATTTTTAACCATGTGCTAGAAAAATGATGAAAATATTGATCATGTATATAAAAATGGTAATCAAGCATTTGCAAAAAATAGATAGTACCCGCATGTTGCGGCAGGAATTTGTAGTAATGAATTTGTAAGGAACAAAATACCAGATATACTATATGCATGGGATTAGCAAATAATGTACTAATGCGAAAGTGTCATGTATGCATTCTCATCACATCAAAATGATGTTTCGAGCATTCAGGATATATAAATCAAGCCACCTCAGAAAAGGTAACTTATAACAACTTATAACCAGCTAAAAAGATAACTAATAACAACTTAACATTTCGTGTATGTACATGTGGTTAGGCTGAAAGATTTTAACTTCATAATATCATTTAAACCAATAGGATGTTCACAGACGTCGTTACAGTGTTGGCCATGTTTAGATATCACACTTATTCCAGATTTCTTGAATTACATAACAATCTCGAATTACATAACAATAGATTGAGTATGTTACATTAATATGCCGATCGTAGCCGTCGGCAAAGGCTATGTCTGCGGTTGTCGGGCCTTTGCCGACGGATTTGGTCTTACCATAGGAGTGAAATCATGTAGTGATTTGACAATATTCTATACATGGATGAGTTGAATTTGGCGGTGATTAAATGTTCTTTTTGAAGTACGCTCTGAAAGCTCCAAAGTTGAATATTTCGGATAGAGTTTTTTCTCTACCTCCAATTCATTATGAATACTCCTGAAAATATTAGATTGATATCGTATGAAACAAAGAAAAAATGATACCGGTTACTATTTGGAGAAAATAGATCACACTTGAAACCAAATCTTTGTTAACTTAGCGACTTGTGTCTTCCAAAAAAATTAAGTTGTTACTCCTTATGATGCTTCAAGATAATAGGGTAGTTTGTGCTTCATTAGCAACTTGTGCATGCAACTATGATATAACAGTTGAAACTAAAAGTGCAGTTTGTGCTTTGCTAGAAAATAAATAAACAATGATGCTTCAAGATAAGATAATCAAATGGGGTGGGATGTGCAAAGTAACCATCAGAAGCTAATAGAGACCGGGTCCATAGAGAACGTGCAAAAAATCTAGGCAAGATAACATATATACTCATGTGTACTAATTGTACGTAATGGAGAAAAGGAAAATAAACTGAAGGGTTCACTTGAGCAGATTGCACATAAAAAGATATATATGTTTGGTATTGAACTAAAACGTAGAATGTCAAATACCAAATTGTAAAAATTCAGAAACTATAGCAGTCACATGGGACATTGCCAATTCAGGTTATTTGTCCTCTTGGAAGAGACTCCGCCTCACATTTTTTGCTCTACCTGTACGCTGTAGTAATCCCATAGGACATGGACGCGGATTTTTGGGACATGGTGCCACGCGAGGATGAAATATGGACAGTCCATGCATGCTATGACATTAGCACTTAACATAGCGATTTAATGAATACCAAAATGATACAGTGGGTTAATTTGATGAATACGTGTATGTGATAGGCATCTTAAATGGGATGATAGGCTAGGCACTGACACTACAAGAAATATGGTCAATAATTTAGGTCACTGAAGTGTCATTATTTTTATTTATGACCTTCTTATGACCAAAATGAAGGGTCAATAGTTGGCCGTCAAGAACAAACAAACTTGACCTTTGCTGGTTTTGGTCATGGATTCTATGACCAAAAGCAATTGGTCGTGGAATCTATTGACCAAAATATTGGTCACTGCCATGTGCCTGATCCACATATGATCTGATGTGGCTGAGCTGACATGGCACCATCCACGTGTTACAAGGTGACATGGCAAAAAATGACATGGATGCCACATATAGTTTGACATGATATTCTTAGTGGCCCATTAGACCAAGCCCATAAATCGGCCCATTTAGGATCTGTTTTCATTTGGGCGGTTTTTACTAACCAAACATTATTGGGCCATGGGAAATTGCATATTTTTAGCAATTTTTAAAATCAGCTTTTCATTATTCTACTTGCGTGGCCTAATTAGTACAGTACATAACTCATCTTCTATCTAGACAATTATGGTATGTTTCAACTCATCTACTCATATTCTATCCAGCAGAAGACATTCACATTACAGTACATAACTCGTAGCAAATTAAAAGGGCACATGATACCTAGCAATAGTCAATATTTCATCAACTTACAACCTAATAAGATAACTGAACAAAACCATCACATCACAAATTTTCTCAAGAATGACCCTTGGTATATATAAGGCATTCTTGCAATTTTAATAATACTCTTTTGGCTCTCATTTATTTGTTGGCATAGAGCATGGCATCATATAGAAGAGACATTCAAACATATGTATGAGCAAGAATTTTAGAAAAAAATTGTTCCATTTTTGTTATCCATGTAACATAATTATGTGTCGATTCATTGTATCAATTAATCTCAAACGTCAAATAATTACTCATATTTCTGATTACATTTTTGACATCTAAATGCATATTTTAACCTTTTCTTTACCAATATGCTTGTGCAGGAGCTCAATCGGTGGAAGGTGATATATCAAAGAGAATTCTATCAACCAACAGTTAATATGCAGTGAGCAGTGAGACAATGAACATGGACATTTAGAGTTTTTTTAGAAAGTAAAGTTGGAGTTTGGTTTGTACTGAAGAAATCAAATAAGAAGTTCTAAGACACATGCAAATTCTTTTGAAGATAGTCGTGTAATGTGTTGATGAAATATTATTTTATAGGTGCTTGTCATTGGTTCTGTTTGTTTCCTCTTTTTCTTTGCTTTTATATGTGATGCCTCGGTTAAAAGGTATATGTACTATTTATAATGCCTACGTGACATAACCAAAACCAAGTTCCTACAATAATGTGCAAAGATATTATTTTGTGTGTTGTCCACCTAATCTTTATAGTATCAAAAATGAAGTTTGTGCACTGACTTCCACCATTCGCTTATTTGACTTATTCTCTGCTAATGCTTCAGATTTCCTTCTTGAGCAGAGGTCAAACTCGTGATTGTATTTTTTAAACAATGCAAAAGACTTGTCATTTCATTGATTAAGGAAGAAGGTTTTAGAGCTACTATCCCACCATTCTTTTACCGAAGTCCTCGGAAAGAGAATCAAGATTCTTGATATGTAGCACGATTAAAGGAGGAACATTTCCTTGGGACCATAAATTAAAACGTATTATGAGGATGATGTATTGAATGTATACATCAATAAAAATCATTGATCCATTTTGTTCGCGATCTATTTCTTTTTACTTGGGGGTCAAAAATTGGATCTCTATTATTCTTGGCTTTCTTGCATGAATTTTCTTAATTAATTATTGATTTGTAAAATTAATGACAGATTGGTGCAATTTTACTAAATTAGAATTGTTTTATTTTGGGTTGTAAATTTTGAATTTTGTAAATTAAGAGCTGGAAATTTATTTTCCCGTTCGCAACGCAGGGTCCTTTTGCTAGTGAATAAACCAAGTTTATACATATTTGGGAGGCAAATGGGTGCCTGTTGCTGGCCATTTTTATTTTTAATTATGCTACATAGGATTGCCGAGTTTTGCGCTCGGTAAACCGTGCCCCTATGCTGAATTTCTACATTCGGCAAACCCCTGTGCCACATGGCATTGGTTTCATTCGCTTCGTTCCGTCTGCGTCATTTTCTTGCCGAGTTACATGTATTTTGCACCCGGCAAAGATTTTTCCGAGGTGCCGCGAAAAAGAACACGGCAAAAGTTACATTGCTGAGCCCTTTTCAGCTGAGTCGCTTTTTGCTGAGTTTCGAACTCGGCAAAGTCTTTATTGAGTTTGTTCTGTCCTTTGCCGTGTTTTCCAGGAACTCAGCGAAATCAGATTCCAGTAGTGTTCAGCCATTTTCCATTCAGCGGGTGAAGGAGCATATTTGTAGTTTTCGTCTTGTTGTTCTAAGGAATTAAAGGCACTTCTGAAATAGCTGATTGATGTATGTGAAATTTCAACGAGTAGGGTACATCAACTGAATGTTTCTTATAAATAAAAACATCCTACTTGGTTGATTATATATCCCTTGAAAAACTTGCCCTGTGGGTCGTGGACTCTTCACGTTCTTTACAGTTTGTCTCACAATGTCGACTATAAATACCCTAATAATGTCACACGAATTTCTTCTCACATTGGCGCGTTCAACTCAAATAGCACTACCTCGATTTATCGAATCGGCATTGTCTAGACAAAACCAACTTAGATACATTATGCCCGAGTACATGTGGCTAGTAGCTCTAGAACGCAACTGTAGACAAATAGTTCATGTTCAACTCCGAATAAAATTCCCAACGCATCTCATACCCTAGGAGATTTTACCATGTGAGTGCAAACGACTAATTGTCCTCATCATTTTTCTCCTTCCTGCCCTTAGTCATTCTCCCTATAGCGACTACACATGATTGTGCTAGCATGAACCCGCTTATTTATAGAAGATCAATGAATGAACATAGTGGGCGGCCTGGACATTATTCCTTCAACAAACTTCACATGTCTACTGCATGTGCCATTTATTTCGACGAGTGCTATCTTTTGAAGAATCATGACGTTCTTAGTGTGAATTGCTGACCCTGCCCACTAGTGGAAAACGGGCCTTTGGCCTGGACCCTTTAGTCCCGGCCTCCTCCGGGCGGGACTAAAGGCCCGGCCAGGTCGCCAAATCGCAATGCCGCCACGAGGCTTTGGTCCGCCGTAAGGAGCCTTTAGTCCCGGTTTGTGTCTCAAACCGGGACTAAGGCTACGCGGTGTGCAGCCGCATGTGCGCACCTTTAGTCCCGGTTTGTGTCTCAAACCGGGACTAAAGTCCTCTCTATATATAGCACAGCCCCCTCTCCCTCTTCCTTACATTTTTCTTGGATGGAAGAGTGTGGGTGTGTGCTAGCTCTCCATTTTTTATGCACTAGAGGTGTTTGTTGAAATGTGTGTTAGAACGATGCCGCTTCAGTTCACTGAACACAACTACGATATGAGATGCCGAGCCACGCTGAAACCTCTTCCTCTTTATTTCTACTTATTCTAAAAGGTTAGCAACTATATTTCCTCGTTTAGACCTGCGGTACTAATTTTAGGATCGTGATTGTATTTGATATACTGTCGTATAACGCAGATGAGCCATCCATGGATGTACGGTGATCGCGCTGACACCGCTTATAGAGAAGGCATGCATTCTTTCGAGATGCAGCCGATGCGAACAAGCATGGTGGTGGCTATATGTTTTGTCCATGTGTTGAATGTCGGAATGAGAAGGATTACACTTCCTCAAGAATCATTCGAGCCACCTGCTTCGGTCCGGTTTTATGTCGGGCTATAATGTTTGGACCAAGCACGGAGAAAGAGAGGTTATGATGGAAGCGATGATGAAGAAGAAGAGAACGATGATGACAACTACCGACCTATGTTCCTGAGTATGCTGATACCGTAATGGAAGACAATGAAGAAGAAGATCGGGATGAAGAACGGGAACCATATGAGCCCGCGATGATCTTGGCCGGTCATTTCGATGCACGCGAGGTTGCGACGAAAAGGAGAGGTTGCGTTCGAGCAGATGTTACAGGACCACAACAAATTGTTGTACCCAACTTGTGAAGATGGCGAAGAAGCTGGTAGCTCATGGAATTGCTGAAGTGGAAGGCAGAGACCGTGTGTGACCTCATTCGAAAAGTTGCTGGTCTTGATGAAGAAGATGCTTCCAAGAAAGAGCAATTGCCCGCAGCACATACGAAGCAAGAAGCTTGTCGCCCTCTAGGATTAGGACGGGTAAGATACATGCATGCCCTAATGACTGCATCCTCTACCGCAGTGAGAAGTCGAGAATATGGATAAATGTCGTATGCACCTGCATTGCGGTATAAGATCGAAAAGATGACCCTGGTGATATTGAGAGCGAGCCACCCGGAAGAGGGTTCTGCCAAGGTGATGTGGTATGCTCCTATAATACCCGTTGAAACGTCTGTCGAAATAAAGATCATGCGAAGTTGTTGTGATGGCACATGGAAGATCGTATTAAAGACGATAAGTTGAGGCACACCGCTGATGGTCGGCAGTGGAGAAAAATCAAAGAGAGTTCCGAGATTTGCAGCTGACGCAAGGAACTTATGATTAGGTCTGAGACGATGGCATGAATCCTTTTGGGAGCAGAGTTGCATCACAGCACTGGCCCGTTACTTCTCATGTATCTACAACCTTCCTCCTTGGTTGTGCATGAAGCGGAACTTCATTATGATGCAGTGCTTATCCAAGGTCCAAAGCAACCCGACAACGATATTGATGTGTACCTAAGGCCATTAGTTGATGAACTTTTACAGCTGTGGGTCGAACCATGTGTACGTGTGTGGGACGAGCACAAACAAGAGGAATTTGACCTTCGAGCGTTGCTTTCGTAACCATCAATGATTGGCCTGCTCTTAGTAACATTTCAGGACAGTCAAACAAGGGATACAATGCATGCACCACACTGTTTGGATCAGCAGAATGTGTATATCTAGACAAATGTAGGAAGAATGTGTACCGTACAATCGTCGTTTTCTTCCGCCAAGCATCCCTTAAAGAAAAAGGCAATCATTTGAATGGCAAGGCAGACCCGGGAAGCTGTCATCCTATCTAGTGCTGAAGTATTTGATATGGTCAAAGATTTAAAGTAATCTTTGGAAAGGGTCCTGGCAGCCAACCTGTTCCTAACGGCCCTCATAGCGCGTACCCATGTGGAAGAAGAAATCTATATTTTGGGAGCTACCCTACTGGGAAGTCCATGAGGTCCGCTCGGCAATCGCGTGATGCACTGACGAAGAATCTCTACGTGAATATTCTAGGCTTCCAGGACTTGTATGGGAAGTCAAAGATACACCGAAGCATGGGAGGACCAGGAACGTCATAAAGGAAGAGATAGCATGCATCCGGGGCAGTTTCAAGGGCGTGCACTACGCTCTTACTAAGGAAGAGAAGGAAATCTTCTTTGAAGTCCTTTTCGATATCAAGGTCCCGCGGCTTCTCGTAGAATATAAAGGGAATCGTAAATATGAAAGACAAAAATTCCAAAACCTAAAGTCTCATGACTGCCACGTGCTTATGCGCAATTGCTTCCGGTTGCATTGAGGGAATTCTACCGGAAAATGTTTGCACTGCAATTGTGAAGGTATGTGCATTCCTCAATGCAATTTCTCGAAGGTGAATCGATCGAGAAAGTCTATCAGGTTCGATTGATGTGGTCCAATGTCTGGTCAGCTTTGAGTTGTTGTTCTCGCCATCCTTCTTCAATATAATGACACACCTCCTAGTTCACCTAGTCGAAGAGATTAGAATTCTCGTCTGTGTTTCTACACAATATGTTCCCTTCGAGAGGTTCATGGGAGTCTTAAAAAATATGTTCGTAACGTGCTAGGCTAGAAGGAAGCATCTCCAAGGGCTATGGAACAGAGGAGGTCATTGAGTTTTGTGTGGACTTTCTTCCGACCTTAAGCCGATTGGTGTTCCTGAATATCGGTATGAGGGTAGGTGAAGGGAAAAGGCACACTAGGAAGGAAAGCAAAAGTATGTATGGATGGGCATTCTTTCTCTCAAGCACACTACACGTTCTACACAATTCCACCGTCGGCTCGTATATCGTGAGACACAAGAATATACTACGCTCCGAAACCCGGGAAGGCTGACTCTTGGATTAAAGGGAACACGAGAAGACTTTCGCGTTGGTTGCGAACCATCTCATGAATGACGACACCGTTGGAGATCAGTTTCTGTTTGGCTGGCCACCATCTTCGACTATATGTACTTTCCAAGGGTATGCGATAAATGGGAATACATTTTACATGGTTGCCCAAGATAAAAGAGCACCAACCAAAATAGTGGTGTCGCTTTAATGCAACAGACGAGAATGGGCACTGTTTGGAAACATATTACGGGTACATAGAGGAGATATGTGAACTTGACTATGGACCTACTTTTAAGATCCCTTTGTTTGGTGCAAATGGGTGAAGGCTGACGGAGGCGGGGTAGTTGTAGACCAAAAGTACGGCATGACAACGATGGATCTCAACAATCTTGCGTACATGGAAGAACCATTTGTCCTAGCCAATGATGTCGCTCAGGTTTTCTATGTGGAGGACATGTCTACAAAACGAGAAAAGAAATCAGCAAAAGAAGATATCGTCGATGAGCCAAAGCGACACATAGTTCTTTCAGGAAAAGAAACATCGTGGGAGAAGATGACAAGACAAACATGTTAGTAGATTATAATAAGTTTCATGAAATTCCACCTTCAAAATGAAAACGACCCAAGCATCCCTCGAATGATCAAGATTCTCCATGGCTATGACCCGAAGAAAACGAAATAATAGATAGGAATATTGGCGCAATAATGTAATAATGTCGTAGCCCTCTCAACTTTTAACACATGCTATGTGGGTGAAATGATGATAGCATGCCAACTTTCAACATTTTCAGAGTTCATTTGTAGTGCTTTTCAATTTCAGGTCAACTAGCTCAAAAAAATAAGTAAATACAAAGAATACCAAATGAAGTCGAAATTGTTGAAATTTTGTGATGTGCCTTTGAATGGTGCATTTGAACACACAAAAAGTATGGAGTTCAAATAAGTTCAAAAAAATGAAATCCCTTTGTAAGAGATGAGTTCTCGTTCGAAAACACGATACTTGAGAGAGATTGTCCGTTTTGTACACGAAGTGCATCCAGTTATGTCATAGCCCTCTCAACTTTTTAACACATGCTATGCGGGTGAAATGATGATAGCATGCCAACTTTCAACATTTTCAGAGTTCATTTGTAGTGCTTTTCAATTTGGGTCAACTAGCTCAAAAAAAAAGTAAATGCACGAAGAATACCAAATGAATTCAGAAATTGTTGAAATTTTGTGATGTGGCTTTAAATGGTGCATTTGAATACACAAAAGTATGGAGTTCAAATAAGTTCAAAAAATGAAATCCCTTTGTAAGAGATGAGTTATCGTTCGAAACCACGATACTTCGAGAGAGATTGTCCGTTTTGTACGAAGTGCATCCAGTTTTTGTCGTAGCCCTCTCAACTTTTAACACATGCTATGTGGGTGAAATGAGGATAGATGCCAACTTTCAACATTTTCGAGTTCATTTGTAGTGCTTTTCAATGTCGAGTCAACTAGCTCAAAAAAATAAGTAAATGCACGAAAAATACCAAATGAAGTCGAAATTGTTGAAATTTTGTGATGTGCCTTTGAATGGTGCTTTTTGAACACACAAAAGTATGGAGTTCAAATAAGTTCAAAAAAATGAAATCCCTTTGTAAGAGATGAGTTCTCGTTCGAGACCACTGATACTTCGAGAGAGATTGTCCGTTTTGTACACGAAGTGCATCCAGTTTTTGTCGTAGCCCTATCAACTTTTTAACACTTGCTATGTGGGTGAAATGATGATAGCATGCCAACTTTCAACATTTTCAGAGTTCATTTGTAGTGATTTTCAATTTCAGGGTCAACTAGCTCAAAACAAATAAGTAAATGCTGAAATATACCAAATGAAGTCGAGAGATTGTTGAAATTTTGTGATGTGCCTTTGAATGGTGCATTTTGAACACACAAAAAGTATGGAGTTCATTATTATAGTTTTTTCAAATTCTCAAATATGCAAAAAGAATTTTAATAAACATAGTTTTTAATTGAAAATAACAAAATAGTTAATAGTTTGGATAGTCAAAATAATTAATTTCGAAAATAGAAAATAGTTTTCAATTATTTATTCAATTTCAAACACTTTTCAGTATCATAGTTTTGTCAAATTCTCAAATATGCAAAAACAATTTTAATAAGCATAGTTTTTAATTGAAAATAACAAAATAGTTAATAGTTTGGATAGTCAAAATAATTACTTTTGAAAATAGAAAATAGTTTTGAATTATTTATTCAATTTCAAACACTTTTCATTATCATAGTTTTGTCAAATTCTCAAATATGCAAAAAGAATTTTAATAAACATAGTTTTTAATTGAAAATAACAAAATAGTTAATAGTTTGGATAGTCAAAATAATTAATTTTGAAAATAGAAAATAGTTTTGAATTATTTATTCAATTTCAAACACTTTTCATTATCATAGTTTTGTCAAATTCTCAAATATGCAAAAAGAATTTTAATAAACATAGTTTTTAATTGAAAATAACAAAATAGTTAATTTTGAAAATAGAAAAAAATTGAAACTATATGAGAATTTATGGAGAAAATTAAACCTAAATTCAAAGTGACCTCACTTCGAATTCAGGTTTAATTTTCTGCATAATTTCAAATATTGTTTTAATTTTTAAATTTACAGTCACTTTAGGTCCGTAAGCCTGCTTTAGAGAGGAGCTCGATGGAGATGCTGCGACGGGGCTTATAAACTAGTGTTAGTCCCCCTCGCTGGGCGAGGTGGGACTAAACTTATAGTGCAGCCAGCGGAGGGGCTTTAGTCCCGGGTGGAGCCACGACCCGGGACTAAAGCCCCTCGCCTGCCGCCTGCCGAGCACGGGCCTTTAGTCCCGGGTCGTGGCTCCACCCGGGACTAAAGGGTGTCTTTAGTCCGGGCTCGAGCCCCGACCCGAGACTAAAGGCCCCTGCCGCCTTTGATGCTAGAAAGGGCCTTTAGTCCGGTCGGTGGGTCCACCGGGACTAAAGGGTGTCTTTAGTCCGGTTCGAGCCGAGACGGACCAAAATCCTACTATATAGCGGGAGTTGGAAATTTCCAACCCAAATCGCCATTTCGTTCTTCTTCCTCGGACTCTCCTGCCGGCGGCCGCCGAGAACTCGCGCCGCCAGGCTGCCCGCCGTCCTCCTCGCGCCTTCTGCCGTCCTCCTCGCCGTCGTCAGCGCCCTCCCCTCCCACTCCGGCCGGTAAGCCTCCGCCCCTCCTCCCCAACACTCCGGCCGGTAGAAGAAAAGAAGAAAAAGAGAAGAAGAGAAGAAAAAGGAGAAGAAAGAAGAAAGGGAAGAAAGAAGAAAAGGAAAGAAAAGGAGAAGAAAAGAAGAAAAAGGAGAAGAAAAGAAGAAAAAGGGAAGAAAAGAAGAAAAGGAGAAGAAAAGAAGAAAGGGAGAAGAAAAGAAGAAAAAGGAGAAGAAAAGATTTTTTTGTCCTTTAATTCCTATTGTTATTAGGTTTTTTGCTAGATTATTAGGGTTAGTAATATTTAGAATTAGGTTAGGGTTACAAGAAGAAGAAAGATGAACAAAAATAAGAAAATAAGAGTAGGAAAAGGAAAATAAGAAGAGGAGGGAAGAAAAGAAGAAAAGGAGAATAAGAAGAGGAGGAGAGGAGAAGAAGAGGAAAAATAGAAGAAGAGGAGAAGTAGAAGAAGAGAAGTAGAAGAAAAGAAGTTGAAGAAGAGCGGAGAAGAAAATAGGAAAGAAGAGAAGAAGAAGAAGAAGAAGAAGAAGAAAAGACATTTCTACATATATAGATGCTTAATTAGTGTTTCTTAGATTATTTCTTAATTTTGCTATTGTATATGCTTAAGTGTTAATTGTTTATTTTACTATATATACAATTAGTTTATTTTTAGCAAGAAAATTAATAGAACAAGTATTTATTTTTAGTTCATTTTACGATGCCTATCCCGCATCCTCGTTCGACTCGGGAGGATACCGCTTGATCGGAGGGCCATGTCGGACCAGGCTCCGCCCGGCTGGTATTTGAAGGTGCTACCTTCCGGGGGCGTAGGTTGGTGAGGAGCCAGCCCGTTGTTGACCCGATCCTTGTTTGGTGGTGGTCGCGTGGGCTAGTGATGGTGCCGAGGCTTCCGGACACCGCGGAGGTGGTACGTCACCGTGTCAGCGAGGAGGATGAGCACGTCCGTCGCTACATGGTTGCGTTGGAGGGCAGGTTCGAGCATACCTGCCAGGTTCTTCAGGGATCTCACTGGAGCTATGATCCTGTGATGGTTCCTTCTCTTTGGGTGTCCACCGCCCGCGACGATACCCGTCGGGCGCTACGGTTCTAGCTGTATCAGTGATGCTATATGTATGATAGTATTCGAGGAGTATTAGTGATAATATCCGACGATGTACGGACAAAAGAGATGATGTAGTTTTGCTTATAATTGAATGCATGCTAATTTGAATACTACTTTATTTTACGATTTGGTTTTGCTTATTGAATGCTCAAATTGGAAAAGTACTCCTACTTTGAATACTATGGAGAAATCTAGGAGTCCCGGGTGGAGCCACGACCCGGGACTAAAGTTGTTTTGGAACGGAGTTCCTGATAGAATAATTCTTTTTTGGTACAAAGTTCAACAAAGTCCTTTGACACTAGACAATGTGACATATAGAAGGGTAGATGAGATCAGGAAAATAAGATCATTTTCTACACATCTAGAATGTCGCCATTTTGTTAAATCCTTAAGTGTTAAGAGAATCCGTTAGACATATTTTAGAGTTTAGGTTCTAGCCAAGACCCGGGACTAAAGGTCCTCCTATATAAAACGACACTTCGAAGTTTCCAACCCCTCTTATATAGTTTGTTAGTTTATTAGTTAATCAAATGTCCGTTTTTTGCAGAACTATGGATCCACATATCAGGAACCTCGAAGAGGAAGAACTTCTCGAATATATAATCAAAGACGGCCCCGACGTTGAACTAGCTGAATCTCCGTCGTCATATCTAAACCCCTCCGGATATGGAATGGAGGTCGACCGACACGAAGATGAAGCCGATGGGGCAGGAGATAGGTCCAATGACGGAGAAGGTGATAGCTCCACTGATGGAGAAGCCGGTGGAGAAATAATAAAGTCCGGCGAGGTATACATATGAAGTTCGACAATCACTTGTAATATGTGAAAAATATTGGAGATAGCTCTATATTGTATACATATACATTCATTTGACGAATGTTTCTCCCTCTTAGGCCTCCACATCGATCAAAGCTACGAAACGAGGCCCGACTAGAAAGTTGGATGCACGGACACATTACACCTTTGTGGTGATATTGCCTACGGGTGAACCCAAGCTTCCTAAGAATGCTGCTGACACATTCAAGAAGCAATGCGGAGTTCTCGTTAGGGATCACGTCCCGATCAGTGTTCAGGAGTGGAACAAGCGCAAAGGGGCAGCCGATAGTGACTATGTCGCCGAAAGGTACAAAGATAATCTTTGGAATGATCTCATGTCACATTTCAACCTGCGAGAATGTGAGAATGAAGACGCCGCAAAAAACTGAGGGCCAAAGTCAAGCAGTGGACTCTAAAGAAGATGGCCGAACTGTTCCGTAGCTGGAAGAAGAAGCTATGGAAAAACTATCTGAAGACAAAGAAAGTGCCAGTATTCGAGGGGTATCTAGCCAAGCAGGCGAATCACTGGAAGGAATTTCAAGAGTACAAGGAGTCAGAAGATGCCCAGGCATTATCAGAAAAGAACAAGAAAAATGCCGAGAAGAAGAAATATCACCACAAGCTGGGGCCAAGGGGCTATGAGACTGCCATCCCAAAGTGGGATAAGAAAGAGCAAGATATGCTAGCTAAAGGCATCATACCTGAACCACTCCGTGATGAGTGGGAATTGAGAGCAAGAAATAGGTTCCTTGCGCATGGTGGTTCGTACGACGAAGAAACAGGGGACCTCATCTGCAGTGACGGTCTTAGGATACCCAGGGAGAATTGGAAAAAGATAGTGAAAGAAATTAAGGAGGGTAAAAGACAGTTCACTGCAGATAGAGAGAAAGATTTTCTCACACTGGTCCTCGGCAACGACGAACATGGAGGACGAACGCGAGGCTTCGGTCCTTCCTACCCGTGGTGGCTTGGGTTTGCCAGAGACCAAGACACTTACAGAAGCCGAGCGAGAGCAAAGAAGCGACAGCAGGATAAGGAGAATGACAAGTTCAACCAGTTGCTTGCCAGGATTAACGAGCAACAGAAGCAGATTGATGAGCTTAGAGGAGTAGCGCGCCAGGAAGATCCTGCACTCGATATTACCGGCGCCCCATCTAAGCGGAAAAGCAGCGTGGCTGAATTTGAGGCCCCGCCCGACGATGCACGAAGAATGATAGAGGGCGGTCCCGGCTACCCCGTGGATGGAATCAAGGAGTCAACATCATGTGAACTCCATCAGAAATTCAAGAACATATCCGTGAAGGTGGCCGTCGGACAAGCTTTACCTTCTGGCCCTGATGCACGCTAGCATGGCCGTGAGATTCCAGCTGGCTTTAATAAAGTCGGGGTGGATGAAATCATGGCGGGGTTTCATGATATGGAGCTCGACATAGCTGGACCCGAAGATGAGAGGACACTCGGAGAAGTACTGGGTGGAGTCATCCTATGGGACAAGTACTACATCAAGCTTCCAGGCTTGGCCCCAAGGACAACACCGCCTCCGAGTCGTCGCAGGTCACCTACACGTCCATCACCTCCAAGCCCTCCACATGAAGACGGCCAGCACAACACGAGTCCATCTCGATCACCGCCGCCGGACTTGGGTCGTCCGTCTCTGTCGCCGCCCCCTCCGGATACTAAGCGGAAGCGTGCCAGCAAGAACGCTCCGCCGATGATTTCTAAGCGACGGAGCTCCCCAAAGCGCAAACTGTCGCCCCTCCCAAAGGTACCTCATGCTAATCTTCCTATCAGACCTTATGATCGTACCGCCGAGGAAAACGCCAGGATAGCAAAGGAACATCATGATGCGCAGATGAAAAAGAAGGAACCCGAGCCCCGCCCGGAATACACCGAGAAGCAAATAGCATTTGCAAAATACTTCACGAACCTTCCATCACAGTATGACTTGCACCATAAGCCTGATGACTATACACGCACATTGCAGAAGGAAGTGAAAAAGAGCAGATCACGTGCAAGTGCAAGTGGGAGCAAATCAAGTTCAACTACAAGCAAAAAAGATCAGACGTTCCTCATCTTGGACAACAGGCCAAACAGTCGATCCCACCCCTCAGGGTGTTACCCGAGAATGTCCCCCCTCTGGTGCAGGGGCAAGATTTGGAATTAGCAAAGAAGTGGGCGGATGAATGGGGTATCCCGGTTGAAGACATTCTGGCTTCCCAGGACGACAGGTTACCCAAGGCTGTGGTAGCCCCTAAGCCACAGTTTGTCATGCGAGCGCCTTTGGTCAGCAAAGATGATCTCTCAACAAATATGCATTACTTGCATACATGGTACTTAAGTGAATCAAAGAATGGGAGAACGATGATCGTGGTGAGTGTCCCACGGGAGTACTACGGCCGCCCCGAAGAAATCCATATCGACTTTGATGAACTCTTCCAGATGTACAATGCCGACGCCCTCGACAAATCGCTTATGAGTTGCTATTGTCTGTAAGTTTTTCAATTCGTTGTCTACATATAACTTGTTTAGTTATTTCAATTCATTGTCTACATATAACTTGTACTCTATTATGCAGAATGAAGATTCTGGATTGTAAAAATAGGAACATCCTAAATATTGGGTTTATTGACCCAGATAAAATACATATAGCGATGCTAACTGATAAACCCAAGGAGACGGAGGAAAACCTTCTAAGGTTTCTAACAGATAAAAATTTCCGTGACCACATACTGTTTCCATACAACTTCAGGTGAGGGTCTTTACTCTATTGTGTCCATTCACTTATAAGTGTAATTGATAAGTTACTCACACACACACACACACACACACACATATATATATATATACATGTGCAGCTTTCATTGGATTCTGTTGGACATTCAAATTGATAAGGGAAGAGTTGATGCCTTCGACCATTTATCGAGACCCTTGGAACAGTTCCAAAGCCTGCAGGACATGCTCCAAGGGTAATTTCAATCATTCTTGCGCTCTATCGGTCTTTTTCGATGATTTTCTGATATATCAATTAATGAAAAACTTAGCAAATCATTTTCCTTGTCGGGCAGGGTTTGGAAGCGGTTCAAGTGCGTGACTCCCGGTATCGAGCCTGAGAAGCTGACCTTTAGAGCGGCTCGGGTAAGTAGTAGTATGATATACTTCTATTTTCAATACATTTATGATGCTAGATTATTATTTTGATTATATATATTCTATTCTCGTAAAGTGCGACCAGCAGCCACGGGGGACGCATCTATGCGGATACTATGTTTGCGAGACCATTCGCACGTTTACCTCTGAGCACAAGGATCACAGATACGACGTAAGCAATGAACATTCACACCTCTATTTTTACCCGTCATTCTTTGTTATCATGATTGATATTCATATTCATCTCCTCTTCTTATATAGTACACGGCCATGAGGGAGAAGTCCCTACCAGAGCAACGCGCGATTGCTGTTGCAGAGGAGCTTGCGACCTTTCTGAGGACGGAAGCTATAGATGACAAAGGATGATTTAGTGTAGCTAGGGGCCATTACTGATGTTGAAACATGTAATCGAATAGACGGGCTCTAGTCCCGATAATTCAGATCTCCATATAATTGTATATATATGCTCGCTTGTAAGATAAGTTAATCTTATATATATATGCATAATTATTTCTATTTAGAATTATATGAAAACTAATTCCCGAACACCAAACGAGGCATCACGTTAATCTCCCGAACACCTAAACCTTAAAACCCTAAAAACCCAAAAATAAACAAAATCTGCAGAAACTCTTTAGTCCCGGTCCGTGTTAAGACCCGGAACTAAAGGGCCTGCCCCTGAGGACGCTCCGAGGCGCCCACGTGAAGCACCTTTGATCCCGGCTTGGAACAGGGCCGGGACTAAAGGTTAGGCCTTTAGTCCCGCCCCTTTAGTCCCGGTTGGTGAACCGGGACTAAAGCCCCTTACGGGCCGGGGCTATAGGCCGTGTCCCCACTAGTGGCCGTATCACCAACCATATACTAAATATTGCTACAAATGCAGTACAGATCAGTCAATGCATATGGAGATACAACGTAACACTTCTTGCTAGTTTTTAAAAGAAATAGTTGGAGAATTAAGAGTGTCCTACTGTATGTTATTAAAAGTCATACATATGTAAATAAAAGCATTGGTGTTGATTGTTTTCCGACATAAAATAGACGTGGTAGAAACATGTGTTCGAGTCAACAAAAATATGATTCTTATTTCACTTATTTATATATGAAACTAATGCAATATATGTCAAGTCAGAAAACCAAATAGCTCCACAAGGCTTGTGAGAGCGTTAGTGGCCAAGATGATCAGGTGGGACCAGCAGAACAACGTCGTTAGTGGCAGCGTCGGACTTAAAGGGATCTAGGTTAGCTTGGGCAGCCACTCCGGCGGACAGCTAGTACTGGCGGATGACTTGGAAAGCAGCGGCGGTGGACGGCGTGGAATACAACTTTGGCGGACGCGTCGGCTGATGGTGTGGAATGCGGGTCCGGCAGGAGGCTCACCGACTGCGGATGCGGCCGGATCCGAAAGAGGAACGGAGGCGGAGGAAGTGTTCGTGACGAAAATTAAAGGGAAATGGATAAGTTTCCATCGGACGGGCAACCGTTCGGTTTATGTGCGGACGCCATAGTGACGGGCGCTGCCAAGAGCCCGCCATCGCTACATATCAGTGGCGGGCATTACTTTCTAACCGAAACAACTAATTTTGTACATTTTTCAAATTATTTGAACTTCAAGCTTTTTCCATGGTTAATACAGACTATCCAAAACGATGTGCAAGAACTTGGCTTTTTCTTATTATGTTTGTTATTTTCCTGGCATTAACTAATTTTCTGACGGCACGCTAAAAAGGATAGAAGGCTCTTCATTTCGAAGGTGCGTGCAGAAGACTCCAAAAGCGATGAAACTTTGCATGGTATCTTCATTCAACCCCCGTAGGACACCTCCTATACATATCGAACAACCTCCCCCCTAAGTGTCGGGGTTTCAAACGGAAACCAACACCTGACACACAAAACCACATTTTTCTAAATCATTTGAACTTTAAATTTTGGCCATGGTTATTACAGACCATCCAACGCAGTGCTAGAAATTGGGTTTATTATTATTATTATGTTTGCTATTTTTCAGGCATTAACTGATTTTCCGACCATCCTAAAAATATAGCAGGCTCCTCATTTGGAAAGCGCGTGCAGAAGAGCCCAGAAAGCGATGAAACTTGACATGTTGTCTTCATTGGACCTCAGTAGGGTTTGCTAATAATTTGAAATCGGTAAAAAACTTGATGCACCACCAGTACAAGTCGAACACTCTCTGCCTAAGTGTCAGGGTTTCAAACGAAACCGATGCCTTACACACAAAACTACATTTTTATAAATTATTGGAACTTCAAACTTTTTGCATGGTTAGTACACATTTTTATAAATCATTTGGGCTTCAAACTTTTTCTAAATCATTTGTACAACCCGAACACTCTCCCCACAAGTTTGAACGAAATACCGTGGCATGCCACAATACTCAATAATATATTTTAAATCATTTGATCTTTAAACTTTTTATAGGTTTACTACACCCCAACCAAAGCCCAATTCTCAAATTTGCCACTTTGTAGGTTTAGTAAAAATGTTTTTTAAAGTTTATTCACACTTACCATATGTGTGGTGGGCGGCTTAATGTGCCCGCCACTACAAATCATTGATATTTTTTAATGTTGTTGATACAAATTGCCGAAACATATGTGTGGCGGGCAACACTGATTGCCTACCACTTCTACCTTATATAGTAGTTATGGGCTCTTGGCACCAGTCGCCACTATGGCCTGTGACTACAAGTGGATCTTAATAAGCGTTTACTTGTGGCGGGTACGTGTCACCACCCATCACTTCTATGAGAAAAGCAGTGGCGGTACCTAAATTTTACCCGCGAGTGCAAATTTCCCAAACTAGTACCGATGGGTGAAATGTAGCACCCTCTACTCATAGGAGTTCATATATGCCTTTTCCGAGCAATGACCACATCGATCTGTCGCCCTACAATCGATATGCGGTTGCCAAGAACCTACTCCGGTGCCACCCATCGTCTTCCCCCCATCATTAACCACACCGCATCAACCCATTGAGTTCCGCTTGCAATATAAACACCATCCCCGGCTACGGGAGGAGCAGGAGGACAAGTTCTGACATGCACATGCCGACGGGGCATACAATGTTGACCTCCTCGAGGAGCATCGGCGCATCGAGGAGCCGCTCGCCGCCAACCTGTCCATGGGCTCTGCCATATTGCCAGCCGGCCCGGACATGAACCTGCCCGAGCAGGAGGCGTTGTTGGAGCCGTACCGCTCCATCCGCCAGATCCTCCTCGATCGCTAGCAGTACCACCAACATTAGGTGGAGTTACAAGCCACCTACAGGGAGTTCAACGAGGCAGCGAATAAGGTGTGGGACAAGAGTGAGAGCAGAAGGACATTGCCAACTCCACCACAACTATGCCCCATGACGATCACGAAGCCGACACATCCGTGGGCGTCGTTGGTAGCGAGAAAGAGTCATCCATGGTGGGTCATCACCACTTGGGTCCCAAGAAGGCCACCGCTCCTACCCTTCCGTTGAAACCAAGGTTGGTGGCTTCAACAACATCGGTCGATTAGCCGCCTGACGGCGACGTGGAGGTGGACAACTTCACTTCCCGGTCTCCGAAGGAGGAGGTTACGAAGGCGTAGCTTGAGAGCGTCGAGACGGAACTAGAAAAGGTGAAGCTTCAGTTCTCAGGGCTCAGGGCCGGACATGGGGAACATGCACTGGCGATCATTTCGTTCTTTTTTATGGAATATATCTAAATTGTAATGAATATGCTCCGGTTTATATGAAAATCCATCGTGCTTGCATAAATTTCATTCGGTCTGCTGAACTGTGTTTGAAATGTATGCGGGCAGAGCTGCATGGCCGCTTCCGGCATCAGTGTCCATGGATTGGTCCCGAACTGTCTATGACGGATGTCGAAATAAATTTATGGGCCAGCGCTGGAAATGCCCTAACACTTCATATTCCTTTTATGCATGATATGGCGCAAGAGCCACAAACACATGCAAGTGATGTATCACCATTAAACTCTGTTGCCAAACTATTAACGCCAATGTAAGATTTTCAAACTCCATTAAAATCTCAAGTGTATAATTAATCTGGGTGAAATTCTGCTTCTTCCTAATACACGGTTTGATGGTAAGGAGAATATCGGAACATACGGTTGTAGGATCTTGTTTGGCTATGTTTATAACATGTTGGCATATCTTAGAAATGGTGTCTAGTCCTTCAGTATTTAGTAATGAAAAGACAATATTTGTTGTCTATTGGTTTTCTGTAGAGGACACCCAAGAACTCTTCCATGGATTTGTTGTCTATTACTTCACACCGACTCTCCAAACAAAATCACACCAACTCAAATAGGGGGAGTCAGTGCACTTGCTAACTATAACTATAGAACAGAACCCTCGATGGGGTATTCTTGTTCCTCTCCAAAGTAAACTCCCAATGCATCTCATTCCTTATGAGATTACACTATTAGCCCTCATTATTTTTGGTTCTGTGGTATCAACATTAAACTCTGTTGCCGAACTGTTAATGCCAATGTAAGATTTTCAAACTCCATTAAAATCTCAAGTATATAATTAATCTGGGTGAAATTCTGTTTCTTCCTAATACATGGTTTGATGGTTGTAGGATCTTGTTTGGCTATGTTTATAACATGCTGGCATATCTTAGAAATATTGTGTGGTCCTTCAATATTGAGTAATGAAAGGACAAGACCAATGTCCTGTTAGGACATGGGCTCTAGTTTTGGTTCTGTGGCATGTCTGAAAAATTCTGCATTACGGCAGTGGTTGCTGGAAAATATTGTGCCATGACACAACCTATGTATTTAATATCGAGCTTGGGCCTCAAAGCAATATTTGTTGTCTATTGGTTTGCTGTAGAGGACACCCAAGAACTCTTCCATGAATTTGCGTAAAGACGTGGAGAATTACTTCACACCGACTTTCCAAACAAAATCGCAGCAACTCAAATAGGGGGAGTCGGCGCACTTGCTAACTATACCTATAAAACAGAACCCTCGATGGGGCATTCTTGTTCCTCTCCAAATTAAACTCCCAATGCATCTCATTCCTTATGAGATTACACTATTAGCCCTCATTATTTTTGCTCTCCTCCCGCACTTGGCCATTCTCCCTCTAGCAACTACACATGACTGTGATGCAGGTCAAAATAGTTATTTATAGCAGGTCAGTGAATGGGCATAGTGTATGCCCCGGACATTATTCCTTCACCAAACATCACATGCCAGATGCTGCGGCCATTCATTTCTACCGTGCCTGTTCTCCTTTGCTTGTCGAGAAAAGGGAAATGGCCTGTCATGAAATTGCAGTGAGTTAAGCAGATCGTTTAATTTTGGGCCTGGAAAATTTGCTAAGATTATTTTCTTGACCATATCTAAAGCCAATCAAACCTAACCCCTTAACCGTAGAAACTGGATTGATCTGAGCATTCACCCCATTCGAAGGGCTTAGATTGGCAACGCGGTAGTTCTCAAATGTAGCAATCCACTCAGTAAAACAAACATTCAAAAGAAATTGTAGATAAGTCCCCTTTTCAAGAAGATGGATACTTTATATTAAATGATGACTCACTGAAGAAACACTCTGTTAATTAAAACAAAACTATAAATATATCTCATAAATAAGATAATGACATATGAGTATTAAAGAAAAGATGCACAAAATAAGGGAATGTTTTCTTGTACAAAAGAAGGGAATGTGAGAGAAATGGGAAAATGGAAAATCTAGAAGAAATAAATTCGTAAGTATTCTAACAAAACTGGGGATTTAAGAAAAGCTCACAAATAATTATCCAACCCTCGTGATGTCCACTCTTCTTTTTCTGCATTTCCTGTTCGTAACATTTTTCTAACAAGTTATCTTCAAAGCTTTATTGTGTTCACAACGCTCACGGTCTATAAGTATCTCACTCATTTTTGTTTTTTCAATGTTTTTTCTTACATTTTCAAAAGTTAATTTATTATTGAACTATCATGTACCCCAACTAGCACATCATCTATTTAGGGGCTAAATTTGTCCGAATTAGAAATTTGAGAATCAAGGAGATATGATTTTTAGCATTTAGATCCCAAATTAAAAGAGGCAAATTTTTTGATTAATTTCACAAATAAATATAATACGACTTCAGACTACTATCCAGTAACAAGTTGGACATGTGAAAGTAGCCGACATGGCATTTCACCCCACTTGCCTCGTAACCTAGACGGCAGGGTGACGGCTCCCTATCTAGCCTTCCCACGACTGGCAATTTTGTGACAACCCTCCCCCTTCTCTTTTTTCTGGTGGTAGGGTTATGATTAATTTTAATGTTTGATCTCCATTCATTGGTGGTGAAACAGATTGTATCATCATCGGTGTGGAATAAGTCCTCCCCACCCCGTCCTCGTTCCAACGATGCTTCATGGTGTTGTTGGACGTGTGTGCAGGGTCGAGCGTCCATCAATGGATGCTCCGCGGGCCGGGGTGTTAGTTTCACTATCAAAACACGGTCATTCGATGGGTCAGTGCTTTCGGCAACACACTTATTGAAAAACATTGTTGTTTGCAAACTGTTTTTCCATGCAGTTGTGGTGGTTTTTAAGAATTTACTTGACTTGAATGCATTACCAGTTGTCTCACATGTTTTTTATCTTAATGAACATCATATCTCCTAGCTATAAATGCCAGATGGATAATTCCATTCATTGGGCTTGGATTGTACTGTCCCATAGGCAGATCATAAATACCACAAGATTTCATCTGTATTAGCCCAATGATCCAACCAAGAGGCAACCATTAGTCCATACTCTACATCATACTCTACCAGCAGATCCCATACCTAGCCATTGCCATCTCCTTAGTTTTGTTCTAGCTCATGGAGTAGATTAGTAACTCTCCTTAATTTTGTTGAACCTTACTAATTCCATACAACAAGATCACAAAATCACCGTGACATCAAAATTAATCTACTGAGTGTACAAAAATTAATCGTTCGTTACTGCTCTTGCTAGCTTATCTAACAGATGCATCGATCATTGTCAGACCTAGCCACACTAGATACACTCCATGTATATGCTAGATGACCATATTATAGACAAACAGACCCACAAGTTACGACTACCCGCCGATCAACCTATATATGGTCAACTGTCCACTCGCAGCACAATATCCATCAACACCATCTGCAGTTCTGGATACACTCTTCTGATTTATCAGTTCTCTCATCAGGAGGGCTATCTATGGGCTCTTCACCTTGTTCCTAATCCTGAGTACCTTCCCAATATATGCATACTCAAATCATAGATATTCATGACCTTGCAAGTAAACAATCCTTAGGTTATACCATTAGGAAATACTTGGTAAATTGCTTACGAAGAAAGCAAAATACATGGTACTACAATAGCAAAAAAACTTATTAAGCTCAACATGGTACTTCCCGATTGAATGTCTTAGCCCGTGCTCGTAGCCCAGTGAGTGTGAGATTATCTTCTCCTGGTGCCACTGGATGGAACTCCCACCTTTGTTTCTTCAAATACGAGTTTTACAGTGGTTGGCATTTTTTTTCATCCGTTCGTTGAGGCAGATCTAACGGTGATAAAATAGTTAGTACTTGGTAAGGTCGGTACTGAAGTTTGTGCAGGCCCTTCACTTAAGTCAAGGGTAAATTAGTCCATATACCCTTCTCGGAATAAAATTATTAAATTTAATCAGTGAGGCTATGAGGGCGTGGGGGTTGGGGGTGGGGGTGGTTGGGGGCTGGCGAACAAGAAGACGATGAATCTTGCCGGGCACGAGAAGGAGGACGAGGACTTGGATCCGGCAAAAA
This sequence comes from Hordeum vulgare subsp. vulgare, assembly GCF_904849725.1. Taxonomy (NCBI): domain Eukaryota; kingdom Viridiplantae; phylum Streptophyta; class Magnoliopsida; order Poales; family Poaceae; genus Hordeum; species Hordeum vulgare. Next base: position 15,720,536 of record NC_058523.1, read on the forward strand.
CATTGACCTGGATCGAGTAGACGTGGATCTGGTCGTGGTGATCGGTTGGAAAAAAAGATATTTTTCCTGGACCATTATGCCCTTTTTCAGAATAAAACTACTCCCTCCATTTTTGTATACAAGGGCACAAACTCATATAATAGGTACCAATGTAAAATTTAATGTGTGCTTTGCAAGACAACTTTTATTTTCATTTACTGGGATCATTAATACGTAACACGCAAGCAAAGAAATTGAGTGCAGGGGTAACTGGTTGTCATTATGGATGCATGCATGCATGCAGGTATTAAATAGGTTGCTAGTACTACCTCCGTCACGGTTTAGAAGGCACGGTTAGATTTACGTGCATTTCCAGAATAGACAAGGTTTAAGGCGCATTGCATTTACTCCTAGCAGCTAATTAGTACTCCGTTGTACTTCTTCTATATGCATGTGTAGTGTGAATGCTATTTTTCAACTCATTTTACAGCCAATCAATAACCACCTAGGTACTAGAGAATTTTCATCCGCGCCTTCTAAACCGTGACGGAGGGAGTACAAAGAAAATATCATTAATTTTGCCTTGATTTCTGTGGGTGACCTTGTATAGATGCAAAAATGTATGTTTCATAATGACCTTGTATAAAGTAAATGGAGGGAGTATTAAACTTAATCAGTTTAAATCCCCCAACAGATTGGACGGCTAATATAATTTCAAGGGGTAAGTACTGGGTACTCGGAGTACTATGCCAATCACCGTAAAGCAGCTCCCAAATAGTATAAATCCGACCAGATGTGTCATGTCCACGAACAAGCATCTCATACCTGCCTTCTCCTGCCTCCACCATAGTTTATATCAAGACTAGATGTTGTGATTTGCTTGTCACCGACCATTTTGGTGCCATTAGCACTTATGACTTGGACCTTAGATACAACAGAGGTTTCATTATGTAATAGTTCCACTAAGGCAAAACTTATAAAATTATCAGAACTTCCATAATTGACTAATATTAAGATTTATTGTTGTCCTACAAATTCGGTCTTTTTACCAGATGAGAGACTTACAGCTTGTTCCTGGTCAGCATCAATTTCCTCAGAAGAATTGTTAGATTGTTCCACACTTATTAGATTATTATCAGGTGATGCGGTACATAATTCTTCAATTATTGCGATAGAGACTTGAGTTGGACATTTGTGACCTGATGCAAATTTATACTTAAAACAGTCCCCTCTCAATCTTCTTTGATTCTTTAGGTCAACCCATTTTGCAAAATTAGTGCCTTCAACAGCCGTTCCCACTGAGGTGGGAGGAGTCTGCAGTTCATCTGGGTGCAGTCCTAGCTTGCCAAATCTGCGTGATTGTGCCATTTCTTAGGCACATAAGTGTTGGATTTGAACCAGCCAACTTAGCTTCTTGCAACAGCGGAAAGGATACGGCTGCATCAACTGTTATGGGCTGGTGGAGAACAATAGCAGCATGAATGTTCTCACGCAGGCCCTTCAGAAATTTAGCAACAAAAAAATTCTCATCTAGGTACGGTTGTGTGTCAAGAGCTCATGCATCAAGAATTCCAATTCTTGGTAATAGCTATTCACATCACCATATTGTCTTATGTCTAATGTTTTTGTCATACTTGTGAAGTACTGATCCTGGCCTAATTTCTGACAAATTGCCACACAGAGTGACACCCAACTCAGAACTCCATGTTGCACCTCATAAGTTTGCAACCGTAATGTTGCAGTCCCAGTAAAATGCAGAGTGCCATAATCAATCATATAGTCCACATGACTGTTAAACATGTGAGAATACTTCTCTTCTTTTTCTTTCCAGATAGGATTAGTGTCATTGAATTCAAGAAAATTGTTTTAGACAAATTTACATGGTGATAATCCTCTCTCGGTGAGCTTTCCTAGCGCAACCCTGAACCTCCATCCTGACAAACAAAGTGATCCATAGGAATTACATCAGACATTCCTCGCCACTCACCCTGTGCATTATTACTAGGAGTGTAGGAATGTGGTCCTGGTGAAAAATACACCAACGCCGTCCACCTAGCACCCAATCCTTCCACACGAGATTCCAAATGATTAACCACTCGAACCATACATTCCTGTGATTTGAGGAGGACATCTCCTGTCGCCATCAGTTCCTGACAAGCTGAAGTGTTATGTGTTGTTGGAATTATGTGTCCTGCAACTATATTCAAACATTGATATAGGAATACTAATATTCGGAATACCTCATTATGGAATTACACATGTATTTATGCATGGAATTGTTTTACATGATTGTCATGGAGTTATCACTTGTTGGAACGTACTTAAGTTATATGCTTAAGGAAGTTGGTCGATTATCACTTAATACAATATACTATTTATATTGGAAAGACGGCCCGGATACATTGATGATTGGAAGGAGCTAGATCGTATAATTAGATTAGATCCCTAATATTGATCTACATATTTAGAGGAATTTACTCTCTATTATGGCGTGTTGCTCACAAACGTGTGCTCCGGGGACATAATGGGTAGAATCCGTTAACAGATAAATATGATCGTGGTTGGCAATTTGATCTGGACTCTATTCCGGAAAACTAGTTAAAAAGACTAGGAATCTTATCTGTATAAGAGGTGGACTCTTTGGAAAGACACTATAAGAAGGTCCCTACCCCCTACCCTCAGATATGTGAATTGTGAGCGGCACCACGGATAAGCGCAGAGGAATAGGGGTAGACCGAAACCCTAAATATCTAACATGCATGTAGTGTTGTCTCGGCTGCATCCGTCAGGCCATTGAGAACAAGCTCAACAGTGGGAGATCCATATCAACTACTATAACTTGAGTAGCCCTCTGTTGGCCCTCAACCGCCGTCATCCTCGCCGTGAGAGTGGAATGCAGATTTTTTTTGAGCACCTGCATCCGGGCCCTTCTATCATGTCTCTCCAATGCCGCTTTAAGATTTATGCGACACAACTAACTTTTTACATGGAATTTCTTTTTTCTTTCTCTCATATAGAGCATGTCTTGAAGTTCAAACATTTACAATGCGACAAAACTTTGTAACATTGGCCATAAAAACAATTTACTACTCCCTCCGTTCCTTAATATAAGTCTTTTTAGACATTTCACTAGAGGGCTACATAAGAAGCAAAATGAATGAATCTATACTTTAAAGTATGTCTATATACATCCGTATGTAGTTCTTTTAGTGAAACCTCTTAAAAGACTTATATTTAGGAACGGAGGGAGTAGAATCTAGGATAAATCTAAAAGTTTTTTTGGTTCGACATAAATACTAAAAACAAGATTTTTAATCAAATAAAAACTTATGTTGTATATTTATGTTGGACCAGAAAATCTAAAAGTTATATCATAGATTATAGTTAGAAAGCTTTGCTGTTCTACAAAGATTTGAGCTTCAAGACATGTTCTATAGGAGAGAACCAAAAGAGAGAAACGTATTTGCCCGAATCGTGATGCGGGGAATGGATGGCCAGGATAGAAGGGCACGGGTGCAGGTGCTCCAAAACATGTTTTCGCGTGAGAGTGGGAGATCCACACGCCGTCCTAGACTCTCTGATCTACCGCCGCCGGGATCAGCAAGTACTTGGGAGATGCCGTTCTTCTGCAACTGATCCACATGCCACCAATTGCGTCAATTAAAACACACGAGACATGGATTTTACCTCTGCTGCAAGGAAACAGCAGAAACCTTCCCGTGTTGTCAAATCCGCAGGCAAAGAAATCGTCCACCAGCACAGCTTGACGAGAGGGCAAGGAACCTCCACACGTCGCGCGACTAAGCGAGAGAACACAAGGATTTTACGAGAGAACCAACCTGAATCGCACCACCATTGCCACCAAACTCGAAACAGAACCTCTGGCTATTTTTTGGGCTTTCCGGAGTGTATAGGATAAGATCTGAGGATCAGAAGGCTCTAGATAACAATTGTAATGAATCCTAAACTAAAGGTAGTGCACCAAATAGGATTTGGGGATCAATTATGCTTGGATTCAATGGAATTCAAGATTACAGTATTTGGGAGGAGAGGAAGAACCCAGGAAGAAAGGGAAAGTATTCTAAGTCATCTTAGACACCCCTGTCGCCTACCTCCTTCGTATCTTCTGCTCACTGTTCTTGTTGCGCCAGAAGCTGTACAATGGAATGGGCCTCAAACTACGAATTGGAGTGGGCTACCAGCGTGACAAGATTCTTGCAGCGAGTAGCGTGATATTGTAATATTGCGCCTGCCAACTTGCCTACCGATGCCAAACGTACACACACTAGGTATGTGAGTGGTAATCCCAATGGCACGAATGGCTGAGCATATGCTCCCTTTGCGTCAATTCCCCATGCATCGTATTCCCATAGATCACCATATATGTAACAATCTAGTGCCAGTAAATGTTTGGTAAATGTTTGGCATGATCACCCTCCCGATCATGCCTATGGTCTATCTTCAGTCACATTAAAGCTACTAGTCTCAGGGGAACCATGGGTCCATAAGCTACTTGCATATATAGGAGCATGGCCCAACCACTGGATGCTCCTAGACTTTGATGTATTATCGGCCATCTGATGCTTTTTTTTTTATCTTGCACAAATCATGTCTCCAGTGTCAGAGTATAAATACCAAGCAAAGGCAACCATTAGTCGACACTCTACATCATACTCTACCAGCAGATCACATACCTTGCTATCGTCGTCTCCTTAATTTTGTTGTAGCTCACGGAGTAGATCAGTACATATCAAGGAATAGGGGTAGACCGTGTCTGTATATTCATTACACCCTTAATTTTGTTTTACCTGACTACTTCCTCCATATCTAAATACTTGTTATTGAGGAACACTAATACAAGTATTCCGGAGTAGTTCCATACAGCAAGATCACAAAATCATTCTAACTCTGATTGTACAGAAACTAAATGTTTGTTACTGCTCTTGCTACCTTATCTGACAAACGCACCAATCACTTTCAGATCAAGCCACAGCAGAGAAGCTCCATGTCAATGCTAGATTGCCATCTTACAGAGAAACAGGGCAACAAGTTACAACTACCTTATTGCTGACCAACCTGTGGTCAAGTTTCCACTGACATTCCCCGCAAAAAAAAAAGACTTCCCACTAGCAGTCCCCACAAAAATATCTTGCCACTGGCAGCACAACCTCGATCATCACCATCTGCAATCCTTGATAAACTAGCCTGATCTCCAACATCATTATCGGTTCTCTCATCGTGAGGGCCATCTATCAGCTCTTCAGCTAGTAGTGTCCTCGCACCCTGTTCCAGCATCTCCTCACCTTCCCGAGCACCTGCCCAAAATATGCATTACAGAGATTGTATACAATCAGGAGCTTGCTAGCAAAATAATCGCATAGGCCATATACCATTGGGCAACACATGGTAAATTGCTGACGAAAAAAGCACGGGAAGGAGCACAAAGTACTAGGGACTAAAAGAAACCACATGCAATACATGGAGATTGGAGAATCAACCTTTAGGATTCTAGCCATACTCCCATAGGTATAATATACTGAATTTCAATGTGATAGCATTGGTAGGAAATTAGGTACCCCTTCGCAGGTTCATCATGTAGCGAAGGCGATTACTACTCCCCCCGATCCATCATATTAATTATCACAACTTTAGTATAAAGTTGTACTAAATCTGCCATGATTAATTTAGGTCGGAGGGAGTACGTTTCATGAGTTTTGCTCAGAGTGAGTCGGTTGACTTGGCTACAAAGTAAGGGTTCATTGAGGGCGGCTATTCTGCACCCAGGATCATCTACACCTGCATATGAACAATTCAAAAAAATCTGAATTTTTTAAGCATCCAAGATGCTCATGTGGGCAAGGTGCGTCCAAGATTTCAAGGTGTTTGGGCATCTGAAGAGCTCATGCTAAAGAAAGCAAATTTCAGGTGTCCCAGAAAAAATGAAAAGAACACTATCCGGAGTCTATTTTTTTGGCACAAGCTCCTCAAATGTCCAAACAATCTGAGATTTTGCTAGCACCTTGTGTAAATGAGCATCTTGGATTCGTAAATTTCAGATGATTTCAATTTTTTACCTTTTTAAAAATTTATTGTTCACCATGTGTCGATGAGCCTGGGCACCGTTTTGAATTATCGGGGCACATTTCCTAACAACACTCTTGTTATCCAAATAAGCATGTAAATAGTATTTACCATTAAAGCACACTGGTAGTAAGGAAAACTATAATTATGGTTATTCACAATTTTTTGGTTACAACCCTTGTTAGGACCTGTGGATTTCCTTCATGTGTTATTGCTCCTTTTTTTACTTTTCTCATATTTGGCTTCTGTATGGTACTGATATAACTATACATGAGTATATTCCCTGATACAAGATCAAGTCCTTCGTTCTATAAAGAGTACAATATATTAGCTTCTGCCTTGACTTTTGCCCATATCATACACGAAGATGCATTGACTGTAGCAATGCCTCGGGTCTTTCTTTATTCGAGTCATAACCACTATCAGAAATAAACAGCTTGTCTGATTTCCTTAAAATGTCAAGTAGAGAGACAAACAAATAAACCATTGTTTAGATGTTCCTGAGCCCGACTAACTTTGTCACAAGCACATAGTATTAATTATGTAACAACTACCATGCCGTATAACAAGAATTACCAAACACAATAATGAAAAGCTAGCATCAGACAAGCTGCCCAATAACTATGGTTGACTAGGACAGACAAGAACGCTTACCACTTGACACGGTCGGTGACGATAACAATGATGGTGGGAAGTTACTATATGCGTGGCCATACTTACGACCACATATTCTCTCAAGCTGGAATGTTTTGATGTCCAACGTGAAACAGTTTGGACTGAGCGGAGAGACTTCCCTCCTAAGCAGGAGCAAGTACCTCCCCACTGAACCTGCTAACGCGTAGGAAAAACCAGGTGAGAGCGTGATTGTCTTCACCTTCTGCCACTGGATGGAACTCCCAGCACTGTTTTGCATCATCATGGTATAATGCAAGCTGATGTAAGGTGGTCTTGATTCAAGTACAAACATCCCAGGCCTGCCTTCCCCTGTCTCCACCATGGCTATATGAGTATCCAAGCTTCTACAGCTTTTGGCTTCAGGTGGAGGTTCAGCAATGGAGAACTCCATCCTTGATGTGTCGAACACCAGCAGTTTCATTTCATCTCTGCCAAAAAAGGTTGGAATGGTCACCCAGTAGAAGCAGCCATGGGCGTATCTGCGAAAGTAGAGCGGAATAATATCTGTCGACGTTAGCAAGTCAGAAAACAGATCACCCCATGGCTGTGATGGACCAGCTCGCCATTGTCCCGTGCTGGATGAGAAGACAAAGCCGAATAGCTTGGCTTCTCCCTGCACCATCAACATCACTCTGAACGAAGCCTCCTCCTCCTCGTCGTCGTCGTCGTCGCGGTCGGAGGGAATCAAAAAGGCCTCACTTTTCCCAACAGCCGTAGCTGCTAGGTGTTGAGGGAATGGGGGGAGCACAAGGTACCGCCGGTGCAAGGGGTCGCACACCGCGGTCTCCCAGATGGTTGGGTTTCTCCGGGTCCAGTCGGTGTGGTCGTGGCTGCGGGGTCTGTCGAGGAGGACGCGGCCGTCGCGGATGTCCCGCACGATCCAATCGCGGGCGCGGGCGGGGGCGGGGAGGAAGGAGAAGGAGAAGTCGCCGGCGAGCGAAACGGCGTTGGCTGCCGATGCGGAGGAATGTGGCGGTTCGGCGGGGCGGAAGGCTCCGTTAGACAGGAAGCCGAGGAGGGGCGGGGCGTGGAGCCTGCGGTAGCGCCGGAGGAAGGAGCGGTCGGCGACGGTGCGGCGGAAGGAGACGCAGGCGGCAGAGGCGCGCACGAGATCGGCTGCGTCGGGGACGCGGAGAAGGATATCCACCACGAGCTCGCCTGGGATCGGCAGCGAATCCATTGGGAGCAACGCGGAGCTTGACGCCGGCGGCGGCGTGTGAGCGAGCAACGCTGGCGTGTGGTCTTCCTAGATCGCCTGCCTAAATGGGCCGTGCAGCCCACGAGAGAAACAGATTAAATAAAACTAACTCCTTATGAGAACCACAATGTAAACTACTCTCTCCGTTCCTAAATATTTAAGTCTTTTAATAGATTTCATTAGGTGACTACATATGAGACAAAATGAATGAATCTATACTCTAAAGTATGTTTATATACATCCGTATGTAGTCTTCTAGTAGAATGCCTAGAAAGTTTTATATTTAGGAACGAAGGGAGTATATTATAATAAGACTAATATAAAAAAGACTATCCACACCATATGTGAGGGACAAATCCGATCAGACTATCCAGATGATTCGCTGTTATGCCCACCGACACCTACGACCATGCGAATCCGTTGTCACCACCATGTAAACCAAGCACCACCCTTAGACATAACTACATCAAGAGACATGGCAGGGACACCTCTCCTCTCACGCCGCCATAGCAAGCTCACCACACCAGCGCCTCTCCCATACACATCCTCCCAAAGGCAACCTAATGCATCATCGGAGCCGCACCAACGCCCCTCGACGATAGAAGCTTCTCCTCCCAGCACTCCCATCATCGACCGCATCTCCTCAAATCTTCTTCCATCCGCTCCTCTCCACCAGTGATGTCGTTATGCGCTCCCCGCACCGATACCTACAATATGCGCACGTGAAACTCTTTGTCGTGTCCTCCTCGTGCATCGCTTGGAGCCGCCCAAGCACGGCCGCTTTAGAGCACCGCATTCCGGGATCTTCTCCTTGCCGTTGTATTCACTGAGAACATCGTCGGCGCAGCCACCCCACACAAGCTCCTCGATGTTGTCTCTAAGTATGCTGCCCACGCAGACACCCGCACGAGATCCTCCGCCCCGCGGTATCTTAGAACGTCGTAAAAGTGAGGTATCGAATAAGTGAGCGGCGAGTGAAGGGGGGTGAATTATGAGACGTTTGCTTGTGATTCGGTTTGCCCCGAATGCTCACAAAAATTGACGTGGCACGATACCTTACATCAAGATTAAACCTCATCATTTGCAGGGTCGGGTTGGGTTCGGGCCAAGCTTAGCAAAGCCCGAAGAAAAAATCCCGAGCCCGGCCCGAAGTGCATGAACAGTGACATCTTTAATTAAGTAAATCATTTTCTAGTTATTATATTAATTTATTGTGCCTACATTTTAAATAAAAATCTTTATATGTACATTTCGTGTTTTATTCAGCCTTTTGGGCTAGAATTCGGGCAGGGAGAAAGTCAGAGACCAGACGCTTCGTGCTCCGTCCCACCGAACGTGAAACCCTACCAACTGAGTGAGATCAAATTACTAATTTTAATCCCAGTTCACGCCTGTCGGAAGGAAGGACACAACACCTGCTCTCCTCTGCTCCCCGTCGCCGCCACCCTCCTCCCCCTTCATCGTCGTCATCGCCGTCGCCATGGATCTGGCCCTCTGGCTCGTACCCGTCATGCACGCCTGCCTCCCAGCCTCCCCGGTCTCCACCATCGCCTTCCTCTAGACTTCAAGAATGGAACGACACTGGGAGCGCCGTCGCCGCCCAACAGAGTTAGGGCTTTCGCCCCGGAGGCCTAGAGGAAGGGGAAGTGGAGTGGGGCAGTCCATACCGACGCCACTAGGCGTCGCCGTCGGCACGGCCAACCATGCTGACCATGGATTTCGCCAGGACCGCCCCAACCCCACAAGCCACCCCCCCTGTCTAGGTACCGGCGACCACAAGAGGCACCACCCGGCCAGGGGGGCCCACACGCCAATCAGGGGAAGGGAACGCCGCGGATCTTGTGTCGCCGGCCGCCGAAGCAGCAACCAGCCGCCCACCTCCTCCACCAAGATCCCGCCACCCAAGTGACCAGGGACCCCGGATCCGTCGTCCACACCGCTAGAGGCCGTAGATCCGACGAAGCCTCACCAGAGGAGCCGCCACTCCGTTCCAGGACTCCTCACGGCAGGGCAGGGCAACCGAGGGCCCCGCCGCCGCCATCCTTGGCAGCGCCCCGGGCTAACCCGACAGCTGCCTTAGGCGGCGGCGAGGAGGATGGGGGAAGGGGCACCCGGCGGCGGCCTAGGGATGTCGCCTCCCGAGTCGCCCAAGCGGAGCGACGCGCGGGTGGGGGAAAAAGTGTCCAATGGCGTGACACACAGTTTTATTTCTTCTTACTAAAAAATGAATTTGGTGGATCTAGTATAGGAGATTCTTCTTTGAATTTGCATATCTTTTGTGAAATATGTCATATGCAAACATCTCATCGCGTTTCTCCTGGTTCTGTCGAACTTCAATTGTGTCTTTTCACGCTTAGAAAAAAGTTTATTTTCCTTCTAGAAGTTTGTTGTGTATCAGAACATGTTTGTGGATTATGCTACCAACCAAAATCAAATAATTAATTCAAATACTCCAGTGTTAGTTGCGATTACGGTGCAACAAAACAAACAACATCAACAACATGAATCTTGATGCAGTTTAGATGGTTTATTATCATCTGCAGATAGCCAAATACATGCAGGCTGTGGCGCCCATCAGAGAGTATCATTCAGAGTACATCACATGCTGCTTCCACTTTCAGGCGGCTCCAATGCAGCTCTCCCACCGGCCATGCCTCGTGCTGAACGTCCCTCCGCCGAAGCCATGTGCAAACTGCACCACGGCTCTCCTCACGCAGGCGTCCCACACCTTGGCTATCCCCTCGATTGACCTGGGCTCCGGGAGCTGGCCGAGGGCACGTCGGAACTCCACGTCCAGCACGCCAGCTGGAATCCCCTTCCTCCGTTCGCCGTCGTCTTCGAGGAGCACCGGGGAGCTTCGTGGGTAATCTGCTGGGACGAGCAGCTTTGTCGACATCTCCGAAGGGTCGACAACCGCCCTGAGCTCTGGTGTGAGCGACACTGGGATGTAGCAGAGCTCGATCACCACCGCCCCGTCCGCTCCTCTTGTGTCGTCGTCATCGGTGATCCTGATCTCGGTCTCCACCAGCATGCTGTACGCAGCTGTGATCTCGTCCTGCAGGGCGCCGTCGTGCGTTTTTCGCCTCTTGTTGCAGCTTTCCACGCTACTGGGCTCATCAAACCACATGCAGTCGCCGTCGTCAATGCTGCCAGAAGGTGTCCTCATGTGGCGGAAGGCCCGCTTCAAGTTCACTCCCATCTCACGGGCTAGGCTGCGAAGCTCTGCCGGCGACAAAGACCGTTTGGTGTAGCGCTGAGCCGGCCGAGTCTCAGCAGGATTAGCGTTCTGCTTCAGCTGTGGAATCCCTTCATGTGCTGGATGATGCTCTTGCTGTTTTTCCTGGCTACATGTTCCACTTCCACCGGTCAATGGCGCCGTACTGCCGCCGGTCAGATTGGTGGCCACCGGTACTTCAGCTTCACGGCGCACCACGTCGTCCATCGCTTCTTCGCCTGCCATGTGCTGGCTGTTCTCTTGCTGCTGTACCGGTGGACTTGTAGCTGCCGGAACGTTTTCTGAAGACTGGGAAGACAACGTCTCAGCTGCAGGTTGCTCTTGAAGTTTCTGCTGGCAATCTGTTGCACCTGTGATATGTACAACTTGAGGTGACGGCAACTGAAGCCCGACGTTCTTCCCTGCGTTACGTAATTTAATCAGGCTGCACCAACGCACAATGCCATATATGAATGCCTCGTGCTTGTCAAACTGATCCTTCATGGCCTCAGGTATGTTGCCTTTCTGGAGTTGTAGGAAGCTCAGCGCATCGCCAATCTTTGCCATGGCATCCACCACTTTCTGATGTTTATCTGCTTGCTCTTTAGGGGCGCGCGCTCGTAGTGCTCGCTGAAATTCCACGAGCTCTGAGAAGTGGGCGCGTTTGAGAGATGTGATCCTCTGAAACATGTCTTCCCTCCAATCCACTTCGACTGGATGGTGCCCAAATTGCTGGTTGACCCTAAAATCTTGCTGATTCATCCTTGGCAACATCGTGTGCGGCGGCTGTGTACGCATGCCACTCGAGTTACGCCTGGCCATGGATTGGATCTGCATCTGGGTTACGGTCGTTGGATGACAAGGGGGGAGCTGGACAGTGGGTGCCATTGGGTTGATCCCCATGTTTTGCCCTTGATTTGTCGATGCTGTTCGCGGCACTGCAGTCTGAATCTGAGTTGCTACATTGAGACTGAGAGGCATGTGTGCCTGATGTTTGAAAGCAACCGGCTGCTGTGTACGCATGCCGCCGGAGTTGTTGTGCCTGGACAGGGGCTGAGCCTGAATCTGAGCTGCCGCGGTCGGATGACAAGGTTGGAGCTGGGCAACGGCAACAGGTGCCATTGGGAGTTGTTGTGATGCTTTATGATTGATCTGCATCTGCGTGTTTTGCGCCTGAGGTCGCGGCGGCACTGCGGCGGCGGCGGCCGGAATAACCGGAACTGCATGGAGAGGCCGCATTTGGCCTCCCATGTGTGGCTGATGGGAGGACTTAGAAGCAGCGGGCTGCGCAACGGGTTGCCATTTGTTGTGAATCATCATCATCTTGATGCTTATTGTTCTGAGGTAATCCTGCACGTTGTCGGTTTCGCTGAACACCTTGGCCTCGTATTGGGAAGCAACTGCGTGGAGTTGCTCCAGCTGATTCCCTTGGACATGGACTTGGCACAAATTATCCAGTCTGAACCAAGCAACAGCACAGACAAGGAGGAAAACACTTAGATATATGCATCAGTGAAGAAATCATGAGCAGAGCAATCGATCGGGAGGGAGATGGGATGGATGAAGAGCAGGAGCAGCTCAATCGGGAGGGAGATGACATGGATGAGAAGCAGAGCAGAGCATACGTACATCTTCTGGACGACTTTGGCGCGGATGTTAGGAGGCGCCGCCGCTAGCCATCGCCCGCCATCGCCGCCGGCGGGATGGGTTTGGCCACCTTCCGCCATGGACGCAGCAGGGAAACGAGACGAGTTGGATCGTGAGTTGCAGTTGCAGGGAAGTCGATCAGAGCCTCGTTAACATTAGGCAGCGTGGATCTAGGGGTGAATGCACCTCGTGGAGACTTCCCTCTGATTTATGGGCACCGCGCACCAGCCCAATGCCGAGTCGGAATCGGCACCACGCGGGCCGAATATTTTTTTTATTCATTTTTTATTTTAGAAGTCTAGCGGAAGGTTGCCTCCAGTTGGGCCGGCCCAGGCGCGCTTATATGTCACGTTTTTTGTTTTGCCTTTTTCTTATATTTTATCTTTACTATTAAAAGCACTAGAGGGCGGATCTAACTCATAATCTCAGCCGTCTAATCAGATCATCAATGGTTAAAAATCTCTGTTAACGAAATCGTTAACGAAACGCTAATCATGCTTCGTCTCAGCCGTGTTCCCGTGTGTGCATAACCGCCCACGTGCTATCATCCCGACTCCTTCGTTTTCTCCGGTAAACAAAGGTCTCTGTTTTCTCCCGCACGAACTATGGTTAGCGGCGGACCGCACTGCCCTAAACCTTCGGCCACCATCCGTCCTGTTCCTCCTCCCACCATTGCCCTGCCTCTGCCCCATGCTCCACCCGATGCGCCGCCACGGCGCCACCCAGAGCCGGGTCTCGCCTTCCCGTCCACCCGCACATCTCCTCCCTCGGGTCCTGCGAGTTTTGGCGGTAGCCACGACGAACTGCCACGGGTGCGGCTAATCCGAGCTCTGGTACAGGCAGGTCGACCGGGTCTCAATGGTGGCGCGGGCAAATGCCAATCCGTAAAAAAATTAAGGGTCACCGAAAATGCAAATCTGAAACCCTTATATTTGAAGGTTGGAAGACCGAACCGAGGGGGGGGGGCGTATACCGGTCAAACCTTGTTGGAGCAAACATGTCGTCGCAGAGTTTGTCGAAATCCGCCCTAAACTCGTTGGAATTCATAACCGCACATCGAAAATGGCTGCTAGACGCCGCAATCGATCGATGCCGATTCAAATTGGACAAGCTCGACCTCGCCTTGGCCTCCCATGACCTCGTTGTGGCCTACCATGACCTCAGCTGGCTGCCGGAATCCTCCCGGCGCGGTAGGCAAAGAGGCACAGCTGGCAATAGAGCAAGGCGCGGACGGCGGAGGTCACGGGGTGTGGCCGACGGGCAACGTGGTACAGTCAACGAGGCTAGGGGCGGCCGGCGTGGTAATGGGGCGCGGCCGGCAGGGACGGGGCGCGGCAGACGGACGACGGGGTTGGCCATGGCCGGCGTGTGGTCGGCTGGGGAAAGGGGCGGCGGCAGCCGGATTAGAGGAAGGAGCTCTTTATCCCGGTTTATCAGTTTGTTTTACAGTATCTGTCCGGCCATAGCTAAAATGAATCTTTAAAATGCCTTTTTTTATCCGTATCCCAGTTTTATAGTTTGTGATTTTAAGGGGTCTGCTAGAGATGATCTTACCCCCTCTCTCTTTTTTCCTTTAATTAATCAAGCATTTGCAAAATGTTAAATGTGTATAGAAAAAATATTAACCATGTATTAAAATGAAAAATATTAATCAAACATTTGAAAAAAATGTTCAACAAGTATTTGAAAAATGTTAATCTGGCATTTGCAAAATGTTAAATGTGTGTTGAATTTGCAAAATGTGTGTTCAACAAGTATTGTTGAATGTGTGTTCAACAATCTGGCATTTGTTCAACAAGTAGGTCGACCGGGTCTCGATGGTGGCACGGGCCAGCCCGGCGGCGACAGACGAGACCAATCTCGGCCGCCGCACAATCATGCGGATGACGCTTGACAATTCCTTGTAAGCGCCATCTACTGCTGATCCCCGCCCTATATAATTAATCCAACCTGCTCTTTAATTCTCGCTGATTTGTGGTTTTGAGACCCACCTGGCAGGGTCCGCGCTCATGGAGGAGAAGCTATTGTTCCTGGAGGTCTGGCAGGCCGTTGACCGCGCTACTACCACAAGTCCTCTCCGTGACGATCCAATGAACACATGGGAGTGACATGTATGATTCGAGATTTCGTGTTGTGCAAAATCTGCTTGTACTGCTATCCATACTACCACTTGCAATATAATTTATCTGCTGCATCAATGGCTCAGACTTCTGCAAGTCATCACATGCCCCTTAATATTGCAGAAAGTACAACCGAATTTGATAATTGGATCAAAATCAAAGTTGTCATGCTCCTCCTTTGGTTGAATCTGAAGTTCTATTAGAAACATGACGAACCACTTAGATAGATCATCGATCTGTACAAAACTGATAGATGTCGTGTTTTTACAGTTATGGCGTCTGATCAAAATTTCTTATCCCACGTTTCATTTTAGGTGCCGCAACCTTGGGCGATTTGTTCACCTTATTCTTGAAACCGTTTGCCTTTTGTGAAGTAAGTCTGCATTGCAAGGTGCCCTCACGAGTGTACACTTATCCATTGGCTACCCATTGAAGTATTACTTGCAGGACTCTATTTACACACAAAGTTCGTGTACCCTTTCTAGCGTTCTGTGTATAACTACCTTTTTTCTTAATGAAATTCAGTAAGGATTACTATGTCCATACATTGTTGGCATAAAATTGATGCTCAGTCTTGTTGCAGATTTCCTGCAATATAAGATACTCGCACCAGATCCAATTCATTGATGGGAATTAAAACAATTTTGTACAGAGTCTTGGTAATTTATGTTCTAACCAAGTTACTTGCAAAACCAAAATTCGAATGCTTAATCTGAGCTATTTCTCACTCAATTTTCTCTAGGTCTACCAATCATTATTTGCCATTTTAGGTGAATGCAACTGCTCGTCATAACTTAACCACATGTCAACTACAGGAGTGCGACACCACCATCATGTGCCACAAACCATGCAAAGACTTTGGTGTAATCCTATGCTAGCTAGAGTGATAGACTGTTTTAAGACACTCTTGGAGCTCATCTTTTGTCTTGAAACACTAATAACTAACCTGCCACAACAGTGATTAGTGATTAATTACAACATAGTTCATTTGATCCATTTGTTAAAAATACCTATCGGGGAAAAAAGCATGAACATTATCAACCACTGTTTCCATAGTGGAATTCAGTTATACCCGCTCCTCTATTTATTTGACTGTTGTTAGACTGGTTCATCCTGGTCTGACATGTTAATGGAGTTGTGACACTGAAGAGATGTGGATAAATATATTAAGTCGTACGTTCATTGTGCATCATGCTTTTTGTGGGGGTTTCACATTTTCTTTTTCATGATTTCTCAACAAGGTAGCATGGTCTATCATACTAAACTTCTTGTTTGTCTGCTAGGTATATTTCGCTATACAGGCCAACATGTGTGGGTGCATGTAAGACTCCATAGGATCCACATCCTTATGTTCCATGCCATAGGTTACATTTCCCCTTATCTTTCTCGATCTTGATTCAGTTGGTTGTATTTCTTGCTTGTAGATAATTCCAAGATGGTTCAAATGATAACTTGCATGTAATTTCAAGGTGGTTTTTTAAATCAGCATGATGACCCCTCTGCAATTAGTAGTCCTTAAAAAGATAGTTTGAGTGTGGATTGATGGTTGAGAAGTCATGGATATACATTTGTTCTCTTATTCTAAATTATGCATTGTGATGTGTTGACAACATTGGAGGAATGCTACACTGAAGGAAGCTTGAGTGATCGCTATAACATATGTACCATTGTGATTAGATCATTGTATATAAGCCAAAATGAGTTTATGAGAAGGGATAAACTACCTATGCTTAATGTATGAATGTATCTGGGAGTGAAGTGATATTTGTTTGTAGCATTGCATAGTTTGACATGAAAAAGTAAGCTTTGCCATAATGTAGAACAAACTGAAAACAATATGGGATGAGATCATCGATCCATGTTAAGTGTATAATTTGTTTTTCTCTTCATTATTTGGATGCGGAAGATTCAAGATGTAAAAAAGGATGCAATGGATTCAAGGTCATGCAGAACATTACAACAAGCTAATATTTACTATATAGAACATGGTTAATTTCTAGAAAATTGTTGACAGGAAAATCTAGATGATTGGCCAGCACAAACTTTACCAATATGTTTATTTGTATGAGTTATGATCTATAATTCTCATTTCATGTTACAAAAAATATTTGATATTACTAATTTTGCTATCTTGGCCTTTGTGTTGGTGGTGAGTTGTTAGATTTGTCAATGGGGTTTTACCACGGGCATTCATTTTGATCGCTTTCATCAAATTGCTTTAAGATTATGTAGAAAATATGAGAGGTGGTTGTTGTGGGAATAATACCATTCAAATTCCTGACAATCTGAAGTTTATTTCTCAACTTGTTTTCTGCATCTACACGATTGCTGCTCGAGCAAACAAAGTTTTGCTCCACTATTAATTTTCTTTATATGGGGTGTTGATAGGATGTGGGATACATGGTCTTCTTTTCAGGGAGATATGGGCTTCCCGTTTGTAGTTTCGAAGTAAGTCTTGAATTCTTTTAGTCAAAATATGATATAAACTCCAGACTGGAATAAGACTCTTTAGTTTTCATTCTTGCAGCCCCAAGAAAACTGCAGAAAATGTGTGATGCATCCCATAAATAATTGAGATAATTTAGTTGTGGTTTTTAGCCTCGGAATTTCCTCCGATAGCCACAAGTTTGTCCATTTGTATCCTTTGTATTTGATGAAATGTAGTAGTGAGACAAAACCTTCCGAGACAACAAAAGCTGAAAGCTTGATCTCGCTGAAAAATTATATGCATATATTATATAGCTTGAAAACTGCATAGAAATTAACATGTGTAACATATTTTTTTATGCATTAATCAATACGTGTATTTGCACGTACACGATTACTAGTGTTTGGGAAACGTTACAAATCACCTGATGGATTTCGTTGCGTCCCGTCGCGTCGACGGCCTTCCTCGGTTGTCGTCGGATGTGTGCCCCAGTACAATGCATTTCTAAAATATCCGGGGCGACCCCGTCCCCTTCTTCTCATGTTTCACTCTCGTTCTCTCAACCCACTTTCCTCGATTTTGATGAAGGGCACCGTTCTGCGCCGGCACACCGGCGCGAACGCTTTGGCCGGTCGGGCAACAGCCATTCGACCTGAACTCCAATAGCCGTTAGATCTGGCATCTCGTCCGCTCTACACCGGCGCATCGCCCCGCGCCCCTCCAACCTCCTGCCGCACGAGCGCCTCATCCTGTCCCCCGTCGTCACACCTCGTCGCAGCACCCTCATGCCCTCTCCCCTCCCCCCAATTCCAGCATCTGCCGCAGCGTCATTAGTGCATAGAAAACATCATGTGTATCAACTGCTCGCCGTTGCAGCTTTTTCCTCGTCGGTGTGTGGTTGGAGCTTTTCAAACATATGGTAGAAGCTTTTGTGTCAATGATTGCAGCTTTTTGTCTTTCGTTGTCGCCGGTCGAAGCTTTTTTCTAGCCGGTTGAAGCTTTTTTCATCACCGGTTGCAGCTTCCGCGGTTGCGTGGTGGGTGGCCCTCAATTCCCGTCGTCTCTAGTTGAAGATGTCGACAATGCCGGTTGTAGGATTTCCGATCGCCGGTTGAAGCTTTTTTCGTCGCCGGTTGCAACATCGTCGTCTTTGTCATAGCTTTTCGTCTCCAACACCGGTGGCATCCAATGCGGCAGAACGGGGGATTTGTTGAGAAGGTGGCGTGGGAGGCGGCGGTCTGTTCGCCGTAGGAGAAACATGAAAGGGGATTGCCCCCATGCTAACGGGAAGGAAAGGCCAGCGACTCCATGACGGACGGCGGACGAGATCCAACAGGGAGGCACGCCTACTTGAAGGAATAATGATGATGGAGTGGTAGCTACTAGGGGGGAGGAGCACGAGCGAGCGCGCGTCAGAGTGGTAGCTGAGCATAATTGCTCGGGAGGAGAGGGCGTGGTGAATGCGAGGTAGAAGATGGGAAAAGCAGGGATGATGAGCCAAGGAAAGCGTGCAATCGGAAACGATCGCGCGGCCCACGTGCGTCCTGCACACTGGGTAGAAACATTTCCGCTTGATGAAGCCCTTACCTAAGATTTGTATGCTCGCTACCGCGTGTTGGGAAAATACGTGCCGGTTGCTGCAAGGCGACATTGATGCGGGCCAGTCCCTTTCTCCTTCCCTCCTGCTCTCACCTTATAGCATTACAGACCCCATATATAGTGGTCAAACCCTTATAATTTTTTTTGTTTTACAGTTTTGATCGAAAAAGTGTTCAAAACAGAAACCGTAAAAGTGGTCCAACCCGTAAAAAATTTAAGGGTCACCGAAAATGCAAATCCGAAACCCTTATATTTCAAGGTTGGAAGGCCAAACCAAGGGGGGACGTATACTGATCAAACCTCGTTGGAGCAAACATTCTGTCGCAAAGTTTGTCGAAATCTGCCCTAAACTCGTCGAAATTCATCACCGCACATCGAAAATGGCCGGTAGACGCCACAATCGATTGATGTCGATTCAAATTGGACGAGCTCGATCTCGCCTTGGCCTTCCATGACCTCGTCGTGGCCTACGATGACCTCAGCCTGGCTGCCG
This sequence comes from Hordeum vulgare subsp. vulgare, assembly GCF_904849725.1. Taxonomy (NCBI): domain Eukaryota; kingdom Viridiplantae; phylum Streptophyta; class Magnoliopsida; order Poales; family Poaceae; genus Hordeum; species Hordeum vulgare. Next base: position 15,739,970 of record NC_058523.1, read on the forward strand.
GAATCCTCCCGGCGCGGTAGGCAAAGGGGCACAACTGGCAATAGAGCAAGGCGCGGACGACGGAGGTCACATGGTGTGGCCGACGGGCAATGTGGTACGGTCAACGAGGCTAGGGGCGCCGACGTGGTAATGGGACGCGGTCGGCAGGGACGGAGCGCGGCAGACGGACGACGGGGTTGGCCGCGGCCGGCGTGTGGCCAGCTGGGAAAGGGGCGGCGGCAACCGGACTAGAGGAAGGAGCTCTTTATTCCGGTTTATCAGTTTGTTTTATAGTATCTGTCCTCCGGCCGTAGCTAAAATAAACCTTTAAAATGCCTTTGTTTTGTCCGTATCACAGTTTTATTGTTTGTGATTTTAAGGGGTCTGCTAGAGATGATCTTACCCCGTCTCTCTCTTTTCCTTTCATTAATGAAGCATTTGCAAAATGTTAAATGTGTATAGAAAAAATATTAACCATGTATTAAGAATGAAAAATATTAATCAAATATTTGAAAATATTGTTCAACAAGTATTTGAAAAATGTTAATCTGGCATTTGCAAAATGTTAAATATGTGTTGATTTTTTTTTTTGACCGTGTGCTAGGAAAATGATGAAAAAAATTGATCATGTATATAAAAATGGTAATCAAGAATTTGCAAAAATTAGATAATACCCCACACGTTGCGGCCGGAATTTGTAGTAACTAATTTATAAGGAACAAAATACCAGATATACTATATGCATGTGATTAGCAAATAATTTACTAATGCGAAAGTGTCATGTATGCATTCTCATCACATAAAAATGATGTTTCGAGCATTCAGAAAAAAATCAAGCCACCTCAGAAAAGGTAACTTATAACCAACTAAAAAGATAACTAATAACAACTTAACCTTTAGTGTATGTACACGTGGTTAGGCTGAAAGGTTTTAATATCATAATATCATTTAAACCAATAGGATGTTCACATACGTCGTTACAATCTTGGCCAAACTTATTCCAGATTTTTTGAATTACATAACAATAAAATGAGTATGTTACATTAATATGTCAATGGTAGCCGTCGGCAAAGGCTATGTCTGCGGTTGTCGGTCCTCTGCCGACGGGTTTGCTCTTAGCATAGGAGTGAAATCATGTAGTGATTTGACAATATTCTATGCATGCATGAGTTGAATTTGACGGTGACTAAATGTTCTTTTTGAAGTATGATCTAAAAGCTCCAAAGTTGAATGTTTCGGATAGAGTTTTTCTCTACCTCCAATTCAGTCTGAGTACTCCTGAAAATATTAGAAGGATATCGTATGAAACAAAGAAAAAATGCTACCGGTTACTATTTGGAGGAAATGGATCACACTTGAAACCAAATCTTTGTTAACTTAGCGACTTGTGTCTTCTTAAAAAATTTAGTTGGTACTCCTTATGATGCTTCAAGATAATAGGGTGGTTTGTGCTTCATTAGCAACTTATGCATGCTATGATATAACACTTGAAACTAAAAAGTGCAGTTTGTGCTTTGCTAGCAAATAAATAAACAATGATGCTTCAAGATAAGATAATCAAATGGGGTGGGATGTGTGAAGTAACCATCAGAAGCTAATAGAGACCAGGCCCATAGAGAACGTTCAAAAAATCTAGTCAAGATAACATATATACTCGTGTGTACTAACTGTACCTAATGGAAAAAAGGAAAATAAACTGAAGGGTTCACTTGAGCAGATTGCGCATCAAAAGATATATATATGTGTCGTGTTGAACTAAAATGTAGAATGTCAAATACCAAATTGTAAGAATTCAGAAACTATAGCAGTCCCCAATTCAGTTTATTTGTCCTCTTGGAAGAGACTCCCCCTCACATTTTTTGCTCTACGTGTAGGCTGTAGTAATCCCATAGGTCATTGCTTACTTTATGATGAATAAAACGTACATACAGGAGTAGTTGGAAGGGTAAAAAGGAGTCGCCCGTTGCTTTGCTGTGGTGCAGGTGGCCGGATCAGCATGCACTAGCGGTTGTACATCCCATGTGGAGGCGGCCGAAGTTGGGCGCAACACCGTCTAGATGATTGAGCTCACCCGACGTCGCACCAGTGACTGGTCTGAGTCCGGTGGAACCGACCAAACCAATCTCCCAAACGGCGTCAGAGCTCCCCTGTCCGGTATTAAAAAAGGTTAATCTTGTATTTTAAAATATTAATCAAGAATATGAAACATGTTTAAAACTGTGTATAGAAATAATGATGTCCGTGTATTCAAAGAAATGTTAATAAAGCATTTCAAAAATATCAAAAATGTGTGTTAAAAGATATTAATCTTATACTTGAAAAATGTTCGTCAAGATTTGAACATATTTAAAAGCAAGTGATTCTTTCATCTCGCTTAATGCAAGATATAGCTCCCACGTTCATATGACAAGATTGTCTACACATAGCAGTTTTTTTATTTACTGTGCACAAATAGGTCGAGTCGATTACTGTGTGCTAATAGGTCGATCCGATTATTGTAGTCTCTTCATCTTGCTTAATGTGAGATATGGCTCCCACGTTCATATGACAGGATCGTCTACACATTGCAATTTTTTTTATTTACTATGTGCAAATAGGTCGACCCGATTACTGTGTGCTAATAGGTCGACCCGATTATTGTAGTCTCTTCAGCGAGTGATCATTTCATCTTGCTTAATGCAAGATATAGCTCCCACGTTTGTATGAGAGGATCGTCTATACATTGCAGTTTTTAACTTCATTCTCTAGAAAAATCGTTTGGTGCAGGAAGGAGACAAAAACAACCCAGTTTTTTATTGTATTACAAAATTTAGTACAAAGAAATGTTTGCTAGTTTGACAAAAGCTCACGGATTCGAAAACAATTCATGTTTTTTTTTAATAAAGAAGTTTATCGATTTTAAAGAAAAATTCACAAATTTGAAAAAAAAATCATCAATTTTATAAAATCTCTCTGATTTTGGAAAAGAAAATCATATATTTTCAAAATAGTTCATTGATTTGGAAAAAGTTCATCGATTTTGAAAAAAAAGTTCATTGGTTTTGAAAAAGGGAAAACAATTTTGAAAAAAATTGAACAGTTTTGAAAAAAGAAAAAAAAAAGTTGAATGATCTTATCAACTACTTCCATAATAAAGAATATATCTCATCTACTAGAAACTTTTGTGCAATACTCATACATCTCATGTATTCTAAATCGCAACATGCATCTACTCATAGGTCGCTCTAATATCACTGTTGAGAAACGTAATAAAAACAAAAGAATATGTCCTACGAATGAACACTATGAAGATGCAAATGATATTGGATTGGATCTTTACGAACTAGAGTTGAAGTGAAATAAGAATTGCCGAAGATTGTTGATGCAGATTTTTGCAGCTAGGATTTACAACCTCCCAACCACGATAATATATCCCTTGAACAAAGACCGAAAGCACGATCTCTCCATCGGATTGCACGCATACGAGGTCATTGATCCGGCAGCGCTTCACCATCCAGAACTTAGTGTCGCTGTAGAACTACTTGGGGGTGGAGTAGCGTCGTGGCATGGTGAGACTTTTCCATGGAGAACGAGAGAGAAGGGGTAGACTTATAGAGATAATTGTGTTAATAGAAGGGCTACCCCTCCATTATATATAGGGATAAGGGGAGGGTTGTTGCCTTGGAGGAGGGGCTCCCTCCCCTAGGGGCGGCACACCAAAGGATGGGGCCCATCCTAAAACCCTAACCGTGCCAACACTAGGGGGCACCTAATGGGTCCTTAAGGCCCATTAGGCTATCCCCTCCATAGGATTAGCCTATGCAGCTCGCCATGATGCTTAACCTATAACAACCCAGAGTAATCCTAAATATTATATTTGTCCATTACAATTACCGATGCATCCTCATGACATCATTAGCATTACATCAACAACATGTTGCCTTCGTATTGGGTTATCCCAGTGTTTTTATTAAACTTATAGCCATATTTTATTTTTTTCATTTTGTCGGATGGCGAGTAAGTACCCCTTTTCCTTTTGTCCATTCCACCAAGACCATCCACACACTTGCACATGGCCTACGAGAATGCATTCAAAATTATTTCATAAATGGGATATCAATCTTCTCAAAATGAGTCGAAAGTTTTTCGGCAGTCTTGTTATATTATATCGAGGCCGCAGATCGAATTTCGTTCGATTCAAAGCCCACTTGCTACCCGAACGTTTGAATATGCGGCGATATCAACCGGTCTAAATAATAAATAATTTTCAAAAATAAAACCTACTAGTGGGCTGTCCCTATTCCCTCTCTTCCTCAAGATCCAGAGTCCACCTAAGACATTCTAAAACTCAGGCCAAAAGGCCCAATCTAGGATCCCTGCTATATAAGGAAGGTCATCTCCTTCCCTTTGGGGAAAACCCTTGATAGGAAGGAGACAGCCTCCCTAATTTACTCCTAGCGCTCCCACCCATCAGTTCACCCACCTAACCAACCAAAGCCAGACGCCACCACATGCAGGTCGATCTAATTCGTTTGGCTTAGATCCGATGATCAAGAAACAACCAACCACGACCTCCACCCCTCCCACAGGGCCAACGAGACACAGGGGAGGCACTCCCGAGTCTGCTTCGATCACGTCCCACACTCTCCTCAAGTAGCATGGACCGCTAGGGGGTTGTTGGCTCAGTCTCGCCTTGCCCTCCCCTCTTCTCATCCCCGTATCTCCATCTCCTTCCCGGCCTCTCTAACCTTTGCCAACATGTTTATTCATTGCAGTAGGAGTTGGCCGACAACCGAACTCCGCCGCCGAAACTAGCCTCCTGAGCTCGCCTCCGCCTCAATCTGCTCGAGATCGAGTTCCCAATGACATGTCATGGTCCTTCAATGTTCCCGTGCTTGGATATATGCCTTACCCACCACCATGATGCCTGCGACTGTAGTTTCCGACGAGATCCGTGTCGCGCACTCCACAAAAATATCATTGTGGTGTTTTTGCTATCACGAAGTGATTAGTTGGGCTATTTCATAATGCAGATCTTCGGTTCTGGAGCAGGCGACACGTTGGTTGGTCATCGCGTTGGTAGTCTAAGATGTAATGATGAATACTATCAACATTATTAAGAAATCATTAACTGGCAGCTGCTCGGTTATCTAGCTAGTAGGAGATTAACAGGCTGATCAACAAGTTTATCGGTCATTTAGTCAATTAATGAGTCGATTTATCAGTTTATCGGGCACTCAGTGATCCTACGAGTAGGGATTAATCATCAAGTTAATTGGTTAATCGGATCAAGTCATTAACATGGACTGTCAATGTAGTGTAATGCATGTATTGCTATTTCAATCTTTATATGAACACTTCTTTGAACGAAACGATGTCGTGCCAGCAAAAAAACTGCTACAATAGCATCTTTTTCTCGGCGTAGAAGGTTACTAGCGGCGGGCATCCAAAAGGGCACGTCACCGGTAGGACAACATACTATGTTGGATGGATGGATCTGTCCATCACTAATGCATTACATACAAGTGGTGCATGCAATAGGTCACCAGTCATCACTAACCACCTACCACAAGTAGCATGTTAGTGGTGGCGGGGCACCCTCCAGGCGCCATTGTTGAGCCAATTGCGCAAGCCATTGCTAGCTTGTTCTGTTGGTTACTACATTGAGGTATATAAATATTATCACACACACAAAAATTACACTACACCTATATAATATGACAAAAAACAATATTATATACATAGTAAGGACCCCTAAGTCAACTATTTAATGAAATATGTATGTACTTGCAACATGAACATATGAAATCTTATTCATGTATTAATGTCATATTTTTTGGGTCTAAAACAAAGTGGTCTACACCATATTTATTCAGTACATTATAATTAATAATCTTTGTCATACTAGCATGTATTGTACGTATTAATACTGAAAAATATTGTACGCAACCAAAATTGGATGGTAGAGACAACATTAATAGTCATGGCTATATCTTTTCTTATTCGGTGTGGTGTTTTAATAGCGATGAAATTATTTTTCTTGTTTTATGAAAGTAAAATTAATACATAACGGTGCATACATGTTTGGGGCCATGTTAAAATCGCTCTCTATGCATAGACCGTTAATTTCTTTTCAAGATATCATTGTGCCTTTCTTACTAAATTTTATTGGGTATGACGCGTCTATGAGGATGCCACACATGCCTTGCTTGGGCTGACCTTTCAGCATGCGCGCTATGCGGATGTATCCATTTTCACCCCAGTCTGCCCCCCATGAGTTTTTCACAATCCAGTATCTTATGGGGGTTTTATACTCGTGTGAGGTGCCATAGCCCACCACCGTCATTCCATGGTCCAGGTTTGTCCCACATGGCCCCACGAAGACGCCTCCCCCATAGCGTACGAGGGCCGTCGAGTTCGAATCAACTGCCACCACCATAGGTTGGGTTGCCACCGCCTGCTCCAATGCCACCACCTCATTCGGCACCACCTGTTTGTAGCCATCGATGGTGACAACCGGGTTCCGATTTGGCTTGGGCACCAAGCAGTGGCCGTTCTCATGGCCAACATACGGGTACTTAGCCTCTGTTTCGATGCCGCCCGATTGCATTATGTACTTGAAGCCTAACTTTGCAAATCCCCCTTTACACCCGGTGTTCCCATTGTCGCAGTCCACGACTTGTTGCGCGGACAGCGACGTCAGGTTCCTGGTCCTGATGGAGTTGATGCCCTCCACCGCCGCCGTTGCCGCGAAGGCCCAGCAGGCACCGCAATACGCTCCCTGTCGCTTCACGCTTGTCACCGCTGACGGGCCTTTGCGCCAATCCATGGATGCCGGGAGGCCCTTGTTGTTGGAAATATGCCCTAGAGGCAATAATAAATTAGTTATTATTATATTTCTTAGTTCATGATAATCGTTTATTATCCGTGCTATAATTGTATTGAATGAAGACTCATTTACATGTGTGGATACATAGACAAAACACTGTCCCTAGCAAGCCTCTAGTTGGCTAGCCAGTTGATCAACGATACTCAGTGTCTTCTGATTATGAACAAGGTGTTGTTGCTTGATAACTGGATCACGTCATTAGGAGAATCACGTGATGGACTAGACCCAAACTAATAGACGTAGCATGTTGATCGTGTCATTTTGTTGCTACTGTTTTCCTCGTGTCAAGTATTTGTTCCTATGACCATGAGATCATATAACTCACGGACACCGGAGGAATGCTTTGTGTGTATCAAACGTCGCAACGTAACTGGGTGACTATAAAGATGCTCTACAGGTATCTCCGAAGGTGTTCGTTGAGTTAGTATGGATCAATACTGGGATTTGTCACTCCGTGTGACGGAGAGGTATCTCGGGGCCCACTCGGTAATACAACATCACACACAAGCCTTGCAAGCAATGTGACTTAGTGTAAGTTGCGGGATCTTGTATTACGGAACGAGTAAAGAGACTTGCCGGTAAACGAGATTGAAATAGGTATGCGGATACTGACGATCGAATCTCGGGCAAGTAACATACCGAAGGACAAAGGGAATGACATACGGGATTATACGAATCCTTGGCACTGAGGTTCAAACGATAAGATCTTCGTAGAATATGTAGGATCCAATATGGGCATCCAGGTCCCGCTATTGGATATTGACCGAGGAGTCTCTCGGGTCATGTCTACATAGTTCTCGAACCCACAGGGTCTGCACACTTAAGGTTCGACGTTGTTTTATGCGTATTTGAGTTATATGGTTGGTTACCGAATGTTGTTCGGAGTCCCGGATGAGATCACGGACGTCACGAGGGTTTCCGGAATGGTCCGGAAACGAAGATTGATATATAGGATGACCTCATTTGATTACCGGAAGGTTTTCGGAGTTACCGGGAATGACGAATGGGTTCCGGGAGTTCACCGGGGGGGGCAACCCACCCCGGGGAAGCCCATAGGCTTTGGGGAGACACCCCAGCCCTTAGTGGGCTGGTGAGACAGCCCCAAGGGGGCCTATGCGCCAAGAGAAGTAAATCAAAGGAAAAGAAAAAAAAGAGGGAGGAAGTGGGAAGGGAGGGGGACTCCTCCCACCAAACCAAGTCCAACTCGGTTTGGGGGGGGAGTCCTCCCCCCCTTGGCTCGGCCGACCCCTTGAGGGTCCCTTGGACCCCAAGGCAAGGTCCCCCTCCCTCCTCCTATATATATGGAGCTTTTAGGGAAGATTTGAGACGACTTTCTCACGGCTGCCCGACCACATACCTCCATAGTTTTTCCTCTAGATCGCGTTTCTGCGGAGCTCGGGCGGAGCCCTGCTGAGACAAGGTCATCACCAACCTCCGGAGCGCCGTCACGCTGCCGGAGAACTCTTCTACCTCTCCGTCTCTCTTGCTGGATCAAGAAGGCCGAGATCATCGTCGAGCTGTACGTGTGTTGAACGCGGAGGTGCCGTACGTTCGGTACTAGATCGTGGGACTGATCGCGGGATTGTTCGCGGGGCGGATCGAGGGACGTGAGGACGTTCCACTACATCAACCGCGTTCTCTAACGCTTCTGATGTACGATCTACAAGGGTACGTAGATCACTCATCCCCTCTCGTAGATGGACATCACCATGATAGGTCTTCGTGCGCGTAGGAAAATTTTTGTTTCCCATGCGACGTTCCCCAACATTTTCTTCGTGTCAAGTATTTGTTCCTATGACCATGAGATCATATAACTCACGGACACCGGAGGAATGCTTTGTGTATCAAACGTCGCAACGTAACTGGGTGACTATAAAGATGCTCTACAGGTATCTCCGAAGGTGTTCGTTGAGTTAGTATGGATCAATACTGGGATTTGTCACTCCGTGTGACGGAGAGGTATCTCGGGGCCCACTCGGTAATACAACATCACACACAAACCTTGCAAGCAATGTGACTTAGTGTAAGTTGCGGGATCTTGTATTACAGAACGAGTAAAGAGACTTGCCGGTAAACGAGATTGAAATAGGTATGCGGATACCGACGATCGAATCTCGGGCAAGTAACATACCGAAGGACAAATCGAATGACATACGGGATTATATGAATCCTTGGCACTAAGGTTCAAACAATAAGATCTTCGTAGAATACGTAGGATCCAATATGGGTATCCAGGTCCCGCTATTGGATATTGACCGAGGAGTCTCTCAGGTCATGTCTACATATTTCTCGAACCCGCAGGGTCTGCACACTTAAGGTTCGACGTTGTTTTATGCGTATTTGAGTTATATGGTTGGTTACCGAATGTTGTTCGGAGTCCCGGATGAGATCATGGACATCACGAGGGTTTCCGGAATGGTCCGGAAACAAAGATTGATATATAGGATGACCTCATTTGATTACCGGAAGGTTTTCGGAGTTACCGGGAATGTACCGGGAATGACGAATGGGTTCCGGGAGTTCACCGGGGGGGCCACCCACCCCGGGGAAGCCCATAGGCCTTGGGGGTGGTGCACCAGCCCTTAGTGGGCTGGTGGGACAGCCCAAAAGAGCCCTATGCGCATTGGAAGAAAAATCAAAGAGAAAAGGAAAAAAAGAAGGAGGTGGGAAAGGGAATAAGGACTCCACCTTCCAAACCAAGTAGATTTCGGTTTGGGAGGGGGAGACCTTCCCCCTTGGTTCGGCCGACCCCCTTGGGAGTCCTTGGACCCCAAGGCAAGTCTCCCCCCTCCTCCTCCTATATATAGTGGGGTTTTAGGGCTGATTTGAGACAACTTTGCCACGGCAGCCCGACCACATATCTCCACGGTTTTACCTCTAGATCGCGTTTCTGTGGAGCTCGGGCGGAGCCCTGCCGAGACAAGATCATCACCAACCTCTGGAGCGCCGTCACGCTGCCGGAGAACTCTTCTACCTTTCCGTCTCTCTTGCTGGATCAAGAAGACCGAGATCATCGTCGAGCTGTACGTGTGCTGAACCCGGAGGTGCCGTCCGTTCGGCACTAGATCGTGGGACTGATCGCGGGATAGTTCGCGGGGCGGATCGAGGGACGTGAGGACATTCCACTACATCAACCGCGTCCTCTAACGCTTCTGCTGTACGGTCTACGAGGGTACGTAGATCACACATCCCCTCTCGTAGATGGACATCACCATGATAGGTCTTCGTGCGCGTAGGAAATTTTTTTGTTTCCCATGCGACGTTCCCCAACACTTGCGGCCGACGAGGGCGTCGCGCCTGAACGGGCCCTGTCGCCGGTGCTTCCGGCCATCAGACTTGATGTTGGAGCAACGACCATAAGCACGATGGACCTCTTCATCGGTCATGTCACCGAAGAGGTTGAGGCTCAGTTTGTAGGGTGCGTCACCTTGGTTGAACTTGTGGATCATGTGTGCATTCTCCTTGAACACGTTGAAGTGATGGGCCTTGTCAACGAGGTCGCGTTTCACACTGTAGTGCTCGCACCAGCGCACATACAGCGCGTGCAAGGAATCCTCCGACGGCAGGTCCTTGTGCTTGATGTCCATGGAGTGTTGGGGAACGTCGCATGGGAAACAAAAAAATTCCTACGCGCACGAAGACCTATCATGGTGATGTCCATCTACGAGAGGGGATGTGTGATCTACGTACCCTTGTAGACCGTACAGCAGAAGCGTTAGTGAACGTGGTTGATGTAGTGGAACGTCCTCTCGTCCCTCGATCCGCCCCGCGAACCGCCCCGCGATCAGTCCCACGATCTAGTGCCGAACGGACGGCACCTCCGCGTTCAGCACACGTACAGCTCGACGATGATCTCGGCCTTCTTGATCCAGCAAGAGAGACGGAGAGGTAGAAGAGTTCTCCGGCAGCGTGACGGCGCTCCGGAGGTTGGTGATGATCTTGTCTCAGCAGGGCTCCGCCCGAGCTCCGCAGAAACGCGATCTAGAGGTAAAACCGTGGAGATATGTGGTCGGGCTGCCGTAGCAAAGTTGTCTCAAATCAGCCCTAAAACCCCACTATATATACGAGAGGGAGGGGGAGCCTTGCCTTGAGGTCCAAGAACCCCCAAGGGGTCGGCCAATCCAAGGGGGGAAGGATTCCCCTCCCAAACCGAGTCCTACTTGGTTTGGAAGGTGGAGTCCTTCTTCCCTTTCCCACCTCCTCCTTTTTTTTCCTTTCCTCTTTGATTTTCTTCCCAATGCGCATAGGCCTCTCTTGGGCTGTCCCACCAGCCCACTAAGGGCTGGTTCGGCACCCCAAACACCTATGGGCTTCCCCGGGGTGGATGCCCCCCCCCAGTGAACTCCCGGAACCCATTCGTCATTCCCGATACATTCCCGGTAACTCCGAAAACCTTCCGGTAATCAAATGAGGTCATCCTCTATATCAATCTTTGTTTCTGGACCATTCCGGAAACCCTCGTGACGTCCATGATCTCATCCGAGACTCCGAACAACATTCGGTAACCAACCATATAACTCAAATACGCATAAAACAACGTCGAACCTTAAGTGTGCAGACCCTGCGGGTTCGAGAACTATGTAGACATGACCCGAGAGACTCCTCGGTCAATATCCAATAGCGGGACCTGGATGCCCATATTGGATCCTACATATTCTACGAAGATCTTATCGTTTGAACCTCAGTGCCAAGGATTTATATAATCCCGTATGTCATTCCCTTTGTCCTTCGGTATGTTACTTGCCCGAGATTCGATCGTCAGTATCCGTATACTTATTTCAATCTCGTTTACCGGCAAGTCTCTTTACTCGTTCCGTAATACAAGATCCCGCAACTTACACTAAGTCACATTGCTTGCAAGGCTTGTGTGTGATGTTGTATTACCGAGTGGGCCCCGAGATACCTCTCCGTCACACGGAGTGACAAATCCCAGTCTCGATCCATACTAACTTAACGAACACCTTCGGAGATACCTGTAGAGCATCTTTATAGTCACCCAGTTACGTTGCGACGTTTGATACACACAAAGTATTCCTCCGGTGTTAGTAAGTTATATGATCTCATGGTCATAGGAATAAATACTTGACACGCAGAAAACAGTAGCAATAGAATGACACGATCAACATGCTACGTCTATTAGTTTGGGTCTAGTCCATCACGTGATTCTCCTAATGACGTGATCCAGTTATCAAGCAACAACACCTTGTTCATAATCAGAAGACACTGACTATCGATGATCAACTGGCTAGCCAACTAGAGGCTTGCTAGGGATAGTGTTTTGTCTATGTATCCACACATGTAAATGAGTCTTCATTCAATACAATTATAGCATGGATAATAAACGATTATCTTGATACAAGAATTATAATAATAACTATATTTATTATTGCCTCTAGGGCATAATTCCAACATGGAGATCACTCCGGACGTAGTGGCAGCCAGCACAATGGTCACAAGTAGCATAATCGCAATTGCTCTATGCATTGTTGTGTATAAGTTGCTTGGAGTGTCCTAGGATAGGTAGCCATGGACCTCCTTATATGGGAAATTTTCATCGTGGATGTACGCCAGTGGAACGACCATTCAGGAACGGTTGTCATGCTGGATGGTGAATCAGATAGTAATTGTGCAAATCTTGTGCACATTAAATCTTGTGCATTTCATGTAGATCCTAACCGATCCTAATCTATTCTAATCGTCTAGGGAATAAAGAACCATCGACCATGCATGCAGCCTTCGAGAAATGGTAGAGAAAAGGCAAATGTGAAGATCATGTTCTTGTTAATTACTCACACCTAGAAAATCTGCCAATTTATTATGGTACAAAGGGAGTAATATATAATTATTGAAACAAGAAGCAAATAAGCCACCATATTCATTTCGCGTATGTTAATAATATCTAATCCATTGATTGTAATAAACTTTAATGGTCTAAATTTAGAGGTTAAAAAAATAAATGTATATCCCGGTTGATTAGATGCTATGGACACGATCCATCGATTTCCGTTGACCTGCATATACTCCAAATTGACAAAAATTAATGCTAAACGCCAGGGTATTATATGCTTTACAAGCTCAACCCCACCCCCCACCCCCCCCACCCCTAATCCAATCAGAACCTACCAAGTCGGAGTCACTTCGTAAAACCTGCATGTTAAGCCCGTAAATGTAGCATTGTTGTCACATGTACCGTATAGTTTAGGTATAAAGGGTGAAGTCAAATGTGCTACTTACGGGCGAGTGTTACGGAAAGTATGCCAAGAGCCATGCGTCGTCCATGACAAAAGTGCTCCTGATGTCGTTGTCATCGTTGGCAAGACCGCCGGGCTTCGAGGCCTCCCCTACTCTCAGGCTCACCTCTAGTAGGTTGTTGAGACGCACCCCATAACTGCAGTTGCGCCCTCACAAGCCTGTTGACGACCCCCATGTGGATGCCAGCCTCGCGCCACTTTTGCAGGTGCGACAGGTCGTGTTCATTAGTGCACTGACTTCATCCCCGCAAAAATACTAGATGGCGTCAAAATCTTGACCATCGGAGGCAACACATTGCAGCGCATGAGTGCTGGATGCGCCCTCGAGCATGGACCCTGGAGGTCGTGTCAAGGCAACACCAATGGCAAAGGCGGTGGAGGCAGTGGTGCTGGTTTGCCACTGCCTCGGCATTGTGCAACACTTGAGGATTTATTGTTGGCAGCCTTTGTAGCAACTTCAAAACGTATAATGATTGTGAACGACCGATAGGCGAATGGTTTTACCGGATGCAGGATCGTGCGCCAAGTTGAGCCCATGCATGTGGAGCCAGATCCCCTTATATGAGCCCCTTCTACCGATAACGCTCATTCTTATCATTTCGGCGAGATCTCTTCTTCCCCAATTCCCACTCTCTCCCCCTCGTGAAATGTCACACCCAACCTGCTCCCTCCTCCTTCTAATAACACCATTGTTGCTCTCCTCCCCACTTGCGGTCGACAACGGGACGGTCGTCGTGCGCTGCCCGCAAATCTCGCTCGGTCCTCTGCGTGTTACGACGGCTCTTTGTTGCTGCCACACCTGGTGTTGCCATTGCGCCCCTTCGGGGATAATTATGGGGACCCACCAGCGAACATGGTGCATCTGCAACCTGCACTGGACGTGAGTCAGTCGGCGACACAACCGACAACTATCGGTGGTGGTGAAGATGTGCGGGGATGCCATAATGGTACAATAGGCAGCCATAGATGTTGGAACAACGACCCCCATTTGCTGATGCATCAATCGGAAACGACTGGCACTAGAACGGGATACATTGTGGAGTTACTCAGAGGGATATGTTGCAGGGTCCACAATCGAGGACAATCGGCGCGACGTGATGGCCGGCGCGCACAACCGTCCTAGGGGCAAGCGACGCATCATAGGTGGCCGACGACTAGTGATGGCACGACTTCCACAATGGAATTCGAGACAAGACAACTCAAAACACTCATGGTGACTATACCTGGCCATGGAAAACCCGACATGGCCAGCCCCACCCGACATGGTCCGAAATTCCTCGGCTGGGTCGGGCCTTGCTTTCCCACGGGCCTCTGTCTGAGTTTTGCACCACGGGCTTTTTTAAGCCTGGTCCGAGTTTTGGCCAAGTATAATGGGGACTGATCGAAATTTGAACGATCCATGGGTACCGTGGCTGGCCGTCCTCCCCGCAGCAAGCTCCATTGCGTTGTCCTCCCGGCGCCGTGGCTGGCCGTCATCTCATTGGTTTCCAGTGCCCAGCAGGGTCTGCATGCAGCACGTCGATGGTCAGCTTGCTATAGATCTCATAGCAAGCCACGGCCGGTATGCAACGACCTCGATATTGCCCTTGCATGCCTTCAAGCAGCACACATGGGAGGAAGGAGAAGCTATGGGAGGAGCGGCAATGGTGAATCGAGGCGAAGAAGATAAAGATGTGGTTGCAAGTTTGCAACTCAGAACAAAATGAGTGAAAGAGAGCGTTTGGATAAGATTTTGAGAAGGCTCCTAAACGACAACATCGGACAAACCCACATGACACGCATCAGCTGGTCCAGGCGGCGGATGCGTAAATAAAAATCAGCCGGATAAAAGTAATCATTTTCCTTATTTTATTCACTCTGATTAAAAACAAAACCATAAACGTAGGATAAACCATGAACGGACCGGTTGGAGTTGCTTGCATGGGTGCATGGCCACGATGAGGCCAACTCCATCGCGCGACCACATCTTGTCCGGCCCCGTCCGTTTGGAGTAAAAGGGACAGACCGGTCGGCCCAGCGCGAGACGGCCCAGAACCATCTTGTCCGTTTCGTGTCTGGGGCGACCCATTTCGAGCACAAACTTGCGCGGGTTTGGGTCACGGCGGACATCAAACGGACGCGCGCTCATCCGCGTCGGGGCCGCGTGGCAGGCGGCCACCTACCTCCCACCCGTCCACATCAATGCGCATGAGCGGCCGGGCCCGCCTGTCATCCGCCCAGGGAACGATCGCTGTCCTTCTTAAATAGTGAAGCCGTGGACCGGTCGTCGTCCACAATTCCCATTGCCATCCCGCAGCCTCCTCAAAACCCGACAGCCAAACCCTAGCCTTCTCGAACTCGTCGGCCGCCCACCTCGCAGCCATGGGGCTGTGGAACTACAGCCGCAAGGGGAAGCACGACCACGAGGCTGGCTCCTCGTCGGGACGTCGTCGCGGCTCTGTGAAGGAGGAGGCCGTATCGCCACCGTGTCATGCCTCCGCCGCGGCTCCCTTCACCATCGGCCCTAGGACCGCCGGCCAGCGCGACCGGCAGTACCTCAGCACTGAGGTATGCCGGCGCTACTAGGAGACGAGGACACCGGTCCCGTGGAGCGACGTCCACCTCCCCAACGCATGGCACCTCTCCGCCGACCGGGTCCCGATCCCTCCGGTGCCGACGAGCGGCCATGCGCGCCGCGACGAGATCGAGCGCCGCCACCGCCTCCTCCCCGACGACTTGTACTACGACGACAGGTACGTCGCCGACTCCACCCTCTGGGACACGTGGCTCAGGGACGAGCACGACATGCGGCGCGCCTCCTACTTCGCCGGCACGGCCTTGGGGCCGCGGCGGGCACACGAGGTGCGCGGGCTTACACGGGTGCGTGGGCGTACACGGGTGCGCGGCCTCACGCCCACGCCCTCGCCTTCCCCGTCTCCGTCACCACCTCCACCTCCTCGCATGACGGAGGAGGAGGAGGCCCGGCTCATGCAGCGTGTCATGGAGGACTCCATGATGACGCATGATGAACGCCAATGGCCAGGCCTAGACCGCGCGATGGCCTTCTCTGCGGCGGGCGACGTCGCCATCCCCGAGCAGATGGAGGGGGAGGAGGTGGCCGCGTTCCCTCCGGATCTGGTGGGCCAACAATGGAGCTGATCGTGCACGGCGCTGGAGATGGCGCACGCAGTGGGGGCGTGAACTGGTGCCCCACGCCTGTTGGGACAAACCCACCGGCGACCCAAACGCCGGACGAAGGTAGATGAAGGAGACACCATGATTTTTCCGGTGACGAACACCGCGCGCACCAACGCCTGTATCTTGGCTTTATTTCTCACAACGACTCGAACACATACATGAGGTACACACGCAAGCACGCGGCACAACCGGAAGAACTCTCACGTCGACCGGGCACACACCACGGTCCCGACGGAGACTACATCTTCTAGACCCCTCACACTTGGCTCGACACACCCCGTTGCTCGGCAACACACCGGAGCATGGCTACACACACCGGCGCCTCAATCAGTACATGGGAGGATCCTTTTATACCCAAACTAGCAACCACGTCGTGGCCACCAGGCACGCACGCACTCCCCGGCCACCTAGTCTGGCCACTACCACCACGCACGATCCAACTAACTCCATGTAGCTAACAACCAGCTAACTACATGCACGTCCATATCCAGCTGCTGCATGCACGCATTAACTGCTCGCTACATATATGCCATGCACGAGCAGCCTGGGACTCATGCCAACGACCAAACAAACTACATGCATGCAGCTAACTAACCTCTATGCTAACCAACTGACTCAAGACAAAATCAAAGTCATGATTATCCTAACAACGCCGCCGCGGTCAATGAAGCGGGACGCCTCGCCATGGGAGGAGGTGCTGCGGGCACCTACAAGCTTCCAGCCCGCCCCCGCGCACCAGGGACCGTCGGCCCACCTCTGGACGCCACCGGCCTACATCGACCTCGTCAGCGACGGCGACGACGACGACACCGGCGGCCAGTGAAGACGGCGATGACCACGGCATCGACCGGAAGACGGCGTCCAAGGAGGGCGGCGAGAAGAAGGGCAAGAAGAAGTCTAAGAAGAGCGTGGAGACGTACAAGATCTACATCTTCAAGGTGCTCAAGCAGGTGCACCCTGACATCGGCATCTCCTCCAAGGCCATGTCCATCAGGAACTCCTTCATCAACGATATCTTCGAGAAGCTCGCCGGCGAGTCTACCAAGCTCGCGCGATACAACAAGAAGCCCACCATCACCTCCCGGGAGATCCAGACCTCCGTCCGCCTCGTCCTCCCCGGCGAGCTCGCCAAGCACGCCGTCTCCAAGGGCACCAAGGCCGTTACCAAGTTCACCTCATCCTACGCGTCTTCCTCGTTTCTTAAATCCACCGGAATCTGTATGTAGTTAGCTGCATGATTGTGTTCTGAAATGTGTAATCTGTTGCTGCTTGTTGGTCTGAAGAAATATTCATATTCTTGCCGCTTGAAGAAATATTGCGTGTCACATCAGATTCTTCTCCCTGTCTTGTTTTTTACCATTCAATTTCATCTGGAAGAGGATGCGTACCACTTGAGAAGTTGCATGGAGCTTGCCTCTGTTCTCATTTTAATTCTGTACTGTTAGCTGTAGTTTGTATTTCTGTTCACAATTCGTGATTTTTGCAGTGCTGTCCATGTTGTGAGGCAACTAGCCTTGCATCAGATGAACATGCAGATTTTGTGCTCTCTGTTCCACAATGTTACGAGGTGTGACAATTCCATATGTACAATGGAGATGCTGAATAGCATCATTAGAAGAGTTGAGTTACACTGAGTTGCAGGTACCAGGACGTCCCTGCTCAATGTTGCGGAACTGAATGTATTGCAAGTCGCGGGGGTGAAAATGCAGTTTCTGTTCTGAACGTTGGCGTCCAGGTGTTGCTGGACCTTATCACTTCAAGTAATCCTGACACTTCTATTTAAGCGGCATGAATATGCAATCATAACACATTTGTTCAAAAATTCTATTCACTAATCACATTATCAAGAATGCCCCCCCCCCCCAAATCCTTCCTAACTGTAGAACTTTATTGTACACACTTGCTGCAGGGTATGAAGGCGACCCGGGTTGCTTGAAGTCGGAGCTGAGGTGGAGCGAGTCCAGGCGGTGACGATGACGGGCGTTCGGTGGTCGTTTGCGTAAGGCACGGTCGGTGCAAGTCCTGCAAATTTCCTTTATGATACTCGTCGTCAAGGTCGGAGATGTCGGCTGCTCGCGCGTGTGGTCATCCGGTGGCATGTGCCGTTGTGGTTTCTTTGCGGCCGTTTGCAGGGTGGCTTCGATGTTGGAGCTCCATGATGAAGTCGGAGTCGCTCGTTCGAGGCAACCGGTGATGACGATGACACTTACGACCTCACGGCGGATGTTTTTCTTCTTTGAAGCTTCGGGTCCCATGTGTGTGGCTAGGTTGACCGATGGTGCCCGTATCATTTGTGTGTTGTATCGGTTTTAGCCCTGTTTTCCGTTAATTAACAGAACAATTCTCTTCTGCTTAATCAATGAAAATGGTAAATCTTTTGCCTTGTTTAAAAAAATTATACTGTCAATGCAAATGACAAAAGCCCAAGAAATCCATAAGTTGCCGCAAAAAAAATGAAATCCACAAGTGACATTAGTATCCAAAATTAAAATTATACCAATACATGAGACAAGGCCAAAAGAAAATAAAAAAATACATTATAGCAACTTAAAAATTATACTATAAACGCAAGTGAGAAAGGCCCGAGAACTCCACAGGTTGGCGCAAAAAAATTGAAATCCACAAAGTGACATTACTATGCAAAATTAAAATTATACCAACACATGAGACAAGGCCCAAAGAAAATAAAAAAAACTTTATAACAACTTAAAAATTATACTATAAACGCAAGTGACAAAGGCCCGAGAACTCCACAGGTTGGCGCAAAAAAATTGAAGGACTTAACTACACAGCGGCGCCGCATGAGAGCCTCCTCATGCAGCAGTCAATTTATCTTCCTACAATGCATGCATGTAATGATGTCATCAAGATTCTTTCTATTACCTTAAAATTTAAAAAAGTTTTATCTCTAAAACCGTTAATTCAATTGATAATCCGTTTTTACTGTTGGCTTTGTCGCGACGAGATCTTCAAAACTAGACCCCATGTCGACATGTTTCGAGAACTTTTTTTCTCCATTCATAATTGCCACATTTTTAGACTTACTTGTCGTATTATTAGCCACTTACTTGTCCGAAAAAATAACTTAATTGCCATTTTTTTCGATGTGAACCATGTGCCGCATGTATCCATATTGCAACACACAGCAGCGTGAGCTAGAAGAATATACAGATGGGGTCACAAAAATATGCATTACATGCAAAGCGTCACACAGAAAATCGATAAAAAAATGTCACACACAAAACATGTGTTGGCAGACCTTATTCACTAGCTAAATGCATCTGGTTAGTACTAGTACTACTAGTAGTTGTTTCAAATTACATAGTTGCCAATTTTATAAAAACTTAGTTGTCAAGATGCTAGTTTAGCTATGCCGAGTTGTCATATTTTACAAACGATGACCAAAAAAGATTTTTTTTGTGGTCACCAGTTTTAAATAAGTTGAGTTGTCATATTTTTGCGTATAATCGCCTAACAAAGTTGTTTGTGCTTGCCATTTTAATTATGTCGAGATGTCATATTTATACATAATTTCCAAAAATTTGACGATTAAGTTATTTTTTATCAGATAAGTAAGTACTTACTAATATGACAAGTAAGTGCAAAAAATATGGTAAGTATGAGCAAAAAAAAAGTTGTCAAAACATATCAACATGGGATCTAGTTTTAAAGATTTCATCGAAACAAAGTCAACAGCGAAAACGGATCATCGATTGAATTAACGCTTTAAGAGATAAAAGTTTTTAAATTTCAATCATTTAAAACAAATTTGATGACATCATTGCATGCATGCATGGGAAAGAAGGCACACAAGCCGCCGCATCGGATGTCCAGGTGCGGCGCTTCTACATAGAATTTCCCAAAATTAAAATCCACAAAGTGACATTACTATGCAAAAATTAAAATTATACCAACACATGGGATTAAGGTCCAAGAAAAATAAAATGAAAAATAGGATGCACCAGCCGGGAATCGAACCCGGGTCTGTACCGTGGCAGGGTACTATTCTACCACTAGACCACTGGTGCTTCTATAATGGTCTATTAAACCAGGGAGCTCTCCTAATCTTGATTAGTGCGACTGCTTTGAAAGAGTTAATTACATAAATGCATCACAATTAGAGACGGGTTAATGGATTGAGTATCGATTCTGGTTCTAGTTGTCACGCATTGCCCTGGTGTTTGTTTGACCACATTCTGAGAAAAACTAACCGGTGGGGGGCATAAAACAAAACAACCATGCAGAAATCAGTCTCTACAAATTTGTTTGCCCACGGTCATAAAACATCTCATTTCTATGCTCACTCTTAGTAGTGGCAAGTTTGAGATGATGTATCCACTGAACTTGGACGCTAGCTGAATCTAGTTTAGTTCACGCGTGTGTGTGTCGGATGAAGGCCGCAAATCGGCCTCAACGAGAACCAAGCCAAATATGTGATCATGGACCGGTGGGTGTTGTGTAAAACCAACCTTGAGCTGTGAAGCAGAAGCACAAACTTAGAGCAAGCGATACCATGTCTTAGATAATATAGTATGGATGGATCATGCATGTGGTCAGTTTGCTTGCGCTCTGTTATTCATTGTTGTGGCAGTGAACCAGAGTGTCATGTACCAGTGCATCTTATCTGGCTTTACTGCCACAACTATAGTGTGGACTGAACTGAAGCATTCTATAATACATAATTTCAGTGTGATCGGAGAGATTATATTGTTAAAAAAATTCAAAAGGTCAAAATGCATATTGTTAATAAAATTCAGAAGGTCACAATGCATATGATCTCCACATACTTTAGAACATGAATGTGAGTTTCTGTTGCCAAAGGGAAACATGAATTCAGAAGGCAAAAATGTTGCAGTCTGTCAGACAACCACAACCACACGGCCACCCTGTAGAGGCATGGAAGTGTTAAAAGATAAGCTGAACTAGTCTTCCATAGAGCATTCAAGAAATCTTGCTCTGAATTCCACAACTAGATTGCAATTAAAAATATTATCACACTACTTTCTTTTTACCACAGTAGACAAACCACATACTGTTTTCTCAAAGTCAAAGGTGCAGAGTTCCCATTTATCTGGCTACTAACTGAAATTGAAGTGCCATGTTGCAGCCGAATAACTTCTTCCGCCTATCTTACTCAGTCTCTAGGCAGTAGAGGCAAGGGATCACCTCTGGCCATGGCACTAATCGGAGACATGATTTTCTGGATAATGTGTTCAAGCTCTTAAGTTAGCAATCAATAATCTTTCATGGAGCATCTGAGTTACCAGCTTCAAGTAAAACAGATCTTGTGCGCGCTCTAATATATTTTTTGCTCAAGCTCTTAATTTAGCAATCAATAATCTTCCATGGAGCATCTGACTTACCAGCTTAAAGTAACACAGATCTTGTGCGCGCTGTAATATATTTTTTGCGCGAAATAAAGCATCAGTTGCTATTTTTCTGGCTACCACCATGAGACTGACTGAATGCAAGAGTTGTGCTGCAAAGGAAGAACCTTTTTCTCCCATCTTACTCGTGTGTCACCTGTGGTCTTTCAAATAGTTGAAGCAAAGGAGCACCTCTGTTTTTAAGGTGTCGATCTGTCTAGCTAAAAAGAGTTTGAAAGCAAAAAACAAAAAGAATTGTGGAGTCTGTCAGACAACCTCTGGGCCACCCTGCACCAGTGTGAGCTGGACAGGAACGATCCTCTACAGCCGTCAGATGACACCCATCAGGTGAATGCTGGCAGTTAATCACGCTCTGGCCTAGAGGTGAGAATGCATCAACCAGACTGAAGTGCTTGCCTCCTTATTGGTAAAGGATGCAGCGGTACGAGCCTATAGAACAGATCCTGTTCAAGTAAGGTCGTGCTGAGTTAAGCGGCGCCTAGCCTTATAAACCGGTTTAGCATCGCCTAAACTAGCGAGGTGGGACTAATTAGGTAGCAGCGCCTCCTCTGTCCTCAGTGAGAGCATGGACGTGCGAGTCCTAGTTCAGCCCAGGAATGTATTTCTTGCCTTTTATTACATTGCCTTTTCAATTTGGTTACGTCATTTTTCCTTTATTTTTTCCTAAATTAAATTACAGACGGCCATTAGAGAAGTAGGAGGCACACTGATTAGGGAGGAGATTTTGTTTTTCCTTTTTGTGCAACAGATAAGACCGAAACCAGAGAAAAAAATGGATGTGGTTCAAGTACTTTTCAGAACATCACCGAGCATATGGATTGTGTAACTAGTACTCCCTCCGTTCGTAAATATAAGACCTTTTAAAGATTTTTCCTTATGAACTACATACGAATGCATATAAACATTGTTTAGAATGTAGATTCAGCCATTTTACTTCATATGTAGTCTATAATGCAATTTCTAAAAGGCCTTATATTTAGGAACGGTTTTCCAGTACATGATACATGGATGAATGCAAAACTGCCAACCTGGACCTCTTTCTTATACAAACTGAAGCCAGGATGAGAAGGATCATTAGGACGGTTGATATATGTTAGATTTCTCGGCATCTATTTTTCTATCCATCTAAAGAAAGGGTATTGATCTCACACTCTGACAGCTAGATTGCCAGATATGGATGACGGATGAATGCATATCAGTGTTGCAAAAAAAAAACTGCCAGCCCAGACCTCTTCATATAGACGAGAAGACCGGAACCCACTTTGGAGCATGGTCTCGCTTTCAACCAATAAGTGAGGATGAACACGGGATGAGCAGAGGCGGTAGCGGTACTTAAACCAAGATCAGCAGTAAGGAATAATTGATTTCAAAAAAGAAAATAAAAATAGTAAGGAATAATTTCTCAGCAACTCTGTAACAGGCTAAGTCAGTCAGCTACTCCCTCTCTAAAGAAATATAAAAGCTTACAAAACATGTGAAGGAAGCAACTTTAGCTCGCCTGGGTCGTGAAGGCAGGGCGGCGTTCGAACGTCGATAACCTGATCGACAACGGAACAAAAATGCTAGACCTATAAAAACTTACAAAGGTTTACTTAACCTTCCAAACTAACCTCTTCTCTCCCCCCTGATTTTCGGTGGGGGTGGGGCCCCTCATCTCTCAATTACCAATCATAATCTTACACATCAATTTGTACGTAAAATCTTTACGTAAACTTTGTAGGTGTAGCATTACTCACAACGGAATGCTGATCGATAACCTGATGGGTGTGGAGCAAGTATGTGCATCTGAACAGATGGCTCCCAAGCACTGCTGACTCAAAATGCATACGACAGTGAAAAATGGTACAGACAAGTTTTTACAGAAAAACTAAGATGCACCAGCCGGGAATCGAACCCGGGTCTGTACCGTGGCAGGGTACTATTCTACCACTAGACCACTGGTGCTTTTAATGAGCTGTCAATCGAGGGAGCTCTCCTAATTAATCTTAATTAGTGCGACTGCTTTGAAAGAGTTAACACAGTTAGAGCTGAGTTAATGGGTTAAGTGTCGATTCTGGTTCCAGTTGTCACACATTGCCCTCGTGTTCGTTTGACCACAGTTTGGCAGAAAAACTAACCGGTGTAGCCCACTAGTAAGGAGTGATGTGGCAAATAAAAATCCACCATCATCTCTCTCTTTCTCCCGTTCGGCTTCCTCTCATGGCGCCACCGTCAGCCCACTCCTCCTTCTTCCTTTCCATGCCTAATGAAATTACAGTCGACCATCACAAAAGTAGCAGACACACTACCAGGTTTTAGAGAAATGGAAAACATAAATGCAAGGACAAAACTGAGAGAAAAACAGGCGTGTTGTAACTCTGAAACATGAACAGACAGAACATACACTAGTTTGGTGAACTACATTTGTTGCATTTATATCCTTTGCTCACCCAGCTGTTCATGGGATGAGTTTTTCATCGTTGAATTTCATCAGCCGTTAACTGGCATTCCCTCCTTTCCTAATTGACGCGCATTTATCTAGACACCCATGGATGTGTTTTAGTATGTAAAACCATGTGTATCTAAATGAATCTGCGTCAATTTAGAATAGGAATTAGTATATTTGATACTACTATCTGTTAAGATTAATATCCGCTGCTGCGATTGTAATCCACGCATGCATACACAGTCGAGAGCAGTAATGATGGTAGATATGTTTTCTACTTACTTGTCAATATCCGCTGATCAGCAGTAAGGAATAATAAATTTCAGAAAGGAAAAAGGCAGTAAGGAATAATTTATCAGCATCTCTCAAACAGGTAGTAAGGAATAAGTCGCTACAAAACATTTGAAGGAAGCAACTTTCAGCCCCCTTGGTTCGTGAAGGCAGGGCGACGACGAATGTCAATAACCTGATCAACAACAGAATGCTGCTCGTCGACGAATCCTGCAAGTATGTGCATCTGCTATCTATACAGGTTGCTCCGGAACACAGAAATTCAGGCTCAGTACCCTAAAAACAACAAATTGGGGAATCACAACTATACAGGTTACTCCGGAACACAGAAATTCAGGTTCAGTAATCCGGAACAAGATTTAGTTTATTTATAAAACAAGATTTAGTCACAATATTTTGTTGCTAGTTAAAAAATAACATCCCGTGAAACAAAACAATACATGCACCAGCCGGGAATCGAACCCGGGTCTGTACCGTGGCAGGGTACTATTCTACCACTAGACCACTGGTGCTTTGCTGGAGGAATTATTAATAAATATTTAAGTATTCTATCACTGGAAAACCAAAGAGCATTTGTGCACACAAGACACTACTTCGATCCACATAAATCATTCTAGTTCTGGGCACCTGTAGGAGAAGCCAACGTGTGATAAAGAAAGACAAAAAAAAATGACACTAGACTACTCTGACATGCCGCATAAATCAGCATGAACTAATTTAGAGAACATGCCAAGTAATGTCGACCACGACCACGAATTTGTCCACATGATAACGAGTAGACACAATCTGCTGCCGAAAAAAAGGAAGAACCAAATTAACAAATATAACTCCGTCTCCAGGTGAGATGGAAAATCAGTGATGGTCAAACAGACCACAAGACATTTGTTCTCTAGTTCTCTTCTAGGGAAAAAGGCAAAGCCCGCCTTTATAAATAAAGCCGAATAAATGGTGGAGTAGCCATACACATTGAAACAGAGGTCCAAAAGATACAGAGCATATGGCATTGGAGCACACACGCAGGCTCGGATCTAGATGCATGTCGAAGGACGCATCCAGATCTCTAGCAGTGGTGAGAGACTTTCCCTGCTAAGAAAATCCATAATTTTAGAAATACAGTCAAATCATACTCATGATCTGGTCGAATTCATGGTCGATCCTGCAGACAAAACAGGAAAATAAAGAGCTGATGATGTGGGTGATAAAACAAATTCAAGCAAGTAGCAAATTAAGCCCTTAATTCTGTGTGGGAGGGGGGGGGGGGGGGGCTGGGGGTTCAACGGATGACTGGTTGGTTGAAGATGCCCTTCAACCAAGTATGCTCTAGCAGAAAATCTTCTGGCCTGGGAATAAAAATAAACCGCTTAATTTATTTTAAAACCCTGCTCATCAGCCTCTAGCATAATTATTGAAGCAATTATGCTTTTCTATATTTATTTATTATACAGGTATTAATCCTATTCCTAGTTGGTTGATAGTAAGCTTCAGTAACCACAGACAGTAATACTTCAGTAACCACACAAGTTTTTCTCTGTTAGTTGCAAGAACAAAGGGTACCCTGAAGGCGCTCGCCACAGGTGGTGAGCAGGTTAGATGGCCTGGTTCACCGCAATCAGGACAAGAGCTAAAACTAAAGACATATAGATGCAAACCCTTTCTCCCTTACAAGACAGTGTCATAAAAAACAATTCAATCATGGCCAGGACCAATTCACCACAGCAAACTAGCCATAATGATTGATGATTCTTTGGGTCACTTATCCAAATGAAACTAAAATTCAACCACAGCGGTTCAGTTTCAAATAAAACAGTGCATATTCAGTTCCAAGTGGACTTGCCACACGTTCACGGAAAAATAGCTCATGTGCCAAACTTATCTTACATCATACATTTCACGGTTTAGCTGACAGCAAAATGGCTCTTGCAAATATCCGAGATGCAACATTTATTTGTCATCAAGCACAAAAGAGCTTGTTGTTATTTTTCATCAAGCAGAGAAGAACTTGTTATGCATACATAGATTAATGAGTTCAACTATGCAGCAGCGCCGCATGTTGGTGCTTCCATGCGGCGGCTCACATGCACATTGTATCTAAAATAGACGTAAAGATTCTCTCCAATGCTTTAAATTCAAAAAGTTTTATCTTTAAAACCGTTAATTCAATCGATGATCTGTTTTCACTGTTGGCTTTGTCGCGACAAGATCTCCGAAACTAGATCCCATGTCGACATGTTTCGATAAAAAAAAAAATTCTTCCGTAATTGCCACATTGTTCCACTCACTTGCTATATTATTAACCACTTAATTGCCCAATAAATAACTTCATTGCCATATTTTTTTATGTTGTTTCGTGTAAAGATTGTCGATGCTTATAAATGCAATCCCCAAAATGTTTTGATGTGTTTGTCATTTTTATTCTACTAAGTTGTCATGTGGTCTCACAAAGCTTATAGGTGCTTATAAAATCACAGTTCCCACATATATTTTTTGTGCTTGTCATTTTAATCCTACCTCGTTATCATATTGTCTCATACAACTTGTCAGTCATTGTCAAAACAATAGTCGTTACGATGTTTGTTCTATTTATCTGTTGAATTCTATCCTCGATTGTTATGTTGTGTCTAAATAAAAGGACATTTGATTGTTCTGAAACGTAGTTGTGGTAGTGTTTTATTGTGTCGGTCAGTTAAATTCTACTCAAATCTCATATAAGCTTGTCAGTTGTTATAAACACTATAGTTGTCGTATTATTTTGCAACGCTTGCCACTTAACCTATAACTAGTGGTCAGTTATTTTATAACGTTCATGCACCCCCACCACCTCATTACCACGAGTACTCTATGTAATGAAAAAAATAAACCACACATGCATGCTACATACTTTGTCATATAAAAAGATAGACCATGCATATATGCATGCTACAAGTATACATCTCAGAACTGCAAAAACAGGAGAGAGTAAATTACGTCTAGATTTTAAATATCTTTCCCTGCATGATAGAATATTCAGCACAAGCACAATAACCATGAATAAGGGAAACAGCTTAAAGCAGTAGTCGAATATGTATCATCCTGTGGAATTCATCCATGGCCAGAACCATCCTTGCCGCTCGACGGTGCACGCGGGGGTAGACGCGGCGTGGAGCTCTCTATTCTCTCTGCTACCCTACAGAAACTTACCAGGAAAGGAGGAAGAAGAGAGATGGAGGGGGAGAAGAGAGGTGGCAGCGGCAGGATAGGGAAGGAGAGGAACCCTAGGCCGAGGGGAAGGCTCGGACGCCCAGCTTATATGGGGGGGACCTCGACGTTTGTGCACGGCGTCAACTTCCTCTCTCTCTCGGCCTGACGGAAAGGTGCGCAGGGGGGTGTAGACGCCGTCAGGAAGAAGTGCGAACGGGCATGGGCCTCACACGCGGGGAGGAAGGGAAAGGAGCGCCAGAGGAAGCCCACTGGCGCCAAATATAAGAAAGACCCCAGTGGCCTTTCCAAATAAAGAAAAACCAGAAGGGAAAAGAAATAAAGCAAGCAAACTGGTGGGAATAAATTCAAAAGGAAATATCCCCTGGTCATAGAAAAATATGACCTAAATAATAAAAATAAGATCAAGATTTTTAGAAGCAAATAATATTTCACAAAACAGAATTAATGCCTCTGTTTTGTTATCATTGCACCTCCTTAAAACACTCTTAAAAACCACCAAGCTAGCACAACTACACACTCACATTAATCCCTAAACAAAAGACATTTTTAAAGCAGAGATAATAAGGTGGAATTTTGAACTTGAGAATGAAGAGAGAAAAGGGTTTGCAAGTAAATAGAGGGTGTTGAAAACTATGACAAACACCACTACTCTTAGTACTCCAACACATGACATCATAGCAGCACCTCATCACATATATAAGATCACATGCATCACAAGATAGCTAACCACAAGATCACCACCTACATTTAGTACTAACACCACAAGAAATCATAGTGCAACAACACAAGATAAGGGCATGCAATGATATGCTATGCATGCATGCATGAGAAGGAAATAGTAAGGAACACACATGAAATCATGGTACCAACTTTAACATCATAATCTCTGACAAGGTGGACCCACATGCAATAGGTTCCAAAAAGGGAAAGTATTATACTTGGGACACTAGAAAAGGCTCCTTACAGGCCGAGACTAAAGCTTCGAGGGCGGCATTGAGAATTGAGACGATGTGGCCGGGCCTTTAGTTCCGGCCCAGAGACAGGCCGGGACTAAAGGGACCCGGCCAAAGGCCACAACCATCCTCCCCATCCTGCAAAAGGAGTCCGATCGACTCCCTGCTTTCAGACTGATTGCCGGCTCATTCAACGTTTCTTCTTCAGATCGGGTATGCCCCGACCATCAGGTTGAATTTATCCATAGCACCAGCAACCATACCCTACGCATCTAGCAAAACAAAAGAAACAGAGGACTGGCTGATGCTATGGACAAATTCAATCAGAGGATCGGCTCCCTGCTTCTGCGCGCGCCTTGGTGCGCTCTCGCCGGGACGAGGGTCCGTGCGTGCAGGGGCGACAGCGCCTAGTTGCGTCATGCTGAGTTGGTTAGGGTTTGCCGGAGGGGTGCTGCTGTACATATATACGGCGCCGCTCGCGTATCAGGCCATGTCTTGGACCGACGGCCCAACGGCTCACGCGTGCTGCTGGTTTAACGTCTTGTTGGCGTGCTCCCTGCCCATTGAAGCTAGTACGGTTTTCCCTTTTGTAAGGGAAACCTTAATTTTATTTGCCTAAAAAAATGAAAAACTAATTTTATTTTCCACAGAAATGAACAATACTATTTCTTCATACTCACACAGCACAACCCTTGAAAGAAGCTGATCTATTCTTCTTCTTTTTTTGGGAAGAAAGCATCTAATTTATCCCAAGAAGGTGATTGGATCTAACATATTTCAAATTCTGAGCAAATAAGATAATTCTCCATGGATGACAATTCCACTGAAAAAAAAAATGATGACTATGTCAGAAGTTAACAAAGCGGACCAACTTCAGTTTTACTCAAATGACAGCAACCGTAGAGGTTGAAAAATTCAGTATGGCGCCTAGATGATAAACCTGACAGCACCTAAACAGCTGCAAAATCACGAATTAACCGCAGTAATCCAAACTACAAAGAGCTTAATTTTAAATGAGAGGTTGTGCCTGCAGATTTAGGAAGTATCAGATTCAGACTGCAAAAAATTGAGAACACGTTGAACAATAAAACAGAGGACAGCAACGTCCCTATTTCTTCAGAGGCACAAGCAGCAGCACTCTTACAGAGATTGTAACATGGTACTGCTAACTACGTACAGAATGCAGCCACCAATCAGTTTATGAAACGAGCAAGGATGACGCCTAGGCTGAGGTGAACTTGGTGACGGCCTTGGTGCCCTCGGAGACGGCGTGCTTGGCGAGCTCGCCGGGGAGGACGAGGCGGACGGAGGTCTGGATCTCCCGGGACGTGATGGTGGGCTTCTTGTTTGTCTTACTGTAGTTTGAATTTGTAGGTGAAACTGTGAAACATGTTAAATGTATGCTATATCTATATACTTAATTATCTAGAGAGGGAGAAAATGTGGCACACGCAGAATCAGCGCCTCTGCCGCCGCTAGCTGTTGTCGCAGTAGCAAATAAGCGAGAGAGAGGGAGAGAAGGAGAAAATGTGACGCACGCAGAACCAGCGCCTCTATCACCTAGAAGCTCGTCGGCGACGCCTAAAAATCGATCTTTTTTAAAGGGGAATATATTAATATCGCGAAGATAGCAATTACGCTCAGCCTCTGCACCTACAAGATGTCGTCGAGACATCCAGGATCCAGACAGCCAAAGAGAAAATGAAAAGAAATGAAAGAAATGAAAAAATAAAAGTCCCACCACAACGATCAACTCCTCTCAACAGCAGCACTCATACCACCACCAAATACAACATTCAGGAAACATAACAATTCTCCAAAAGCAACGCCTTCAAGAAGGGAGCGATGCACACGCGCCGTCGTTGTCCGATCAAAGATCTTAGGTTTTCACCCTGGAGAGAGTCTGCGCTCCCAAAACAATTCCTTCAACAAGATAATTGCCAGGCACAACCAATGTAGGCCAGACATTCGGTTTTCATCCTAAAAGTCACGACTCGGCACCCCGACGAGTACCATGAAGATGAAATCCTCCACTGTTGTCGTCCCACAAATCATTGCTACTCTTGAAAGTCATCTAACACTTGGTTGTCTCCATCGCCTGCAAGACTCCCCCCGTGTAACTGATCCTCCGATCTCGACCACCATGACTTTCCCTGTTGTTGTCTCCACCATGAAAATCGAGAAGCCGACATGTCCCAAGGTGTCATCAGTCAACAGAGTTTCACGCCACGTCCTCAGAACCTTGTAGGCTGATATGGACGTACACGACCGGAATCTAACCGATCTAGATATCCTAAGCAAATTCTCCGGCGACTGTTCTGGAACACGTCGATTGCCAGATCAAAGAGGACCGGTCAAGCAGGACATTGTCGTGATGCAAGAAAGCACGAGGACCACAACTCGGACTAGATGACGGATCATGAGATCTGCCAAACCAGCCACAAACCTACCGACCACCTCCGCGTAGGAGGAAATCACCACCACCCTCATGATGGGTGGTAGAACTGGGGAACCATCAAGAACCGTCGGTGCAGCCGATGAGAGCAGATTGTGATGGCAGCAGCCGCCTTTATCGAGCCGACGCCGCCACCTCCTGCCTTCCCCCGCCAAATGTAGCAGGCCTCCCAACGTGCCTCGTCCGCCACTGCCCGCCATCACCGCCGCCATGGACCAAGATTGGACCGCCGTCGCCTCAGATCTCGGACGTAGCGGAGAGGTCTGTCGCTGCCGCGCCATAGGTCCTTTGTCCGGCGATGTTGCCCACAACGGAGGAGGGAGGGGAGGCCTGGGAGGACGAGGGCGAGGCCAGTGGTGGTGCCCGGTGCGGCCCGGCGACGGCTGCACGGGGTCGGGAGGGAGAGATTAGGTCTTTGGTTGTCAAGGGTGGTGGATTTCTGGCGCATGTCGTGGGAGGAAACGTGACGGGAGGAGAGGAGAGGTCGGCGACGATGGGGAGGAGCCGGCGACAACAGGGAGGGGAGCTGGTTGACGAGGGATTGAGGAAGGGCTGTGAGTGGGTGTGACAACAAGTGGGTGAGGCACTGGCGAGTGGGAGGGCATCTCGGGAAACTTGAAAAATATTGTAACATGATCAGATTTTGGTGAATCAATCAAGCTGCATGTTTGCATGTATGCATACGCCATACCAGCTCTTCAATGAGCCATGAACTCTGTTTGTGCCTAACTCCATGAATTGTGTGCAGATTGAGGAGAGCAATGAGATGGTCATGGAGGTTCTCCCGGTCGTTGACAAGAAGAGCAAGGATGCGGTTCATCCAATGCCCGAGGTGGTGTTGCCGCCCACCGCCGAGGAAGAACCCAAGACGCCAATGGTTGGCGACGACGAGCGCATGGAGGATCCCCCCAGCAGCAAGTGCCAAAACTACGGCCACTACCATGAGGAGGGTGGCCCAACTCACTTCTGCAAGGTCATCATTGCACCGAAGCTTGAGTGCATCCCCATGCCCGTGGACTTCACCAAGCATTTCGCCGTGGTGCCGATGGAGTTCAAGCTAAAGAACAACACCGGCTGCTCCTTGAGGGTGACGGTCAAACTGATGAACGGCATGGTGACCCTGGATCAGGGTTTGGCCACCTACACTGCCGTTCATGAGATCAATATCGGCTACATGGTGAGGTTCAAGCTCCTGACTCTCGACACTCTCAAGGTCATCATCTTCGACGACGATGGCATTGAGGTGGTCAACAAGTGTGGGAAGCACGACGAAGCTTTCGCCGCCAGGGACTAGGGTCGGGGCACTTCCTTCCTAAGTACTATCGAGTCTGCTTTAACTATGGTTTATGTGTTGAATTGTTTGAACTATCGTTGTGAACTATTCTGTTAAGTAGTTGAGGCTCTGTTTATGCTCTGCTCTGCTTATGATGTATGGTACATGGTTGTGCCTAAGTGTGTTGGTAACCTCACCAACTAGCCAAAGAGGTTACCAAACACCACGCGTTGCATACACTCAAACACCATGCCTTGGGTTTGTCCACCAACATGCAAGCAACCAAACACCAGGCAGTGTGGTTCAACCCATGCAACCAAGAGGGCATGCAGGCAACCAAATAACTTTGTAGATGGTGCATTTGAGGCTGTTTTTGCTCAACCAGACTAAGTTGAGAAAGCTATGCAATGCAACTATTGTAGACTAAAGGAACCAAACACACCATTGGTGAATTTGTCCTCGTGATCTAAGACCGACACCGACAACGAGGCCGATGATCTGCCACCCTCCATCCCGCCATCTGCAGCAGCAACATTGACTCGGGGTGGAAACCATGAGAGAAGTTTGTCCATAGCAGTTTCTTCTTTTTTACCAGTGAGCTAAAGCAGGGGTAGAAAGGACTTTTCAGGTTGCGCTTGACGGTGTTACTGATCAAATCTAACAGAAATGTCATTGAGGGAATAAAGTAAAGTTTAGGTGTCAGAAAAGGAAGAATTGGTTTGGGCCATTAAGGGAAGATTTAAAACATGGACCAAATAAGGAGTTCTCTCCCATTATAACGGTCGCTATTGAATCTTGAAGGATCGTTTTAAATCTTTGTAAGCAAACTTTTGTTAACGTATGTGTTTGAGGTTTCCCATTAACATAATTTTCCTGCTCTGCGAAGTTAAACTCATCCTAGAAATTTGTGGATGCCAGATGGGCAATCAAGGGATATGATGCTCGGACATGGAACATTTTCAGGAAGCCCCTCTAAAATGTCCAAATCATACTCGGAGGTGCCCCTCTCTCCCCTAAATTCTCCCACTCACCACTTCGTCTCCCGTTTGCCAAACTCTCGAACCCACCAAGATAGGATTTAAGAATAGATCTAGGTCACGTTCTCACCACCGCCCGGCGGCGGCGGAATGAGCGGCGATGCAGAGGACCAGAACCAAACCAGCGACAACGCTCGGCTGGATCCGACCATCCTCGACCACCGGCGCCATTCCCCTTCCCGTGTCTTACCATCATGACATGGCTTCCAGGAAATGGCTTCGTTGCCGATCCCCGACGAGCTCGTCCAGGAGATCCTCCTTCGGCTGCCCACGCTAGCCGATCTAGTACGCGCCTCTGCCTCCTGCCCCTCCTTCCGCCTGCTCATCTCTTGCCACTCCTTCCTCCGGCGCTTACGCAAGCTCCACACCCCGCCCCTCCTCGGCTTCCTCCGTCCCTCTAGAAAATTCTGCCTTCCCCTTCAGCGTCCGCAGCCAGCGCCGCCGACATCTCCTTCTCCTTCCTTCCTGGTCTGACCCGCGAATGGAAGGTCCAGGACGTTCGCGATGGCCGCATACTCCTCAACAGATCTCGCTTCTATAATCGTTCCCTGGTGGTTTGTGACCCCTTGTACCAGCGATACCTCCTGCTTCCCCCAATCCCTAAATTCGAGGGTTGGGTTCCTAATTCCACAAACAATCCACACTGCAAAGGATGGAAATCCTTCCTTGGTGGCGACCAAGATGCCACGAAAGAAACATCGTTCATGGTGATCTCGATTGTAAGACGCGGAAATAAGCATGCCGCTTTTGTCTTCTCTTCTCGTATGGGACAATGGCGAGCTAGTATATGGACTGCAGGGTTTGGTTTCTTCTTCAGGCTCTGGTATGCCAATGGCTGCTTCTATGGGGTGACAAAATGCAGGGAAAATTTGCTAGCTCTTGACACCCGGACGATGGAGTTCTCACTTTCTGACCTCCCACCCGAAGCCCGAGGTTTTGTGCAACAAGACGTGGGTCCTTTCAAACAATGCGTGAATATAGCCATTGTGGAGGCAGGGGAAAGCATCACTGGGATGTTTGTGCTTCTAAATGACACATCTAACATCAGTTATCTAATTAGGCGAAACAATGGTGGGAGTTCCAACGAGTGGCAGTTGAAGAAGACAATCCCACTGGATTCTTCTAGGTGTCTTCTCATGAGTTCAACAGGGAGGCACTTGCTTCTACTTCACATGATAAGAGCAGAAGCTTTCACGTTGGATATCAAAACATTCCAACTAGAGAAAGTGTTCACTGATGTCGTTTCGCCGTATGTATATAGAAACTTCCCACCATCATTGTTGTCATCACCGACAATATCAAGCGGTAAAATTTCTGTTCTATCCAAGTTATGCCTTGCTTTCATAGGTATCATACAACTTGTCAGATGCTTCATAGTCCATTACTTTGAATGGTTACTCTTGCATACACTATTTGGTATTCCCTCTGTCCCACAATATAAGATGTTTTTTCAAGCTAAAACAGCTTGCAAAAACATCTTACATTGTGAGATGGAGGGAGTAGTATTTTAACTTTTTCGTGCTTGTGGCAAGACCTACAAGTTAGGAGAATAATTATGATATATTTGTGTTGCTGTTCTAGTTGTCATTTTAGGGACAAGTAAAAAAAGTATCTTGCCTACTATAAGTAGGCTGGAGGCCTTGTGGACTCGTAAAAACAACTAGATGGCAACAATCTATTTGGATTAATATATTTTTTGGTCAAACTAATAGATGACGAATACAAGTTTAAATCAAGTTCAACCTTGGATTGTTCATGTCAAGTATGCATTATCTTGTTTTCTCATTTCATGATATAAGGAGGCGAAGAGGTCCTTTTTCTGGTTCATCCTTACACCTATAAACTTATCTCAGGATGTTGGTTTGACATAGATCTGCATAACTAATATAGTAGCAAATACCCCGCAAAAATGGTAGCATATAAGAGGTGGAGTTGCTACTACCGCTAATGCACCTCCTATATATGTTGTGAGAAAAATTTGAGGTGGCGATCTTGATTAATCCCTCGGTCTGGAATTAGTTGTTGCTCAAATGGATGTATCTAGCACTTAAAAACGTCTAGATACATCAATTTGAGTGACAACTAATTTCGGACGGAGGAAGTATTATTTTGTTCCATGGACTTGCCATTCAAATAGCAAGAACGGTTTGTCATTTGTGCTCAGGAACCATTTGATTTGAAATCAGTTGGGCATCTATGTTTGGTTTGGCAGCATGTTTCTCTGTCTCCGGCACTTGCCAAATGCAAGCAATCAGTTTTTCTAGGATGAAAGATCACACACAGTTTGTTGAGTGTCTCTTTGTGAGGCTCCTTAGAAAAAAAAATTGAGTGAGAAATTTGGTAACTACTCCCTGTGTAAACTAATGTAAGAAGTCAAACCTGTCTTCTATTAGTGCACAGAGGTTGTACTAACTTAACTTGTGAAGTCCCGCAACAGGAAGCACTGTTCCTCTACAAATATTATTAAATTCTTTTAGGATTAGTTTCTACATTCCTTTTTTCCTTATGTATATTCAAACTTGGACTGTTAATTACACTGGACAACACATAACAGACAATGTTTGGGACTTCATGGTCAATAAACCAATTTTAACATGGGTAACAAGAGTTCCAAATGTTATTTTCCTATGTTCTCTGCTTCTTCCCATGTTTTTCTCTGCAAGCAATTTACCAAGTGTTGCCTGTCTTTTGGTACCTCTTTGCTCACAAGCTTTCGAATGTCTGCAACTTGAATACTCCTAATTTTGAGATACTGGGCAGGTGGTGAGAACGAGGCCGAGAAGATGCTGGGACAAGTCTGCACTGCAAGCTCAAGCGCATAGTCTCCAGGGTTAAAATAGCACTGAGACGAATGCAAGAGATCTGTTGATGATAAGATGGTAACGAGGTTGTTATGCAACTCGGTAATTGACCACTGAGTTGGTCTGCTTTTGCCATTTGGTCTTTAATATGGCCATCCAGAAGGATAAAATAGAACTTGGAGTATTTTATGGTGTGTTCCGGTCTGACAAGATTGATGCATTTGTTTGCTGGATAAGGTAGCGACATTAGTAATGATCTATTAAAAGTCATACTTGCCGTGATTATCTACTCTTCATTTACAGTCATTTTATATTTTTCAATATGGCAGTGAAGGGAACCAAAGTTAGACCAGATGAGATGATAATATAACCTCTTAACATGAATTAGGTTCCGTTAGGATTCACGTATTCGTGTTTGCAATTATTTTTATCTGTTTGTTTATCAATCGGCATTGCAAATTATCGAGAAAGGCTTTCGCCCCGTTTTATATATAAAGCAACGACCGATCACAACTCTAATACAAACGCACGCCACTACAACACACATACACACCCAAGGTTGGAATATAGGCGCTGAGTGCAGCAACACTACCCCTAGTACTACAAGAGCAACTAGAGTTCTCAACCGCGAATACGCCACCGTGAAGAGATGAAGCCACATATGACGAACCATGTGCTCCAAGACGGTGCCTTCAGGAAGGTTATGACACGAGAATGCCGCCACCGCCCGATCTGAGGATCAGAGTTTTTCCTGGAGCAACGCGACGAGCAATGAAAGCCGCGACAACGTCTTCAAGAAGGGAACGAGCTACGCCACCGCCGGTCCATCCGAAGATAGAGCAGGTTTTCACCCGAGACAACACTCACCGCCACCGAACGTCACACCCAGGCTACCACGCCGCCCACACGACCATGGCCACCGGGCAGCACCAAGCACGGCTCCGCCCAAGAGCACCGCGCTACCACCACCAGAGCCGCCACCCCGGCATCCAAGACCTTGCCACCACCTCGCACGAGACCCGACACACCCAAGCCAAAGAGA
The DNA here is from genome assembly GCF_904849725.1 of Hordeum vulgare subsp. vulgare. Classification (NCBI taxonomy): domain Eukaryota; kingdom Viridiplantae; phylum Streptophyta; class Magnoliopsida; order Poales; family Poaceae; genus Hordeum; species Hordeum vulgare. The sequence goes on from NC_058523.1 coordinate 15,777,107, forward strand.
CGGGCGAAAAGGTCGGACCTTTCGCACCCCTGGGAGACCCCCAGCGTTGAGACCCAATAGGCCGGCCAACGCTGGCCTTCATCGACCCATCTTGTAGCCCCAAGCGCGAGACGAGCTCGATCTTGCTCCACCGTGCGCGAGACGAGGTCAGTCCCGCTGCACCGTGCGTGAGACGATCTCGGTCCTGCTGCATGGGGCGCGAGACGAGCGATGAACCGCAACTGGGAGAGGGCCAACCCTTTGATGAAAGTAGCGCCCGGGCGACGCAGAAATGGGACGAAGGTCAAAACGGTCTGCATGCAGACGAGCCGACGCCGGAGAAGCCGGCTGCCGTTGCAGGCAAAGCCGCCAAGCCATCACGAAGCACCCACGACACCGGGAGGCACCACGCCGGATCTCCCCGCGTTGCCGCCCAAGACCGGAGCAACGGCCAAGCCCGGCCGCTGCCCTCCCCGCGTTGCCCGACTAGCTCCAAGCGCCGGAGCCACCGTCGATGCACCACCTTTGCCAGGCGTTGCTGACCGACCCATCCAGCCGAGCCGCCGGGATAAGATAGCCGCCGCCACAGCCGATCCGCCACCACCACAATACAAGTGCCTTCACCCCTAGGCCACCAACCGCATCACCACCACCAAAGCACCATCCACCGGATCTGGGTAGGGGAACAGGGCAGGAGGCCAGGTCGGCCGCCAGCTCGCCCCAGGACCGGATCCCCGAGCCGCGCCGGATGGAGGGAGGGGGCGGCGCGGGGTCATCGGGCGCCGGGGGGAGGGAGGGAGGCGGGGCAGGGACGGCCCGACGCGACGCCCGACGCCATCGGGTAGAGGTGAGGCACCCCGCGAAGCCCCCTATCTGTGCACGCGAGAAAGTCGCCACGCGGCCTTCGGCCGGCGACGCCCCCGACGGCGGCGAGGGGGGAGGGACAAAGGAGAGGGGGCGGGGCGCTAGGGTTCCTCCCGGGCGCCCCCGCGGGAGCACCTCGGGGAGGGAGAGTGGAGAAAAGGGCATTGCAAATTACAAATGAGCCTTTTCTTCATTTCAGATTTTCTCATTATATGTAGTTGGGACTTGGGATTTATCTTCTGTTCCTTTGATCTTGGCAATGATCGGTTCATTTGCCAAATAAGGTAAGCAAAAGGATCAGTATGCTAACCTGAATCTTGGAGACGGCTTCACAATGGGCTTGCCCTGGCAAAACCACAAGATGTATTGCCAACTTCATGTCCTGGATAGGATGTACAGTGAACCAGAACAGTAATGCGGCTTCACCTCGCCATCCACGGGTAGATTGTTCAGCAACAACAAAATCGAACCAGAACTTGGGTTGAGCATTCAAGGACAGCGACACTGTTGTGTAACAATGACAAGGCACATTGTTTTTGGTTGACTCGGGGCATCCACAATATAGTGTTTTGCTGCCTCTAAAGACCGCCTTTAAGACTTTAAAGCCGGCGCCATACACCGCACATCCAGCCTCTAAGCTAAAAAACGTTGGAGTCGCCTCCATTGCTAAGAGGCTGCCTCCAAGCTTCTTCTTTGATTTAAAAAATACAGTGCCCCTACTTGTCATCCTGGTGGCCTCGGAGCTCATCTAGGTGAGTTGATGAAAGAAAAATATATATTATATTACGTCTGGGATAAATGCTTAAAGGCTGCAGCATCTTTATACATTATGGGGTTTTGAGCAAAATTTAGAGGCAAGCATGTGGGTCCCACATTAGAGGCACTGCTGCCTCCATACATTGTGGATGCTCTCATCGGGCGTGACGAAAAAGGCGTGGAGTTGGTCTTGTTTCAGTCAGCTGGCCAAGAGATACATACACTAGTAGAAAACATGGCATTTGTCCCGGTTCGTAAGGGCCATTAGTCCCGGTTCTTGAACCGGGACTAATAGGTCGTTACTAATGCCTCCCCCCTTTAGTCCCGGTTCTTACACGAACCGGGACAAATGGGTATCCACGTGTCTGCTGCGGGCAGCCCAGGCAGGGGGGCCTTTGGTCCTGGTTGGTGACATAAACCGGGACCAAAAGACATCCACACGTCAGAAACTGGCTGCAGCTGAGGTTTTTTTTTTAAAGTGGCTGGTTTAGGGGTTTTGGGCGTTAATTTAGGTTGTTATTAGCTAGCTAATAGAGAGAAGTGTCCTCTCTTATCTTCGTGCTTGGTTTACCAACGCTACTACTATGTTCATTTCACCCGCTGATATATAATAACTCTTCATGCTCGCATCATACATCATCATATATAATAACAAGTCCTACTAATCATGCATCATCATACATCATAATAACAAGGAGCATCCATGAGCATGCACAAAATTTCATCAGGCACACCACCATCATACTTAAAAGTGCAGTAGCAGTTCAACACTATCGTACTTAAAAGGTTTATACTATAAAGATTAAAGCCATCAGGTTCTTAAGATATTTACTCCTGCTTCTTCACCTTCTCCTTCATCATCTTGATGCGCTTAGAGAGGTGAAGCCCCATGCCAGGCTGTGGGATGTACTCCTTACCACAATTGGCATGGCCCTGTCGCCCAGCTGTGGGACATCCATCGTGAGGCCATCGTCGCTGCTACTTTTGCTGTCGCCAGAGTTGCTGCTACTTTTGCTGCCAGAGTCGCTGCTGCCGTAGACATAGCACCTGTCACAGTACTCGCTGCTCCTGCTCCCATTGCCTTGCCAAATGCAAAAAAGTTTTTTTTTAAAATGGGTGTGAGAGATAGACTAATGGAAAGGAAGAAGAGACAGAGCGTACCGGCATCGTCGTCGTCCTGGTAGCGCCTCCGACACATAGTCGTGTCAAACACCTTCACAACGTACGTGGCGTTGCCGTCGTACCTGAAGACAAGGAAGTACCCGATCCCCAGGTCATAGGCACGGATGAACTGCTTCCAGCCACGATCTAGGTACATGCGGCCATCGGCGTCGAACACCACCTCCACGTCCCACAGCTTGCGAAGCCCGTTGCAGGCCTGCCTCAGCTTCATGTTCTGTGGCCGATGGCCGTCCAGCATCTTCACAAAATTGTGCGGCAGCACCAGCCTGGAGGATTTCTCAAGTATAACCGTGAAGAACTCCATCTCTGAAAAGCAGCAGAAGAGACCAATTACTACCCTTTACAACATTGTCATACAACATTTACCGCAACATGATCATTAGTATTAGGGAGGACCTAATTAAATACCCTATTTAAGGTAAAATAGCATAAAACAATATAGACCCTGACTCGAGGTCGGAGGGGGGTCGGTGACGGGGACGACGGCGCGGATGATGGAGGGGGGCTCCTAGATTTCTGCATAGTGCTCTCTAATTTTAGCATTCAAAGTAGGAGTACTTTTCCAATTTGAACATTCAATAAGCAAAAACAAATCGTAAAATAAAGTAGTATTTAAATTAGCATGCATTCAATTATAAACAAGACTACATCATCGATCTCTTGTGTCCGTACATCGTCGAATATTATCACTAATTAATACTCCTCGAATACTATCATACATAAAACATCATTAATACAGCTAGAACCGTAGCGCCCGATGGGTATCATTGCGGGCGGTGGACACCCAAAGAGAAGGAACCATCACAAGATCATAGCTCCAGTGAGATCCCTGAAGAACCTGCCCTCCAATGCAACCATGTAGCGAAACCATGTAGCGATGGACGTGCTCGTCCTCCTCGCTGACACGGTGACGTACCACCTCCGCGGTGTCCGGAAGCCTCGGCACCGTCACTGGCCCACGCGACCGCCACCAAACAAGGATCGGGTCAACAACGGGCTGCCTCCTCACCAACCTACGTCCCCCGGAAGGTAGCACCTCCCAATACCAGCCGGGCGGAGCCCAGTCCCGGACATGGCCCCTCTGATCAAGCAGGTGTCTCGAGTCGACGACGAGGATGCGGGATAGGCATCGTAAAATGAACTAAAAAAATAACAAAATCAATACGTTGAATGAAACTATTCTATGCTTTATTATATTTCATTTAAATGTTAAAATTATAAAGCATTTGATTTCCGTTTTAAGATACCCACAAAAATTAGCACTTTGGTTTTCACATTTGTTTTGAAGGAACTACACACATAACAAAAAAACCTGACAAGTATAAGACTAACCACTATTTCCAAAATCAATATACTTTCACGAGACCATTGCTAAGTAACCATGCATTAAAACTAGCACGGGTTGTTAACTAGTGGATATTAGTTTGAATCGTCCTTTGCATGTAATTAGATGCACGAATGAGAAAACTAGGGATGGTTGATAGAATATATTCACTGAACGGTCTAGAAACACCATATGAATTATTGGCCACTACACAAAGTGGTTGGGTATATCGGATAACAAACACATGCTGATGATCTATTCATAGCAAGAATGACGAACAATGAAGAACGTGAAACCATATAAACAAGGGAGAGATAAAAAGGTATATAAATGTAAAAAGTGGTTGATTGAATATTTTGCTATGTGTTGTTCAATGCACCGTGACCTCACATCTATTTATGATGTTGCTGGACTTCCCATAAAATGGAAGTATTCCAAATCCTTTAAACATTCTTTAAAAATTAACCGAACTCGGATTTAAGTATGGTTGAGACAACAATTTCATTTTTGGGTACCACAGTCCACATATGATCTCGGATGGAGGTGCGCTCAATTTCAAATTTATATATATGGGTCATACAAACAATTTTCTTGTTGAACCTTTTTTGATTTGAGGCCATACTTGTGCCAAATATCGCGCACAAAGAAGGCAACGACTCACGCTACCCATCAGACGTTGGTCATATGGGTATATTTTTGTTTGAAAAGGAGGTTAAGACCCCCGGTCTCTGCAAAAATACATATATGAAAAATGCAAACATACATGCATGAAATGAGCATTCTACAACTATATATGTATATAGAAATCAAATGTTACAAATCAAAAATTAAAAACAATAAAAAAAACAGAGCCATGGCGGCGAGGGCTCACATTGGGGGCGGCCGGGGCGACGGCGTGGGCGGCGAGGGCGACGGCGATGGCGGCGGGGGGCGGAGGGCGAGGGCGATGGTGACTGGCGACGGCTCGGGGGCGGCGGAGGGCGACGGCGGCGGGGGGCGGAGGGCGACGGGCGACGACGTGGGCTTGGAGGCGGAGGGCGACGGGCGACGGCGATGGGGCAGCCTGGCGGCGCCGTGGATGAGCTCGCGGCGTCGTCGGGCGTGGATGAGCTCGCGGCGCCGTCAAATCTGAAAATTTCCAAAGTGTTGGCTTATATAGCAGAAGCATTGGTCCCGGTTCGTGGCACCAACCGGGACTAAAGGGTTGCATTGGTCCCGGTTGGTGGCACCAACCGGTACCAAAGGCCTCTTTTCGGCAGCCCAAAGGGCGGAAAGCAGAGGCCTTTGGTCCCGGTTGGTGCCACCAACCGGGACTAAAGAGGGGCATTAGTCTCGGTTGGAGCCACCAACCGGGACTAAAGGCATGTGCCTGCCACAGCCGCGGTGCGGTTGGATGTTTAGTCCCACATCACCAAGCGAAGGGTTGTCGAGCCTGTTTATAAGCGAATTTTACTATTAAAGTTTGTAACAAAATTCTATATAATTTTAGTTTCAATAATACTAGAGGTTTATAAAAGCTTTTTAGTTGATTCCTTTATTTTAATTTTCCCAGTTTTTTTTGCTTTCTTTTTTGTTTCTAATTACTTATTTATTTTCTTTTACGACAATTCTTTTTGCTATTAAAGTTTGTAACAAAATTCTAATTACTTATTTATTTTCTTCTATGATAATTCTTTTTGCTTTTAATGTTTTGAACAAAATTCTATATAATTTTAGTACAAAGGCATTTTATTTGGTACAGATTTTAAGGCTGGGCCCCACGAGCACCTTTTAGTACTGGTTCGTGGCATGAACCGGTAAAAGAGTTTTTTAGTTGATTATTTTCGCAGCTATTTTTTAGTCCCACCTCGCCAAGCGAGAGGCACTCGCAACGGTTTATAAGCCCTGAGTGTAGAGACGATGAAGGGAGAAGCGCGGTGCTCACCTATCTGTTACAACATGCATTTCAAATGAACTATAAAAAGGTTGAAAGTTGGCATGGTATCATCATAATAGTTATGGAGAAAGTCTTCACTTTTTCTTCGCTTGTGTCCTTTCCTTATTGCGCCGTAACCATGGATAATCTTCATCATTTATCAGGATGCTTGGGTCAGCCTTGACTTTGAAGGGAGGAATTTCATGAAACTTTTCATAATCTTCGGACATGTCTGTCTTGCCCTCCACTCCCACGATGTCCCTTTTTCCTTAAAGAACTATGTGGCGCTTTGGCTCATCGTATGATGTATTCGCTTCCTTATTTTTTCTTTTTCTCGGTTTGGTAGACATGTCCTTCACATAGATAACATGTGTCACATCATTGGCTAGGACGAACGGTTCGTGAGTGTACCCAAGATTGTTCAGATCCACTTTTGTCATTCCGTACTGTGGGTCTACCTGTACCCCACCTCCTGACAGATTGACCCATTTGCACTTAAACAAAGGGACCTTAAAATCTACTCCGTAGTCAATTTCCCATATGTCCACTATGTAACCATAATATGTGTCCTTTCCCCTCTCGGTGGCTGCATCAAAGCGGACACCGCTGTTTTGGTTGGTGCTCTTTTGATCTTGGACGATCATGCAAAATGTATTCTCATTTATCTCGTATCCTTTCCAAATCGTAACAGTCGAAGATGGTCCCCTGGACAACGAGTACAACTCATCACAAACAGTGTTTTCATCTCTGAGACGTGTTTCCAACCAACTGCTGAAAGTCCTGATGTGTTCACATGTAATCCAGTCATCGCACTGCTCCGGGTGTTTGGAGGGCAGACTGTTCTTGTGTTCATCGACATAAGGGGTCACCAAGGTAGAGTTCTGTAGAACTGTGCAGTGTGCTTGAGACCAAGAATATCCGTCCCTGCATATTATTGTCTCCCCTCCAAGCGTGCCTTTTCCAGTCAGTCTCCCCTCATACCGCGATTTAGGGAGACCTATCTTCTTAAGGTAAGGAATGAAGTCAACACAAAACCCAATGACATCCTCTGTTTGATGGCCCATGGAGATGCTTCCTTCTGGCCTAGCGCGGTTACGGACATATTTCTCTAGGACTCCCATGAACCTCTCAAAGCTGTACATATTGTGTAGAAATACGGGGCCCAGAATAACAATCTCGTCAACTAGATGAACTAGGACGTGCGTCATGATATTGAAGAAGGATGGTGGGAACACCAGCTCGAAACTGACGAGACATTGCACCACATCACTCCTTAGCCTTGGTATGATTTCTGGATCGATCACCTTCTGAGAGATTGCATTGAGGAATGCACATAGCTTCACAATGTCTAATCAAACGTTTTCCGGTAGAAGCCCCCTCAATGCAACCGGAAGCAGTTGCGTCATAATCACGTGGCAGTCATGAGACTTTAGGTTCTGAAACTTTTTCTCTGCCATATTTATTATTCCCTTTATATTCGACGAGAAGCCAGTCGGGACCTTCATACTAAGCAGGCATTCAAAGAAGATTTCCTTCTCTTCTTTGGTAAGAGCATAGCTGGGAGGACCTTCATACTACTTTGGAGGCATGCCATCTTTTTCATGCAAACGTTGCAGGTCCTCCCGTGCCTCAGCTGTATCTTTTGTCTTCCCATACACGCCCAAGAAGCCTAGCAGGTTGACGCAAAGGTTCTTCTTCATGTGCATCACGTCTATCGAAGAGCGGACCTCTAGGTCTTTCCAGTAGGGTAGGTCCAAAAATATAGATTTCTTCTTCCACATGGGTGCGTGTCCCCCAGCGTCACTCGGAACAGCTGGTCCGCCGGGACCCTTTCCAAAGATTACGTGTAAATCATTGACCATAGCAAGTACGTGATCACCGGTACGCATGGCGGGCTTCTTCCGGTGATCTGCCTCGCCTTTGAAATGCTTGCCTTTCTTTCGACATTGATGGTTGGTCAGAAGAAATCGACGATGGCCCAGGTACACATTCTTGCTGCAGCTTCCCAGGTATATACTTTCGGTGTCAGCTAAACAGTGCGTGCGTGCGTGGTATCCCTTGTTTGTCTGTCCTGAAAGGTTACTGAGAGCGGGCCAATCGTTGATGGTTACAAACAGCAACGCGTGCAGGTTAAATTCCTCCTGTTTGTGCTCATCCCACGCACGTACACTGTTTCCATTCCACGGCTGTAAAAGTTCTTCAACTAATGGCCTTAGGTACACATCAATGTCGTTGCCGGGTTGCTTAGGGCCTTGGATGAGAACTGGCATCATAATGAACTTCCGCTTCATGCACATCCAAGGAGGAAAGTTATACATACATAGAGTCACAGGCCAGGTGCTGTGATTGTTGCTCTGCTCCCCGAAAGGATTAATGCCATCCGTGCTTAAATCAAACCATACGTTCCTTGGGTCACGTGCAAACTCAGCCCAGTACTCTCTCTCAATTTTTCTCCACTTCGACCCGTCAACGGGTGCTCTCAACTTCTCGTTCTTACGGTCCTCATTGTGCCATCGCATCAACTTGGCATGCTCTTTGTTTCTGAATAGTCATTTCAACCGTGGTATTATAGGAGCATACCACATCACCTTCGCACGAACTCTCTTCTTGCGGGGCTCGCCGTCAACATCACCAGGGTCATCTCGTCTAATCTTATACCGCAATGCACCGCATACCGGGCATGCGTTCAAATCCTCATACGCACCGCGGTAGAGGATGCAGTCATTAGGGCATGCATGTATATTCTGCACCTCCAATCCTAGAGGGCATACGACCTTCTTTGCTGCGTACGTACTGTCGGGCAATTCATTATCCTTTGGAAGCTTCTTCTTCAATATTTTCAGTAGCTTCTCAAATCCTTTGTCAGGCACAACATTCTCTGCCTTCTATTACAGCAATTCCAGTACGGTACCCAGCTTTGTGTTGCCATCTTCAAAATTGGGGTACAACTTTTTTTTGTGATCCTCTAACATGCGATCGAACTTCAGCTTCTCCTTTTGACTTTCGCGTTGCGTCCTTGCATCGACAATGACCTGGCGGAGATCATCATCGGGCACATCGTCTGGTTTCTCTTGATCTTCAGCAGCTTCCCCCGTTGCAGCATCATCGGGCACATCGTCTGGTTCCTCTTGATCTTCAGCAGCTCCCCCCGTTGCAGCATCACCGTATTCAGGGGGCACATACTTGTCATCGTCCTCTTCTTCTTCGCCGTCTTCAATCATAACCCCTATTTCTCTGTGCCTCGTCCAAACATTATAGTGTTGCATGAAACCCTTGTAAAGCAGGTGGGTGTGAAGGATTTTCCGGTCAGAGTAAGACTTCGTATTCCCACATTTACTGCATGGACAACACATAAAACCATTCTGCTTGTTTGCCTCAGCCACTTGGAGAAAAATATGCACGCCCTTAATGTACTCGGAGGTGTGTCTGTCACCATACATCCATTGCCGGTTCATCTGCGTGCATTACATATAATTATGTGTGTCAAAATTAAGAAACTCAGACAAATATCTATCTAAAGTAAGAAAATCAGACAAGTATCATAAAGAAGATAAGAACAAGAGGCTCACCACGATGGTGTCGGCGACGAGATCGGCGCGGGCGATCAACGGCGGTGAAAACGGGGACGGGGCGTGACGGACCCCTAAATCTAGACAAATCTCGGGAAAAATGAAGCTCCTAGGTCGAGCTTCGAGAGGAGAAAGCTTAACTAGTGTGGCTCGGGCATTTCATCGAACACCTCATGTGCATAGGAGGTGAGCTAGAGCACCAAAATGCCCTCCCCTCGCCGGCCAAAAAAACAGAGTGCTCTGCCGCGGCGATGGGTATATATAGGCAACTTATTTGTACCGGTTCGTGGCATGAACCGGGACTAAAGCCACCCCTTCTGTCCCGGTTAATGCCACGAACCGAGACCAATGTTTGTGGGCCAGCAGCGAGGACCATTGGTCCCTGTTCGTGGCTCGAACCGGGACAAACGGTTCTACACGAACCGGGACCAATGCCCACGAGGCCCCGGCCGCCCCCCTGGGCTCATGAACCGGGTCTAATACCCATATTGGTCCCGATTCTTGAAGAACCGGGACTAATGGACTGGTCAGGGCCGAACGATAGCCCTGTTTTCTACTAGTGATAGCCAGACAAGTTGGAAGCAGCCAGCAACAAACCAAGCTGGTATGCATGCATTTTTTTTCACAGAACAAACTTAAAGCAGAGTCGAATAAAATACATTGTATTTTCAGCAAAGTTTTAGGGAACTTCATACAAATGACATTCAGTTTGTTACATAAAAAGATAGCATTCAATTCATTACACAGTATGAAAAATTTACGGAAGTGGCAAATAAGCACACCGAAATAAGTAACAGTATAATCCAGAGGCTGAGTGCGCTAATTTAGAATCCAATGCCGTCAGTACCTTAGCCTCGTCCATCCTACAAATCACAGGAAAATTCGCAAGGAAGAGAGATCATCAGACAAATAGAATTCCAAATCCAATTTGTGGAAATATTATAACAGAGAGCCACTATCGATCAATTAAAGCAAATTAAGCTATAATGCAGCAATGTGTTTGTACAGTAAAGTGACCTTGTTCTTGTAGGAACCAGTGGAGAACAACTGAAAGACCGATGCTTATTTGTAAAGAATTAACCAAGCACACTGTTCGGGCTGCCTGTTAGCAGAAAATGGTGCACCTGAAACCAATTCCCTTTCATCTCTTTTGCAAAAAACATCTTGGAACAACAAATAAAATGAGCATTAGGTACTTGTATAACAAGAAGCTCAGTCTCAGAGGCATTTTCCTAAGTATGTCTCAAACAATAAAATTGACAATGTCGTTTTACCAACAAATGTAGAACTGAAAGACCGGCTTTGTGTACAGCGGGAAATAACCTGAGCAGGCTACTGTTGAGGTTGGTTATTCAGAAAGTAGAATAAAGAGGCAACGCACAATATTTGCAAGGAAAAAATTACTGTTGCATGAAATGTCGTCCAAAATTCATCAATTCTGTCATTCTAAAAGCACAAAAAATGCATCTAAAGAAAGCACACTGTATCACATGCAACAACCCAAAGGAGTTAATTAGCAAATAAGTGCTCTAACACTAGTGGGGACAGGGCCTATAGCCCCGGTCCGTAAGGGGCTTTAGTCCCGGTTCACCAACCGGGACTAAAGGGGCGGGACTAAAGGCCTAACCTTTAGTCCCGGCCCTATTTCAAGCCGGGACTAAAGGTGCTCCACGTGGACGCCTCGGAGCGCCCTGAGGGGCAGGCCCTTTAGTCCCGGTTCTTTACACGGACCGGGACTAAAGAGGGACAGGCCCTTTGTCCCAGTTCTTTACACAGACCGGGACTAAAGAGTTTCAGATTTTGTTTATTTTTGGGTTTTAGGGTTTTAGGGTTTAGGTGTTCGGGAGATTAACGTGATGCCTCGTTTGGTGTTCGGGAATTAGTTTTCATATAATTCTAAATAGAAATAATTATGCATATATATATAAGATTAACTTATCTTACAAGCGAGCATATATATACAATTATATGGAGATCTGAATTATCGGGACTAGAGCCCGTCTATTCGATTACATGGACGAACATCAGTAATGGCCCCTAGCTACACTAAATCGTCCTTTGTCATCTATAGCTTCCGTCCTCAGAAAGGTCGCAAGCTCCTCTGCAACAGCAATCGCGCGTTGCTCTGGTAGGACCTTCTCCCTCATGGCCGTGTACTATATAAGAAGAGGAGATGAATATGAATATCAATCATGATAACAAAGAATGACGGGTAAAAATAGAGGTGTGAATGTTCATTGCTTACGTCGAATCTGTGATCCTTGTGCTCAGAGGTAAACATGCGAATGGTCTCGCAAACATAGTATCCGCATAGATGCGTCCCCCGTGGCTGCTGGTCGCACTTTACGAGAATAGAATATATATAATCAAAATAATAATCTAGCATCATAAATGTATTGAAAATAGAAGTATATCATACTACTACTTACCTGAGCCGCTCTAAAAGTCAGCTTCTCAGGCTCGATACCGGAAGTCACGCACTTGAACCGCTTCCAAACCCTGCCCGACAAGGATAATGATTTGCTAAGTTCTTCATTAATTGATATATTAGAAAATCATCGAAAGAGACCGTTAGAGCGCAAGAATGATTGAAATTACCCTTGGAGCATGTCCTGCAGGCTTTGGAACTGTTCCAAGGGTCTCGATAATGGGTCAAAGGCATCAACTCTTCCCTTATCAATTTGAATGTCCAACAGAATCCAATGGAAGCTGCACATGTATATATATATATGTGTGTGTGTGTGTGTGTGTGTCAGTAACTTATCAATTACACTTATAAGTGAATGGAGACAACACACTAAAGACCCTCACCTGAAGTTGTATGAAAACAGTATGTGATCATAGAAATTTTGATCTGTTAGAAACCTTAGAAGGTTTTCCTCCGTCTCCTTGGGTTTATCAGTTAGCGTCGCTATATGTATTTTATCTGGGTCAATAAACCCAATATTTAGGATGTTCCTACTTTTATAATCCAGAATCTTCATTCTGCATAATAGAGTACAAGTTATATATAGACAATGAATTGAAATAACTAAACAAGTTATATGTAGACAACGAATTGAAAAACTTACAGACAATAGCAACTCATAAGCGATTTGTCGAGGGCGTCGCCATTGTACATCTGGAAGAGTTCATCAAAGTCGATATGGATTTCTTCGGGGCGGCCGTAGTACTCCCGTGGGACACTCACCACGATCATCGTTCTCCCATTCTTTGATTCACTTAAGTACCATGTATGCAAGTAACGCATATTTGTTGGGAGATCATCTTTGCTGACCAAAGGCGCTCCCATGACAAACTGTGGCTTAGGGGCTACCACAGCCTTGGGTAACCTGTCGTCTTGGGAAGCCAGAATGTCTTCAACCGGGATACCCCATTCAGCCGCCCACTTCTTTGCTAATTCCGAATCTTGCCCCTGCACCAGAGGGGGACATTCTGGGATAACACTCTGAGGGGTGGGATCGACTGTTTGGCCTGTTGTCCAAGCTGAGGAACGTCTGATTTTTTCTTGCTTGTAGTTGAACTTGATTTGGTCCCACTTGCACTTGCATGTGATCTGCTCTTTTTCAGTCATCAGGCTTATGGTGTAAGTCATACTGTGATGGAAGGGTCGTGAAGTATTTTGCAAATGCTATTTGCTTCTCGGTGTATTCCGAGCGGGGCTCGGGTTCCTTCTTTTTCATCTGCGCATCATGATGTTCCTTTGCTATCCTGGCGTTTTCCTCGGGGGTACGATCATAAGGTCTGATAGGAAGATTAGCATGAGGTACCTTTGGGAGGGGCGACAGTTTGCGCTTTGGGGGGCTCCGTCGCTTAGAAATCGTCGGCGGAGCGTTCTTGCTGGCACATTTCCGCTTAGTATCCGGAGCAGGCGGTGACGGAGACGGACGACCCAAGTCTGGCGGCGGTGATCGAGATGGACTCGTGTTGTGCTGGCCGACGTCATGTGGAGGGCTTGGAGGTGATGGAGGTGTAGGTGACCTGCGACGACTCGGAGGCGGTGTTGTCCTTGGGGCCAAGCCTGGAAGCTTGATGTAGTTCTTGTCCCATAGGATGACTCCACCCAGTACTTCTCCGAGTGTCCTCGCATCTTCGGGTCCAGCTATGTCGAGCTCCATATCATGAAACCCCGCCATGATTTCATCCACCCCAACTTTAGCAAAGCCAGCTGGAATCTCACGGCCATGCCAGCGTGCATCAGGGCCAGAAGGTAAAGCTTGTCCGACGGCCACCTTCATGGATATGTTCTTGAATTTCTGATGGAGTTCACATGATGTTGACTCCTTGATTCCATCCACGGGGTAGCCGGGACCGCCCTCTATCATTCTTCGTGCATCGTCGGGCGGGGCCTCAGATTCAGCCACGCTGCTTTTCCGCTTAGATGGGGCGCCGGTAATATCAAGTGCAGGATCTTCCTGACGCGCTACTCCTCTAAGCTCATCAATCTGATTCTGTTGCTCGTTAATACTGGCAAGCAACTGGTTGAACTTTTCATTCTCCTCATCGCGCTTCCGCTTCTTTGCTCTCGCTCGGTTTCTGTAAGTGTCTTGGTCTCTGGCAAACCCAAGCCACCACGGGTAAGAAGGACCGAAGCCTCGCGTTCGTCCTCCATGTTCGTCATTGCCGAGGACCAGTGTGAGCAAATCTTTCTCTCTATCTGTAGTGAACTTTCTTTTTCCCTCCTTAATTTCTTTCACTATCTTTTTCCAATTCTCCCTGGGTATCCTAAGACCGTCACTGCAGATGAGGTCCCCTGTTTCTTCGTCGTACGAACCACCATGCGCAAGGAACCAATTTCACTCAATTCCCACTCATCACGGAGTGGTTCAGGTACGATGCCTTTAGCTAGCAGATCTTGCTCTTTCTTATCCCACTTTGGGATGGCAGTCTCATAGCCCCCTGGCCCTAGCTTGTGGTGATATTTCTTCTTGTCGGCATTTATCTTGTTCTTTTCTGATAATGCCTGGGCATCTTCTGACTCCTTGTACTCTTGAAATGCCTTCCAGTGATTCACCTGCTTGGCTAGATACCCCTCGAATACTGGCACTTTCTTTGTCTTCAGATAGTTTTTCCATAGCTTCTTCTTCCAGCTACGGAACAGTTCGGCCATCTTCTTTAGAGTCCACTGCTTGACTTTGGCCCTCGGTTTGTCTGCGGCGTCTTCATTCTCACATTCTGGAGGGGTTTAGATATGACAACGAAGATTCAGCTGGTTCAACATCGGGGCCGTCTTTGATTATATCTTCGAGAAGTTCTTCCTCTTCGAGGTTCGTGATATGTGGATCCATAGTTCTGCAAAAAACAGACATTTGATTAACTAATAAACTAACAAACTATCACTACTGAAATTCATAAATTTGTCGTCTGCCAAAGCGGACGGCAAAGGCTTTGCCGTCGGTCAGCAGACGACAAAGTAGACGGTAAAAAAAATCCAGTGAAGAGGTTCTTTGCCGTCAGCTTTCCCAAAGCGGACGGCAAAGAATCTTTGCCATGAGTGGGCAGACGGCAAATTAACTGGGACGACAAAGGGTGCAACGTCCCCGTTAAGTGTTAACGGCAGGCCTCCTCCCTTTGCCGTCTGCCTCCCCTCCTCTGCCATGTGGGGGCAGACGGCAAAGAGAGGAGAGAGAGGGGGCAGATTCCCCCCTTTGCCGTCTGCCTCCCCCCTTTGCCATGTGGGGGCAGACGACAAAGAGGGGAGAGAGAGGGGGCAGATTCCCCCCTTTGCCGTCTGCCTCCCCCCTTTGCCATGTGGGGGCAGACGGCAAAGAGGGGAGAGAGAGGGGGCAGATTCCCCCCTTTGCCGTCTGCCTCCCCCCTTTGCCATGTGGGGGCAGACGGCAAAGAGGGGAACCAGCCCCTTATTTATTTATTTTTTGTTATATCTAGCATTTTTAACAATAATCAGGATATATATATATATATATTTGACATAAATAAATTTCTTTCCGTACTCATAACCATATTAAAATAACCTCTTATATCCAGTTTTCAAGTTGCATCCACGTGCATACAAAGTTTCATATATTACACCAGTTTCATCCACGTGCATACAAAGTTTCATATATTCATATACTACAATAGTTTCAATACAACCCATGGTACAAGAAATCATCTTCAAGCATTTCATCAATATTTTCCAAGCTTCCCGTGAAGTGAAGGTAATCTGCAAATGACAAATAAGAAAGTTAGAAGAATAATACTAGATGAAGTAGTGTATATATAGGTTATTTCGGAGAGAAATTAGCTAAGTATAGACCATTTAGGAGCTAACTAAGCTAATTATGTCATTTAGGTGGAACCCTAGCTAACTATAGGTCGTTTCAGAGCTAACTTGGGTAAAATAGGTCATTCCGGAGCAAACTATGCTTATTAAGACATTTTTGATCTAGCTAGGCTAATTATAGGCCATTTAATACCTAAGTTAGGGGGAATAGGTCCTCTTGCAGCTACGTAAGCCTTATTATGTCATTTCGAGGATAATTAGCTAAGTATAGGTCATTTTTTATTAAATAGACCATTTAGGAGCTAACTAAGCTAATTATGTCATTTAGATGGATAATTAGCCAATTTAGGCTTTGTTGGATGAGTCGAATTAAGCTACGTAGAATAAGAGAAAGAGAAGAAGAAGTAAAAGGAGGAGGAGGAGGAGGAGGAGAAGGAGACAGAAGAGGAGAAGAAGAAGAAAAGAAGAAGGAGAAGGAGAAGGAGGAAGAAGGAGGAAGAAGAAGGAGAAGGAGGAGCTCCTTCTCCTTCTTCTCCTCCTTCTCCTCCTTCTTCTTATCCTCCTCCCTCTCCTTCTTCTTCTTCTCCTCTTCTTCTTCTTCCTTCCTTTCATTTTTCCTCTTTCTTCTCCTCTCGTCCCCTTCTTCGGGCTAAATTGGCTAAGAATGCCTTTTTGGAGCTAATTATGTCATTTCGAGGATAATTAGCTAAGTATAGGTAATTTTTTATTAAATAGACCATTTAGGAGCTAACTAAGCTAATTATGTCATTTAGATGGATAATTAGCCAATTTAGGCTTTGTTGGATGAGTCTAATTAAGCTACGTAGAATAAGAGAAAGAGAAGAAGAAGTAAAAGAAGGAGGATGAGGAGGAGGAGGAGAAGGAGAAGGAAGAGGAGAAGAAGAACAAAAGAAGAAGGACAAGGAGAAGGAGGAAGAAGGAGGAAGAAGAAGGAGAAGGAGGAGCTCCTTCTCCTTCTTCTCCTCCTTCTCCTCCTTTTTCTTATCCTCCTCCCTCTCCTTCTTCTTCTCCTCTTCTTCTTCTTCCTTCCTTTCATTTTTCCTCTTTCTTCTCCTCTCGTCCCCTTCTTCGGGCTAAATTGGCTAAGAATGCCTTTTTGGAGCTAATTATGTCATTTCGAGGATAATTAGCTAAGTATAGGTCATTTTTTTATTAAATAGACCATTTAGGAGCTAACTAAGCTAATTATGTTATTTAGATGGATAATTAGCCAATTTAGGCTTTGTTGGATGAGTCTAAGCTATGTAGAATAAGAGAAAGAGAAGAAGAAGTAAAAGAAGGAGGAGGAGGAGGAGGAGGAGAAGGAGAAGGAAGAGGAGAAGAAGAACAAAAGAAGAAGGAGAAGGAGAAGGAGGAAGAAGGAGGAAGAAGAAGGAGAAGGAGAAGGAGGAAGAAGGAGGAAGAAGAAGGAGAAGGAGGAGCTAACTAAGCTAACTAAGCTAATTAAGCTAACTAAGCTAACTAAGCTAACTAAGCTAACTAAACTAACTAAGCTAACTATGTCATCTAGATATATTTTATTAAATAGGTCTTTTTGGAGCTAACTAAGCTAATTATGTCATCTAGCTATCTTTTATTAAAACACTAGAAATAACATACCTAAGTTAGGGTCAAGCACGGTGGCTCTGGCTTGTTTCACCTGGAGAAGGCCGCCCTGGAGAAGGCTACCCTGGAGAAGGCTCGATTGTAGAAGGGTCGTGCGATGCGTTTCGGGACATATTCTGCACCAAACATCATTTGCAATATGTAGTTAGCATGAGGACACTCTTAAGATCACTCCACTAAAATGAAACTCACCGTCCCCGCCACGTTAACGACTGGCATCGGCGGAGGGACTTGGCCGTTCTTCTCGCACATAGACTGAACATTTGGTTTCGACAAGTCAAACTTTTTATTTATTAATGAAACGGACATTCAAATGCAAGATTTGAAATAACATGAAGAAGAAACTTACCACGAAGAGCTCGTATATGGCCCTGGTAGACGCATCATTCCGTGCCCTCTCCGCCTCCACCAATGCAGTCGTCCTCTCCTCCAGCTCCCTAATTTCCTTATCCTTCTCCGCCATAGCCGCCTGCATTGCCTCTCTCTCTTTCTGAATAGCAGCCTACAACACAACTCATTGTTAGCATATTGGTTCCAACGCACAACATAATGCGGAAAGATATTTGAGTCCATTAAACTAACCTCGATGGCGAGCTCGACTGGCCGTGCACGACGTGTTATCTCCGGACAAGAGCTCGTTTGGCGTGCCTTTATCTGCCGAAGAGAGCTAGGACAACGTATAAGGCCGTCTCCAATGGTGATCGAGCCATGGGGCCTCCCGTTGCCAGCTATCATCACCAGCTCTGGATCAATAGGCCCCTCGCTCGGGTTAAAGTCCTCCCCTTTCCTTGCCTTCCCGTGATCTCTGTACTTCACGAGCTTGTCGTGGGAGGAGATGTTGGTGAAGTTTTCTGGATGCTCGAGGTCAGACTCAGAGAATGCCTTGACCTTCTTGTACGAGGCAATATGGGCCATCGCATACAGGTCGTACATCTGTGGCGCCTCCGTCTTATTGTGACGCGCCTAAAAGAGAGAGAGCGGAAAATTGTATTGGTAAAGGAGAAGGAAAATTGAATTGCATGAGGCATGAAGCAAACCACATACCCAGTTCTCGCCAAATTGGATTAAGTTGACACTCCATTGATGGTGTGGCACGCCAACCATTTTGCCACGCCTCTCCTTGGCGTTGTTGTGGCTGGCCTCCCACGTTTCGGAGCACCACTGATCCACCAAGGCCTCCCAACAATCCATCTTATCCACACACCATCTCGGGGGCACCTAAGTTAATAAAGAGAAATTTGAGCGCGTAAGAACCAAATCAAGGAAACTAACTACAAAGCCTTAATAATATGTAATTACCTTCATGTAATGCTCCTTCTCCATCTTAGCATCACGGCACTTCGCCTTGTCAAGCCTAATACGCAGCGTGGCATAGTAGTCTCGAACAACCTGCACCCGAGCCTCGCGCCGAAAGTTTTGAAGTCGGCGCGACATTCGGTTTCGATAACCTTTGCCACGTCCTCCTCGTATCCCTCCTCACACTTGTAGTAGGTATGCAAACGAGACAACACCGATTAGTACAATAAATAGCTATGGTTGTTTTATAATTGTGTGAAAGAGAAATTACCCAGAACTTTCGGATCACCATGTCCGCCCTCGTGTCACACAAAACACCGTCGATGTCCACCTCCGGCGGGGCTGGGGCACCCAAGTAGTGCTCCCAGGTCATTCCTACCTCTCGCTCCCGACCGGGCAACGTAACAAACCTGGGAATTTTTGACGGCAAAGAACACCAAGGACACTGTTGGGCTTGCGAACACCCTTGGCAACAATCCAACCCCTACAGTATGACAAATTAAAGCCAAAACATTAGATATTTGAGAAAACTCGAAAGCAAAAGGTTAAATAAGAGTAAATTAACTTACTTGTCCCCATTTGGCCTAATCGACCACCTCTTCTCGGGGGTCGCTGGCACGAGCGGGAGCCCCGAACTACCATGCTGGTATACGGTAGCCCCCTCACCCAGCTCCTCGTCGCTACCAGCATGGCCACTTGCCTCAGGCCAGGTATCCCACTGGGTCTCTTGGGACGTACCCTCATCCCTGCTTTGCTCCGGAGTCTTGGTACGATTGGCAGATATCGAAGAACACTAATGGGGATTTTGGTCTGATTCTTCTCACCCATGCCGTTGTCTACCACAATATACCTGGAAGAATTGCAAATGGGGCAATAGTTCAAGGCCGCATACTCAAGCCTAAATAAGGCACATCCATTCTCACAGGCATGTATCTTCTCATAGGGCATCTTAAGTACACGGAGGATTTTCTCTGACTGGTACAGGTTTGCAGGCAGTACATGGACTTTGGGTAGAAAGCGTCCAAATATCGTCATCATCGCGTCGTAGCATTCTCTGCCTAGGTTGAATTGAGCCTTCAGAGCCATTACTTGTGCGATGGCATCCGGCTGACAAAGCTCAGTCTGCTCGTGGAGAGGATGTTTTGAAGACTCCAGCATTTCATAGAAGGCCTTTGCAGATTCCTCCATCTCATCGTCCGAATCACGAGCATCATCAAAGTCTTGCACCATGTCTTTAATCCCGGTACCATGCTCGTCGGTGCGACGACGAATCACCTCAGCTCTGGCACGTTGGTCAGACTCACCATGAAAAGTCCACACCATATAATTAGGCGTAAAACCCCACTTCTGCAGGTGTTTACCCACTTCAAACTATGTTTGCTTTTTCCAGTTGTCGTAGTTGGGACAGGGGCACCATGTTTTATGCTGGCCATTTGCAAATGCGGCTGTCACAAACCTCCTGGTTTTTGTTAACCATTCATGGGTCATGTCTTTCTGACTAGGGTGACCAGTGTACATCCAAGCACAATCACTCATGTTGCCTAGCTACCTATGGGGGCACAAGAAATAAATATATAATTCATCATCTATATTCATACGCTAATCAAGTTTGTCAGTTTTATTACGTCCATGCAACCTACACGCTAATCGGTAAAGATAGGTCCTAATCCCACCCGAGTATGTGTAGACTGGGTTCGTTTTCCCATGCTCTGCTCCATATGCGAGGCAGAATTTCGGCAGCACCTCCCCGCTGTTCTCCTGATACACATCTCGGCAATAAGCAGAGAGGATGTGTACCCGGAGAACAACAGGGGAGGCACTGACGAAATTCCGCATCGGATCCGGAGCACAGCATACGGGAAAACAAACCCAATCTACACATACTCGGGCTGTCCATGGATAATGTTGGACAATTCGAAAGGATGGCGGTTATAAATATGCAAAGAAATGCATATTTATAGATGTCGCCCTTTCGAACGGGAGACGCATACTGGTCACGCATACTCATGATTGAAGAAACCTATAGCTAGCAAGTTTCATCGGCACGAAGACGAGGACAGAGCAAATTAAAGGGGTAGGAGGAGAAGTCATTTGTGCTCACCAACAAACGCAAGGGCGGAGCTCGTCCAACGCACGTGGAGGTCGTCGAACAACTGCACATTGAAATTCACCCGATCAACACAAATATGATGTTTTTATCATTAACATAATCAGAAAATATGTGACCTAACTCATAATTTACAAAATTATGACCCCGTGGGCCTCTAGAAGGCCGAAAAGCACCTTCTCGTTCAACAGAAGGCAGAAGAGGTGTCGGGGGTCGGGGCTTAGTGGCGTCGGGAGTCAGTGCCGTCGAGGGTCAGTGATGTCGGGTGTCGGTGGTCGGGAGTCGGGTTAAATGCGTCGATGGTCGGGGGTCGGTGTCATCGGGGGTCGAGGGTCACTAGCGTCGGGGGTTGGGGTCTTTTCGATCAACAAGAGGCCAAAGAGGTGCCGGGGGCCCGGGGTTGGGGGTTAGTGGCGTCGGGGGTCAGGGGTAGGGGGTCGGGGATCGAGGGTCAGTGGTGTCAGGGGTCGGGGGTCGAGGGTCAGTGGTGTCGGGGGTCGGGGGTCGAGGGTCAGTGGCGTCGGGGGTCGGGGGTCGGGGGTCGGGAGTCGGGGATTGGAGGTCGGGGGTCGGGGGTCAGTGGTGTCGGGCGTGGGAGTTGGGGGTCGGGGGTCAGTGGTGTCGGGCGTCGGGGGTCGGGAGTCGGGTGTCAGTGGCGTCGGGGGTCGGGGGTCGAGGGTCGGGGGTTGGTGGCGTCGGGCGTCGAGGGTTGGTGGCGTCGGGCATCGGGGGTCGAGAGTCGGGTGTTGGGGGTCAGTGGTGTCGGGTGTCGAGGGTCGGGATTCGGGTTCCAGTGGCATCGGAGGTAGGGGTCGAGGGTCGGGGGTTGGTGGCGTCGGGCGCCGGTGGTCGGGGGCCGCGGGTCGGGGGTCAGGGTCCTCTTCTTTCTTCTTCTCCTCTCTCCTCTCTTTCTTCTTCTTCTTCTTGATCATCTTATTACTATTATTATTCGTCTTTTTTCTCCTCATCCTCCTCCTCTTCTTCTTCTTCTTCTTCTTTCTTTTATCTTTCTCCTCCTCTCCTCTTTCTTCTTCTTCTTCTTCTTTCTTTTATCTTTCTCCTCCTCTCCTCTTTCTTCTTCTTCTTCTTCTTCTTCTTCTTCTTCTTCTTTTTTCTTCTAATTTATTATTCTCTTATTTTCTTCTAAGTTTTTTCTATCTATTTTTTTCTTTTCTATCTACCTTTTCTACCTAATAAACTAACTATCTAATTTAACATAAAAAACAGAAAAAAAACTAAACCTAGCACTAAACTACATATTCTTCTTCTACTTATTCTACCTTTTCTACTTAGCACTAAACCTAGCAGTAAACCTAGCACCTAGCACTAAACCTAGCACCTAGCACTAAACCTAAACCTAGCACTAAAGACAGAAAAATATCATAAAAACCATACTAACCGGAGGGGAGGACGTCGGGGTCGTCGGCACAGGGGAGGTGAGGCTGGGGCGGCGACCGGGAGGGAGGTGGGAGGGGGGCGGCGGCCGGGAAGTAGGTGGGAGGGGGCGGCGGCGGCCGGGAGGGAGGTGTGAGGGGGGTCGGGAGGGAGGTGGGAGGGGGCGGCGGCGGCTGGGAGGGAGGTGGGAGGGGGCGGCGGCGGCTGGGAGGGAGGTGGGAGGGGGGCGGCGGCCAGGAGGGAGGTGGGAGGGGGGCAGCGGTCGGGAGGAAGGTGGGAGGGGGCGGCGGCCGGGAGGGCGGCGGCGCGGGGTGGCTGGGGAGGGGAGCTATGGCGGCGGCGGGGTGGGCAGACGACGGCGCGCGCGCGAAAGAGAGAGAGGGGGGGGGGTAGGCGGGCAGGGATTGGGTGCGGGGTGGGAGCCGTTAGAGGCGCAGGAGCCGTTAGGGCCATGCCCCCTTTGCCGTCTGCAAAGGGAGGGTGGCGGACGGCAAAGGGGCGGGGTGGGTGGGGGTGGGGTTTCGGCCGTTGGGGGGGGGGGCTTTGCCGTCTGTCCACCCTTTGCCGTCCGCATTGGGCTTCCTTGCTGTCCGCCAGCAGACGGCAAAGAGGAGGCCGACGACAAATAAAACCTTTGCCATCAGCCACCTCTTTGCCGTCAGCACTGTGACAACTGACGGCAAAGAGTACCTTTGCCATGCGTGAGCAGACGGCAAAGGCAAGGGAGACGGCAACATTCTCAATTCCAGTAGTGTATATAAGAGGGGTTGAAAACTTCGAAGTGTCGTTTTATATAGGAGGACCTTTAGTCCCGGGTCTTGGCTAGAACCTAAACTCTAAAATATGACTAACGGATTCTCTTAACCTTTAAGGATTTAACAAAATGGCGACATTCTAGATGTGTAGAAAATGATCCTATTTTTCCTGATCTCATCTACCCTTCTATATGTCACATTATTCTATCAGGAACTCCGTTCCAAAACAACTTTAGTCCCGGGTCGTGGCTCCACCCGGGACTCCTAGATTTCTGCATAGTATTCAAAGTAGGAGTACTTTTCCAATTTGAGCATTCAATAAGCAAAACCAAATCGTAAAATAAAGAGTATTCAAATTAGCATGCATTCAATTATAAGCAAATACATCATCTCTTTTGTCCGTACATCGTCGAATATTATCACTAATACTCCTCGAATACTATCATACATATAGCATCACTGATACATCTAGAACCGTAGCGCCCGACGGGTATCGTCGCGGGCGGTGGACACCCAAAGAGAAGGAACCATCACAGGATCATAGCTCCAGTGAGATCCCCGAAGAACCTGCCAGGTATGCTCGAACCTGCCCTCCAACGCAACCATGTAGCGACGGACGTGCTCATCTTCTTCGCTGACACGGTGACGTACCACCTCCGTGGTGTCCGGAAGACTCGGCACCGTCACTGGACCACGCGACCGCCACCAAACAAGGATCGGGTCAACAACGGGCTGGCTCCTCACCAACCTACGCCCCCGGAAGGTAGCACCTCCCAATACCAGCCGGACGAAGCCCACTCCCGGACAGGGCCCCTCTGATCAAGCAGGTGTCCTCCACCGAGTCGACGACGAGGATGCGGGATAGGCATCGTAAAATGAACTAAAAAAATAAACTAGTTCTATTAATTTTCTTGCTAAAAATAAACTATTAACACTTAAGCATATACAATAGCAAAATTAATCTATTAACACTTAAGCATATACAATAGCAAAATTAAGCAATAATCTAAGAAACACTATTAACACTTAAGCATATACACTATACAATAGCAAAATTAAATGACAAAAAATATATTTCTTCTTCTTGTAACCCTAACCTAATTTTTCCTCTTCTTCTATTTCTCCTCTTCTTCTACTTCTTCTACTTCTACTTCTCCTCTTCTTCTACTACTTCTCCTCTTCTCTTCTTCTACTTCTCCTCTCCTCCTCTTCTAATTTTTTCTCTCCTTCTACTTCTCCTCTTCTTCTATTTTTCCTATTCTTCTCCTCTCCTCCTCTTCTTATTCTCCTTTTTCTTCTTTTCTTCTCCTCCTCTTCTTATTTTCCTTTTTCCTAATCTTATTTTCTTATTTTTGTTCATATTTCTTCTTCTTGTAACCTTAACCTAATTCTAAATATTACTAACCCTAATAATCTAGCACAAACCTAATAATAATAGGAATTAAATGACAAAAAAAATCTTTTTCTTTTTCTTCTTTTCTTCTCCTTTTTCTTCTTTTCTTCCTTTCTTCTCCTTTTTCTTCCTTTCTTCTCCTTTTTCTTCCTTTCTTCCTTTTTGTTCTTTTCTTCTCATTTTTCTTCTTTTCTTCTCATTTTTCTTCTTTTCTTCTTCTTTTTCTTCTTTTCTTCTCCTTCCCTTTTTCTTCTTTTCTTCTCCTTTTTCTTCCTTTCTTCTCCTTTTTCTTCCTTTCTTCTCCTTTTTCTTCCTTTCTTCTCCTTTTTCTTCCTTTCTTCCCTTTTTCTGCTTTTCTTCTCCTTTTTCTTCTTTTCTTCTCCTTTTTCTTCTTTTCTTCTCCTTTTTCTTATTTTCTTCTCCTTTTTCTTCTTTTCTTCTACTGGCCGGAGTGTTGAGGAGGAGGGGGCAGGGGGCTTACCGGCCGGAGGTGTCGATGGTGCACGGCGAGGAGGACGGCGGCGCGAGGAGGACGACGGCGGCGAGGAGGACGACAGGCGGCGGCGAGGAGGACGGTGGGCAGCTTGCCGGCGTCGTCGAGGTCGTCGGTGTGCCGCGTCGGGCAGGAGAACGAGAGGAAGAAGAAGAGAAACAAACGATTTGGGTTGGAAATTTTCTTACTCCCGCTTATATAGGTGGATCTTTAGTCCCGGTTCGGGGCTCGAACCGGGACTAAAGACCCCCTTTAGTCCCGGGTGGAGCCATGACCCGGGACTAAAGGCCCTTTTTTGGCAAACCAAAAGGCGGGAAGCAGGGGCCTTTAGTCCCGGTGCGGAGCTCCAACCGGGACTAAAGGGGGTCTTTAGTCTCGGTTCGAGCCCCGAACCGGGACTAAAGCCCCTCCTCGACAGGCGGCAGGCGAGGGCCTTTAGTCCCGGGTCGTGGCTCCACCCGGGACTAAAGTCCCTCCTCGGCTGCACGATAAGTTTAGTCCCACCTCGCCCAGCGAGGGGGACTAACACTTGTTTATAAGCCCCGTCGCAGCTACTCCATCGAGCTCCTCTCTAAAGCAGGCTTACGAGCCTAAACTGACTATAAATTTAAAAATTGAAACTAGATTTGAAATTGTGGAGAAACTTAAAGCTGAATTCAACGTGACCTCACTTTGAATTTAGGTTTAAGTTTCTTTACAAATTCTCATATAGTTTCAATTTTTTTCTATTTTCAAAATTAACTATTTTGTTATTTTCAATTAACAACTATGTTTATTCAAATTCTTTTTGCATATTTGATAATTTGACAAAACTATGATAGTGAAAAGTGTTTGAAATTGAATAAATAATTCAAAACTATTTTCTATTTTCAAAAGTAATTATTTTGACTATCCAAACTATTAACTATTTTGTTATTTTCAATTGAAAAGTGTTTGAAATTGAAAAGCACTACAAATGAACTCTGAAAATGTTGAAAGTTGTCATGCTATCATCATTTCACCCACATAGCATGTGTTAAAAAGTTGAGAGGGCTACGACAAAAACTGGATGCACTTCGTGTACAAAACGGACAATCTCTCTCGAAGTATGAGGGTTTCGAATGAGAACTTATCTCTTACAAAGGGATTTCATTTTTTTGAACTTATTTGAACTCCATACTTTTTGTGTGTTCAAAATGCACCATTCAAAGGCACATCACAAAATTTAAACAATTTCTGACTTCATTTGGTATTCTTCGTGCATTTACTTTTTTTTTTGAGCTAGTTGACCCTGAAATTGAAAAGCACTACAAATGAACTCTGAAAATGTTGAAAGTTGGCATGCTATCATCATTTCACCCACATAGCATGTGTTAAAAAGTTGAGAGGGCTACGACAAAAACTGGATGCACTTCGTGTACAAAACGGACAATCTCTCTCGAAGTATCAGCGTTTCGAACGAGAACTCATCTCTTACAAAGGGATTTCATTTTTTTGAACTTATTTGAACTCCATACTTTTTGTGTGTTCAAAATGCACCATTCAAAGGCACATCACAAAATTTCAACAATTTCTGACTTCATTTGGTATTCTTCGTGCATTTTTTGACACTACAACAAAAGTGATAATTTGTGACGCTTATTCCATGACGATTTACTGAAAAAAGTCACAGTTTGTGAAATTAAGATGATTCTGTGACGTTTTTTCACTGAATCATCATGGAACGTGCGTCATAGATTATCACATTTGTTGTAGTGTGAGCTAGTTGACCCTGAAATTGAAAAGCACTACAAATGAACTCTGAAAATGTTGAAAGTTGCCATGCTATCATAATTTCACCCACATAGCATGTGTTAAAAAGTTGAGAGGGCTACGACAAAAACTGGATGCACTTCGTGTACAAAACGGACAATCTCTCTTGAAGTATCAGGGTTTCGAACGAGAACTCATCTCTTACAAAGGGATTTCATTTTTTTGAACTTATTTGAACTCCATACTTTTTGTGTGTTAAAAATGCACCTTTCAAAGGCACATCACAAAATTTCAGCAATTTCTGATTTCATTTGGTATTCTTCGTGCATTTACTTTTTTTTGAGCTAGTTGACCCTGAAATTGAAAAGCACAGAAATGAACTCTGAAAATATTGAAAGTTGGCATGATATCATCATTTCACCCACATAGCATGTGTTAAAAAGTTGAGAGGGTTACGACAAAAACTGGATGCACTTCGTGTACAAAACGGACAATCTCTCTCGAAGTATCAGCGTTTCGAACGAGAACTCATCTCTTACAAAGGGATTTCATTTTTTTGAACTTATTTGAACTCCATACTTTTTGTGTGTTCAAAATGGACCATTCAAAGGCACATCACAAAATTTCAACAATTTCTGACTTCAGTTGGTATTCTTCGTGCATTTACTTTCTTTTTTTAGCTAGTTGACCCTGAAATTGAAAAGCACTACAAATGAACTCTGAAAATGTTGGAAGTTGGCATGCTATCATAATTTCACCCACATAGCATGTGTTAAAAAGTTGAGAGGGCTACGACAAAAACTGGATGCACTTCGTGTACAAAACGGACAATCTCTCTCGAAGTATGAGGGTTTCGAACGAGAACTCATCTCTTACAAAGGGATTTCATTTTTTTGAACTTATTTGAAGTCCATTCTTTTTGTGTGTTCAAAATGCACCATTCAAAGGCACATCACAAAATTTCAACAATTTCTGACTTCATTTGGTATTCTTCGTGCATTTACTTTTTTTTTTTGAGCTAGTTGACCCTGAAATTGAAAAGCACTACAAATGAACTCTGAAAATGTTGAAAGTTGGCATGTTATCATCATTTCACCCACATAGCATGTGTTAAAAAGTTGAGAGGGCTACGACAAAAACTGGATGCACTTCGTGTACAAAATGGACAATCTCTCTCGAAGTATCACGATTTCGAACGAGAACTCATCTCTTACAAAGGGATTTCATTTTTTTGAACTTATTTGAACTCCATACTTTTTGTGTGTTCAAAATGCACCATTCAAAGGCACATCACAAAATTTCAACAATTTCTGACTTCATTTGGTATTCTTCGTGCATTTACTTATTTTTTTTGAGCTAGTTGACCCTAAAATTGAAAAGCACTACAAATGAACTCTGAAAATGTTGAAAGTTGGCATGCTATCATCATTTCACCCAGATATCATGTGTTAAAAAGTTGAGAGGGCTACGACAAAAACTGGATGACCTTCGTGTACAAAACGGACAATCTCTCTCGAAGTATCACGGTTTCGAACGAGAACTCATCTCTTACAAAGGTTTATTAAAATTCTTTTTGCATATTTGAGAATTTGACAAAACTATGAAAATGAAAAGTGTTTGAAATTTAGTACATTCCGTACATGCATTACATAAAAGGTTTAATACATTATTACATTATTGCACCAATATTCATATCTATTATTTCTGTTTTCTTCTGGGTCGTAGCCATGGAGAATCTTCATCATTCAGTAGGATGCTTGGGTCAGTTTTCACTTTGAAGGGCGGAATTTCATGAAACTTATTATGATCTTCTGACATGTCTGTCTTGTCATCTACTCCCACGATGTTTCTTTTCCCTGAAAGAACTATGTGGCGTTTTGGCTCATCGGACGATATCTTCTTTTGCTGATTTCTTTTTCCTCGTTTTTGTAGACATGTCCTTCACATAGAAAACCTGAGCGACATCATTGGCTAGGACAAATGGTTCGTCCATGTACGCAAGATTGTTGAGATCCACTGTTGTCATGCCGTACTTTTGGTCTACAACTACCCCGCCTCCTGTCAGCTTCACCCATTTGCACCGAAACAAAGGGATCTTAAAAGTAGGTCCATAGTCAAGTTCCCATATCTCCTCTATGTACCCGTAATGTGTTTCCAAACAGTGCCCATTCTCGTCTGTTGCATCAAAGCGGACACCACTATTTTGGTTGGTGCTCTTTTTATCTTGGGCAACCGTGTAAAATGTATTCCCATTTATCTCATACCCTTGGAAAGTACATATAGTCGAAGATGGTGGCCTGGCCAAACAGTACAGCTGATCTCCAACGGTGTCGTCATTCATGAGATGTGTCTGCAACTAACTGCCGAAAGTCTTCTCGTGTTCCCCTTTAATCCAAGAGTTAGCCTTCCCTGGGTTTTCGGAGCATAGAATATTCTTGTGTCTCACGATATACGGAGCCACCACGGTGGAATTGTGTAGAACTGTGTAGTGTGCTTGAGAGAAAGAATGCCCGTCCATACATACTTTTGCTTTCCTTCCTAGTGTGCGTTTTCCTGTCAGCCTACCCTCATACCGAGATTCAGGAACATCAATCGGCTTAAGGTCAGGAAGAAAGTCCACACAAAACTCAATGACCTCCTCTGTTCCATAGCCCTTGGAGATGCTTCCTTCTGGCCTAGCACGGTTACGAACATATTTCTTTAAGACTCCCATGAACCTCTCGAAGGGGAACATATTGTGTAGAAACACAGGACCGAGAATTCTAATCTCTTCGACTAGGTGAACTAGGAGGTGTGTCATTATATTGAAGAAGGATGGCGGGAACAACAACTCAAAGCTGACCAGACATTGGACCACATCAATCTGTAACCCTGATAGACTTTCTCGATCGATTACCTTCTGAGAAATAGCATTGAGGAATGCACATACCTTCACAATTGCCAGGCGAACATTTTCCGGTAGAATTCCCCTCAATGCAACCGGAAGCAATTGCCTCATAAGCACGTGGCAGTCATGAGACTTTAGGTTTTGGAATTTTTTGTCTTTCATATTTACGATTCCCTTTATATTCGACGAGAAGCCAGTCGGGACCTTGATACTGAAAAGGACTTCAAAGAAGATTTCCTTCTCTTCCTTAGTAAGAGCGTAGCTGGCACGCCCTTGAAACTGCCCTGGATGCATGCCATCTCTTCCTTTATGACTTTCCTGGTCCTCCCGTGCTTCCGGTGTATCTTTTGACTTCCCATACAAGCCCAGGAAGCCTAGAATATTCACGCAAAGATTCTTCGTCAGGTGCATCTCGTTGATTGCCGAGCGGACCTCGTGGACTTCCTAGTAGGGTAGCTCCCAAAATATAGATTTCTTCTTTCACATGGGTACGCGCTTATCAGGGCCGTTAGGAACAGGTTGGCTGCCAGGACCCTTTCCAAAGATTACTTTTAAATCTTTGACCATATCAAATACTTCAGCACCAGTACGGATGACAGGCTTCCCCCAGGGTTCTACCTTGCCATTGAAATGCTTGCCTTTTTTCTTTAAGGGATGCTTGGGGGGAAGAAAACGACGATTGTACGGGTACACATTCTTCCTACATTTGTCCAGATATATACTTTCTGTCTGATCCAAACAGTGCGTGCATGCATTGTATCCCTTGTTTGACTGTCCTGAAATGTTACTAAGAGCAGGCCAATCATTGATGGTTACGAAAAGCAACGTTCGAAGGTCAAATTCCTCTTGTTTGTGCTCGTCCCACACACGTACACCTGGTTCGGCCCGCAGCTGTAAAAGTTCATCAACTAATGGCCTTAGGTACACATCAATATCGTTGCCGGGTTGCTTTGGACCTTGGATAAGCATTGGCATCATAATGAACTTCCGCTTCATGCACAACCAAGGAGGAAGGTTGTAGATACATAGAGTAACGGTCCAGGTGCTGTGACTGCAACTCTGCTCCCCAAAAGGATTCATGCCACCTGTACTCAGACCTAACCATAAGTTCCTTGCGTCAGCTGCAAATCTCGGGAACTCTCTCTCAATTTTTCTCCACTACCGACCATCAGCGGTGTGCCTCAACTTATCGTCTTTCATACGATCTTCCATGTGCCATCGCAACAACTTCGCATGATCTTTATTTCTGAACAGACATTTCAACCGTGGTATTATAGGAGCATACCACATCACCTTGGAAGGAACCCTCTTCCTGGGTGGCTCGCCCTCAATATCACCAGGGTCATCTTTTCTAATCTTATACCGCAATGCAGTGCATACCGGGCATTTATCCATATTCTCGTACTTCTCACCGCGGTAGAGGATGCAGTCATTAGGGCATGCATGTATCTTCTGCACGTCTAGTCCTAGAGGGCAGACAAGCTTCTTTGCTTCGTACGTGCTGGCGGGCAATTCGTTCTTTCTTGGAAGCATCTTCTTCATCAGTACCAGCAACTTTTTGAATGACGAGTCAGTCACACCGGTCTCTGCCTTCCACTTCAGCAATTCCAGTGTGCTACCCAGCTTCTTCTGGCCATCTTCACAAGTTGGGTACAACAATTTGTTGTGGTCCTGTAACATCTGCTCGCACCGCAACCTCTCCTTTTCTGTGTCGCAACCTCGCCGTGCATCAGAAATGACCCGGCCAAGATCATCAGCGGGCTCATCTGGTTCCCCTTCTTCATCCTGATCTTCTTCTTCATTGTCTTCCATTGCGGTATCAGCATACTCAGGGAACATAGATCGGTAGTTGTCATCATCGTTCTCTTCTTCTTCATCGTCGTCTTCCATCATAACCCCTCTTTCTCCATGCTTGGTCCAAACATTATAGCCCGACATAAAAACGGACCGAAGCAGGTGGCTCTGAATGACTCTTGAGGAAGTGTAATCCTTCTCATTCCGACATTCAACACATGGACAAAACATAAAGCCACCACCATGCTTGTTCGCATCGGCTGCATCTCGAAAAGAATGCACGCCTTCTCTGTAAGCGGCTGTGCATCGATCACCGTACATCCATGGATGGCTCATCTGCGTTATACGACAGTATTTCAAATACAATCACGATCCTAAAAATTAGTACCGCACGGTCTAAACGAGGAAATATAGTTGCTAACCTTTTAGAATAAGTAGAAATAAAGAGGAAGAGGTTTAAGCGTGGCTCAGGCATCTCATATCGTAGTTGTGTTCGGTGAACTGAAGCGGCATCGCTCTAACACACATTTAAACAAACACCTCTAGTGCATGAAAAAAATAGAGAGCTAGCACACACCCACACTCTTCCATCCAAGAAAAATGCAAGGAAGAGGGGACAGGGGGGCTGTGCTATATATAGGCAGAGGACTTTAGTACCGGTTTGAGACACAAACCGGAACGAAAGGTGGCGCACATGCGGGGTGCAGCCCACATAACCCTTTAGTCCCGGTTTGGGACCCAAACCGGGACTAAAGGCTCCTTACGGGCCGGGACTAAAGCCTCGAGGGAGACATTGCGATTTGAGGCGACGTGGCCGGGCCTTTAGTCCCGGCCCAGAGGCAGGCCGGGACTAAAGGGTCCCGGCCAAAGGCCCGTTTTCCACTAGTGTAAAGGGTACAAAATATTTTTGAGTAGTTTGATCCCGCATCTCATTCTCCGACAAAAGGTAGCTCACAAAAGAATATGACATCAACAGAAATACCGTTGATCTTGTACGACAATGGTAACAGAAATTAGTAACTTTCAAGGAAACAAACAATTATATGCAAAATATAATCTGGCATCTCATTGCCCCCTAGACATTTGAACAAACATGTGGATAATCTGACTTTACCGATGGTAACCTCATGGAACCTCAATATCTCACGGGAAGCAAGTAACCTGGTTGCATGTTTTTTGTAGACACGATGGCTCCTCACTGCATGCTGTTTTGTTTCGTAGAGATGAAGGCCCGGAACCACCAGAGGAGTAGTGCATAATTCACAACCGCACTCCCCACCTACATAACTTATATATGGGCACTCTCCACATGAACATAGGGAAAGTAATGGTTGAACCCCCTCTCGGTGCACCCACGCAAGAAAACGTATTAAAACATTTTATTTAAAATCCGAAACTTTGTGGTAATGATCTTCAACAAATGTTATGGGCACATGCTAAGTTTGGTGATCAAATAACATTTGAATAGCTCTGCACAAAAAAGACAAAATTATAAAATCTCCTCAAACAGTGCACTTACATTTTGACTAATTTTCTGTGATTTTGTCTTTTTTTACAAAGCTCCTCGAATATTATTTGACCACCAAACTTTGCAGGTGCTCATAACATTTGTTGAAGATCATGACTGTTGAAGGAAATATAGGGATTGGTGGAATAGTTGTTGTATTGCTTGAGCCTCATGGGCATATATATAGGAGTACATGCATGATTAACTTGGAGTATAAGACAAGCCAGAATAATTCCTAGTCTATCTTATGTTTCCTAACTAATCACGATACTCAACATCCCCCCGCAGTCACAACGGTAGCGACGCAGATGGTGAGACTAGAGAAGAATCCGAAGGTAAGCCAACAGTCATCCCCTCCCCCCACAATCGTAACGGCCGATGCATCGCGGAAGTACGGATAGAGTGGAAACCGATGAGGTTGCTCAAGCAAGGCGATAGCACTTTGTGTCGATGTCGAGATAACCGAGAGCGTAGGGTGGTGTAGATGTGGTCGAGGTAGCCGTACGAAGAACACCGTGGTCGATGTCGAGTTGGGGTAGCTGGTGTTGAGGAAGTCGCCGAAGCCGCGGGCGCAAGGAGGCGCCGAGTTAGTCATGGGCGCAGTGGTGTCGAAGTAGTGGTGCGCCGGGAAGAAGACGTAGTTGAGATGCGGCACGCCGAGTTTGCTAAGCCCGGGGACACATCATGGATGAAGGCACGTATCGGTGTTGCCAGCACCGCGCATGCGTAGACGGACGAAGTCGATGTTGACGATGCGTCGCTCCAGGTTTGCCAGACGTGGGAACACACCGGGGACGAAGGCACGCAAAGGTGTTGCCAGCACCGGGCATGCGTAGACAGGGACCTGCACACAACTTGTACGCCATGTCGAGGAGGCTAGCACAGAAGGACTTGACGATGGTTGCGGCACAAATCGGCGGGGGGCGATGTTGCCCGCGGTGGTCGGAGTAGATGAACTGGTCGGGGAAGACGACGACGACGCTGGCGATGAGCTGGTGCTGGACGAAGATGAAGGAGGTGGACGGACGGTGCGGCCCGGGTGAGCGAGCTACAACAACGCCAAAGGAGAGCGACGACTAGTTAGGAGCACGACGACGATGCTCGAAGTAGGCGAGGAAGAGCCCGACAGCATGACCAAGACGGGCGCGAACAATGGTGTTCCCGCGCCGAAGGAGATGGCGCGACGCATACCACAGTAAGTCGACTACGGGGACGGCGGAGTGGACCGCGCGCCACGTTGCTACGACCCGAAGGGGCGACGAAGCGGCAACACGTGGGTCGGGGCGACGGCGGAAAGACCTCGTGGTGGCAGCGTAGACCGCGTGCCGGAACGCTGTGGCCCGAAGGAGCGACACAGCGGCAGTACACGGGTCGATGCAGCCACGGGGACGGCCTCGGGTGGCGGCGGGGACCGCGTGCTGCTGCACTCACTACTAGAAAAAGGGCTATTAGTGGCGCACCTACTTTACCTATTAATGGCGCACTATAGGTGCGCCATTATTATCACGTCACTACTAATAAATAGTAATGGCGCATCCCTGGTGTGCCACTGTTAATATACATAACAGTGGCGCACCACCTGGTGCGCCATTACTATCCAAGACAATAATGACGCATCACCTGGTGCGCCTTTACTATACCAGATACTCATGGCGCACCTCCTAAAGGTGCGCCACTACTATGAATATTAGGATTTTTTCTTTTCTTTTCTGATATTTGTACAGGTTAAAATATACATAATAGCACAAAATATAAACAACATATATATAAAGAACAGATTTATCGAATACAATAGAAGATTAGTCTCCCAATACAATTCATCATATTAGTCTCCGAATTCAAAATACCGAACAAAGTTAGAACATTACAAGTCTCGAGACTGCGAGTAGCGAGTTTGTCTTCACATTACAAGTCGATATCTAAACTACCATCACATATAAGAGGGTTGCGGTCACGATGAGCATCATCGCGATGAAACTAATCTTCACCCGGTTCCTCCTCCGCTCCCTCCTCTCTCCCGCTAGATAGCGCGCGTATCTGGCTTCCGCCTCCGCCCTAGTGGTGTACCCTTTGTATCTGTTACCGCTAAAACGGTGAACCTGTCTCCGACACTCCTCCTAGTCGTCGCAGACTCCGAGAATCTCACCCTTGTACATGACATGCGACGGCATCTCTATGCACTAGACAAACAAAAGCAATTCACAGATAATATATAAGCAATATATAAGTATGCAAAAAAAGGATTGGAAGAGAAAAGAAACACATTACTAGCACGATTCATGGTCCTACTAATAAATAGCATCTACTACACATATAAGTTCAACGACTCTCCAAACTAAAGAGACATACAAGTTCATTAAAGTTTAATTACAACATAGCATCAGTACTTTCGACTCGACTCAGGGACCGGAGCGTGGATGAAGCCGCCATCTTTCGTCATGGTCATGAATGTGCGGTCGTTGTCAGCCTGCATTTGTAGCGTTATGTCAATATCACTATTGGACGATGGACAATTTAGGTAGAACTGCCCCGATCTAGCCAGGACATCTTGATAGATGATTTCCGCAAACTCCGACTGGATGCGAAAGAATTCTTGTCTGATGTCCTCGTCCTGGATTGCCGACAAGCGTGTGGCCCAATCTTTGAGCTCATTTGGGAGCATACGGTGATGCTGGTCCCGTACGATCGCCCGCATGTGATGAAGGGCGTAGTAGGCATCCTTCTGATTGCCAGGCGGCTGCTTGACGCAGGGGAACGTCGTTACGTGGGTGAACACGTGCTTGCCATACCTAAGAATTGGCCTCCTGAAGGTGCCTCCAGATTTGGCATAGCCGGGGAGGACATCATCAAGAACTTTCTTGATATTTGTGTAGTCTTTCTTCGACTGACGATCCGAGTCAAAATACGTGGCCATGGAATATTTCGGGCTTAAGAGGATGAGTGTGCAATGTGTGTCACTACACAAAACACGGAATGTTAGAAAAAAAAGAATGATCGAAATCTAAGAAATCATATGTTACGGGGTGATGAGGGGATGACTTACTCAGAAAAGTAAGGCACGAGGAAGTTATCCTTATCTGCATTCGCCAGAATGACGCCTTCGAGGTATGAACTCGCGACTTGCCGGTCCCCAGCGCCGTCCAAGAGCTTGGCACGCATGTAGAAGGGGTCGACTATCACGATGTCCGGGGTCTTTTCTCTAATGATCCGCATCTCCATACTGAGCGAAAACAGCCAAATGAAGGTGTAGTGGAGCGGATAAAGGTTAAGCATAGCGAAGATGTCATCAAACCGCAGGACGATCATACGCCCGATGTTGCTATTGACAAAGCCCTTGCCCTCTGGCACCTTGGCCACGAAAACCGGGTATGCCCCATCATTCTCAGAGAGACGCCGCTTCTCCATATAAAGAACATCATCATGCAGACTCTCCATAGCACTGGTTGTAGCATTGAGCATATTAGTCGGTAGCATCGGTCTACCTTCCACATGCACCCTCCTCTCAATATCCTTAGATATTGGTGGTCCGTCCTGAGCACGGATCGTACTTGGTGCCGGCTGGCTCGCACCCTTGTTAGTTTTTTGTTTTCCGTCCCTTCTGCTTCTTCTGCTGTAATGGGATCGAGTTCTGCTCAGAGACCACCTTCTTGAGTGTGTTGGGGCTGATAATATTTCGCACCTCGGCTATTTGAGTCTCGGTGAAGGCGGGAGTTGGAGGCGTCTCCTGAGAACTGAACAGCCGACGCCTGTTGAAATTGGGTTTCTCCGCGGTACCAGCTAGATCGCCATCGTCTTTTGCAGGGTTGGGTTCTTGAGAAGGAGGCCCGAAGAAGTCGTCATCGTCACCGTACCCATGTTCATTGATGTACTTATCGACGTTGGAAATTGTATCATCGTCGTCGCCCGGATCCTGTGCCATATGCATGTCCGGATCAGCTGACGGCGGTAGCGTTGCGGCGGTCTTGCCATGGCTTGGCGCCGACACGATTGGCGGTGTTGTCTGTGGGGTGGTGTCCCCCGCCCCCAAACGAATCTGGCTCTTCGGCCAAAGCATGGACCAGTTTAAGCAGGCACTGAGGGTCATCACATCATCTTCATCGGCCCCAACGTGTTGAGACGGAGGTAACAAGTCGTCGCAGCCCCGCAGCACCCGAACCAGTTGAACCCTATACACGGTTGGTGGCATCGTATTACCGTGGAACACGCGGTTGCCCAGTTCAACGATTTTGGCCTTGGCGACATCGATCAACTCGCCGTCCACGAAGTGCAGGAGAGTGCATGGAACGTTGGCGGCACCCTGCGAAAACATGTAGGGCGTCAGGGATGCCAGTCAAAAAGGCAAGGAGATGAAGTCATCGGCCGAGGCTTATAGTTACCGTGATGGCGTCGAGCTCGGCTAATGTCAAGGCACCGCCAACGGCGGGCGTGCAAGTGACGGAGGGGCCGCTTGATGCCGAGGTGCCGGCCGGCGTATTCTTCCCACACACGGGTGCATTAACCTCCAATACCGGTGCCGACACCGAAGGCACCTGCAATGCCGCCTCTGCCGGAGACACCAATGCAGGCGCGTTGTGCGAGCTGCTGCGTGAAGCTGGGAATCGGGGGCGGCCCCTGTTGGCCGCTTGCAATCCACCCCTGCAGCCACTCAAGCAAGGAAGGCATAATGGCGATGATCGTCGCTCCAAGTTGGTCTCGCACTTGCTCTTGGACTATCTATGGAACCCGCGCCACTTGTGCCTTGAGTTCTTTAACCTCGCGCTCCTGGCTTTCCAAGCTGGTCTTTCTATCCTTTCGCCCAGCCTTATAGTATTCCGAC
Source organism: Hordeum vulgare subsp. vulgare (assembly GCF_904849725.1). Classification (NCBI taxonomy): domain Eukaryota; kingdom Viridiplantae; phylum Streptophyta; class Magnoliopsida; order Poales; family Poaceae; genus Hordeum; species Hordeum vulgare. The sequence continues at coordinate 15,814,722 of NC_058523.1, forward strand.
CATTTCGTGGACAAGCCTTCGCCGGCCACACGACCAGCTGACGACGGCTTACTGAGCTTATCCTTGAGTTTCATTACATTCAACGCCCTATTTAAAGTGATGTCCCAAGGGGCAGACGGGGAGCTCGGAGACCCCGCGCGACTGCTTTCAGTTTCCTGCGGAAGGAACGTGAACCCTTTAGAAGTTTGGCTTCATAAATTAGAATGCAACCATATGGAGCTAATCACGCGGGGGTGTATTCCTTACCAGAACACGCTCAAGCTCCTTCACCTTCGGATCCGTGGTAAGCTCCTTTGTTACCGGGTCCACCTTGTACCGGGCCCTGACATAGTTCCTGGTCTGCTTTTCAGGGTATTTATCGAAGAGGGGCGGTAGGCCTTGATCGGCACGCTCCGCGTCCTCCTTGTCCAATTTAGGTTCCGCCACTCTGTAACCGCCGGGACCGAGTTTGTGGACCCCTAAGTTCAAGTCCCGCATATCTTTCCCCCACTGACTTGATTCCGCAGATGCGTTGCTCCCGCACTTGATCTTGAACTCCTGGTAGTCAGCTTCGCTGATCGAAGGATTTGTCTCCTTGATCTTCTCATAACTATCACCTCTTAGAATCCTTCTCTTCACCGAGGCTCTCCAAGTAGCCAGGGCCGTGCTCATCTTCGTGAGGGCGGCACTGTTCACTTTATTCCCTGCGAGGCGTGTGTTTGCGACGTCACCAGGGAACTTGTATCGTTCGTGCAACTTCGTGAAGAGGAGGTTGTGCAAATTTGCTCGGCCTTGATGCCTTAGGTTCTCGGTGTTGATCGCGACGGTGCTCCAGAGAATGCACCCGAGTTGTCCCGCGTACCCACCGACTAATTCTTTGGGCGTCGTTGGATGCCCACTGGAAGACACTTCAGTAAATTCCTCCCTGACGGTGCCAAGCACGTTCGGGCGCCGGTCCTTCCGTTGCTGCTTCGGTTGGCTGCCATCTGTGCGTTCACTGCCATCATCAGTGGTGGCATCCCCGGCGGCACCATCAGTGATGTCATCCCCGACGCCACTAGGGGTTGTGTAGTCGTGATCGGTGTCTTCCGCGGCGTCCTCATAGCGGTGAGGTTCTTCCTCCAGCTCCTGGGACAACACCCAGAATGGCTTGCCCGAACCGCCGGCCTCATCGTTGTTGGCCATGTTCGCTCTAAATAGGAAAAAAGGCTACTAGAGTTATTGCACGGGGTTCAATTATCACCAACTATAATTCCACCGTATCCAATTTTACTTTTCTTTTACTCCATAGGATCGCTCTAGGTCAAGAAAATTGGGCATGACCTTTGCTAATTTTCTTGACCTAGGAGTGCCCAATTCTCAACCGAAACGGAAATTAATCTACGTTTCAGGAGAAAGGGGTAACAAATATGAGTCATTACAACCTTACTGCACAAGCAGGATGCCAAAAAATAGTAAGATGGAAGATTTAAATACTTCAGAAATAAATTTAACATAACCACTACAATAAAAAAAGTTACATGGGATGGAAAAGGTTGTGAGGGGAGGGAAGAAAAATCAAGTGAAGAACTAAGAGGTATAGTAAGGTAATATTGGTCGCATATGTAAATAATGCTGTATTATTATTGATGTTGCAATATAACTGCAAACCTACTCTGTAATTGGTACCACTCTGTAAATGGAGACCACCAGGCACTGTGTTACAAGAGGTTCAATATAAATAATGTACAGAGTAACTAGCATCAGCTAAAGGACCAAACAACGTGTCCCGGAACAAATGCAATTCGTCCAAAGTTAAAATAATTTGTCACAATATTCTATGTTGCAAACATTCCTTACCAATTTCAGTACCACTAAAATTAGTGCTCTGTTAATGTTTCCATCTTGGTCAGAGCTTTTATGTTGTTGTGCTGTCATACTACTATACTATCAATGGGCTGACTTCAGATCCAAGGACACCCTATCCGCACACACATTACTGATTTGTCCTCCCATAAGTACACTCAACAGATAGGACCATGATAATGGCTGATTAGGCAGACAAAAATGTTCCATATAGAAGAAACAATTCTTTCATTTAATTCAATAGCTAAGAAGTGAAAGCACTAGCTAACTATAAATTACTTCTTGGTTGGTTTCACACTCCCACCTGTCCAGACCTAGCTTATCTGGATACATTGTTTGGTATTGTACCCTCACCACGCGACAACTCAAGCGCATGCCCAACTAACTTGCGCCTCAGCTTATGAAAGGTGGCACTTGTATTTCTTAATAGGACATATTACTGGTCTCAGCTTTATGGGCACTATAATCCCAAAAGAATTAGGACCAATTACATGACGTTTCCGTTCCCGTTCCTCCTCACATTTTAATCAAGTAATTAAAGAAGGGTGAAGGTGGTGCACACGTCAAAAAATCTACCAACCAATTCACAGTGTCATGGGATGGACTTGGTGAAAAAATCCTACAGAAGCAACGCACCGTGGGGAAGTAATAATAATAACTACACCAAACCTGGAGATTGGCGGGAGTCGGGGAGTCGGGGATTAGCGGGAGACTGGTGGTGGAGTAGAGGCTTGGAGGGCGGCGGCGGTGGCTGACGAGGGGGCCGTGGCGGTGGCCGGGGCCTGGGGCAGTGACGAGGGGGCAGCGCGGTGGCTGACGAGGAGGGCGGCGACGGTGGCTGACGAGGGGGCCGCGGCGGTGGCCGAGGCCTGGGGCAGTGACGAGGGGGCGGCGGCGGTGGCTGACGAGGAGGGCGGCGGCGGTGGCTGACGAGGAGGGCGGCGGCGGTGGCTGACAAGGGGAGATGGGAGGGAGGGGTGCGGTTGGAGTGGAGATGCGGGGGAGAGGCGAGTGAGGGGAGGGAAGAAGGGGATAGTACGGGGGAGGGTTGCAATGGCGCACCATTTAGGGGTGCGCCATAAGTGGCATATCGGTGGCGCACCTTTTAGTGGTGCGCCATAAATGGGGAGGGATAGCAATGGTGCACCTTCTAGTGGTGCGCCATAAGTAAGGTGATAGCAATGGCGCACCTTCTAGTGGTGCACCATAAGTAAGGTGATAGCAATGGCGCACCTTCCCCTGGTGCGCCATTACTATTTTTTTTATTTTTAGTTGCATGCATGTAATAGTTTTGTCACCTATCTAGTATACTTTGTATTTACTTCATCTATTTTCTTACTAAGAACTATGAAAAGAGCCAATCACTCATTTCCACTTGTTTAGCCAAACGAGCTAATGCGTTTTAGAATTACATGACATGGTGCAAAGATTTAGAATTACATGACATGGTTGAAATCAACTGACGTGAAATAACAGTCATCAAAGATTGAGCTTGCCACTAACACACACACACGGCCAACACGTCGTGATTCGATCTTTATTAGCTATCTTTTCACAATGATCTTCTTGCCCTTCTTTCTCGTGGTTGAATAATTTAGCCCCGGAACCCCTTGAATTCTTCTCTTGAACGGACGTCCTTTAGGTAGGGTGGTCCTGCTTCTTCTTGTCCTGTGTGCTACTTCATCGTCGTCGTCATCTTCCATCTTCGGGTCGCCGTACTTGTCGAAGTCTTGCTCATTGGCGACTCCATCCATTCCGATGATGTTCCTTTTGCCTCTCCTCACGACAACACGACTGGGCTTTGACGGGTCGGTAATGAAGAAGCATTGGTCCACTTGGCAAGCTAGTACCCATGGCTCATTTTTCGCGGTGACGTTTGCGCCCGCGGTCTTCGATTTGGCTTCATGTATAACCATGGTGGTGAAATATCGGTCTTCTTTTAGGACGCTCTTGGCACATCTGACACGGAACATCAGAACCTTCTCTCCAGCGTAGCTCAGCTCCCAGATCTCCTCGATCCTTCCGTCGTATCTGTCCTTGTCGTTACCGGTGTAGGATTCCATCGTTACCCCGGAGTTCTGATAATCGCTCTTCATGTCCTTTTCCTCGGTGTAGAATGTGTACCCGTTGATATCGTATGCCTCATAGGTCATCGGCTGTGCTTGGTGCCCTGTGACAAGGCGAATATGAGTTTTTCTTCCGTGGAAGAATCCTCGTGTAAAGGGTACGACAGAAGCTTGTCCTTGAACCAACGCGTGAAATATGAGTTGTTCTCTTTGATTATATCTCCGTCCGTCCTCTGTTGGCCTCGGTCATTGTGCGTCTTCTCAATAAAGGTTTTGTGCTCTACCACCCAAGGATCGACCACGTCTATGTGTTGTAGCGCGACTAAGTTTGCTCTTTCAAAGTCGGCGAGTCGACCCTTGAAGTCGACATGCATTTCGCGGCGACCCTCGCGGTGACCCCATCCAGCGAGCCTGCCGAGGTGCCTGTTGACGGGCAGACCAACGGGGTTCTTGATTCCTAGATAATTCGTGCATAAGGAGATGCACTCTTCGGTCAGAAAGCCCTGGGCTATGCTTCCATGTGGACGTGCCTTGTTGCGAACGTATCCTTTGATGACACCATTCATCCTTTCAAACGGCATCATGCTGTGCAGGAACGTCGGCCCGAGTTGGATGATATCCTCCACGATATGGACCAGCAGATGCACCATAACACCGAAGAATGCGGGCGGGAAGTACATCTCAAGATCGCATAGTATCACCACGATCTCTTCCTGTAGCCTTCTGAGTTGCCTCACGTCAACCGACTTCCGAGAGATGACGTCAAAAAAGTTGCATAGGCCAAATAGCGTTTCACGGACGTGCGCGTCCATGATCCCACAGATTGCAACTGGAAGTATCTGCGTCATCAACACGTGACAGTCGTGAGACTTCATCCCACTGAACTTCTGCTTCGCTTAGTCTAGGTATCTGCTTATCTTCCCCGCGTAACCGTAAGGAAGTTTTACTCCTACGAGGCAGGTGAAAAACTCACCGATCTCCTTCTGACTTAGAGTGAAGCATGCGGGAGGGTAGTCATATTCGATCTTCTTGGCCTTTTTTCCTTTACGACGACTTTCCGTGTCCTTCGCCTCATCATCATCATCATCATTAGGGCGTTTTGCGTGAAGCTCCTCCCTGATGCCCATTCATTGCAAGTCTGCCCTTGCTTTCGGCCCATCTTTGGTCCTCTCTGTCATGTTGAGCAGGGTACCAAGCAGACTCTCGCACACGTTCTTCGTGATATGCATGACATCAAGGCTCTGAGGCACACGGAGGATCTTCCAGTATGGCAAGTCCCATAAAACATACCTCGTTTTCCATACCTTCAGAAGCGGCTCTGGCGCCTTTCGCTTCTTTCCCGGTGGTGGGCACTCTTTCCAATTTTTCAACAGCTCGTCTATTTCCTCGCCGCTCCTCGTACGTGAGGGTCTTAGGGGTTCGGTTTCACCATCGAACAGATCCTTGCATTTTCTCCATCCGTCATCGTCGTGAAGCCACCTTCGATGTCCCATGAACACGGTTTTCGAAGACCCGGGATCTCTATCTAGCTGGCGATACGTTGTGTCATCCATGCACCTGACGCATGCACAAAATCCGTGGACCACCTGCCCCACGACATATCCGTAACCGAGATGGTCGTGCACCGTCGTGAGCAGTGCGACTCTCATACGGAAATATTGTTTCGCCGCGGCGTCCCACGTATTGGTTGGCGTTTTCCACAACGTGTCTAGCTCCTCTTTCAGCAGCCCAGATATAGATTGATGTCATTCCCTGGTTGTTTCGGCCCTTCAATTAGCATACTCATGTGAATGTACTTCCTCTTCATGCACATCCAGAGGGGAAGGTTGTACATCCACACAAACACAAGCCAGGTGCTATGTGTGCTTCTCTGGCTGCCAAACGGGCAGACTCCATCGGTGCTTGCGCCCAACATGATGTTCCTTGGATCGTCCCCAAATTCTGGGTGTTCGAAGTTCAACGCTTGCCACTGGCTCACATCCTTAGGGTGACTCAGCATCTTGTCTTTTTATTTATCTCTGGATCATTTCCGTCATCTTCTCGCTTCTTCTCCTCCCTATCCGCGTGCCAACGCAGGAGCTCTGCTTGCTTAGGGTCCGTGAAATACCGCTGCAGACGAGTAGTGATCGGAAAGTACCACACCACTTTTCGAGGAGCTTTCTTTCTCTTCTTGTATCGAGTGACACCGCACACCAGACATATGGTAGACTCCGTGTGATCGTACCGATAAATGATGCAATCGTTCATGCACACATGGTATTTCACGTGCGGTAAATCCAAAGGACACACGACTTTCTTCGCCTCCTCGAAACTGTTCGGGCACTTGTTCCCCATGGGAAGACGTTCGTGCCCCGAATGACATGTTCTCGTCGAAGCATGTGTCGGTCATTTTGTGTTTTACCTTCATCTCCAGAGCCATGAGCGTTACTTTCAGGCGGGTATCCTCGAGCCTGCATCCTTCATACAATGGAGTAACCGCGTCTATCTCCAGTTGATCCAGCTTAGCTTTCTCTCGGGCGGCAGCTCTTGCGTTACCCGTCTGCTTGAGAAGCAGCTCTTGATTATGAGGGTCCTGCACCCATCCCATCGATGGTCCATCGTCGTCTGCTCCGGGATCTTCATCTTCATGATCATGCCCTTTGTCTTGATCTTCCTCATCATCATGTCCGGCATCTTCTACATGATGACTGTGTCCTGCACCTACTTCGTGATCATGTCCTGGAGATTCTTCGTCTTCTCGCCCGCCCTAGCCGCTATTGTCTTGCAACCCTTCCTTTTTTCTTGCCCGGCCCCCATGGACGACTTCATAATCATCTTCATCACCTTGCCACCGATATCCATCCATGAAACCGTACACGAGCATGTGGTCCCGCACCTGTCTGGAATCCGGGTCCATAAGGCTCTTCAGCTTGCAGCTTCGACACAGACATCTTATCTTCGTCTCATTCTTTTGAAGCATCTCGGCCTTCGCGGAGCTCAAAAACCTATTCACGATGCCTTCGGTCATCTGCGGACCATGGTCGCCTCCGGGTAGAGCAAAACGATATGTTAGAACCAAAAAAAAATTGGCATGACTTTGCCTAAAAATAAGACCAAAAAGAATGCATAGTGCCAAATTCTCGCCGAAACGGAAATGAATCAACATTCCGGCAAAATATTGGCAACTATTGCATTTCAAATACGGGTACCTGCAAACACAAACATATGCAACACCACAAACATACGTAGATCTAGGCCATAAAAAGTGTGTACACGTGTTGGAGGGAGAAAAAAGTAGATCTAGAACATAAATAAAGGTTTCCTCTTACTTACCTATCAAAAAAAAGGAAATTTAACCACTTAATTTGGATGAATATATGGTGCAAATGAGGTGAGGAGGAGGAAGGATCCGAGACTAGTGAGTGTGAAGTGTTGGAGAGAATGAAGTGGGGGAAAAGTGAGTGTGAAGTGGGCTGTCAAAAATATCTACTCCTCCCAGGTTACCAATGGCGCACCCAGAAATAATGCGCCATTAGTAACCAGGGTTACTAATGGCGCACCTGGTAGGAATGCTCCACTAGTAGTTTAAAAAAAACTGAAAAAATATTAGTAGTGGCGCACCGTGGACGTGGTGCGTCATTACTAGTTAAAACTAGTAATGGCGCACTTCCCATGATGCGCCACTGGTAAGTGTAGGAAAGGGTGTGAGGCCAGGACAAAGATAGTAATGGCGCACCACACACATGTTGCGCCATTAGTAATATGGACACTAATGGCGCACCACATGCATGGTGCACCATTAATGTCCATATTAGCTATAGACTTTTTTCTAGTAGTCACTACAGCCCGAAGGGGTGGTGTAGTGATGACCCACAAGTATAGGGATCAATCGTAGTCCTTTCGATAAGTAAGAGTGTCGAACCCAACGAGGAGCAGAAGACTCTGATAAACGGATTTCAGCAAGGAAATAACTGCAAGCACTAGAAGTAGCGGTAACAAGTGATTGTGTAGCGAGGTGAAACGTAGCAAACAAAAAGTAACAAGTAACAAATAGTACCAACGGTGCAGCAAGTGGCCCAATCCCTTTTGTAGCAAGGGACAAGCCTGAAAACGATCCCGAGGACACACAAGAATTTCTGTCATGCTAGTTTCATCATGTTCATATGATTCGCGTTCGTTACTTTGATAGTTTGATATGTGGGTGGACCGGCGCTTGGGTACTGCCCTTACTTGGACAAGCATCCCACTTATGATTAACCTCTCTCGCAAGCATCCGCAACTACAAAGAAGAATTAAGACAAAGGCTAACCATAGCATTAAACTAGTGGATCCAAATCAGCCCCTCACGAAGCAACGCATAGACTGGGGTTTAAGCTTCTGTCACTCCAGCAACCCATCATCTACTTACTACTTCCCAATGCCTTCCTCTAGGCCCAAATATGGTGAAGTGTTATGTAGTCGACGTTCACATAACACCACTAGAGGAAAAGACAACATACATCATATCAAAATATCGAACGAATATCAAATTCACATGACTATTATCAGCATGACTTATCCCATGTCCTCAGGAACAAAAGTAACTACTCACAGAGCATAATCATAATCATGATCAGAGGTGTAATGAATAGCATCAAGGATCTGAACATAAACTCTTCCACCAAGTAATCCAACTAGCATCAACTACAAAGAGTAATCAACACTACTAGCAACCTTACAAGTACCAATCGGAGTTGCGAGACGAAGATTGGTTACAAGAGATGAACTAGGGGTTGGAGAGGAGATGGTGCTGATGAAGATGTTGATGAAGATGCCTCCCCTCCGACAAGAGGAGTGTTGGTGATGACGATGGCGACGATTTGCCCCTATGGGAGGAAAGTTTCCCCGGCAGGATCGTCCTGCCGGAGCTCTAGATTGGATCCGCTCAAGTTCCGCCTCGTGGCGGCGGCGAAACCACGAAAAAGCTCTCGAATGATTTTTTCCAGACCAAAATCCTTCATATAGAAAAAGAGGGGGACTAGTGGGCCGTCAGGGGGCCCACAAGCCCCCACTCCGTCACCAGGGGTTGTGGCGGTGGCAGGGCTTGTGGCGCCCTGGCAGCCCCCCCACCGGTACTTCTTTCGCCCAATAATTTTTATATAATCCAAAAAAAAATCCACATAACTTTTCAGGGCATTTGGAGATGTGCAGAATAGTGGACTAAGATTTGCTCCTTTTCCAGTCGAGAATTCCAGCTGCCTGAATTCTCCCTCTTCAAACAAACCTTGCAAAATAAGAGAGAAAAGGCATAAATATGGTACCACAAGTAATATAACAGCCCAAAAAGCAATAAATATCAACATGAAAGCATGATGCAAAATGGTCGTATCAACTCCCCCAAGCTTAGACCACGCTTGTGCTCAAGCGAAAAACAAGTTTCATAAACATGTCCACATGTTTAGGGATGAAGGTGTCGATAAAACATAATACGGACATGAGGGCATCATGATCACACATAGAACATCAATACATCATAAGGATTCTTATGGGAAAGTAACAATTCCTTCACAAAGAAAAGCATGAAGCAAAAACCTTACCGAGAAGTAACCAACAATAGTCCATAGTCATTGAAGCAATTGCAATTTATCACAACATCGGAAAGAGTCAAATAAGAGCTTGTAAGGCAAACCCACATACTCAATCATCTCTTTTGTTTTCCACAAATGTTACAACTCACGTGGTACTCATGGTGTCAAAGTTTCAGCTGGACACAGAGGAAGATAGGGGCTTATAGTTTTGCCTCCCAACGATCTACCTCAAGGGTAAAGTCAACAATAATAAAGCATAAGTACTCAACTCCAAGTTGATATATGAATATAGATCTTTCCCAAGCATGTGACGGTAGCCAAGACAAAGGCAAAATAGGGAATTGGTGAAGATCACCATGACTCTTACAAGGGCAAAAAGTAAAGGTACAAGATAGGCCCATCGCAGAGGGAAGCAGAGGTTGTCATGCGCTTTTGAGGTTTGAATGCGTGTCCTCTTAGTGTGGAGGAACGTCACTTTATATTGCCTCCTGTGATAAAGAACTTTATTATGCAGTCTGTCGCTTTTATGTCTTCCTCATCACAGGTTCGTGCAAAGTTTATTTTCCACACACTAATAGATCATACATATTAGAGAGCAATTTTTATTGCTTGCACCGATGACAACTTACTTGAAGGATCTTATTCAATCCATAGGTAGGTATGGTGGACTCTCATGGCAAAACTGGGTTGAAGGTTTATGGATGCACAAGTAGTATCTCTACTTGGTGCGGGAGTTTTGGCTAGTATGAGGTGGAAGCAATCGTCACATGCTAAGGGATTTCTAATCATATAACATTGTTTGAAACCAAGCAAACACAATTCATTATGTTGTCTTCCTTGTCCAACATCTACTCCTAAGCATGTAATAGTTTGGTGAGTGCTCACAATTGTAAAAAGTGTCTAAGATGATATATCTATATGTGAACCTCTCTTTCCTTATTACTTCTTATTAATTGCAACAATGACTGAGGTCTATGTTGATTTATTCTCAACAAGTTTCAATCATCATACGTGTCATAAGTGAAGTTATCACTTTCCATAAGATCGTCTCATGATCTTTCATGCTATCGTTCTTTTCATACTTTTGATCATGGCACAAAGCAAGGCCCTTGACTAAGATACTCTTCATTATATAGCTCGCAAGCTCGAATACATCGGGGGAGAGACAAAAGCAAAAGACTCAAACTAAACACTAAAGACTTATTTCTCTAAGAGAAGAAATAAAAACTGAAAAGGAAAGAATTAAAACAAAGGTAAAAGCAAAAGATATAAAGGTGATACGATACCAGGGCAACTGCCCCAAGCTTGGCAGAAGCCAAGGGGATTGCCCATCCCAATGCTTAGTTGTCTTCCTTTGGCGGTGATGGTGATGGAGTTGTTGAAGCGGTCTTGAGCTTGTCTAATTTCCACTTGAGCAAAAAGTTATGCTCCCTTAAATCGTCATTTTCCTCCTCAAGCTTCAACACTCTATGGCAAAGCTCCTGCTTACTCTCCTGCAAGAAACGAGAGGGGATAAATATGGTCTTAGGCTTCCTCCTGGAGTTGGGGAGGCTTGACTTCTTGAACTCCACATGGGTGTTTGCAGGTTGAGGTAGAGGAGCCTCCTCTTCATCGGAACTCGTTTGTTCCTTCCCCTTGGGCTCATAGTCCTCTTCCTCATCAGTGGTCCAGCCATATGGTTCCAAGTCCCCATTAAGCCTAGAGTTAGCACGATCATCGGCCACATAGATCTCTTCTTCTGAATCTTGAGAAGACATCTTGACCTAAATCTGCGGCAGACAACAAGCTCGAAACGAAAACAGAGGAAAACTGCGTGATACGGAGATCAAAACCTTCGGGCGAGTATATATTGATTTTTTCTAGACCAGAAGGAGTGCTCCGCAAGAAAACGGAGTCCGGGAGGCACACGAGGTGCCCACAAGCTTGCCCTCTGCCACCAGGGGGTAGGGGGCGGTGGCAGGGCTTGTGGCCGCCTCGTTCGCTCTCCGGACTTCTTTTTATTTTTCTAATTTTCCAAAAATTCCAAAACGGAGGAAATTTCCTATTGGAAAAGCATCAAGTCCAATTTCTTACCGAAACAGACACATCTTCGTTTTCAGGGTCTGAAACAGGCTGATAAACATCCCTTATGTACTCCTTTGGAGTTATGACATTGATGATATTGGTCTCAACATTTATGGGAGTACCAGAGATGTAATGCTTGATTCTTTGCCCATTTACCACTCTAGGAAAATTTCCTTCCGTGTTATTGATTTTGATGGCACCGGAACGATATACTTCCTCGATAACGTAGGGACCTTCCCATTTAGAGAGAAGCTTGCCTGCAAAGAATCTCAAACGAGAATTGTATAGCAGGACATAATCACCTACAATGAACTCTCGTTTCTGTATTCGTTTGTCGTGCCATCTCTTAACCTTTTCCTTGAACAACCTGGCATTCTCATATGCCTGGGATCTCCATTCATCTAACGAGATGATATCAAACAACCGCTTCTCACCGACAAGTTTGAAATCAAAGTTGAGCTCTTTGATTGCCCAATAAGCTTTGTCTTCCAGCTCAAGAGGTAAATGACATGCCTTACCGTAAACCATTTTATACGGCGACATGCCCATGTGATTCTTATAGGCAGTCCTATAAGCCCATAGTGCATCGTCAAGTTTGCTAGACCAATTCTTCCGAGATCTATTGACGGTCTTTTGTAGGATCAATTTGATCTCCCTATTACTCAACTCCACTTGACCACTAGACTGAGGATGATAAGGAGATGCAACTCTATGGTTGACATCATACTTAGCTAGCATCTTGCGGAAAACACCATGAATGAAGTGTGAACCGCCATCAGTCATCAAGTATCTAGGGACTCCAAATCTTGGGAATATGACTTATTTAAGCATCTGAATAGAGGTGTGGTGATCACCATTTTTAGTGGGGATAGCTTCTACCCACTTAGTAACGTAATCCACAGCAACTAAGATGTGAGTGTACCCATTGGAACTCGGGAAGGGTCCCATATAATCGAAGCCCCAAACATCAAATGGTTCAATGACAAGTGAATAGTTCATAGGCATTTCCTGACGCTTACTGATGTTCCCTATTCTTTGGCATTCGTCACAAGACAAGACAAACTTACGGGCATCCTTGAAGAGAGTGGGCCAATAGAAACCTGATTGCAATACCTTATGGGCAGTTCTATCTCCAGCGTGGTGTCCTCCGTAGGCTTCGGAATGACACTTCTGTAGGATCTGACCCTGTTCATGTGCAGGCACACAACGTCTAATAACACCATCTACTCCTTCCTTATAAATGTGAGGATCATCCCAAAATTAGTGTCTCAAATCAAAGAAGAATTTCTTCATTTGCTGATAGGTGAAACTGGGTGGTATGTATTTGGCTACGATATAGTTTCCATAATCGGCATACCACGGTGCACTATGTGAAGTGCGGATGACATTTAATTGCTCATCAGGAAAGCTGTCATCAATAGGTAGTGGGTCATCAAGAACATTCTCTAGCCTAGACAAGTTATCTGCCACAGGGTTATCAGCACCCTTTCGGTCAACAACATGCAAATCAAATTCCTGTAGCAGGAGAACCCATCTGATCAGTCTAGGCTTAGCGTCCTTCTTCTCCATGAGGTACTTAATAGAAGCATGATCAGAGTGAATAGTGACTTTGGAGTCAACTATATAAGATCTGAACTTTTCACATGCAAACACGACTGCTAAAAATTCCTTCTCCGTAGTGGCATAGTTTCTTTGGGCACTGTCTAGAGTTTTACTAGCATAGTGAATGACATTCAACTTCTTGTCAACTCTCTGTCCTAGAACAACACCAACGGCATAATCACTAGCGTCGCACATGATTTCAAAGAGCAAGTTCCAGTGAGGTGGTTGAACAATAGGTGCGGTTATCAAAGCCTTCTTAAGTATTTCAAAGGCTTCCTCACAATCCTCATCAAAAACAAAAGGAACATCCTTCTGCAAGAGGTTGGTAAGAGGCCTAGAGATCTTAGAGAAGTCTTTAATGAACCTTCTATAGAAACCAGCATGACCTAGGAAACTTCGTATACCTCTGATATCTATGGGGCAAGGCATTTTCTCAATTGCATCAACCTTAGCCTTATCAACTTCAATGCCTCTTTCAGTGATTTTGTGTCCTAAGACGATACCTTCATTAACCATAAGTGGCACTTCTCCCAATTCAAGACGAGGATGGTTTCTTCGCATCTTTGTAAGACTTGATCAAGGTTGCTGAGGCAATCATCAAAGGAAAACCCGTAAACACAGAAGTCATCCATGAAAACCTCAACAATCTTTTCACAAAAGTCAAAAAATATAGCCATCATACATCTTTGAAAGGTGGCAGGTGCATTGCATAAGCCAAAAGGCATACGTCTATAGGCAAAGGTACCGAAAGGGCAGGTGAAAGTGGTTTTCTCTTGATCAGATTGTGCAATAGCCATTTGCGAGAAACCTGAATAACCGTCTAAATAGCAGAAGTGTGTGTGTTTTGATAGCCTTTCTAGCATTTGGTCAATAAGCGGCAAAGGGTAATGATCTTTCCTGGTTGCCTTATTCAGTTTCCGGAAGTCTATCACCATCCTATAGCCAGTAATAATCCTTTGTGGGATTAGTTCATCCTTATCATTAGGAACGACGGTGATATCTCCCTTCTTAGGTACGCAATGTACTAGACTTACCCAATCACTATGAGCAACATGATAAATGATTCCTGCTTCCAGAAGCTTTAATATTTCTTTTCTAATGACCTCTTTCATCTTAGGATTCAATCTCCTTTGATGATCAGCAACTGGTTTAAAGTCAGGATCAGTTTTAATCTTGTGCTGACATAGAGTAGGACTAATACCCTTAAGATCATCAAGAGTATATCCAATAGCAGCACGGTGCTTCCTCAGAGTTTTTAGTAACTTCTTCTCTTCGTGCTTTGAGAGAAGAGCACTAATAATGACATGATATATCTCCTTCTCATCAAGATAGGCATACTTAAGAGTATCAGGCAACTGTTTAAGCTCGAACACAGGATCACCCTTTGGTGGGGGAGGATCCCCAAGCAGTTCAACAGGCAGATTATTCTTGAGAATAGGATATTGTTCTAAGACAATTTTATATATCTCATCTCTCTCCTCCATATGCATATCATTTTCATGCTCAAGCAGATATTGCTCTAAAGGATCCGTAGGATGTACGACAATAGAGGCAAGAGCAATGATTTCATCCCTACCAGACGACTATCTTTCATGGTGTTGTCTTCCAAACTTGGAGAAGTGAAAATCATGAGACACACCCTCGAAACTAACAGTGACGGTCTGCTTAATGCAATCAATGTGAGCATTGACAGTGTGGAGAAAGGGTCTACCAAATATGATGGGACAAAAGCTATTTTGTGCAGTACCAAGGACGAGGAAATCAATAGGATACTTCGTCTTACCACACAGGACTGCTACGTCTCTCACAATTCCCAGAGGGCAGATAGTGTCTCTATTAGCTAGCGTAATAGTGACACCAATGGGTTCTAACTCAGCAGGTGCAATCTCATCTTTGATTTCATCATATAGAGAACATGGTATTGCACTAACACTAGCTCCCATATCACACAAACCATGGTAACAGTGATCTCCTATCTTGACAGAAACAACGGGCAGGCCAACTACAGGTCCGTATATGTCTTTCGCGTGAGGTTTAGCAATTCTAGCGGAGTCCTCACAGAATTTGATAACATGCCCATCTATGTCTTCGGCTAAGAGATCTTTGATAATAGCAACACTAGGTTCAACTCTAATTTCCTCAGGGGGTGCAAGTGGTCTAATGTAACCCCTACGTATCACAGTTGGAGCTTTCGAATAATCCTTTATCCTAGCAGGGTATGGTGGTTTCTCAGTGTAAGCACAAGGAACAACAGGATCACTAAAAGCATTGACTTTCTCCTCAACTAGATTGGTTTTGGCAATGTTGCTTTCTATAGGAGGATGATATTTAAACCACTTCGATTTGGGAAGAATAACATGAGCAGCAAAAGATTCACATAGAGAAGCTACTATCTCAGAGTCAAGTCCATACTTAGCGCTAAAATCTCTAAAAGTGTTTGTATCAACAAAAGATTTAACGCAATCAAACTGGAAATTCATACTTGACTCCTTACCTTCCTCCAGCTCCCAATCTTCAGAGTTGCGTTTGATTCTCTCCAATAAATTCCACTTGTGATCAATATCCTTCTTCATAAAAGAACCGGTACAAGAAGTGTCAAGCATGGTACGATCTTCATGAGAAAGCCGAGCATAAAAGTTTTGAGTGATGATTTCTCTCGAGAGCTCATGATTGGGGCATGAATATAGCATTGATTTAAGCCTCCCCCAAGCTTGAGCCATGCTTTCCCTGTCACGAGGCCAAAAGTTATAAATAAAGTTTCGATCACGATGTACTAAATGCATAGGATAGAACTTTTGATGAAATTCCAATTTCAACCGATTGTAGTCCCATGATCCAGTATCATCACATAGCCTATACCATGTCAACGCCTTATCCTTGAAAGATAAAGGAAAGACTTTCTTCTTTACGTCATCCTCGGGCAAACCTGCAAGCTTAAATAAACCACAAACTTCATCTACATAGATTAGATGCAAGTCTCGATGTGAAGATCCATCTCCTGTAAAAGGATTAGCCAGTAGTTTCTCAAGCATACCCGAAGGAATTTCATAAAAGATATTTTCAGTAGGTACCTCAGGTTGAGGAGCAACTCCTCATGCTTCCGTTCGTGGTGAAGATACCCCGAACAAACTCCTCAAAGGAACAGTTTCCATTGTGACAAGTGACAATAAATTTCAGCACAGTATAAAAATGTTTCCTTACCAATTTCCACTTACCAAAGGCGCTTCACTCCCCGGCAACGGCGCCAGAAAAGAGTCTTGATGACCCACAAGTATAGGGGATCAATCGTAGTCCTTTCGATAAGTAAGAGTGTCGAACCCAACGAGGAGTAGAAGGCTCCGATAAACGGATTTCAGCAAGGTAATAACTGCAAGCACTGAAAGTAGCGGTAACAAGTGATTGTGTAGCGAGGTGAAACATAGCAAGCAAAAAGTAACAAGTAACAACTAGTAGCAACGGTGCAGAAAGTGGCCCAATCCCTTTTGTAGCAAGGGACAAGCCTGAACAAAGTCTTATAGGAGGAAAAACGCTCCCGAGGACACACAGGAATTTCTGTCATGCTAGTTTCATCATGTTCATATGATTCACGTTCGTTACTTTGATAGTTTGATATGTGGGTGGACTGACGCTTGGGTACTGCCCTTACTTGGACAAGCATCCCACTTATGATTAACCTCTCTCGCAAGCATCCGCAACTACAAAAGAAGAATTAAGACAAAGTCTAACCATAGCATTAAACTAGTGGATCCAAATCAGCCCCTCACGAAGCAACGCATAGACTGGGGTTTAAGCTTCTGTCACTCCAGCAATCCATCATCTACTTACTACTTCCCAATGCCTTCCTCTAGGCCCAAATATGGTGAAGTGTTATGTAGTCGACGTTCACATAACCCCACTAGAGGAAAAGACAACATACATCATATCAAAATACCGAACGAATATCAAATTCACATGACTATTATCAGCATGACTTATCCCATGTCCTCAGGAACAAAAGTAACTACTCACAAAGCATAATCATAATCATGATCAGAGGTGTAATGAATAGCATCAAGGATCTGAACATAAACTCTTCCACCAAGTAATCCAACTAGCATCAACTACAAAGAGCAATCAACACTACTAGCAACCTTATAAGTACCAATCGGGGATGCGAGACGAAGATTGGTTACAAGAGATGAACTAGGGGTTGGAGAGGAGATGGTGCTGATGAAGATGTTGATGAAGATGCCTCCCCTTCGACAAGAGGAGTGTTGGTGATGACGATGGCGACGATTTCCCCCTCCGGGAGGAAAGTTTCCCCGGCAGGATCGTCCTGCCGGAGCTCTAGATTGGATCTGCTCAAGTTCCGCCTCGTGGCGGCGGCGAAACCATGAAAAAGCTCTCGAATGATTTTTTTTCCAGACCAAAACCCTTCATATAGCAAAAGAGGGGAGCTAGTGGGCCGTCAGGGGGCCCACAAGCCCCCACTCCGCCACCAGGGGGTGGCGGTGGCAGGGCTTGTGGTGCCCTCGCAGCCCCCCTCCGGTACTTCTTTCGCCCAATAATTTTTATATAATCCCAAAAAAATCCACGTAAATTTTGAGGGCATTTGGAGATGTGCAGAATAGTGGACTAAGATTTGCTCCTTTTCCAGTCCAGAATTCCAGCTGCCTGAATTCTCCCTCTTCAAACAAACCTTGCAAAATAAGAGAGAAATGCATAAATATGGTACCACAAGTAATATAACAGCCCAAAAAGCAATAAATATCAACATGAAAGCATGATGCAAAATGGACGTATCATATAGCAGCGGCTCGCAGGTCGGGGCAACCGCGAGAAGTACCACTGGGCGGCGGTGATGCATCCCGACGGGGCAACGCAGCGGCAACCCGTTGCTCGATCGGTGGAGGGGCGCGCTGTACTCGGGATAGCCTTCACAAGACCTGCCGAGGCGCATGAAACCGATTGATCAGGTCAGTCGCACGACGCGGATGGAGTCAATCGCGGCAGGCGGGTAATCAATCCGATCGCACGCGAGGTCGGGGGCGCTGGTCGATGATGATGATGGCATCGTGGACGATGATGCGGGATGGCCGAGCAGACCAGGGCGACGGCGGCCAACGGGGAACGACATGCCAGAGGAGGCCAGCGATGGGTCAGGGAGCCCGAGGCAGCCGGTAGGCCCGACGCAGCCGGCCGGCCTGGCGCAGCCGGCAAGCCGAGACAGTTGGCAGGCCCAGCACAGCGGCAAGCCCGACAACGGGCGAGGGGGCCGACAGCCGAGGCAGCCGACAGGCCCGACGTAGCCGGCAAGCCGAGACAGCCAGCAGGCCCGGCACAACGGCAAGCCTGGCAACCGGTGAGGCGGCCGGCAGCCGAGGCAGCTGGCAGGCCTATAGCAACCGACATTCTCGAGGCGGCCGACGAGTGGCGATGAAGACATAAGGTGGGTGGTGCAAGCATCCTATTCAGCGCGGGCCGGCGACGACGACATAAAGTAACAGGCGGGCAAATGTGCGGACGGCGGCCATGACGGGCCGCCGCGTCGCGCAAGGCCACCGGGTCAAAGTAGAGGCCCGCTGGTCACGCCTAGGTCGGAGTAGAGGCGCAGGTGTCGACGATGGCGACGGGTGACGTAAACCGATCTTAGATCGAAAAACCAAAAAGGAAGAACGCCGATCAAGAGACCGGCAAAAGAGAAAAACCCGGATCAAGAGATCAGGACAAAGACTCTCTAGGGAAACCAGTAAGCACGACCGGTAGGTGAACCCTAGGTACGAGATGCGCGGCCCACGGCGGCGGTCATGAAGGCTGTCACGCCCAAGATGCGACCCTATCCTCAATTGGGCACGAAGGCCTCGTCAGGGATAGAAGCGCATCTCGTCGTGTCGCAAGTATGCATATCATTACAAGTACATGTACTGAAAAGAAGAGATATATATTCAGAGTTGGCTTACACTCGCCACAAGCTACATCAGAGTCACATCAGTTCATTACATAATCATCAAGAGTAAGAGCAGGGTCCGACTACGGACGAAAACAAACGACAAAAGAAGAACGACGTCCATCCTTGCTATCCCAGGCTGCCGGCCTAGAACCCATCCTAGATCGATGAAGAAGAAGAAGAAGAAGAAGAAGCAGCTCCAAATGAACAATCAACGCGCTCGCGTCAAGGAACCTTTACCTGTACCTGCAACTGGTGTTGTAGTAACCTGTGAGCCACCGGGGACTCAGCAATCTCATTTCCAAAGGTATCAAGACTAGCAAAACTTAATGGGTGAGGCATGGTTAAGTGGTGAGGTTGCAGCAGCGGCTAAGCATATATTTGGTGGCTAACTTACGAGTACAAGAAACAAGAGGGGGAAGATCTACGCATAACGGACGTGAACTACTGATGATCAAATGAATGATCCTGAACACCTACCTACGTCAGGCATAACCCCACCGTGTCCTCGATCGGAGAAGGAACTCACGAAAGAGACAGTCATGGTTACGCACACAGTTGGCATGTTTTAATTCAGTTAACTTCAAGTTATCTAGAACCAGTGTTAAACAAAGCTTCCACGTTGCCACATAACCGCGGGCACGGCTTTCCAAAAAGATTTAACCCTGCAGGGGTGCTCCAACTAGTCCATCACAAATTACCACAAGCCGCATAGAAATCCTCGATCACGAGGCTCGCGATCTTGTCGGATTCCCTAGTGGAAAACCTCAACTCTGAGATTACCCAAAGCATCACCGGAATCCCGATGCACAAGATATCTCGTCAAAGGTAAAATTAATCCAGCAAGGCCACCCGGTGTGTCGACGAACCCGATAGGAGCCGCGTATCTCGTTCTCAGGACACACCGTCTATGCATAGTGGACGGTAGCCAAACCTCGAGTTGCCCCGAGGTGGCACCGCCGACTGCTAGGTGGGTGGACCAATACTCATGAGGAGCACTGGCCCGGGGGGTTGATTAAATTATCCTCGGGGCCCGGGAAGTCCCTATGCAAATTTATTAGGTGATTAGGAAAATGTAGTACCAAAGTTGGGCCTTGCCAGACCAGCTTTAATCTAAAACGAATTATCAAGGGGGTCCCCATAACAACCCCGATCGTGTTAGGAGCGCTCAATTATGGAACATAACACCGGTAGCCGAAACTAAGGGGGCAAAGGTGGAACAAAACACCAGGCTAGAAAGGCCGAGCCTTCCACCTTTTACCAAGTATATAGGTCCATTATATTAAATAGCATTAATATGATGATATAACAAGGAACCCATGCTTTCGCATGGAAGCATCGGCACCTGCAACTAGCAACGCTATCAATAGGGTTAAGCAAGCAGTAACATAGCCAATCAGTGGTTTGCTAGGTTGAACAGGTTAAAGGTTTCATGGCATTGTTGAAAGGCTGAAATTTAACATGTGGTAGGCAACGAGACATAATCGATAGAAGCGATAAAACTAGCATGGCAATGATAGTAATGGTATCTGGGGAAATGGTCATCTTGCCTGAGATCCCGCTTGGAAGAAGAATGCCTCCGTGAAGCAGACGAACCAACGTAGTCGAACGAGTCCTCACAATCCGACACGCTTGCGGAACTCTATCGAGACGGGGAAAACCGGAAACACAAATCAACACACAGAATTCACCACACTATGCAACAACACAAATGATGCATGAGCAGCTGAATACATGCACGTCACGGCATGACAATCCACACAATCAAACACTACACATTAAGTGAAGTTCAATATGCAACGAGTTGCATATTGACGAAACTCCACGTTAATTTATTTAGTTCTATCCCGATTAGTTACACGGCAATATTAAATGTGATTAAACATGGCAAGAGGTGAAGCGCAGTTAATCTACCTATCTAGGCATTTTAAATGAGGTCGGAAATAACATATAGCACCTCCGAGACGACCTCACACGTTAATTTACAGTTCTGTCCAGATCTGAACTAATGCATTTAATTAGTTGTTAAACAGCAAAACAAATAGGTTCACGTGATTCTACGCGTCAAGTCAAGCAATCTACACATAAAGAATATCTCCAACGGAGCTACGGATCAAAAGTTACAAGCATCGCAAGATATGATGGCATGAATGCAATATGTGTGCAACAATGGCTACGAGCACTTCAACACATACAAAAAGCAAGAGAAAATGAAACTCCACGAGATTCTAAGCAAGTTTCATGTAGGGCACGATCAAAACGGAGCTACGGTTCAAAAGATACGAGCAAATCAAGAAATCACTACAATCTGCCAAAATCAGCCACATAGCACTTTCTACGCCCCATAACTACGGCTACACAACTCCGATATGCTCAAACAAGGCATGGCACGGAAGAGGGCAAGAAGCACTACTACGAACAACTAACAACCACTAGCATGGCAGCAAAGAGCACTAGAACAAGAAGACACAAAACGGCATCTCACACACTATTTCAGACTTAGTGAAAATTACACCTCATAAAAGTGCAGTTTTCGATCTGAAGCAATATTGCCAGCATCAAAACCTATAGCTACAGGACTCCAAATGGCATGAAAATTTACAGCATGCTAGAGAAATGCAAGGGGTACAACTAACTCCATTGGACCAACCTCAAAAGAGCTACAGATCACAAGATACAAGGAAGACAAGACAGCAACAAAATAATAACAGATTCCAGACTTAGAAATATTTCAGCTCCTCTAAAACAGCACTATTTCTAGCAACTTGAGGGCAAGCAAAACACACCTAAACATGCATTTCTATTGCAACTAAAAATACCAGGGGCTAAACAAACATCCAAGACCAACTCACTAGTTGACAACTAATTCAAACGAGGCACGGAATAAATCCTACGAATTAATCAAAAGGGCAACATAGAAAAATATCTCGCAAACTAACTTACTCGAAAGCTAAAACTAATTGCACAGAAAAATATAAAATATGTGGGGTTTGCAACACAAAATAATGCCGCACATTAATGCGAGATAAACACCTAGATACGGGAAAATAAACTACCGACAAATTTCTACACGCAAAAATACAAATGACCGATCTAAAATACACGAAAAAATAGTCCCTAAAACATGGACATTTAATCTACGGGATACGGGCAGTCCGGACCGGCACGAAAATTAAATACGGGGTGTGTCCTATTGAAACAGCACGCAAAACTAGGCGTTCGTCACGTAAAACTACGTCAAATAATTATGCAAGTTGAAAAATCGTAATCTACGCGTAATTCTACACGAAAAACATATACAACTCATCGCGTTCCGACTTACGGATTTAAAACTACGGACGTTGCAATATACGACTATTTACTGAAATATCTAAACCGAAATAAAAACCTAAGATGCTAAATGGGCTGACAGGGCGCAAGATAAACAACAACAAAAAATGCAAGGCGGGGGGGGGATGGCTCACCCTGGCCACTTGGGCCGGCCTGGTTCACCACCTGAGGAGTGGCCTTGCTCCTGGCCATCTGGGCCGCGGGAGGAGCTGGGGAAGGCCGGCCCAGCTCGAAGCGAGGCGGCCCAGGCACTGGAGCGCTCGTCGTCCTCCCGGGGCAAGGCTGGCGGCGCAGTGCTTGGCGGCGGCGGCTCCAGCGAGGGAGGCAAGGAAGGCGAGCAGGGAGGCGCACGGAACGGATCGGCGGGGGCCCACGCGGCCAGATCCTGCGAGGGACTAACGCGGGCGGCGGCGCTGCAGCCCCCGGCGGCGGCAGGAGAGGCGGCGGTGGCGCAACGGGGAGTCTGTGGCGCGAAGCACGGGGTAGGGAAGGCTGGCGGCGCATGGAGGCAGCGGCGAGGGGGCGCACCGGCCGGCGTAACTCCGGTGGGGCTCCGGCCTGTGGGGATACGTCCAGGGAGAGGCGAGGGGCGACTCCGGCGGTCCAAGTTGCTGCCTCGGGCACGGGCGGCGCGGAGCGCTACGGGCGGCGGCGGCCGGATGGGCTCGGCCGGGCCCGATCTGGGCCTGGCGGGCCGGCGGCGCGGGGGAGGAGAGAGAGAGCAGGTGGGAGGCTAAGGTTTCGGGTAGGTGTCACGGATTTCGAGGCAGAGGGGGAGTGGCTCTCTAATTAATGGCATGGGGGCTATATATAGACAAACGGGGGGGGGCTCGGTTAACCGGAATCGCGTTCCGGATCCAACCGCGGGGTCGGATTCGGACGATTCCGAACGCGGGTATGGGTATGCGGCCGTGTAGAGGGGATATCCAGAGACGAGAGGGAGAACGGGCGGCGCGGCACGAATTTTAAAACACCGACAAACGTTTGACGGTAGACCGAATACGGTGCCGCTACGGTCGACCGTTCGGGTACCAGACGGTCTCCGATCGCGACGAAATTCGACAGGCGGCCTAGCTATAACTAATCACGACCGCACGTCAAATCTCAACCCGGTCAGAGAAAGTTTTAAACGCACTTTCAAAACAGGGTTCCGACGGTGCCGCGGGCGCGTGCGTGTGCGGTCAGGCTCGGAACGAACAACGACGAACGCGAAGAGAAGCGGCAACTAATAACGGATGCAAGTTTTGAAAACTGGCGGCAACGGAGATGCCGATGCAATGCAGATGATGCGCATGATGCGATGATGATGCGACAAATAGAATAAATCACACGATGAAAATGAAAGAAGGGGGAATCTTCTGGAACGTCGGCATCGGGGTGTCACAACTCTCCTACCCTACAAGAGGATCTCGCCCCAAGATCCAAGAATGAAAGGGGGAGAGGATGAGAAAGAACAAGAGGTAAAAACTTAGTCGCTTCGTTGACAAACGAGTGAAAACAATGAACCTTGAAGGTTGCAAAGCGATGAGGAATGATATGAGAAAGAAGCAAGAATTCACGGAAAATTTCGGCAGCACTTCGGTAGGAAAAAGGGACAAAAAATTCGAAAAGGTGGAAGAAATAGACAATATTCACAACAAACAACTAAATAGAACAAGGGAACACCATGAACTTGGTAGAACAACATGATAGACCCAAAAGAGCAACATCACAATGCCTCCGGAACAAGAGAATATGAACTAGCTCAAGCGGAAGAAGAGAATGAAGAGAGAATGTCAACTACTAACTCCAATGAACTTGGCAAGCATACTTGCAAGAAGAATTGGACAAAGTTGTTGGAAAAACAACAACGAAAAGAACAAGACAGTAGTGGGCTTATGAATATCATCTCAAAAAAATATGAGGTGACAAACAACCACTAAAAGAAACTAGGACAGATGAAAGCAAAGATATGAAAACTTCTTACACCGAGAGGATACATTGAGAACTGGGATTAATGACAAGCACCATGATAGCACAATCCATATGAAAAGCTTTATGTGAAATCCAAACCAAGATAGCTCAAAGAAGAAATCATGGGTTGAAATATCTCATGATCATAGAATTGGTGGTTTAAATTATCTCATTCTTGAAAGGAAATCTCTTCGAGGCTCCTACACTAACAAGAATGATATAATACCACCTCAACGGATAAAGGAAGAACAATTGCACATAGAAATGCAAGAGAAGAAAACTTGAGGTTCTCCAACAGAAATCTTGAAGAACACATGAGAATGAATCACATCCTTGAAGAATCAGCATGACGAGCCTCCGTATGAAAAAGGATGAAGCAAAGATAAGAAGGATGAAAGATTAAGACCTTGCCAAGATTTAGATGAAGCTTCACACAGAGATACTTAAAAGAACTCGGAACTCCGGAAAAGAAAGAAAGGCACTTGAGGAAAGAATTGATATGATGAGCCACTCCGGAAGAAGAATTGAAATCTCTTCGAAGAAGGAAGAACAAGAATAAGAATTATGTTATGCTAAACCTTCACCAAGTTTAATTGATGACAAGCAGCGGATTTAGCATACCACTTATTCTTCTAGAAATGAATCTTGGAGAAACAGAGAGAAAAAACCCCCACTTGAAGCATAATTGAAGGCAACACCGGTAAGAATTCACAATTGAATGGGAAAACCAAGAATTAATGGAGATACATGAAAAAGAAGAGATCATGGTCCACCTAGCAGAAAACTTGAAAAAGGCACCGGAATAATCGAGAGACGAACGAAGAGACAACAATGGTGAAGAATTGAGGATGAAAGCTGAAAGCTGAGAACGAAAAATCTTCTAAAATGATGGCCTTCGGAGGATCGAGAATGAAAACAACCCAGAGAAGCACCGGATAGCACGAAAAGGGATACTCATGATTGACAACAATGAGAGGTTAACACGAAGCTGAGAATGATGACGAGAAACAACACCAAGAACTACTGAGACACTCCGGAATAATGAAGAATGAAAGGTTGAGCCAATATGAGAATTAAATTCCAATAGATCTTGGAGAAGGGATATGACTGATGAAATTCATACTTACGTCATAGTTGAAAGATTATAGAGGTCTCCGGAAAAGATTAAAGAGTCACGTAAGATCCTGTGAAGAACCTGTGGGTTATGGGCCCACTCGAAGAAACCACCATTGAAAAGATTGCTAGAAAGAGAGATATTGCACCGGAATAAGAAAACTAGATGAGGTTAGCACCTCAAAATAATTAAAAGAATTGAAAACGAGAAACTACTGAAATATCTTCAGCATCCCGGATAAGAAAAAGAGGAATGAATAGCAAGATAGGCTCATAACAATTTTCAACATAGGAAAAAATTACAAGGATAAAAGGATATGATGAACACGGATATCTGAATTAAATTCACCGGAAAAGAACAAAATGAAGAAGTGATGAACTCGACTCCTGAGAATCTTCACAATGAATCACCGGATAGGACACGGAAGAAAAGATAGCGGAAGCACAATGAAATGAATGCGCTTGGATGAAATCCAATCACTGAAGAAAAGGGTGGGAGGGCGGGGAAAAACAAAGACAACTTGGGCTAGATGAGATGAACTCCGGATAAATAGAGAATGATCAGCAAAAATTGGAGAGGATTGAGTTCACTGAAGAGAAGCACACCGGTTGGAAAAGAATTAACATGACGACTCCGGTTGACAAGAATTGACATGACAATTGAATGAACAAAAGAATTTGCAATCTCACATAAAAATATGAGAACACCTCTTAGGAAAGATCTCAAATCACCACTTGACATCGAAGCAACTTGAATTACCATATTCCAACAAAACAAAGGGTGAGGCTTACGAAACAAGCCAGAACAAACTCATGAGAAAGATTTCGTCCGATATTTTCGTGGACAGGATCGCGCGGGCTCGGTTTACAGTAGCCATCAAGTGCAAGGCAGTGCACCTGACATACGAAGCGTCCCCGAGTCGTAGCAAGTTACAAGGACTCTTTAAGACACAACGTGTGCCGTTGTAAGTGGACCGTAAACAAACGAATCCACTAGATGTCTAACCCCAACCTAACATCAAGCATTTGTTAGAAGATTGTCCTATAAGCAACTACTTGAATTCCCACCTATGAATTCCCGAAATATCTGGTCATGCAATCTGGTACACGGATACAAGGAGTATTTCACACAACTCCTAAACTAACCCGTCACTTGTATCACATCCGTCAACACACGACCAGAATCTCGGACCTTCATCTACAACAGACCCTCGTGATCACAACGATACAAAGTATGGCAGTACTCCCGAACAATCTGCACCAGTACTGGGGACATCGGGGTTATCTCGCCACTACTAGTATTGAAGCAATTACGAACATCCTTCGTCCTGAGATACTAAGAAATCTGAATGATAACGATGTGCTCAAGAATCCCCTGGAGCTCAACTCCCCGGAAGAAAATCAATTCAGAGAGGAGGCACCAAGACAGAACTCCGTCACATCGGCATCATATAGATCTCAAAAATATCCGCATGATCCTAAATTTTTTTTGAGTGAGAAGAGGAGTAGAATTAAAATATTACGTCAAGATTCCTCACCAAAGCATAGAAGAGGAGAAAAAAGAATCCTACTCTCCGATATATAACTAAGACTCAAATAGTTTTTTGACTAGACTCGACTCGGCCAAGTTCGATCAATCAAGGGGGCTCCTAGGTCGGAACCTGGCTCTGATACCAACTTGTCACGCCCAAGATGCGACCCTATCCTCAATTGGGCACGAAGGCCTCGTCAGGGATAGAAGCGCATCTCGTCGTGTCGCAAGTATGCATATCATTACAAGTACATGTACTGAAAAGAAGAGATATATATTCAGAGTTGGCTTACACTCGCCACAAGCTACATCAGAGTCACATCAGTTCATTACATAATCATCAAGAGTAAGAGCAGGGTCCGACTACGGACGAAAACAAACGACAAAAGAAGAACGACGTCCATCCTTGCTATCCCATGCTGCCGGCCTAGAACCCATCCTAGATCGATGAAGAAGAAGAAGAAGAAGAAGAAGCAGCTCCAAATGAACAATCAACGCGCTCGCGTCAAGGAACCTTTACCTGTACCTGTAACTGGTGTTGTAGTAACCTGTGAGCCACCGGGGACTCAGCAATCTCATTTCCAAAGGTATCAAGACTAGCAAAACTTAATGGGTGAGGCATGGTTAAGTGGTGAGGTTGCAGCAGCGGCTAAGCATATATTTGGTGGCTAACTTACGAGTACAAGAAACAAGAGGGGGAAGATCTACGCATAACGGACGTGAACTACTGATGATCAAATGAATGATCCTGAACACCTACCTACGTCAGGCATAACCCCACCGTGTCCTCGATCGGAGAAGGAACTCACGAAAGAGACAGTCATGGTTACGCACACAGTTGGCATGTTTTAATTCAGTTAACTTCAAGTTATCTAGAACCAGTGTTAAACAAAGCTTCCACGTTGCCACATAACCGCGGGCACGGCTTTCCAAAAAGATTTAACCCTGCAGGGGTGCTCCAACTAGTCCATCACAAATTACCACAAGCCGCATAGAAATCCTCGATCACGAGGCTCGCGATCTTGTCGGATTCCCTAGTGGAAAACCTCAACTCTGAGATTACCCAAAGCATCACCGGAATCCCGATGCACAAGATATCTCGTCAAAGGTAAAATTAATCCAGCAAGGCCACCCGGTGTGTCGACGAACCCGATAGGAGCCGCGTATCTCGTTCTCAGGACACACCGTCTATGCATAGTGGACGGTAGCCAAACCTCGAGTTGCCCCGAGGTGGCACCGCCGACTGCTAGGTGGGTGGACCAATACTCATGAGGAGCACTGGCCCGGGGGGTTGATTAAATTATCCTCGGGGCCCGGGAAGTCCCTATGCAAATTTATTAGGTGATTAGGAAAATGTAGTACCAAAGTTGGGCCTTGCCAGACCAGCTTTAATCTAAAACGAATTATCAAGGGGGTCCCCATAACAACCCCGATCGTGTTAGGAGCGCTCAATTATGGAACATAACACCGGTAGCCGAAACTAAGGGGGCAAAGGTGGAACAAAACACCAGGCTAGAAAGGCCGAGCCTTCCACCTTTTACCAAGTATATAGGTCCATTATATTAAATAGCATTAATATGATGATATAACAAGGAACCCATGCTTTCGCATGGAAGCATCGGCACCTGCAACTAGCAACGCTATCAATAGGGTTAAGCAAGCAGTAACATAGCCAATCAGTGGTTTGCTAGGTTGAACAGGTTAAAGGTTTCATGGCATTGTTGAAAGGCTGAAATTTAACATGTGGTAGGCAACGAGAAAATAAACTACCGGCAAATTCCTACACGCAAAAATACAAATGACCGATCTAAAATACACGAAAAAATAGTCCCTAAAACATGGACATTTAATCTACGGGATACGGGCAGTCCGGACCGACACGAAAATTAAATACGGGGCGTGTCCTATTGAAACAGCATGCAAAACTAGGCGTTCGTCATGTAAAACTACGTCAAATAATTATGCAAGTTGGAAAATCGTAATCTACGCGTAATTCTACACGAAAAACATATACAACTCATCGCGTTCCGACTTATGGATTTGAAACTACGGACGTTGCAATATACGACTATTTACTGGAATATCTAAACCGAAATAAAAACCTAAGATGCTAAATGGGCTGACAGGGCGCAAGATAAACAACAACAAAAAATGCAAGGCGGGGGGGGGGGGGGATGGCTCACCCTGGCCACTTGGGCCGTCCTGGTTCAGCACCTGAGGAGTGGCCTTGCTCCTGGCCATCTGGGCCGCGGGAGGAGCTGGGGAAGGCCGGCCCAGCTCGAAGCGAGGCGGCCCAGGCACTGGAGCGCTCGTCGTCCTCACGGGGCAAGGCTGGCGGCGCAGTGCTTGGCGGCGGCGGCTCCAGCGAGGGAGGCGAGGAAGGCGAGCAGGGAGGCGCGCGGAACGGATCGGCGGGGGCCCACGCGGCCAGATCCAGCGAGGGACTAACGCGGGCGGCGGCGCTGCAGCCCCCGGCGGCGGCAGGAGAGGCGGCGGTGGAGCAACGGGGAGTCTGCGGCGCGAAGCACGGGGCAGGGAAGGCTGGCGGCGCATGGCGGCAGCGGCGAGGGGGCGCACCGGCCGGCGTAACTCCGGTGGGGTTCCGGCCTGTGGGGATCCTGTTGGGGAACGTCGCATGGGAAACAAAAATTTTCCTACGCGCACGAAGACCTATCATGGTGATGTCCATCTACGAGAGGGGATGAGTGATCTACGTACCCTTGTAGATCGTACAGCAGAAGCGTTAGAGAACGCGGTTGATGTAGTGGAACGTCCTCACGTCCCTCGATCCGCCCCGCGAACAATCCCGCGATCAGTCCCACGATCTAGTACCGAACGGATGGCACCTCCGCGTTCAGCACACGTACAGCTCGACGATGATCTCGGCCTTCTTGATCCAGCAAGAGAGACGGAGAGGTAGAAGAGTTCTCCGGCAGCGTGACGGCGCTCCGGAGGTTGGTGATGATCTTGTCTCAGCAGGGCTCCGCCCGAGCTCCGCAGAAACACGATCTAGAGGAAAAACTATGGAGGTATGTGGTCGGGCAGCCGTGAGAAAGTCGTCTCAAATCTGCCCTAAAAGCCCCATATATATAGGAGGAGGGAGGGGGACCTCGCCTTGGGGTCCAAGGGATCCCCAAGGGGTCGGCCGAGCCAGGGGGGAGGACTCTCCCCCCCCCCCCCCAAATCGAGTCCTACTTGGTTTGGTGGGAGGGAGTCCTTCCCCCTTCCCACTTCTTCCTTTTTTTTCTTTCCTTTGATTTTTACTCTCTTGGCGCATAGGGGATTGGTGGGCTGTCCCACCAGCCCACTAAGGGCTGGTGTGACCCCCCCAAATGCCTATGGGCTTCCCCGGAGTGGGTTGCCCCCCTCCGGTGAACTCCCGGAACCCATTCGTCATTCCCGGTACATTCCCGGTAACTCCGAAAACCTTCCGGTAATCAAATGAGGTCATCCTATATATCAATCTTCGTTTCCGGACTATTCCGGAAACCCTCGTGACGTCCGTGATCTCATCCGGGACTCCGAACAACATTTGGTAACCAACCATATAACTCAAATACGCATAAAACAACGTCGAACCTTAAGTGTGCAGACCCTGCGGGTTCGAGAACTATGTAGACATGACCCGAGAGACTCCTCGGTCAATATCCAACAGCGGGACCTGGATGCCCATATTGGATCCTACATATTCTACGAAGATCTTATCGTTTGAACCTCAGTGCCAAGGATTCGTACAATCCCGTATGTCATTCCCTTTGTCCTTCGGTATGTTACTTGCCCGAGATTCGATCGTCAGTATCCGTATACCTATTTCAACCTCGTTTACCGGCAAGTCTCTTTACTCGTTCCGTAATACAAGATCCCGCAACTTACACTAAGTTACATTGCTTGCAAGGCTTGTGTGTGATGTTGTATTACCGAGTGGGCCCCGAGATACCTCTCCGTCACACGGAGTGACAAATCCCAGTCTTGATCCATACTAACTCAACTAACACCTTCGGAGATACCTGTAGAGCATCTTTATAGTCACCCAGTTACGTTGCGACGTTTGATACACACAAAGCATTCCTCCGGTGTCAGTGAGTTATATGATCTCATGGTCATAGGAATAAATACTTGACACGCAGAAAACAGTAGCAACAAAATGACACGATCAACATGCTACGTCTATTAGTTTGGGTCTAGTCCATCACGTGATTCTCCCAATGACGTGATCCAGTTATCAAGCAACAACACCTTGTTCATAATCAGAAGACACTGACTATCATCGATCAACTGGCTAGCCAACTAGAGGCATGCTAGGGACGGTGTTTTGTCTATGTATCCACACATGTAAATGAGTCTTCATTCAATACAATTATAGCATGGATAATAAACTATTATCTTGATACAGGAATTATAATAATAACTATACATTTATTATTGCCTCTAGGGCATAATTCCAACAGATCCGTCGAGGGAGAGGCGAGGGGCGACTCCGGCGGTCCAAGCTGCTGCCTCGGGCACGGGCGGCGCGGAGCGCTACGGGCGGCGGCGGCCGGATGGGCTCGGCCGGGCCCGATCTAGGCCTGGCGGGCCGGCGGCGCGGGGGAGGAGAGAGAGAGAGCAGGTGGGAGGCTAGGGTTTCAGGTAGGTGGCACGGATTTCGAGGCAGAGGGGGAGTGGCTCTCTAATTAATGGCATGGGGGCTATATATAGACAAATGGGGGGGGGGCTCGGTTAACCGGAATCGCGTTCCGGATCCAACCGCGGGGTCGGATTCGGAATGCGGGTATGGGTATGCGGCCGTGTAGAGGGGATATCCGGAGACGAGAGGGAGAACGGGCGGCGCGGCACGAATTTTAAAACACCGACAAACGTCCGATGGTAGACCGAATACGGTGCCGCTACGGTCGACCGTTCGGGTACCAGACGGTCTCCGATCGCGACGAAATTCGACAGGCGGCCTAGCTATAACTAATCACGACCGCACGTCAAATCTCAACCCGATCACAGAAAGTTTTAAACGCACTTTAAAAACAGGGTTTCGACGGTGCCGCGGGCGCGTGCGTGTGCGATCAGGCTCGGAACGAACAACGACGAACGCAAAGAGAAGCGGCAACTAATAACGGATGCAAGTTTTGAAAACTGGCGGCAACGGAGATGCCGATGCAATGCAGATGATGCGCATGATGCGATGATGATGCGACAAATAGAATAAATCACACGATGAAAATGAAAGAAGGGGGAATCTTCTGGAACGTCGGCATCGGGCTGTCACAAAGGCCGACTGCCCGAGGGGCGGCGCGCGGGGCGGAAGCGGTGGGTGGCGGCTAGGTCTAGAAACTTGCGGCAGATACCATGTTGAAGGGAATATAGGGATTGGTGGAATAGTTGTTGTATTGCTTGAGCCTCATGGGCATATATATAGGAGTACATGATTAACTTGGAGTACAAGACAAGTTAAAACAATTCCTACTCTATCTTATGTTTTCTAACTAATCACGATACTGAACAATGACCACAAAGTTTCATTTTTTTTGAAATGTTTTGATATATTTTCTTGCGTGGGTGCACCGAGCAAGGTGTAGGATAACCACTCTCCATGAACATATGAAAATCAATCATGAAAAACAATTGATGCATCTTTGTCTATTGATATGATACACTCCTATGACTTTGTTGCAATAATGATGAACATATTAGACCGTTGATTGGAACAAATCTAATGGTTGGTGAGGGGTCGGATCTTTTCGAATTATTGATCCGCGGACTCATAGCACCGCGCATAAAAAACGGGAGCTGCTACAAATCACCCGACTGTCCTGAGATGTTAGATCCAACACTTGCAAGCCGTTGGATTTGATCAACGTTCGCCATATGTATTTCTCCGCATCGCAACAGGACGTCCGCTTTGAACTTCTCTGACTGCAGCACCGTCCGTGGCCTGCACATTGTGGCCAGTAGAACCGGAAGCGTAGTCACTGCAAGCATCATAGCCGCCAGCAACAAGAGCTGCGCTGCAGCACTGTGAGCTGCCGACGAAGCTTCGTTGCAACACCGGGTGCTGCATCGCAGCTCCGGGGCCACCAACAAGCGCTTCATCGCAGCATCGAAAGCCGACGGCGAAGCTCCAATGCAGCACCGAGGTTTCATGAAAGCTCCGTGCCGCCCACGAGCGCTTCATTACTGCATTCCGGGAGCCATCGGCGAAGCTCCATTGCAGCACCGAGGTTGCATCGCAACTT
Source organism: Hordeum vulgare subsp. vulgare (assembly GCF_904849725.1). NCBI lineage: Eukaryota > Viridiplantae > Streptophyta > Magnoliopsida > Poales > Poaceae > Hordeum > Hordeum vulgare. The sequence continues at coordinate 15,847,904 of NC_058523.1, forward strand.
CGGGCCGATGCTGAGTGCTGCATCACAGCTTCTGGATCTGCCGACGAGCGTTCCATTGCAGAGCCGCCTTGCGACCATCCGACCCTTGAAGCACCTCCATGCGACCCCATTGCAGCGCCGGTGACCCCCTTGCACCAGCGTCGACCGACTGGCTTGTAGCGGCCGTCGTCTCCTAGCTCGTCACTGAAGCACATGGGCAACACCCCTCTCCCCAAGGCCGTCGTGCTGGAACGTCGGCGACGGGCCCTTGCGACAGCATCGCCTCCGCGTGGTCTCCGGCTGGCCTTCCAGTGCCAGTGAGTTTGCCTCATCTCCACCGGAATTGGAACATCTGGTTCAAGAAAAGAGCTGACACCGGCGCCTCACAGAACACAACTCTACACTCAGCTGCTGCTTCGATTCACCGGTGAAAAGGATGGAGGGGAGCAATGACAAGAGGGAGGAAAATGATCTAGGTTTACGATCGGACGGTGCAGGGGGCACCACGTGGCGCAAATCCGGCCATCCACGGCCTCCCGGCCAGGAGAGAAGGGGGGCCAAGGCAGGCCGCAGGTTTATCCGTTACCACCGACCGCGCCTCTCCATTCCGCCAATAAACCTCTCCGGCCAGAGCCATGGAAGCCTTCGCCGCCGCCCCCGCGGCCGGCGTCTTCGCGGCCGCGCGGCCCTCCGTCGCGCTCCGCCGCCGCGGCAGAGGGGCCTCCTCCTCCTCCTCCTCCTCGCGCGTCGCCGGCGCCGGACGGGTGCGCCTCGTGCGCGCCCGGGGCGGGGACGGCGGCGGGGACCTGCCGGCTCTGGACAAGTGGGACATGATGGAGCTCGAGTTCGGCCGGTTCCTCGGGGAGGACCCCAAGCTCACCCTCGCCAAGGTCGCTCCTTTTGCTCCCCTCCGTTAGTGTTGCCGCGGGCCGTCTCGTCCCTAGGCTCCGGATAAGGTTTCGAAGTGGTGTCTCACCTCAAGATTTGAAATTCAGAATGCGAATCCGCATGTCGGCATGATCGCTCTGAGAACCTCAGTAGAAATGTTTGGGCGTGATTTTTGCGTTCAGGCGTAAGCTGCATTTGCCAGTACTTTAGTTTCTGTCTTGGCAGTGACAAACCACTGCAACTTCCAGTTCAAAACTTAAAATACACTGTCCCATGTACTGTTATCTCTGTTGTTTAATTTAGTTTAAGCTGGTATAGTTTTATATACTGGTTGGGAAGTTTCTAGCAACACAGTCAGACTGTTCCCTGTTGTTATTCGTCAGAGAGTCATAAGCAGTTCTTTGTGCGAGTGGGCGTATTACTGTCATCTTACAAGTACGGAAGTATGCTAGCCGTATTACTGTTTTTTGCAAGTATGGAAGTAGAGAGATCAGCTCTTGCGATCTGTTAACCATGAACCCGTCTGTCACACAATATGACAAATTGGCAATACACATTTGGTGTTGTGTTCTGAAACATGTTGGTTTCTGTAGCTTCATTATTCTCAGCAATCGTGATCCCTCATTTGTTATGGATTTACTCCTTCAGATACTTCTCAAGAAGTCAGACCCAGACGCTTCATCCCTCGACGTAGAGAAACTAGTTGCCAGCAAAAAGGACACGCTGGACGTTATTTTGAAGGAGTTCATGGAAGCTAATAAGCAGGACAAGACTGCCACCGCAGGAGAGGCAATAAGCGCACCAATGAAAGACAAACAGCCTTTGGGTGTTTCAAGGCCTGCACTGAGCAAACCAAAGCTGGATGAGGCTTCTTTGGCTATGATACGGCCAGCAGGAAGCAAACCGAAGCAAGTTGACCCTCCTTTGACTTTTGTGAGACCAGCAGCGATCAAACCAAAGGTAAACAAGCCTTCTTTGACCTTGATGCGGCCGATGGGGAGCAAACCAAAAGTACAAGCAAAGCTGGTGCAGGATAGTTGGCCTAGCAAGGAGAGTTTAGCTGCAGGGACAGAGACAAGTGAGGTTGGAAGTACCACAACAGAGGATATTGTGGACGTCACCTTGCGTAAACCCGTTGTGCATCAGAGTGAAGATGATGAACAGGAGCCGGAGCTGAAGATGAAACCAAATCTGGACTTGAAAATGAGGAAGGATATGGATGAGGATTTATCCAACATTTTTCTTCTTCAAAAGCCAGAGGCCGCAAAAGAGATGGCTAATGCACTTGGGTCGACCTTAGTTGCTGCTGGAGAGGATACCAATGAACGTGAGGAAGGTAAGGAAGGCATAAGAGATTTATAATTAGTTTTCTATTATCCATGGTGCTAATGTTATGTAGTATTCTCAAGGACTACAACCATCTGAGGAAAGTTTAACTCAACAAATAGACTCGCCTGCTCTGGATAACCCATCAGTGACTGACAACAATTTTTCAATGCAAGCTTTCTTGCAAGGAAGACCGAGGTACATTCTGATGGAACACTACAGTTATATTTTTATCGAACATTTTTATCACTTGGTATCCAATGATTCGGTGAAGCTCGAATTGCACTATTTATCCCCTTTGTCTCTGCTCTTGTGTTTGAGAAGTAATATTGTCTTTGTGGCTTCCTCCATTTTGATTCACCTGGCAAGCTAAATGTGGCAATTATTACATTGTAGGAAAGACCTGCCCGTTGAAACTTCGCCATCTCAAGTGGATGCTGAGAAGAAAAGTGATAGTGATGATAAAAAAGGTTATGTTGACGATGGGGGGAATGTCTTATCATCAACATTAGAGGTAATGCAAATCTCCTGATATTTGAGCTTCATCATCCGATTGTCATGCAGAAATAACAACCGAATTTACTGGAGCGAACACAACTTTTGTGGGAGGAGATAGTCCCCACTAGTAGTCTATTTTAGTTCTTGCGAATATGGATATTGAGCCACTGAATCACTAATACAGGACATTACTGAGAGTGACTGGACAAGGCTAGAGCATTACGCAAGTACTGGAGAAAGGGTTGAGGTGGAACTGATTAACTGCAGTGCGAAGGGATTTGTGGTATGTACATAGTCCTCTTGAAATCAATGCTTATAATTATCACATAATATCCCTGTTTTTGTCTGAGCTTTGTCTTGAATTCCTCACCAGGTGTCACTCGACTCAATGATAGGTTTCTTACCATATCGTAACCTTGCTACAAAATGGAAATTCTTAGCTTTTGAAACTTGGTTAAGAAGGAAGGGTGGTGATCCTTCCTTGTACAAGCAGAGTATGAGCATGGAGGAAGGTTCCGAGGTTAATGATAGGAGCATAGAACCAGAATCAGTTTCAGAAGTAGCTCATCAGGACCAAGGAACTCTGCAGTCTAGACTCAAATTTGAAGAACTTCTTCGAACATATGACGAAGAGAAATCCAAGTTCTTATCATCATTTATTGGTCAAGTATGACTCTGGTCCTCGTGTCCCAATGTTCAACTACTAATTTGTATTCTTTTGTAACATTGCCATTGTTTTGCAGAGGCTCCGAGTATCAGTTGTCCTGGCTGACAGGAATTCCAAGCGACTATTCTTCTCCATGCGGCCAAAAGAAAGTGACGAGTTGATTCAGAAAAGGAAAAGTCTGATGGTACTTTTGCACTCATTAATATTCTCGTTTTTATGATGAAATTGCAGAAACATATTAAACATTTCAAGTTGAATTGTCTCATTGGTTTAGCCAAGTTTTACACAAGAACATTTATTGAACTTCCTGTACGTGCATCCTAGTTCTTACTAGTTGCACCCTTCACTTTAATATAATCAGAAATAAATTATCTCGGTGACACAATCATTCTTTGAGCTGAAATAGATCCTTGCCAGCATTTAGTATCCTATTGGAGTAATGTCATTGTCTATTTATCTGATTCTGTTGGCTATTTTCTTATTTTGCAGGCTAGGCTTAATGTTGGAGATATAGTCACATGCACCATCAAGCGATTTGTTTACTTTGGGATATTTGTTGAGGTGGGTATCATTCCTTGTTGTATGTCTTTTTTCTTCAAGTCCAGCAGCTAACTGTTTCTTTCAAAGGTTGAAGGAGTTCCTGCACTGATTCAGCAGTGGGAAGTGTCCTGGGATGAGACCTTAGATCCATCAGTTTCTTACAGAATTGGTCAGGTAATATTTAGCGTTGTGATTAGTCCCGTTGTTTAACTTTTTGCTCTTTCAAGTTTTGTATTGAAGCTCCTAATCTCTGGATAATGAAGCTATATTTTTTCATGGAAATAACCATGTGTTTTCCTCATTTGTTACATGGTTCGCTGTATATTTAACATCTCAATTCAGTAGTGCTAAAATGCTCATAATTCTACATAATTTTTGGATGCTAAAGTTGTTTTCATTTCCAGGTTGTTGATGCTAAAGTAATTCAACTGGATTTCAACAATAGCCGCATCTTTTTGTCACTTAAAGATGTAAAGGTACTGGGATGTTCGGCGGTTCACCCCTTGTCCTCATGTTATCTGTCTTAAGTCACTAGTTTCAGATAGTTTTTTTTTTCTTCTCACTTGTTGTTCTTGTATTTCTCCCTGCTATGCAGCCAAGTCCGCCAGTTGGAGCATTGGAAGCAGTCATTGGCGATGAAGCGTCACTTGATGGATCTCTGGAACCTGCACAAGCAGATTTTGAGGTATGTACGAGCTATGTTTCATTGGTCACCATTCAAGGGTATTGGATACTGAAGTCTAGGCTATTGTAGTGGCCTGAGGTGGATTCCCTTATCGAGGAGCTGAAAAACATTGAGCAAGTTAAAGATGTTTATAAAGGAAGGTTCTTCCGGAGCCCAGGATTGGCTCCAACATTCCAGGTGAGATGAAAGTTTCAATGTTTAGTGGTCGCAGAGTTATGCAGCCTGGTTCCTGGAACTGAAGCCATCTATTGCTTACCAGGTATATATGGCATCTTTGGTTGGCCAAAAGTACAAGGTCCTCGCGCGGTATGGGAACAGTGTGCAAGAGGTACGAGCTTCCGAATTTAAGCTTACTTAAATCAGCAAAGGATGCTGGAAACTCCAGCTGCTTACATACATAGTGTTGGCCTACTCGTGTGCAGGTGATGGTGGAGACGTCACTAGACAAAGAAGGGCTGAAAGAGGCAATTATGATGTGCACAAACAGGGTGAGCTGATCATGACGGTTTTCATGCTCAGACTGCACGCGGCCAATTTTGATGGGATCATTTTGAGGTTCGAAAGCTTATGCTCATACTCAACCTCGCCGGGGAGGAAGAGACCCTCGGGGCGAAGACCTCATCGGCGCAACCACATTGTGCCGATTTCGACCACTTTGTAAATCTCTGGGTTTTTTCTTGTTGTTGCCTGCAAAACCATTATGTAACTTCCACGACCGGAATGGGTCATCACGACACGAGTGAATCACCAATCTGGAAACAGAGCGCTGCGGTTAGTATAGTGCTAAGTTGGCTCTAGATTGTGCTGAACTTTTTGGTTTTTCTTTTGAGCGCCAAAAATGCAAATAGTGTGTCTGAGTGCTGGCCCATATACATCAAATGTATTGCAAGTTGGCAGCTTTTCCAGGCCATGGACGCACAGATTGAGGTGATTTCAAGATGACCATGATCTAGTATCTATCTAGCATTCGAGGTCTAGCCGTCTGAATTCAACCAAGCACATTTCTGTTACTAGTCACTGAACCTGAAAACATTGATCTTCGTTGTATGCAGGAGCAGGACAGTAAGAAAAACTAGACAATGGTCCAGAACATTAAATGCGGCCGGACAGGCTGATCTCCGTTGTGAATGTTTTTGTACTGTTGGTATCCTGCCGAACTTTTTCCCTCCCACAAAGATAGACCTCCGAAACTAACGAAATGCCAACAATGTTTCCGGGACGCAAAGATAGACGATGTGCAGCACTGATAGCCAACAAAAAAAAATAGCGCGCTATAACGACGCTATAGCGCTGTTATAGCATATTAGGAAAGTAAACACTATATTTTAGCAAATTTAGCCGTTACGGCGCTATTCGTATAATTAGCGCGCTACATGATGCTATAGCGTTGTAGCATGTAGCGTTATAGCGTACATGATGAAAATATTCAAAAAATAGGAAAACGAGGCTACAACCCAGCAAGTAGATGTAGAGTCGGTGCTCAATGTTTGAAGTTGATATGTTAAATGAATTGACTACAGTTTAGATTTGGCATTTATGCATGTATTGCACTTGGGAAAAATTTAGTTGCTGAATACTATATTTCTGGGCTTATTTATCTTTTTTTCTTGCAAACGTTATTTTGAAATATAACATGCTATTAGCATGCTATAACTTGTGTAGCATTTGAAGAAGGGTCTCGCTATATTTTGTGTGCATGCTCTCTGGGAAGCTAAGAGCATCTACAACGGCAAACATCAAATCCGGTCCTTCAACGCCCGCGTACGTTCGTACGTTCCCCAAACCTGTGTACAACTCTTATTTTTTTCCCTTTGCATCCGAATACCTCATATTTGATATTTTAAATCGAATGTCGACAATCTCCGCGCCGAACTCTGGGTAGATGGCCGCCTTCCTCAACTTCGGCTCCGCCTGCTCCTCCTCCGCCTACAAATCGATGAACACCTCGTCGATCTCCGTCGCTCGCTGGTGAAGGAAATGGGTTTAGCTTCCACCTCTGCCTCTGACCGGATGAAGGTCAGGATGACCACCTGCTCCGCTGCCGCCTCTGCCTGGACCACCTCGTACTCTGTCAGTGCCTCGTGCATGCCAAAGTACGCAAGTGTCGGATCTGCCTCCTCCGCTTCCAGCTCTCCCCCCTACTCCCCCGCCTCCGCACGCTCCTCCTCCTCCTCCTTCTCCAACAAGTTTGGAGGCAAGCTGGTCGTGACCGGACTTCGCGCCTAGCCCAGATCTCCTCCGTAGCTGTAAGCACCGCTCCGGTATGCGCGGCAAAGATGGTGACCTTTTGGCGGGCCGTGGTGGCACGAAGGGAAGGGAGATGAAGTGGAAAATGGGATGCGGCTAGGGTTGGTGTCGCCGCCGGCTTAAATAGCCGGGCTTGGGTAATCGGGCGGCGCGTCGGAGTGATGCTATGCGACGCCCTCAATGCGTCCTTACTGCCCTCGTCAACATTGGACGTTACACTCGTCAGACCCATGGTTTCCGACTGATTCCGCGTGGGTCCATGCGGTCAGTCTGAGGTGGTGGACGAGCCCGGACGCGCCTGGGCTTTCGCATATCAGCCCCAGATTTGGACCTTGAGCGCATGTGCATGGAGGAAATACTTCAATTCGAGTTGAATTACTACAATACAAGGTAGAGTGCCAATGGGCATGGAGGTATATATCAGTGCAGTACACTTTATGTCTGAAGAGTATATTTGGTTCGAAATCAATATTTTGCAGTCCGTTACAAAAATAGTTGAATATTTATAATATATACGCACACTCTAGACTAACAGTGTTAACGTCGTCGAGTGGTTGATGTGCTGGACTCTTGCTCCAAGCTGTAGCAATTTTGGCTCGATTGCCAGGATGAACTGGCCGGGTCTTCGCAATCTACACTCAACGACTGATAATTAGCTCTTGTTCTTGCATTCAGTAACGGTTTTCTCTCTGCATCATTGTCTCTAGTAACTGGACGAGCACTCAGCCTTTTTGCTTGTAAAATCTGCAATTTGGTCTCAACTTGCTTCATGGTAGGTCTTTCCTCGCCCCTCGGCCTCAAGCACATCTCTGCAAGTAAGGCAATATTTTCCATTTCTTCCTCTGTTGCTTCTTCAAGGACCTGAGCTGCCACAATCTCTGTAACCGGTCTCGTATTTATCTCTGTCAGAAAGTAGTTGGACAAGTTTTGTTTGAATCCTGAATGAACTGTAAAAATAGGCTCTCTTCTAAGGAGCAGCTCCAAAAGGACCACGCCAAAACTGTAAACATCACTCTTCTGATTTAGTTGAGCAGTGTAGAAATACTCTGGATCCAAATATCCATGAGTGCCTTGAACATTTGTAACAACATGGGTCTTATCAATGGGGACCAATCTTGAAGCACCAAAGTCTGAAAGTTTGGCGGTACATTTTCCATCCAATAGTATATTGGAAGACTTGACATCACGATGGAAGACTGATACTGATGCTGACGAATGGAGATAACAGAGAGCTCCTGCAGTTTCTGCAGCAATCCGCAGGCAGTCGTCCCAGTGCAAAGCCAGTTCACTACTTGAATTTCCATGTAGGAGCCCAAATAATGAACCATTAGGAATAAAGTCATATACCAACAATGGCACTTCAGCTTCAAGACAACACCCAAATAGCTTTACTATATTTCGGTGATCAATTTGGGAGAGGATTACAACCTCATTAATGAACTGATTGATCTCATCTTCTTCAATAACCATTGCCTTTTTAATTGCCACAACATGTTTGTTAGCTAATATGCCTTTGTAGACCGTCCCATGGCCTCCACGCCCCAAGATGCGCGTTGGGTCAAAGTTATTTGTTGCCTTCTTCAGATCTTCGAATGAGAAAATCTTTGCCTTGTCACTCGCATTTTCATCGGATGCTATCAGTTGTTCCAGGAGAAGGCCTTTGTTTTTTCGGAAATGTGCCCTTCTTTGTTGCCTTTGAATGTTTCTTTTCCATGTTACTACCAAGAATATCACAAATAAGCCCAAGAGTAGAATGCCGACCCCACTGCACAGTCCAATGATAATACCTACAATGGACATGCTCCGTAAGTAATCTACCTTCTCGCTGATGTGTCCAGGAATAAATATGGCTTACCTATCAGGAGATTTTGCTGTTTTGTTGGAGTGCATTGCCGTTTTGTGGGGTCATATTCTGTTTTGGGAGGACAATCAGTACAAGTGAAGGTTCCGACAGTATTAAGGCATATCCCGGTACAATTGTTTGGTGCAAGACACTCATCGATATCTGCAGTTAGCCATGTATATCTTGTTCAGGTGCAAAGCATAATCTATGAAATGAGGAAATTTTCTATTGTACATATTAAAAGTATGATGATATGCCAATTACAAAAAGAGGCAATTCAGAGTGCATGGAGTTCTGCTAAATTATACCAACTGGCTAGATGGCAGTTGTGTGTGCATTTAATTTTAGTTAGTGGTTTCTTTTTCATAGTACTGGAAAAGAAACCATGCAGAATAAATATTTTCTTGATCAGTTAAGTGAATTCTCCTTCTATACTCGAGGTAGTGCATGAGTTGCAAATGACCGGTGACACAGTTTACGCACACGTGGATCAGGGTTTTACCTTCACAGCCTTGTTTAATATAGGGATTTCCATGGAAGCCATCCTTGCACTTGCAGCGATAACCAAAGTAACCACGGTAAGAAGTAACAGGTACGCATGTACTTTGGGAACTCACACATGCATACCTTGAGATCTGTTGAGCCTCCAGACAAGTTAAATTGGCAACTGCCCATTGCCGAGAGGATGTTTGGTTGGAACCTGTATAGTATAATCTTTGCCCTTGGAGAATAGTTAAGACGGTTTCATCCCATCCAGTCCCGGGATCCACATACTCAATGAGTCCCTCATTAACATTTATGTTGGTCACATGGTAGTATTGATCGAGCAATAGAACAGGTGACGTTGAATTTGTGCAATTGAGGTAAAATATTTCTCTTCCGAAACAATCTTCCGCCAAGCCAAAAGTGTATGGAACACTGACGTTGCCACAAGAACGAGTGCAATCATCTTTCTGTTGCGCGGGAATATAGCCTAGTTACGATGAAGAGGCAAACACAGTTACGAGCTTATTGCCACAAAATTTTAGCAATGCAGACTATCTTTTTATTAAGTAAAAACTCTTGCTTACATAGGGACGTTTTTTTATTTTTTTGACAGAAATCCTTGCGTTTTCCTTTTACATGCACGGAATTCATAGCCCAATTGCATTTTCTATGGATGACATGAAGATTTCCGCTTGTTATATTTCAAGATAAGTACAACCTCCATTCCATAATACTTGGCGCGGAGATCGCATCTGTTCGCCCGACCCGCTCCCGCGAGCGGGGAAGGCGAACCCTCGCCGCGCCACCCCCAGTCCTCTCTGCTCCGTCCCTCCCCCTCACCGCCGCCAGCGCGCACCGCTGGGCAAAGCCCGGTCGGTGGAGGCGGCGGGGGGGAATTCCCTTCCCCTTCCATGGGTGTGTGCAGCGCGGGCTGCCGCATCTAGTTGGAGGCGCACCCTTGCGTGGGGCGCGACGGCGGCGAGTCGTCCGACGTGTCGGAGGCGTGGTCGGAGGACAGGGTTGCGGCGGCTTCGCGGGGATCTGGTGCGCGACGGGCCTGCGGTCGGCTGGCGGCGGTCGTCACCTGATCCGATCTGGGATCCGCGGGCGTCGGCTAGCGCGGATGGCGCAGATGGTGGTGGGAGGCTCGGCTCCGTTGATGCGCGTCCTGGAGGTCTCCTGCAGCGTCTTCTCCGGCCTGGGGCCGTGGTGGTTCGGGCTGGGGGATCGGCTGATCGACTGCCTACCATGATCAGGATCTGCGGGCGGCGCGAGGGATGGTGGCGGCCGAAGTGGGCCGCTGCAGGGGTCAGGGCTCATGGAGTCGTTGACTCTTCTGGTGACCAGCGACAGCTGATCCGGTAACTGTCCTCTGGCCCCTAATCGGTGTGCTTCTCTCCTGCGGGTTCCTGGCAGTGCCAGTGTGGCCGCGGATGAAGCTAGTGGAGGAGATTCAGATTGGGGGAAACCCCTTGGTCAGCCCTGGCCGGCCGCGCCGCCGACAACGCTCAAGGGCGCCGTTGTTCTTCTTGGAGACGTCGGTCTACGTCTGCTCCTCCACTTCCTGCCTCACTGCCTCTCGGGTGAAAACCCTAACTCCGGTGGGCGACGGCAGCGTCCTTGACGCCGTGATCTTCCTAAAGGCGTCGCCTTGAGGGCTGAGTGGTGGTGGGCACTGTGTGGGTCCTTGACGCATGCTGGAGGTGGGCACTGCTTCAGGGGAAACCCTAAGATCTGGCCTTACAGATCGGACGATGGCGGTACTGTGCTGCCGTTTTTCTCTTGGGAGCATCGTTTGTGGAGCAGTGCTGGATGGCAGAAGCTGGAGATGGAGTGCCTTTGTCTTGCCCGAAGATTTGGTGGAGCTGTCAAGTCATGCCTGGCCGACAGGTGCTACGCCGAGTCATGCCTGCTTGGCAGGTGCTTCGCATGACAGTTCTTCCAGAATCTTCACGTCTGGACGGATGAGCACAGGGCGGTGGCGTTGTTTTGCATCGTGGTGGCGTCGACGGATGTTCGGACTGGTAAAGATGATACGGATTTCTCTCCTGAAGATGGATCAGTGGACCGATGATGATGGCGGCTTCTAACATGTGCATGTGGTGTGCGTTTTAAGTCTGCTGCATCGGCTGTTGGTCCCGATACGTTATGTGGATGGATTGGCGACAACACCGGTTTTAGATATGTGGAGTGAGAGCATTTCACATTATCGAGTCTGTAGGTGTGAATGGTGGCTTCAGATGGTGTGTTGTATATCTTTGTCAGACCTTCATGGAATAATTAATAAAGATAGTTGTATGCATCGATTGATGCAGAGGCTGAGGGCCGAACCTCATTTTCTAAAAAAAAATAGTTGGCGCGGTTTACTAAACCTCGACAAGTATTATGGAACGGAGGGAGTATCAAACATAAATGTGGAATTAGTGTCATGACAGATAAAACCATCACAATGGTTTATTTCTATTTAACAACGTGCAAGGGGGTGAACTTCCCCCTTTAATCACATTTTTTATCACTATCAACACCGAATTTACTCTACTTGTTTTTTTATACTGAATTTACCCTATTTTGTTTCTTGATTTGTACATCAAATCTAGATTTAAATTTTTGTACACCGATAGATGCATGATGCATCTATATATGTGCTTATTTTGATTTAGAATCATAACATGTGGGTGTACCGGGACTCAAGACATGGGAGCATAGGATTCATTCTCTGTTTCCCCCTGTTTTGGATGCTACAAAAAAGCCGGGGCAAAGGCCCACAAAGTTACAGGTACTACATCGCTTAAAGGCAAGACCAGCAAAGTATAAAGAAGACAACACAGCCTGGTGTTTTTTGTTCCTACCACCTGATCTATGCTCTATCAGCAGTGATAAATGACTTCTGCAAATTCACTATAAGACAATGAAGTAGTGTGTGAAGAAAGTCCAAAAAATTATCTGAAAACCCAAGCAGTGACAGGTGTCTAAACTGAAAATTTACTCCTTACATAGATGCATCTACTGAAGAGAGAAGAATGACTAGCGAACTCGCCGGGGAATATTCACTTGTTTCTAATGCATCACAACTCGATATTGAATATATTCACCTCTCTCGTCCCACTGACGCTATATTCAAATTCTGCGGTCTCCTACAGCAGTGGCGTCCCCTGAGCAAGCGAAGTGACTGGTCAGCCATCGACTCCATGACAAGGAAATTCAAGGAGCTAGCATCTCTGCTGCCTATAGTGACATATCCTCCTTGAGCCGTGCATGTCTATTTTGGGGTCTGTGTTGAGCTGTTGCCCCAGCATGAGCCTTGTTTAGTTTGTGTATTTTGGGACCAGTTTATACCCTTGTTTTTCTTTTTCATACTTCGGTTTGTCGGTTGAGACTATTGTATCTGCGTGCGGGTTGCTTTATTTATAAAATATGACGAAAGCCTTTTTTGATTAATATTTACTTGTCATCACATTTGGTCATGTGCCACTGAAGTGCTGTGGTGCATGTTGTGATTCAGGGTAATAGCTGATAGGTGCTTGGGCCATGTATGGTGCACCCGTACATCCCGAAAAACCAACGGAACTGTTAACACTTGTGCAAAATCAACCTACAAGTTATAGGTGCGATTTCGATGTAAAGTAGTTATTTGAAGACTAAAAACCACATCTCAGTATGTTAGCGTGGTTCCTAATAAAGTACTCCCTCCGTTCCTAAATATAAGTCTTTGTAGAGATTTCACTAGTGGACTATATACGGATGTATATAGACATACTTTAGAGTGTACATTCAATCATTTTGCACTGTATGTAGACACCTATTGAAATCGCTTAAAAGACATATATTTAGGAACGGAGGGAGTAGGCACTAGCAGTTTACGGTTGACTACCATTTACATGTTTTCTCAGGTAATAATAATATGCATCTAGGTAAACCAGAAAAAGGCAACACTACACAGTTTTATACACAGCACTGTTCGTCAAAAGAAGATTATTAATAGATTTAGCACCTGTAGTGTCACGTGAGCACCCCTCGAGAATATATGGATTGCCTCCGTATCCATCGTCGCAGTAGCAGTAGTACCCAAAACCATCAGCACTGAGGCACCTGCTGTCTTTGCTAATACAAGCATAGTTTGTCTTGTTTTTCTCTGTGTAATGACAGTTTGCTTGATCAACGATACTCCACTGGAGTGAGGTAGAGCTAGTTATATGGATTCTGTCCCGTAAGGAGCTATCACTATTACGTGGCTTGAGCTTGCCATGTTCATGGCGGACAAACTTGAGGTGAAAGGTGCGAGGCGCAAAACCATAATCACTGAAATTAATGGAGCAACACCCAGTACCATTACAGATCTTCCTAGCCACCATGTCCGTGATTCCTTCAACGGGGCAGGAAGCCTCGCAGTCATCCAAGGCTGAACCTGTCTCGTTGCCGACCAGGTACGCATGGAAGCCACAACCGGTTATATTAAGCTGGGCATATGAGAGACTAAAGGATCTCCCTGGAGATTTCCAGAACATATGGTAAACATCGACACCAGATCTCATATCAATTTTGTGTGAAATGTTAATTGGGATGCGGAGGTTCAAAAAGCTGTACAGCACCGGAGAGAAGTTATCAATAGTAACAATGTTTTGGAAAACCTGAGTGGTGCCATCGCATAAGAACAGCTTGGGCGGCTGAGCGGTGTCGTCGCAGGTGAGCTTGAAGTCGGGATTGCGGAAGCAACCGGTCCCGATGCCGAAGGGATAGTCAAAGGTGAGATTGCCGCAGCGCTTCGGACAGTCAGCGAGCATGGCTGCGGAGGGAAGCGTCCCCTTGAGCCCCGATGCTCTCACCATTATCAATACTGGCAGCAGTGGACATAGGACTAGGAGCAGGAAGAGGACCAACAGGACACCTGCGATGCCCATGACCGCCAGTACTAATCTTGAAAAGGTGCGAATGGTGTGGTGGAAGCGTCGGAATAACAGTTTAGAGTCTAACAGCAGGCTATATGTGAGGTTGAATTATTTTTCCTGTGTGGTGGATCAGAATACGCACACGCTACAAAAGGTAGCTAGCCAATGAAAGTAAGTGGAAAATAATACAATACTTTAATTTTGTACTGAACCCTCCAACTGGACCCCTGCAGGAAGCGTGCTAGATATTTCGTTCAAAGCTGATTTTTTTCCGCCAGGTCCAGAATTAGTGTAGTTTTAGAGTTGCCCTCGTCAAGTCTTCTCTATTGTGTGTGTGGTTCTCAACAATTTCACACATATGGAATATATGTCTGTGAGGAGACTAAACTTAGAGAAAAAGGATCTCACTAGCTAAAAGCATCTACAACGGGTCATCTCCAGGAATTTGAGGGCCCGGAACAAAATATAAAATCAGGTCCTAAATTTTTAAAACCTCATATAACTAATGAAGTATCCAAAGAATATATCATATTACACTGGCCAAATAATACTTCGCTATCCAAGGAACTCCTCATGCCAAAGCATACATAAATTTGCTCGACTGCACAATATATGTAGAACTGAAACTCAATGCTTGACGACGAACCAAACAGATTAAACATGACAAAAAAAGTACAATCAATACTAAGGGAACACATAAATACCAAATCAACAGTTTGCTTCATCCATTCCCATATGTACAGACACTTCTGCTGTTCAGCTGGTTTCCAATCAATCATCTTATTTTTCTGTAGCTGAAATAAAAATATATGAAAACGCATCAATTCGGGTTTCATCCAGACATGTACACATTTCGTTTCAGTTGAATCCATAGTTAATTGTTCAAAGACACCAATTTAGAACTCAACACATACATCATGTGAGTTAAACTTCAAATGCATACATTCTATTGTTGTTTGTGCACTAGTAAAAAAACAATGCTTTGGTCCAGGTGAGAAAAGAGTTTTAATCCCGGTTCTGTTACGAAACGGGACCAATGGGTGCATCAATCCCGGTTCATGAGCCCAGGGCGCCGGTCGGGCCAGGGTCCCGGTTCGTTTGACCCCTTTGATCCCTATTCCAGACACGAACCGGGACCAATGGTCCTCGCCGTGAGCCCAAGGCGCCGGCCGGGCCCGGGTACCTTGAATTTCTCTCTAGTCGACACTTTGTGTAGAGCAATAAGAAGTTTTAATCATGCTTTGTTAAAATAGAGAGAAACAGAAAAATGACGATTCATTTTTATTAGCTAAGTGATTATCTTCCCTTAATCATTGTATCATGCAAACATCAATTGTTACAGACAACACAAAAGGATGTAAAATATTTTATTGGCTGTTGCCAAATGATGTTAAATTTATAAGAAATGAATAGCTTATCAGTCATTATGTATGCATTTAGAGATTGAAGTGATTAAATTCAAAGTGTCCCATGCTTAGTCAACCATGAGCATGACATGATTGGAGACTTGTATGATAGTGGAAAATTGGTCAGTCGTTGCTGCACGAGCGTGACATGGTTGGAGACTGTATGATGATGCATATTTGTTTGGTCACCGTCGCCTGGCCGGCGGTGACATGGTTGGAGACTCGACTGATCATGGATAATTGTCCGGTCGTTCTTGCATGAGGGTGACATGGTTGTTGCTTTGTATACAATCGTGGATAATTCTTCGGTCGCCGTCAACTATTTAACCATTGTGTATGTGGTCCCCGTCAATTCCATGCGCATACGGCATATTGTGAGGATGCCAAACATCCAGGAAAAAAGGTCTGGCTAGCTAACTACCAGCACCCATATGGAAGGACATAGCACAACAAACTACTCATGATATCGTGGAGGGTCTCCCTACCTACCAGCACCCATGATGGTCCAGCCAGCAACATACCTTGAATTTTTCTCTCTTGTAGACACTTTGTTTAGAGCAACGAGAAGTTTAAATCATGCTTAGTTAAAATAGAGAGAAACAGAAAAAAGATGATTGACTTTTATTAGCTAAGTAATTACCTTAATCTGACATAGGAAGGTATGATCCTTTTACCCCCTTTTTTCTTGTTCATGTGCTAGCCGGATATATTGTACTCATAGATGTCTTGGTTCTATGTTTTGTTCGGTCTCACGTGCTTCAGTTTCGGTATGAGCTTCATACTAATTTTGATATATTCATGATTTACTTACGGGTTAAATCAATCACAAAAATGCTAATATTTCCAACAGTATGACTAGCCTTAGCAAAGAGATGATCTCCCATTAATTATAAGAGCATGCGTACATCAATTGCTAGAAGTAACACCAAAAGCTCTATAATATGCTTTTTCTAATCGTCGCTAAATGATGTGAAATTTACAACGACTGTATATCTGTATAGAGGTTCAATGGATTAAATTCCTAGTGTCCATGTTTAGTCAAGCATGAGTGTGACATTTCTCAAAATTAAATTGAAAAAAATAAATGAGTGTTACAAGACGAGACTGTCCTATCGAGCTTTGTAATCGTAGGATCGGGGATTAGTCTACGGTCTTTGTCTACTCGCACATTGTGTGTGTGGTCCTTGTCAATTCCATGCGCGCACGGCATATGTGTGTGAATATCGTTTCGCGCAACTGCTTGGCTCCTGTCAACTACTTGGTCCAAGTTAGTTTCAGGCTTCCAGCGCCCTGTGCCTGCAAAACTCGCCCTGCACGCTGCTTCCTGGGTCATCCAAGCAAAGTCCGAGGCAGTACAAGCAGTCGCAACTCGCAAGTGAGTAAAACAAAAGCCGCCTCCAATAGTTCGTCACACGTTACTTGTACCGTTAAAATAAAATTGCATTTGTTTAACTTGAAGGCGTGCAGGTCCGTCAGATCCGTGAAGATGAGTCGATTTGGCGCGGAGTTGTATCTGCTGCTTCTCGTACTCAGGACGCCATTCCTGGGTGCTGCAAACGGCGTCGGAAGAAGACAGGACGCCGGGAATAGGACGCTTCCCTCCGCAGCCACGCTCGCTGACTGTCCGAAGCGCTGCGGCAATCTCACCTTTGACTACCCCTTTGGCATCGGGTCTGGCTGCTTCCGCAATCCTGACTTCGAGCTCACCTGCGATGACACCGCTCAGCCGCCCAAGCTGCTCTTGAACGATGGCACAACTCAGGTTGTCGACTTACTCATGGATCTTGTTGGATCGGATGATCTCTACTACGACACAGTTCGCATCGCCTTTTCCCTTGAAATTCTGCTGATATCTGGTGTCGATGTCTACCCCATGTCCTGGAAAACCCCAGGGCGGTCTTTCAATACCCGGGGTTTCATGCTGAACATCACTGGTTGCGATTTCGATGTGTACATGGTGGACAATTCAAACGAGGCCACACTGCGCTGCACAACTTCCTGCCCGGATGAACGGATCACGGAGGCTATGGCTAAAGAGAACTGCAATGGCACCGGGTGTTGCTACTTCATTGAGGATGCTGTCCTGACAACCATCAAGCTTAGGTTTGATCGTCACAACAAAACCAAACTTAAACCGCTCGATGGGGGATCACTGTGGGACAGAATTACATTAAGTTCCGACCAAACCGACCTCTCATGGGCCATTGTGGATCAACCGAACTGTGCAAGCACAGAGGGAAATAAGTCAAATTACGCATGTATCAGCAGCGACAGCAGCTGCACCGACCAGGGTAACTTGTTGATAAAATATGGGTACATCTGCCGCTGCAATGATGGTTATTTTGGGAATCCCTTCATTCTACATGGTTGCTCACGAGACAAAGGTATCTATTCCACCCCACAAACAGTAGCATTGACTACTTTGAATCTTTGATATATAGATACTCATACTGGATGAGAAATTACAAACACCCAGCCTAATTTATATTGCTTTAAAGCAAAGTTTAGTTACCGGCGGTCACTGCTTTCCTCATATGGAATAAAATGTCAAATATAATTGAATTCTGAGACAGTGTGCTTCCAACATGCATGCTAGTACAGTACTTCCTCCGTTTTAAAATAAGTGTCTCGACTTTATAATATCTCGAGTACAAAATTGTACTAAGCTTGAGACACTTATTTTCAGACGGAGGGAATATTGCAGAGTGTATAACTCCCTCCACTCGGGTGTGTTGGGCACCAAACCAAAATCAAAATCTCCGGATGTATTAGTCGCTTAAAAATTAATTAGCTTTCCGGAGTAGAGTAATGCCCTACGAGCATGTTGATTGGCTAGTATGAACCCCAGGGGCTCAACAATCATTTCATTTCATTACATGAGTAATGACAAGTAAATTATGTTCTGATTGACTTCATCTTCGCAGTTATTGATGCTAGCCCCAATATTACACATCCTGATAGAGAGAGTATTTCTCTTCGACTTTTCACACGCTAATCCCTAGAAAAGACATCTCCATCTTACTGGAATCATAACTTGTACTAGCTCCGTCCCAAAATAAATGTCTTAAGCTCAGTATAATTTTGTATTAGAGCTAGTACAAAGTTGAGACAATTATTTTAAGATAAAGGGAGTATTAACTAACCTGTATTTGTTATAATGGTAGTACTACTCTCTAGATGATGGAATGAGCATGTCTGGCCGGCCCTAAGAGCACTTTGTCTGAAAATGTACTTTGGAGCTCGAGCTCCATGGAGCACAAAATTTTGATAATTCAAGGTCAAGATTTACATGTGTGAAAAATCTATAAATAATATTCACATGCATATACAGATGTATTCAGCATGTACATAATTAAGATTTCATTATGATATACTTTTTTTACGGAAACTCATTAAGATATACTTTAGTGAGATACACAAAAGACAGATCTGTGGATCTGTAATAGCAAACAGTTCATGTACTGTTTGCTCAGCATTTTTCCCCTTCCTTTTCAGTTTTCTCCTAATACAAATTTGAAGATACGAAAAATATGTGCATATGTATATGTAGAAAAATATTCAGATACTTTTGAGACCTCAGCATTCATTTTTTATTTTTTCAACAAAAAAGGCTTCCATGGAGTCCGAGCTCCTAAACGCCTCCTAAACTTCTTTTATTAGAACATGATACTGGCCACTGACTATTCTGATGAGCTCATTTTGTTTGGATCAGGGTACAATCCAACCGAACGAAGGGCTAGCTGTGCACGTTCCTGTGGGAACATTAGCATTCCTTTTCCATTTGGCTTGGAAGAAGGTTGTTTCGCGAGGAAAGAATTTTTCCTAAACTGTACAAACATATCTTATGTCACCCTGGGTTACACTGTCCAGGTGACCAACATAAACATCAACGAAGGTTTCATCCAGTATAGATCAATTGACACAAGAGAGCTTAGTGATGGTGAAGGTCCGGAACTTTATGTCGATTCTGGTGAATCATCGTCCATGCAATGGGCTGTTGCTAACTTAACCTGCTCAGAGGCACAGCAGAATACCTCTGGATACGCATGCGTGAGTACAAACAGCATATGTATACCGGTCAACATAACTGAGGATTTCACATACAACATAGGCTATCGATGCAAATGTTTGGAAGGTTTCGAGGGGAACCCGTACGTACGAAATGCTTGTACAGGTTCTCTCTCTCTCTCTCTCTCCCTCCCTCCCTCCCTCTCCCTTGACTTTTAGATATTATTAATGGATTCCCATGTATTCAAGCATATAAAAAATAACTTCTTTAAAGATAAGCATCATAACTTGCAGCCTTCATTTCACCAGTTAAGTGGACTAATTTGTTAGAAAAAGGCTAGTTTTAGTAAATCCTAGCTTCTTAAACCAAGCGAATCAATTATATGTCTATAATGTGTTGGGCCCTTTGACACATCGAGAAAGGGTAGGTATGTATTGTTACTGAATGTTTTCTCTTCTTCTAAGAAACACCGAGTACAAGTGTACAACGTACTACATGCACAACTTGCAGCCTTCATTTCACCAGTTAATGGACTACTTTGTTATCTGAAAAAGGCTAGTTTTAGTAAATCCTAGCTTCTTAAACCAAGCGAATTAATTATATGTCTATAATGTGTTGGGCCCTTTGACACATCGAGAAAGGGTAGGTATGTACTGTTACTGTATTTTTTTTTGTCTTCTAAAAAACACCGAGTACAAGTGTAGAATGTACTACATGCACGCACGGCCTCACAAAACAATTTAATTCATAAATTCAGGAGGAAGTTAATTTGAACAAGACTTTATTTGATGTATCATATTAAGAGGTATGTGAGTTAACACAGTTAATTATCTTGAGCTTCCCATGAAGACATACTAGCCATGAATACATGTAGTGTCAAAACCTAGCAATTAAAAAGAAAACACATGTATAATTACTACAAAAAAATAGTGATTGAAAATATATATTCTTTTTTATAGATAGTGATTGAAAATATGTAAGTTCCATGATTTAGCCACGTGGAAATGAGAACCATATTTCTTCAAGTGCCTTAAGATTAGAGGATTTGTAAGCATCGCTTAATGCTACACAGCTTTGTCAATGTTGTATTGCTTTCTAAATTTTCATCAAAGATTGTATTTGTAGACAGGTACTTCAATGGTCAATTGGATATATATGTGTTATGTCCATTATTCAAAAACATATTTAATTGCAACTCTCATGCGCGTGTGTTCTATCCATAACGTTTTCTGACTTCTCTATGTATTCTGTGGCACAAACTTACAGACAGCTATAGATAAACTCAGTTGGGATCAATGCAAACTGATTGATACCCATATCTGTCTATAGGACCTAAGACACATTTAGTGTAGTATATGCAATATTCAAGCCACAAGCCTTAATATTTCTTTAAAAACTACGTATATAAGCCTTGTTGTCAATTTGCAGATGTTGATGAGTGCCTCCAGCCAAATATTTGTACCGGAATATGCCATAATACGATAGGAGGCTTCTATTGTAGTCGGTGCCCCCACAAAACCGAGTATGATGCTGCAAAAATGAAGTGTTCCCCAACAAAGCAACAAAAATTTCTCTTGGGTAATCCTATAATATTTCAGCGTTGCAGGCAGAAAATTATATCTTCTAGTACCTTTCCTGGATCAGGATGAGACTAATCTAATAGGACATAATTATTGCAGGCATCATCATTGGACTGTGCAGCGGACTAGGAGCTGTACTTCTCATCTTATTTGGGATATTCCTTATGGGTAGATGGAAAAGAGACATAAAGAAGCGACTAAGAAGGAACCATTTCCAGAAAAACCAAGGGATTCTACTGGAACAATTATTGTCACCGCTGGAAAATGCAAGTGACACCACTAAGATTTTCTCCTTAGAGGAGCTTGAAAAGGCAACAGATAATTTTGACCCCACACGTATCCTGGGCCATGGAGGACATGGTACTGTTTACAAAGGAATCTTATCTGACCAGCGTGTGGTGGCCATTAAAAAGTCTAAGGTCATTGAGGTTGGTCAGATCAACCAGTTCATCAATGAGGTTGCAATCCTCTCTCAGATAAATCACCGAAATATTGTTAGTCTGTTTGGATGTTGTCTGGAAACGGAAGTCCCATTGTTGGTATATGACTTTGTCTCCAATGGTTCCTTGTTTAAACTTCTTCATGGCAATTTGACTAGAGAATTCTCTTTATCTTGGTCTGACATCCTAAGGATTGCCACAGAAACTGCGGGAGCTCTTTGCTACCTTCATTCTTCAGCATCGGTGTCAATATTCCACCGTGATGTAAAATCATCAAATATACTTTTGGACGAAGACTACACCGCTAAAGTTTCAGATTTTGGTGCTTCCAGATTGGTTCCGATTGATCAAACCCATGTTGTCACAAACATACAGGGTACATTTGGATACTTGGATCCAGAGTATTACTATACTGGCCATCTGAACGAGAAGAGTGATGTCTATAGTTTTGGTGTGGTGCTTCTGGAGCTACTTATTAGAAAGGAGCCTGTTTTTACAAATGAGTCTGGTATAAAGCAAAGCTTGTCAAATTACTTTCTATGTGAGATAAAGGTGAGGCCAATTACAGAGATAGTACATGGCAAAGTTCTTGAGGAAGCAACTGAGGAAGAGATAAAAAATGTTGTCTCTCTTGCGGAAATGTGTTTGAAGGCACGGTGTCACGAAAGACCTAGCATGAAGCAAGTGGAGATGGCGCTGCAGTTTTTGATGAGAAAGGGGCTGAACTCATGTCTGGTAGATCATGGAAAAGAAGAGATGGAACAGTTTCTAACTGCAGGAACTAGATCAATTTCTGACTCGTTGCCTGCTGACCTCAATAACAGAGCTAATTCATCATCTAAATGCAGCGACAGATGCTATAGCTTGGAGCAGGACATTTTGCTCTCAGCTACTTTACCGCGCTAGCTACATATACTGCTTTTGAGTCTTGGAACATTGGTGACATATTCAAGATCCCATTATCGCTTGTTTACATATACGGTGCAGCAGGGGCGGATCCAGTGGGGGTGCCGTGGCGCCCCCTATAAAATTGTACACTATATTTCTTTTTTGTATTTAACACTAAATAGTTATCAAAGTGATGCTATTTTAAGACTATTTATTGATACTACAATGATAATTAGTGTTAATTATGAATTGTGGCATCCCCAAAGCTGAGATTCTAGGTCCGCCACTGCGGTGCAGACATATTGGGGGCAGTGAAGAACAACAACGGCGCGAGGCTTCAGCCGTACACAGTTAGTCGAAACACATCAATGTAGCAAATCAAAAGCCACGTTTATTTATTCTTGCTTGAGTAATCAAGGGCCATAGTTATTTTTCAAGTTCTTCCACTAATGGGAGGTGCCAACTGCCAACATGTGGGCCTGTAATCGCATTACGCAGTGGCTGCGGTTGCGTCAGCAAGTAACGAAGATGCGCGTGGACATTGCTGAACTTGTTCGTCTGGTGGGTGGATGGTCGCTGCCGCAACTGGTGGACGCGAGCCGGGTTCGGTCCGAGCCTGGCTTTGGCTCGCCCCGTGAGCGAGGTGGCTCGTGTGTGCGTGAATGTGCCTGCGCGCGCGCGCAGTGTGTTGTGGGCGTGGCCGGGTCCCTTGGTCATCGTCAGAAGAGGAGGGCGAGGACGGGAGGGGGCCAGGGTGGTCATACCTGCTTGTGCTGGCCTGCTGGGGACGGCGAGGAACTACGTACCGGAGCGACGAACGGCGGCCTCCGGCGCGGCGATGAAAGGGCGTATCCGCCGTCGGTGTCGAGGGCGAGGAGGAGGAGGGCGTCGGGTGGTGGGAGTCGCGAGACGGCGGCGGCGCAAACCTCGTCTGCATTCGCTCGCGCTCGCTAGGGCACAGGGGAGTCGCGGTGCTTTGTAATGGGCTTGGGCTGCGACGCCGATACACACAAAACGGGGCTGCAAACTCCGGCTTCTTTTGGTAGGTGGCCTAGGTTGCATCTATACTACTAATAAAAGATCGAACGAAAATTTCTTTAAGTAACACAACTATTACCCCCACAAAAACAAACACCAATCACCACCACATAATTAGTCAACAAATTACAATCTAACGGCCTTCCACCATCCGTTCAGCCCGACGGTGTGCAGTTACCAAATTAACAAAGGCTGACCGTGCTCCACCTCCTCCTACAGCGAACAAGTGTTGCACCTCCCCGGAAAAAAAGAGTCAATCAACTACAGAAAATTAGGAAGAATTAACGGCACCCAGACGCCCTGGCCTGCACCATCGCCGTCGCCTCCGCCTCCGCCTCCGCGTCCAACTCCCCCTCCCCATCTGCCTCCTCCCCTCCCCTCTCCGCACCCGCTCGCTCGCCCCGCCCGTTGCCTGCTCGCCCCGCCCGCCGCCTCTCCCCCTCTCAGCCCCGCCCTCCGCCTGATCGCCCCGCACGTCGCCTGTTCCGCCTCTCCCCTGCTCAGCCCCGCCCTCCGCCTGCCCGCCCCGCCCGCCGCCCTCCGCCTGCTCAGCCCTGCCCACCGCCTGCTCGCCCCGCCCGCCGCCTCCCCCCCCCCCCCCGCTCGGCCTCCCAACACTCGACGCCATGTTTTCCTCTCTTGCGCGAGAGCGAGCCCCGGCGGCTTCCAAGAACGTCGAGGACGAGAGGCTCCGCCACATGCACGCAGACGTGGCGGAGATGCTGCTCGCCAACACCACCCCACGCCGCCGCCGGGTGAGGAAGCCGCCTCCGGCCGCGCCCGAGGAGGAGCGGCGCGGGCGCGCGCGCTACGGCTGCGCGTTCGAGGAGGAGGAGGGCTCCGGGTTCGCGCCGCCCCGGATGGTGTGGGCGAAGGTCAGGGGCTACCCGCGGTGGCCGGGGCAGGTGTTCGACCCGACGGACGCGTTGGGGCACGCGCTGCGCGAGCGGCGGGCGACCAGGGCCGCGACGGCTCCTTCGTGTGGGCCGGCGCGGCGGACCTCAACCCGCTCTGCGGCGACTTCCCGCACCTCGCCGGCGTCGGCCTAAGGAGCAACTGCAAGGTCGAGTTCGCCCTCGCCCTGGACGGCGCGCTGGCCAAGGTCGCGCGCCGCGTCGACGCCGGCCTCTCATGCGGGTGCGGCGGCGCCGCCGCCAAGGGGCAAGTGTTCCAAAACTCCGGCCTTCGCAGAGGCGCGTCCGTCGCGGCCGTGGACGCCGACTTCGCCCGGGACGCGCTCCGCGGCGAGGCGTTCCTCTGGTACGTTGGCGCGCTGGCAGTGGCGCCGGGGGACGGTGCCGACAGGCTTGACGATGCTGTTAGTATGAACAGGTGGGTCGAAAATAACCAGGACTCTGTATTTTTCTTTGAAGATTTTTCCGATAATGATACCTTTGTCCTGGGCATTCAAACAGATTGGCAGCTACACCGGATGATTCAGTATGGCAACCGCAGTTTACTGGCTTCCGATTCAAAGTTTGGAACAAACAAGTTAAAGGTCTGTCAATGTCATCTGGTTCATATTTTGTTTTTTCATAGCTGTTTAGTTTGCTTGATTTCATAGTAGTATCGTTGTTTGCCATTGCAGTATCCTGTACATAGCATCCTTGTTTTCGACCAGCAGAAAAATGCAATTCCTGTTGCTTGGATCATAACTCCCAATTTTACACATGGTGAAATACATAGATGGATGGGTGCTCTATATGATCGTGTTTGTACAAAAGGCCCGACATGGCAGTTGGGCGGCTTCATTCACTGGTGGAAAAAGGGCCTTTGGTCGCGGTTGCGCAACCGCGACCAAATAGGCGCGACTAAAGCCCCCCCCCCTCTTAGTCGCGGTTGCTTAAGAACCGCAACTAAAGGCCCGTCCACGTGGGCGCCAGGCGGCCGTCGGGGCGGAGGACCTTTAGTCGCGGTTCTTCTGGCCAACCGCGACTAAAGGCCGCCACAGGGTTTAGCCCCCCCCCTAAACCTGTTTTCTGTTTAATTTGTATTGTTTTATTTCTTTTGTGCTTTATTTTAATTTTGAAGGAGTTTCACATATTCTACGGTACTACATACATGCATATGAATGTACAATTTCAAACAAATTTGAAATTAGAACCAAAAAGAATTCAAGAGGAATATACAATATATATTCAATATCATCGGATGACCATATACAATTTTGAACAAGTTTCCATACATAATTTAATGCATATAAAGTTCTACGTCCTCGTAATGGTGTTCTCCTTTACGATGGAGGACTTCCCTCCTGAACCATCCAGCTAGTTCCTCTTGAAGTGGTCGGAAGCGAGCTTCTGGACTAAGCATCACCCGGAGGTTATTCCGCTGAGCATTGGTATCACTCGGAACCCGCTCAGAGGTGTATCTCCGGATCATCTCACAGACATAGTATCCACATAGATTGGTCCCCGCTGGCTGAATATCCCCACCATTCTTAGCCTTTGACCTTTTGAATTCTAGCTCTTTTTTGAATTCACCGACCTTTGTATCTACGAACCGTCTCCAAACCCTACGAGGCAAAGAAAATTAAATGAACAAGAGAGTTTTAGTTACTTGATATTAGGAAATGAACGAAATAGGCCGATCGATATAGAGCGCAAATGAATGAAAATAATTACTTCTGCAGCATTCTTCTCATGCCGCCCCAAAGCTTTGGATCCATATTCAGAGAGTCGTGGACGAGACATTCTGAGGTTTCAACTTTAATTACTAGAAGAATCCAGTGGAACCTGCGGACACGATACATGCACAGTACGTCATGCATAACTCATCGATTAGCCGGCCACATACCATGCATGGAGTAAACAAAAGAGAATGTGCTCAAGACAGAAACACTCACCCAAAATGGTAAGGAAATAGAATATCACTTTTGTGTTCCTGCTTTGTAAGAAACTGCCACAGGTCTGCCTCCATGTCGGCGGGGTGATGCTCCAACACATATCCATTAACGATGTGTGGGTCAATGAACCCAACATCATGGATGTTCCTTACTCTGCATTCCTTAATCTTCATTCTGCATGTATAATAGCGGACACAACAATATAGTTACGACATATATATAGTGCAGGCAATATGAACGAGATGGGGTATAAATAAATCACTTACAGAACGTAGCAACTGATGATAGATTTGTCGAGCTCGCGCAGATTGAAAAGCTGGAACAATTCACTCAGATGAATTTGTACATAGTAATGTTTGAAGTGATGCTCATATCTAACTTCCGCATAAATATAATCTTTGGCGTTTTTATTTTTTATGTAACCCTTGTACCATTTCAGCAGACCTTTCATTTGTGGAGGTAGATCCTCTTCCTGCGCAGGCTCGACGAGAGGCCCATTCTTCACATATGTAATTACTACCTCCTTCACTGGCGCCTCATCAAGGCCTAACATTTCACGAAGAGTAATACCTAAGTTGGCCGCTTGTTCTCTGGCACTCGTTACAGTCAATCCATGTGCTGCCGCAGCTGCTATGATATCGGGGTCATCCGGACCGGCGGCTTTCACTATAAGCGGGGCAATCGATTGTTTACTTTGTTCCCCGAGCTGGGCAACTCGTTTCCCGCTTTTTTTACTTTCTAATTCCGTTTTCTCGGCCTCCTCCAAGGCTTTGTTCTCCTGGTTCTCCGCCCGCTCTTTCTTCTCCTTCAACATGAATGCCTGCCTACGAAGTTCACGTGCATAGTCGTCAGGCAGATTCTTCGCGGCTTGGGACGGTGTGCTCAAAAATGACTTAGCCCACTTCTTTTGCTCATCAGGAAATACTGGCTTGGGCTCGGGCTCTCTTTTCTTTTTGCAGTCCGCCTTCCATTTCTCATGATCAGCAGCCGCCCTCGCGGCAGTTTCCTCGGCACTACGTTCCCAAGGCCTTGTGGGGAGAGGCTTCAGTGATGGCTCCGGTACCTTTGTGGTCTTAGGTACATAAGGGTCCGGGTTAATAATCCAGGACTGCTTCTGCTTCTTTGCCGGAGGTGGATTGGGGGGTGGCGTCTGATCACCCGCCGGACGAGGACTGGGGGGCGGCGTCTGATCACCCGCCGGACGTTGTGGACTGGGGGGCGTCGGCTGACGTGACGGAGGTGTAGGTGAACCGTCACCACCACCACCACCACCACCGCCGCCACCGCCACCGCCACCACCACCACCGTAGGGGGGTGGACTTGTTGTCCTTGGCGCCTCGCCTGGAAACTTGATAAACTTCTTTTGCCATAGAATGAAATGGCGCTTGACATCTCCAAGTCTTTTCTCCCCTTCAGGTGTAGCAATGTCAATCTTCAGGTCCTCAAACCCTTGGACTATGTCCTCCACCGTGACACGAGCATAGCCATCTTGAATGGGGTTGTTGTGGTGGAGTGCTCCAGGTAAACATGGTAAAGCACTGCCGATGGCTACCTTCATGGACATGTTCCCGATAGGATAATACAGATGACATTCTTTCATCTCCTTTATATCGTCCACGGGGTAGCGAGGAGGCTCCGGTGCAGTAATTTCGACCACCAGAGGCTCCGGTGCAGTAATTTCGATCGTCGGTGCATCTGCACCAGCTGGTGGGGCCTCCGTGGAAGCCACGCTGCTTCTCCGCTGCTGGCTTCCGAGATCCGCTGGATGATCTTCATGCTGCGCCCGAGCTACATCTCTTTCGGCTAATAGTACACTCACGGTTTTCTTCATCACATCCATTTCCGATGCCAACCGCGCCACAACATCTGCTTCCCGATCCATCTTTCTCTTACGGCTTCTGTAACCGTACGGGTCATCGTTCTGGGGGAACCCTATTTTCCACGGAATGTTCCCCATGCCTCGTACATGTCCTCCGTGTTCAGGATTCCCGAGGGCTTTTGTCAGCGCGTCGTTCTCTCTGTTGAACTTGATCTTCCCCTCTTGAGCATCCCTCATTGCGTCAATAAGGGCTTGGGTGGGTTTAATTAATTTGCCCCGGTAAACACACTCCCCTGTCTCCGGGTTCAGCGTTCCCCCATGCCCGTACCACCAGCTTTTGGCCCTTTGGTCCCATCCCTCCGTACCTGGACGGATTCCTCGCGCCCTCAGCTCGTTCTCCATCTTCTCCAACCTAGGCACCCAAATGCGATACCCTCCTGACCCCATAATATGATTGTACTCCTTCTTAGCCGCATTTTCCTTATTTCTTTTTGATATTTGAATGAACTGCTCCGATTTCTTTTGCTTCACAAATTCTGGCCAATCATGTTTCAGTTTCTCATATTGTCCTTTGAAATCCGGAGTCTTGTTCTGCTTGACAAAGTCATGGGCTAGATTTTGCTTGAATTTCCGGAATGCGTCGGCCATCTTATGAAGAGCGAACTGTTTGACTAGCCTCCTCCTCTCCTTGTTTTCCTCAATCTTGTTACCCTCCTCATCGAATTTGTTGTATTCCGGAGGTAGAACGAAATGTTCCATAAGCTTCTTGAAGCAATCTTTTTTTGTTCTCTTATCGACAAAAGTGAAACCAGCAATTCGTACCTTCTTTGGCTCATTCCACTCCTGGACGGTGATCGAGACGTTGTCTCTAACAACGGCTCCGCATTGGCTGACAAACTTGGTGGCGTTCTTGCGGGGCTCCAGCGGCCTGCCGGTTGCACTGTCGACAACCTCGATGGTGCATGTTTCTCCTTGTTTCATCGTCTTGGTTGCGCCACGCTTTGACGACGTACTCGATTGTTTCGACGATCCGGCCGAGGGCTAAAATAAGAAAGAGAGTCGCGCGCGTTAGTACACACATATTTATTCAAATCAGTTAGTTTGTATCACCAGAGGCTCAATGTATATATATACCTCGGCGCCGGAGGTGGTTGCTACTTCCATTTGAAGATCGTCGTTTATCGACGTTTGTTCGGCATCATCTTGCTGACGGCGCCCTTCATCTTCACCGTCAAGGTTCAGATAAGAAGAGATATCATCTTCTTGATCTTGTCCGGTCGGCACATATAGAATATCGCCGTTTATGATGCCGAACATATGTGCTTCACCGTCCGGATCATAGTTGTCCATAATCGGGTCAGCTCTATCGTCCGCCATTATGTCAGTCCTGAAAACATGTAGTAAAAACAAATTAATTAAGTGAAGAAGGGGGGCGGTGGCGGTGGCGGTGGCGAAAGGGCGGTGGCAAAAGGAGGGGGCGAGGAAGGGGTGGGAGAGGGTGTCGCGGTAGAGCGCGAGACGGGGCGGCAGACGACTACTTGGCCTCCCTTGTCCTATTTTTCTGGCTCCGCCACTGACCCTATCTCTAGGAATGTCTGCTTCCACTAACACATACGAGCATCAATGTTAAGTTTAGAACTTAAATTCTGATGGGTTAGGATATCACTGTATTCCTAACAAAGCTCCAAACTTGCAAGGTAAACATCTTATATTTGTGAACAGAGGGATTATTTCACTTGTTGCAAATATGGTATAAACTTAACCGAACACGAGAGCTCGTACACACGTTATATATAACAAAAAGATCTCAAGTATCCGGCCTTCATCGTCGTGAGACATATAACCATCACTATATATAAAAAAGACCCGGATTCAGAAAAATAAAACTAATTCAATTCAAAATGTTAAAAATACAAATAATATATCAAAAAATTCAGAAAAATAAAACTAATTCAATTCAAAATGTTAAAAATACAAATAATATATCAAAAAATTCAGAAAAATAAAACTAATTCAATTCAATATGTTAAAAATACAAATAATATATCAAAAAATTCAGGAAAAAAAAACTAATTCAATTCAAACGTCCTTATCCCACCGACAGTTTTCTTAGATGACACAAAAACCACATTTAGTCCCGGTTGCACCAACCAGCCGGGACTAAAGGTTAGATGACCAGCTCTGGATTCCTCTTCTTCCCGCCATTTCTTCCCTGTCTTCCCGCCTCTTTCTTCCCGCCACTTTCTTCCCGCCTCCTGTCTTCCCGCTCCCATTTTTCCCGCCATTTCTCACTACATATATGTAGCCCGGCTTGGCCAGCATTATCACATCTCTACAATCTCTCATCACTCTCTCATGGCTTCCACCGCACCCACTCTAACCTACCAGCAGGTGGAGGAGCTTTGCGCCTCGAACTACCCTTGTCCACCGGGCTACCGCGTCCCCACCGGCTGGAGCCTAAGCGCCGGCGGCGTGCCGGTCCCTCCCGTCCCTCAGGGTACTGCGCGCCGGGCGGCCATCACGAACCACTACTACCTCGACCTCACGCCGGAGCAGCGGATGAATCCCCGCTGGCATCCCGATAACCAGCATACTTGAGACGCCTTCTTCATCAATCGGCGTGAGAGGGCGCTCGCCAGGTATGAGGAGGACGGTCTGCCTCCTGGGAACTTCCACGAGGCCGGCCGTCGGCTATGGTGGTACGGCCGGACTCTGCAGAGCGTCATGGACTACATCACGGCCGGCGATATCCCCCGCCTGCGCTACCCTCAGTTCGAGCCACGAGCGCCGCCCGACGACAGCGACGACAACAGCGACGACGACGGCGGCAACTTAGAAGGCGACGACTACCAGTACAACGACGACAGCGGCTATGAAGACTACGAGTATGCATATTATACGCCTAGGCAGGAGTATGACTAAATCACTCCAAATTTCATGTATCATCAGTGGTATCTCGAATCATTCGAAAATGGACACCAAACACATCACGGGTAATATAATTCACATGATCCATTCAACAAAGTTTGGTACAATAAATTATTACACATCATTTCTTCCCTTGTGTCCCTGCTTGCTTACGATTGTGCCGTATCCATGGAGCATCCTCATCATTTAACTTAATGCTTGGGTCGGTGTTCACTTTGAAGGGCGGAATTTCAGCAAACATATTATAATCTTCTGACATGTCTGTCTTGTCCTCCACTCCCACGATGTTTCTTTTTCCTGAAAGAACAATGTGGCGCTTTGGATCATCGCATGATTTACTGATCGTTTTCTTATCTTTCCGTTTCCTCGGTTTGCTACTCATGTCCTTCACATAGAAAACCTGAGCGACATCTTTCGCTAGGACGAATGGTTCGTCAAGGTAACCAAGATTGTTGAAATCCACCATTGTCATTCCGTATTGCTGGTCCACCTTTACCCCACCTCCTGTTAGCTTGAACCATTTGCACCGGAACAAAGGGACCTTAAAGGAGGGTCCATAGTCAAGTTCCCATATCTCTTCTATGTAACCATAATATGTGACCTCTTGCCCATTCTCGGTTGCTGCATCAAAGCGGACACCACTGTTTTGGTTGGTGCTCTTTTTATCTTGGGCGATCGTGTAAAATGTATTCCCATTTATCTCGTACCCTTGGAAAGTCGTTATAGTCGAAGATGGTGTCTTGGCCAACATGTACAGCTGATCTACAACATCATTGTCATTCATTAAATCTTTTCTCAACCAACTGCCGAAAGTCTCCATGTGGGCCTTCCTAATCCAGGATTCAGGCTTCCCCGGGTTGTCCGAGCGTAAAATATTCTTGTGTTTCTCAAAGTACGGAGCCACCAAGCTGGAATTGGTCAGTACAGTGTGGTGTGCTTCAGTCAGAGAATGGCCGTCCATACATATCGTTGATTTCCTTCCGATCGTGCCTTTTCCACTTAGTCTCCCCTCGTGCCGCGATCGAGGAAGACCAATCGGCTTAAGGTCAGGAACAAAGTCAACACAAAACTCAATTACCTCCTCATTTCCATAGCCCTTGGCGATGCTTCCTTCTGGCCTAGCACGGTTACGAACATATTTCTTTAATACTCCCATGAACCTCTCGAAGGGGAACATATTGTGTAGAAATACAGGACCGAGAACGAAAATCTCTTCGACTAGGTGAACCAGGAGGTGCGTCATAATATTGAAGAAGGATGGCGGGAACACCAGCTCGAAACTGACAAGACATTGGATCACATCGTTCTGTAACCGTGGTAGAACTTCTGGATTGATTACCTTCTGAGAGATTGCATTGAGGAATGCACATAGCTTCACAATGGCTACTCGAACATTTTGCGGCAGGAGCCCCCTCAAAGCAATCGGAAGCAATTGCGTCATAATCACGTGGCAGTCGTGAGACTTCAGGTTTTGGAACTTTTTCTCCGCCATGTTTATTATTCCCTTTATATTGGACGAGAATCCAGACGGGACCTTCATACTGCTCAGGCATTCAAAAAAGATGACCTTCTCTTCTTTGGTCAGAGCGTAGCTGGCACGACCTTGAAACCATTCCGGATGCCGGTCATCAGGGTCTTTCAAACGTTGCTGGTCCTGCCGTGCTTCCTTTGTATCATTTGTGTTCCCATACACGCCCAAGAAGCTTAGGAGGTTCACGCAAATATTCTTCGTAACGTGCATCACGTCGATTGCAGAGCGGACTTCTAGGACTTTCCAATATTCTAGCTCCCAGAATATAGATTTCTTCTTCCACATGGCTGCGTGCCCGTCAGCTCCCTTCGGAACTGATTGTCCGCCAGGACCCTTTCCAAAGATGACTTTCAAATCCTTGACCATATCAAATACCTCAGCACCAGTGCGTTCCGCAGGCTTCGGCCGGTGATCTGCCTTGCCGTTGTAATGCTTGCCTTTCTTTCTTACTGGATGAATTTTCGGAAGAAATCGACGATGCCCAAGGTACACGTTCTTCTTACAATTTGACAAATGTACACTTTCAGTCTCATGTAAGCAGTGCGTGCATGCATTGTATCCCTTATTTGACAGTCCCGAAAGGTTACTAAGAGCAGGCCAATCGTTGATGGCTACGAAAAGCAACGCTCGTAGGTCAAATTCCTCTTCTTTGTGCTCATCCCACACACGGACACCAGGTCTGCCCCACAGCTGTAAAAGTTCATCAACTAATGGCCTTAGGTACACATCGATGTCGTTGCCGGGTTGCTTCGGACCTTGGATGAGCACTGGCATCATAATGAACTTCCGCTTCATGCACAACCAAGGAGGAAGGTTGTAGATGCATAGAGTCACGGGCCAGGTGCTATGGCTGGAGCTCTGCTCGCCAAAAGGATTCATGCCATCTGTACTTAGACCAAATCTTATGTTCCTTGCGTCAGCTGCAAAATCTTTGAACTCTGTGTCGGTCTTTCTCCATTGCGTTCCATCTGCGGTGTGTCTCAACTCCCCGTCCGACTTACGGTCCTCTTTGTGCCATCGCAACAACTTGGCATGCTCTTTGTTCCTGAACAAACGTTTCAACCGTGGTATTATAGGAGCATACCACATCACCTTGGCGGGAACCCTCTTCCTGGGTTTCTCGCCCTCAACATCGTCACCAGGGTCATCGCCTCTGATCTTATAACGCAATGCAGTGCATACCGGGCATTCATTCAAATTCTCGTATTCACCGCGGTAGAGGATGCAGTCGTTGATGCATGTAGGGATGAAAATGGAGTGGAAACTTTCCGCTTTTCCGGAGGAAAAATGAAAACGGAGAGGAAATATGAAAGCGGAAATGGAAATTTGCAAAACGAAAATGGAAATGGATTTTTTAATGTGAAAACGGAAACAAAAACAAAAGAGTGTTTTCCGGTGGAACATATGTGGAAATGAAACTTTTCGTTTCCGTGAATATGAAAATTTCCCATTTTAACTATAGGCCTATGGCTGCTTTGTAGCCCGACCATCAAATAACACACAATGACACAATGAGCATAATGGACCATTTGAGGCCTAACTTATACTACCATATATGTACTCAACTAGACCCTATACACAATTGTCATGTACTAATACAATACTAGGATATGTTGCTAACATAATCAAATTATTTTGTAGACATGTTAGCAATTCATTACTTCTTGTTTTTGTCTATATTACTCTATGATTCAAGGGGTTTTATAGTTTCGGTCAACGCCCACTTCCATTTCTGTATCCGTTTTGTATTCGCTTCGTGTCTGTTTCCGGTAGTATTTGTTTGCGTATTCATTTCCGGGGTTTCTGTATTCGTTTCCACATCTGCAAAACAATATGGAAACAAATGTGATAGCACTCAGTTCCGTCCGTTTCCGCTTCGTTTTCATCCCTAGATGCATGCATGTATCTTCAGAACCTCTAAACCTAGAGGGCATACAACCTTCTTTGCTTCGTACGTACTGGCGGGCAACTCGTTATTCTTTGGAAACATATTCTTCAACATTTTCAGCAAGTTTTCAAATGCCGAGTCAGCTACACCTGCCTGTGTCTTCCATTTCAGCAAATCCAGTGTGCAGCCCAGCTTTTTCAGACCATCATCGCATCCGGGGTACAACGACTTTCTGTGATCCTCTAACATGCGATCCAAATTCTCCCTCTCCTTTTCAGTTTCGCAGCGTCTCCGTGCATCAGCAATGGTCCGACCAAGATCATCAACGGTCTCATCACGTGCCTCTTCTTCACCTTCACCTTCCCCTTCACCTTCCCCTTCACCTTCCCCTTCACCTTCAGCATCCTCCATGAAAGTATCACCGAAATGAGCAAGATAGCTTTCATCCATGAAATCATCCCCTTCTTCATCTTCTTCCATTATAACCCCTCTTTCTCCATGCTTGGTCCAACAATTATAGCTTGGCATGAAACCGTGCCGAAGCAGGTGCAGGTGAACTTCTCTTGAGGAAGAGTAACCCTTCTGATTCTTACAGTCAACACATGGACAGATAACAAAACCCTTCTGCTTGTTCGCATTAGCCACTACGAGGAAATCTTTCAAACCCGTAGTGAACTCGCGGGAGAGTCGGTTACCGTACATCCATTGCCGATTCATCTGCATTATTATAATATAAAATATATAATTAACCATCATGCATTTGTTAAACTAACTAGCTATAAACAATAGAAATTAAACAATGAACAACACACATGCATATTTTATCAATGACACACATGCATGAAAGGTTCAAGTTGCTAACCGCGATCGAGGAGGAAAAAATAAATGAGGAACCTCAAGTGTGGCTCCAACACTTCATATCATGTTTGTTTCACGCTCTTGGGGCATTTCATCAAACACCTTGTGTGCATAAGAGGAACCAAAAGCAAACCTACACCCCCTTGTGAAGCTTGTGAAGAGAAGTGGCACCAAATGGCTAAGTGAGTGTGCTGAACTGGTATCTATAGGGGAGGAGATTTAGTCGCGGTTGGCATGGCAAACCGCGACTAAAGGCCTTTGGGCACCTTTAGTCGCGGTTGGCCTGGCCAACCGCGACTAAAGCCCCTCACGTGCACCAGCTGGCCACCGAGCGCCCTGGCCCAGGCCTTTGGTCGCGGTTCGTCTGCCGAACCGCGACTAAAGAAATCATTAGTCGCGGTTCCTACAGTGTCGCGACTTATGGGGCTGGACGGAAGCCTCTTTTTCTACCAGTGATTATTGATGATCCATTGACTGATGTGCGCACTATAAGGTAACTCATGCTTCTCTGCCAGTGTACTGCTTCCTGGGTTTGTGGTGCCTGAGTATGTTGCTTGCTGAACAGGGAAGTGTTTCTGTGCCCGGTGTTGATTTCCTTATGGCGTGTCCGTCACGCTTGGCATAAAAAATTGATGAACAAGTGTTCAGATTTTGAGAGGCGTTCAATGATGTCTAAACGACTTGGGGAGGCAATATCCAGCATCTGCAGACGAAACGGCGATATAGAATTATTTCAGGCCTTCCTGGAAGATTTTATTGATTGCTCTGGCTTTGTAGACTACTTCAAACCTCTATGGTTTCCAAGATTTGGTTGGTCCATGTACCTTGCTTTTCTGGCCGTACCTGGATTTTACTTGTTACAAGTTATTTGATAAGTTCTCTTATCCAACTTTTTAATCTCAATATCTTCCAGGGGCATGGACAAGCGTATTGAAGACCAACCCGTTGGCTACTGCTGAGGTAGCTTCAACAATTGAGAGGTACCATCACCTGCTAAAACTTCGGCTGTTGAATGAGACAGATGAAAGCATCTACCAACGTGCAGACTGGTTGGTTCACAAGTTGGGTATAAAGGTTCACTCTTACTATTGGTTGGATGAATTTTCTGGGAAGGACAGTTTCTCTCGCTACTGGAGGAGTGAGTGGAAAACCGGCCCAAACCCATTGTAGCAGGGATTGCAAATTCCAGATTCTGATATTGTAATTGAAGGCAATTGTGCTAGAGTGGTCTGCCAGAAACACAAGGAGAAGTCCCATGTCGTTCTGAACCCAAGCTCTGAGCTTGCATTGTGTGACTGTAGCTGGTCAAGGAAGGGAAACCTTTGCAAGCATGCAATGAAGTCGGCTAAGGTTTAATAAGTTATATAACAGAAATAGAATTTAATTTGTGTATGGTGTGGATTCCAAAAGTAATCTGCTTCTACTGGAACGCTCGCTTGTACTCCCTCCGTCCCAAAATAACTGTCTCAAGCTTAGTACTAGAATTTATTTTAAGACGGAGGGAGTACTAGAATTTTTCTAAAGCTAATGGAATCCCCTTGTACTCCATCTAAAGCTTTCATGATGACTACTTTTCCAAGATACATGTGAGAAAGAGGAGGAGCTCAGGGAGCTGAATGTGAAAGGATAAAGTAGTCAGGAAGGAGAAATCATATGTTGGCTTAACTAATGCTTCCTAATCAGTATGCTTTTCATATTGCCGTTTATATTGAACTAATATATATAGTTCGCTTTTGATTAAGGATCTTGACATGGCACCTAGCTGTTTTTGATTTCCTGTAGTTTTTGTTGATCTTCTCCTTCTTCGGATTAAATTGCTCATTGTTTTTCCTATTCTTTTGCAGGAACATGAACCCTATGATGACCCATAGTTGGATGTATGTGAGAGGTACAGGTGTTATCTTATAAGCATACCAAAATACAATCATGACGTGTGTAATTATTCAGTTATACTTTTTGTTCATGGATCAACAATCGACCAAATTAAATGACAGGATGAACATTCAGACATCCTTGATGACTGGTATTCTAGGAAGACGATCACATACTCGACCAGCCCACCTGTCACCGCGAGAATAATCCTGGTAACAATGTAGCTGATCTCGGGATTCATATTGTGTTCCTCCAGTTATTTTGCATCGTTTGATCTTTTGTGTCTATATACTCCCCCTGGTGCGTCATTTTCCTAATCACAAGCATTTATTTCCTTCTTTTTGTATCTTGCTTAGTTTTAAGAGAAACATACAGAGAGAAAAGTACTTTCATGATGGATCTGCACTCTGCAATTTGTTTTGCATATAACATGGGACTGTTACTTTCAATACAGTTGATGTTAGGAGTACTAGATGCATATATGAAGGAGTTCCATCAACCAGGATTTTAGATGTTGCATTAGAGTCAAAAATTTAGACTGATTTGCAAGATGGAATATCAGAGAACATGTTTCAAACATTCAGTGACCACCCAAAGAGACTAATATGCCACATACCTGTATGTTTCCTTTTTCGTCTTTGTACAAAACTAAATGTAGAGAAGTATTCATTTCTCACTCAAACTTATATTTGTTTTCTATTTAAGAATGTTGATTCATAGAGCCCAAATATGCTCTTTCATTTCCTGGTGAGTTTACTTAGTATGGGTCAATGTAAGGTAATAAAGATGATACTGTCGGTAGCTTCATCATCATTGATTAATTGTTACTCCTTATTTCAGAAAATCTACAACCATGTTTGTGTCAGACATCTTTAATAACTAACGTGGAAGTATTGACAGTTCTCCACAAGCTAATTGTTTGATGTGATTATCTGGTGGTGCTTTTGCTCCAGCTTCAATTGCATTGCTTCTGCTGTATTGATCGACTCTTTTCCCTTCGGTCATTGATTGAACCGAGTTGATTCTGCATAGCCGCATAGGGATAGGTACTTTTGATAGTCTACTATACAAAAATATTTGGTCAGTTATTACCCTCCCTATGTATCTATTCTTTCTCAAGTTTGAATTGTTAATATATCCATTAGAGGATTAGTTATCCGTCTGCGCAAGGACCAATACAGGTTAAGCACCCATTGTTTTAAAGTAGATTGTCTCTATTCTCATGCACGTGGACTTTCGGGGTATGGATACAATGAAGTTCCATAATGATTCTCTTAATTTCTAGGTTTCAGTATCTTTTAGATTGGTGTTCAAATCATACAATTTTTTTGTCCACTTGGTTGGCTTGAATTTTGGTACATATGATTGTTAACATCTATATATGATCATGATAGCGGAAATATATGATCGCGATAGCACAAAGGGGAGGGACGGTTTGGGGTGAGGAGACGTTTTGTTAGCCTATTGGAAATGGATAGTGTGCAAAGATGTTACTTATTCTTGGAGACTATATTTTCTTTCAGATATACTTTCAGACTAAAGAGTTAGGGCAGGGTTTGAAGACATCTAATAGAAGTCATCAAAACTAAAGAGAAAAACCGGGTATACGAAAATGATGGCATGATGAGATTGGGAGGAGACACACGGAAGAAATGGCGATGGACACCAGGGTGTGTGTGTGTGTGGGGGGGGGGTTGAAGAACCTCATAGTGGCTGAAGTAGAGGAGCGAATATGCATTGCGAGGGTTACGAGTGTGTGGGCCATGTCATTTATTTGTACACAAGCGTTTTATCTATGAATATTCTTTCTATTTCGTGGCAACGCACGTGCACATGTCTGTTGTCGGTTCCATTTCCACATGCATTACAACATACATTAGGCTTGATTACAGGTAAGCTCTGGGCTAGCTTATCTTGCCGAGACAACAACTAAACAACAACTCATCTGACCGGAAAGAAGAACGATATACAACATGCTAGCCAAGCTGACTGAACTGAAGTTTTGACATAAGATGGGACAGAAACTGACGATAAAATACATATGTGTGTAACGCGAATTACAACGTTAGGCTTACAAGTAAAATCTTGGCTAGCTTTATAGTTCATTGTTTTCATCCCACATTATTCGATTATACGTGCGTTGCACGTGCATTGTTACTAGTGCCTGGAAAAAATCAGTGACGACACGAGCACTCCCGTCGTCATCTTTCTTATCTTTTTACAACAAAATCCTTGTTGCAAAACCTCTGTTGCAATAGGATCTTTCTTGCAAAAGCATCTCTCACCTCTTGTTGTATTTCTATAAGAAGACCCTTGTTGCAAAATTTGCAACAATAACTTTAGCCTTTTTTCCTGTATTCCCGTAACAAAATCATGTGATGGACTAATTTT
Source organism: Hordeum vulgare subsp. vulgare (assembly GCF_904849725.1). NCBI lineage: Eukaryota > Viridiplantae > Streptophyta > Magnoliopsida > Poales > Poaceae > Hordeum > Hordeum vulgare. The sequence continues at coordinate 15,887,442 of NC_058523.1, forward strand.
TTTTACTAGTTATGGATAAAAATGTCACGTCACATACTATTTGCATGAACCGGCCAGGCGCTAGAAGAAAAAAAACGCCTGTCCTAGGCTAATTACTTGCCTGGTTTAGAAGCCTAGCTAACTAAGTTGTGGTGTCCAGGTCAGGCTGCATTACACTTTTTCAGGACAGCAAACAAACATCCTCCGCACATCTCAAGCAGCAAAAGTTTATTATATTTATATAAAGTTCAGTAAATTTGAACAACGTTCATAAAAATTTAAAAAACTTTCATGTATTTTTAAAAAAAGTTCATTTAACTGTAAAAAAGTTCAAAATCTTAAACATATTCATCCATTTTCAAAAATATGTTTATCAAATTTCAAATAGGTTCATAAATATTCAAAAAAGTTCATAAATCTTAAAAAGTATTCATTAAAATTTATAAAATAAACATCGATATTCAAATAATTTCACAAATTTTTAAAAATAAAAGCATCACAAGAGCACAGACGGGCTGGCCCAGTTCAAACGCTACAAGCGCCAGTTAACAAAAATGCATGTTAACTGGCGCCTGTGGCGTGAAATAGAAAATGCCATTGCGATGTGCACGGCCACCTTTGCCTACAGGGCGCCGATGATGGGCCAGCCCAGTAGGACCTGACCTGCTGATGTCATCCTGATGTCTTCTTTTATCTAAATTAAATATATATTTTTATAGCATATTTTTTGTTAGCACAGTTTTAAATACTGTTGATAACTTAAAACAAGATTGTAACAATAAAACTGCTCCTGCCTTTCAATCAAATGTGTGCGATTTTCGTACGGAAGTGTGTATACAATGTAAAAACAATGTTCCTTAATTTAAAAAAATGTGTTGTGCCATGAAAAAAAATGGCACATTTGATGGAAATATTTCTGCCCTCAAAACACATGGTGACTTTTAAAGAAATGTATTACACGAAAATGCTCTTTGGAGGACGAGCTCCATGGAGCTCGTTTTTTTGAAAATTCGAATATCATATTTTTAAGTTTCAAAATATTCTAAAAAAATCATACACGTTCATACGGATGTATAATACATGTGTGTGAAATCTGACGATGAAATACATTACAGTTAGAGCTACATAAAAAAGACAACATCGTGTTTTTTGAAAGGGTGAACAACACATTCACTGTTCGCCAAAAAAATGGAGGAATTTGTCTTTTTTGTGTAGCTCGCTGCTACTGGGACAACAGACCTTCCCTGGCAATAGCGCCAGGAATCCTTCTGCTACGGGCTACGCCTATAGGGACTTCCTTGGCAAATATGCAAAGGATTTCCCCGCGTCCTTGGAGCCTTGCGTTGGTGTTCCCTTGAAGAGGAAAGGGTGATGTAGCACAGCGGCGGTAAGTATTTCCCTCAGTTTGAGAACCAAGGTATCGATCCAGTAGGAGGATCGCGTCAAGTCACAAGTACCTACACAAACACAAAGAGCTTGCACCCAACGCTATGAAGGGGTTGTCAATCCCTTATAAATTGTTTGCAAAGTGAGAACTGAAAGCAAAAGGTAAACTAAGCAAAGTAAAAGTAAAAGTGGAGACGATAGTTGTGAATAGACCCGGGGGCCGTAGTGACAATAGTGGTTTCTCTCATGAAAGCAAGTAGACGGTGGGTGAACGAATTACTATCGAGCAATTGATAGAACCGCGCAAAGTCATAATGTCATCTATGGCAATGATCATATCTATAGGCATCATGTCCAAAACAAGTAGACCGATACTTTCTGCATCTACTATTATTACTCGACACGTCGACCGCTATCCAGCATGCATCTAGTGTATTAAGTTCATAAGAACAGAGTAACGCCTTAAGCAAGATGACATGATGTAGATGGACAATCTCAAATTTATGATGAAAGCCCATCTTGTTACCCTTGATGGCAACAACACGATGCGTGCCTTGATGCCTCTTCTGTCACTGGGAAAGGTCACCGCACGGTATGAACCCAAAACCAAGTACTTCTCCCATTGCAAGAATCATAGATCTAGTTGGCCAAACAAAACCCAAGACCCGGAGAGACTTACAAGGATATCAAATCATGCATATAAGAAATCAACAAAGACTCAAATATAAATCATAGATAATCTGATCGCAAACCCACAATTCATCGGATCTCGACAAACACACCGCCAAAGAGGATTACATCGGATAGATCTCCATGAAGATCATGGAGAACTTTGTATTGAAGATCCAAGAGAGAGAAGAAGACATCTAGCTAATAACTACGGACCCGTAGGTCTGAAGTGGATTACTCACGAGTCATTGGAGAGGAGATGATGTTGATGTAGAAGCCCTCCAACTCCAAAGTCCCCTCCGGCAGGGCACCGAGAAGGGTCTCCAGATGAGATCTCCCGGAAACGGAAGCTTGCGGCGGCGGAAAAGTGTTTTCGTGGATGCCCTGATTTTTTCTGCGATTTTAGGAAATTTATAGGCCAAAGAGCTAGGGCAGGGGAGCGTCAGGGAGGCCACAAGCCTGGTCGCCGCGGGCCCCCTGGCCGTGGCAACAGGGCTTGTGGGCTCTCTGTGGGCCCCCTGCCTTGGCCCTCAAGTCCCCCGATCTTCTTCTGTTCTGGAAAAAATTATTTCGGGGATTTTATTCCGTTTGGACTCTGTTCCAAAATCAGATGTGAAAATAGTCAAAAACACAGAAAAAAGGAACTGACACTTGGCACTGAATTAATAAGTTAGTCCCCAAAAAGATATAAAAGATATATAAAACATCCAAAGTTGACAAGATAACAACGTGAAACCATAAAAAATTATAGATAAGTTTGAGACGTATCACTCGCACCATAATGTATTTCATCGTCAGATTTTACACACATGTAAAACACATCCATATGAACTCGTGTATGCTTTTTTCAGAATGTTTTGATACTTAAAAATATGATTTTTGAATTTTTCAAAAAAGAGCTCCATGGAGCTCATCCTCCAAAACGCCCCACGTATAAGGTAAAACAATATTTGCATATGCTAAAAAGTATTTCTTTTTAGTAAAAAATATACCGTGAGGTTTTAAACAAATATTCCCATGTTTAAAACAAGTTTCCATGAAATTTCTCAATATTTTTTTACAATGTAAAATATATTTATTACCATTTCAAAAATGTACAACATGTATTTGAAAAAGTGTTCAAACCATGTAGTTTTGAATAATGTGCATCATATATTTGAAAATATTCAAAGTGTATGAATCCTTGTTGATGACTCTATCATCCAAGCAACCAAAGCTCACACCCTAGAAAGTACTCTCCGAAGCCGTCCGTTGCCACTTCCACACCAATCTCGAGGTTGAGCACCAGCCCAAGCGACGAGAGCCAACACTACGCAATGTGAAGATGAATTCTGAAGTCGTTGCTCCGGCTTTCACACCGGTCCCAAGACCACACACGTGCCTAGTGGACGGTGAAGCTACAAGACAATATAATCCATTGTTGTCTGATAGAAAATCAAACATCCAAGACAATGCCCTCAAGGGGACGCAACGTGACGTCATTGACCCCTGATCTGACAAAAGCTCGAGCTCCCAATGAAAAAGTAAGATGAAGGGCCTCCATGACAAAGGAGGGAAGAGACGTTTGAGGATGCCTTTATCGCAGACATCGACTGAAATCAGTGCAAGGTTTTCATGTGGAGCGCATCAAACCAAAAACCACCGCATCACGCCCAACCATCCGCCTCAGCGAAGTAGCCATGCGTACCCTACAGGTCCTTGCTGCCAACAACCACAACCATGGCGGCAGACCACAAGAACACCACAATCCATCGTGGCTATCCTCGAACAAACCACCTAGAGCGTGCGCTGCCGAGCTGCCATCCTCCATCCTTGGCACACCGTATTTGTCATGGCGCCGCACACTTGTGGCTGGAGTCATCACTGCCCGACAATATCATGCCTATTGAATGATCCTTTTTTCTGTTGGATTACAGCGAAGAAGAACTTGGAGCTTTATTCAAGACATACTGAAGAGTTCCTTGTGAATGTAATCTGCAATAAAGAAGGGCTGAAAGAGGCAATTTTAATGTGTACAAACAGGTGATCTGATCATAATCGTTTTCGTGGGACTGCATGCCGATTTCAACCCTTTTGTAAATCGTGATTTTTCTACCCCCCCCCCCCCCCCAAAAAAAACTCGTGTACCTGCCATGATTCGAACGGTGCGGATGCATCATAATGCTAGGTTGGGTTTAAATTATGCCTTGGCCCTTAAATCTCAAAATGTTTGCACTAAGTGAACTTGCCCATGCACCATCCGTGTAAGCTGTCTGCTTGCCGAAGTTTATCAACAAGAATGCATGTTACATCATGATAAAGTTTAATGGTCTTTCATGGCATGTAGAAGGGTATGGGTAGATAACGCCGTATGGTGGGAAGAACGCATCCGTCCACACGTTAACACACAGATTGTGTGACGTCATTGCATGTATGCATGTAGGGATATTTTTGGATTTTCAGTTTTTAAAATGTTTTATCTTATAAATGAAAAATTCGTTTGAAGATCTGTTTTCACCATTAAATCTATCGCAAAGAGATCTTCGAAACTAAATATCATATCAATATGTTTCGATGATATTTTTTGGGGTTAAAAATTGTTATGTCTATTACACTTGAATTGTCATGGAGTTTACATTGAAGTTGCCATGATATGTTTCATCTATTTTTTCTTCTACATTCAAAAGTAAATTTTGACGTATTATAAAACAGGTAATTGAGAAACTAGACTTGCCATGAATGATAAACTAAAATTACCATGGTGAATTACTTTTTTGAACACAGTACAGACGCAAGCGCTCATACATACGCGCATACATTCACATGGTGAATTAGTTAAATTTGCCATGATATATACACTTAAATATGCCATGGTTCATAAAAAAGATAATTTCCATGTTTAAAGTACTGGAATTGTCATGATCAAAATAGTAAAATTGTCATGATCTATAAACTAAATTTTCATGATGGATTACTAAAAATTGCCATGATTCATGGATTAAATTTGTCATGGTTAATTACTAAAAAATGCCATGATAAATTAATAAAATTGTCTTAAAAAGTAGTTGAAAATATAACGATAGCTTTAAATCTAAAAGAAAAAAATTAATAGAACATGTCATGGCAACTTTAGCGTAAACACTATGGCAACTACAGTGTAAACATCACGACAACTTTTGGCCAATTTGTTTTCATCGAAACATATTGACATGAGATTTAGTTTTAAAGATCTCGTCAAGAGGGATTTAATGGTGAAAATGATTTTTTTAATTGGATTTTTTAATTAGAATATAAAACATTTTTAAGCCGAAAATCAAAAAGATTCTCGCTGACATCATCTGTTTTCATGTAGCAAGATGGATGATAATGGAGGCGTTTGGGCCATGTTACTTCATGACACACGTGTGGACGTTAACATTAACGTTTATTTTTATTTATTTCATATAAAACAACATATGAACTCTAAACTTCGTGCGACAACAAAACATTCTTACTACAATATGGGGAAAAACTTTCATATTTTTTCGACCAATATAAATATATAAAATGAGTTTTTTATTTAAAAAACTCATTTAGTATATTTATGTTGGTCCAAAAAATCTGAAAGTTTTTTTACATTATAATAAGAATGTTTTATTGTCGTGCAAAGCTTGAAGTTCATATGTTCTTTTATGTAAAAGAAATAAAAAGGAGAAAATTACATATAGTAAGTTAATTGCGTAGCACAGATCTTAAAACAACATTGATGTGTAAGGATAAGAGGTGTCTGAAAATGTATGCTTGAAAAATCCACGTTCGGCATCTGGGCTGAACAACGGGTAGTCCACGTGACCGCAGTACCCATCCTACTCGGATCCCTGGACGCCTCTCTTCAGCATCATGTAAAGGTTCTTGTGGCCTTCGTCTAGGAATAGGTTGTTGTGCTCCAGCTCCTCCCTTGTATTCCTCGAGGGCTGCAGCTGCTGCAACTCCAGCTGCAACAGCTGCTGCTGCTGTTCATGTTGTGAGTTGCCCTTTTTTTTTCCAAAAATTCCCTCGTAGACTAGGAGACAAATTTCTTCCCGTCCGGGCTGCTTGATGGAACGCATTGTTTTTTTTTTGAATGTCAGCAGTATCACTGCTAAATTCATTGAACAGAAGGAGGATTGGTCCAGTTTATAAGGAAAAACCGGACCCAAAAACCATACAAGAGTTGCCAACCGGCTTACAACGCACAACCACACGCACAACAACAAGGATAGGCCTTGCCTAAACCCTGCCAAAATGGCGAAAGATCAGGACAGAGAGCCACAAAACCGCTTCACAACCGAAGCAAACAACTCAAAGCGCAAACCAAACCCCAGGCAAGCACGTGTCAACGTACAGCCCACCCATGTCGCCGAAAGAGAGTGGCGAGTGGACAGCAGGACCTGGCTGTGCCTAAGGAAAGTGTCGTCGAAGAGATGCCGCAACAGTGTACATTGCGACCTAGGGGCCCACGCTCTAAGTGGAGGCCAGATGCAACATCAAGCACTATAGTGGGACTCCGCGAGCAACCCGAACAGTGCCTCCAAGAAGGTAACGACGCCGTAGCGCCGCCACTGCGTGAACCAACTCGCTGGATCCGGGGTTTCCCCCGTTGCACGGGAGGATGATAATAAGGGCCTAGACGACGCCTTCAAGAAGGTCACGGCGTCCGCAGACGTCGCCGTCGTCCGCAACAACATCGGATTTCTCCAGCCCAACATCATCCCCACAATCCACACACAGGCCACTGAGAGCGAGACCACACCACCGACGAGAGGCCAAACCATACCGCTGGCAGTGGTGACGACGACCACCTCAAGCAACTCCCACAACAGACCGACGTGCTGCCAATCTAACATTCGCTTCCCCGCCTCGGACGGGTGGACGCAACGCCCATCAACAGCGCCATTCATCACCCGCCGACCACAATACCCTCACGTCATCCCCTGCCACAGCACGCCGACCCTGCCGCAAATCCGAAGGATGCAACGCCACAAGACGGTGGCGCCATTTCTCTCCGGCACTCTCCACCACCACCTCGCAACTGCTCCCTCGAGGCAGCACCACCATCACCTTCGCCGGGACCGGCAAAGCACTGTCAGCCCAGGACTAGCGGGCCCGTTGAGCCAAGATCTGGCTCAAACGGGCCCAGATCCAGGCTGTTCTCGGCCTGGGGTTGCCGCCCCTCGCCTCCTCGCGCCACCCCGCCAATCGCGCGACGTGCGCCGTCCAGCCTGCTCGCGCCACCCCGCCAGCCGCGCGACGTGCACCGCCCAGCCACCCGCGCACGCATCGGCCGCGCGCCCCGCCTCCATCTTGCGCCGGCCGCGCCCCCTTCGTGCCCCCTTCGCGTCGCGCCCCGCCACCTGATGTGCCGCCCGAAGCCCGACAGGAGAACCGGAGCCCAAAGCCCCAGACACCATCGCGCCGCGACGCCCAGCGCCCGCGCCGCACCCAGGGCGGAGGGGCCACTCCGCGCCGACCCCGACCACCATGAGAACGCGAGGGGGCCGCCGCCGCCGGCTCCGGTCAGGCTTTACCCGACCGAGCCCCGGGGCGGCGATGTTGGAATTATGCCCTAGAGGCAATAATAAATATAGTTATTATTATAATTCCTGTATCAAGATAATCGTTTATTATCCATGCTATAATTGTATTGAATGAAGACTCATTTACATGTGTGGATACATAGACAAAACATCATCCCTAGCAAGCCTCTAGTTGGCTAGCCAGTTGATCAAAGATAGTCAGTGTCTTCTGATTATGAACAAGGTGTTGTTGCTTGATAACTGGATCACGTCATTAGGAGAATCACGTGATGGACTAGACCCAAACTAATAGACGTAGCATGTTGATCGTGTCGTTTTGTTGCTACTGTTTTCTGCGTGTCAAGTATTTATTCCTATGACCATGAGATCATATAACTCACTGACACCGGAGGAATGCTTTGTGTGTATCAAACGTCGCAACGTAACTGGGTGACTATAAAGATGCTCTACAGGTATCTCCGAAGGTGTTAGTTGAGTTAGTATGGATCAAGACTGGGATTTGTCACTCCGTGTGACGGAGAGGTATCTCGGGGCCCACTCGGTAATACAACATCACACACAAGCCTTGCAAGCAATGTGACTTAGTGTAAGTTGCGGGATCTTGTATTACGGAACGAGTAAAGAGACTTGCTAGTAAACGAGATTGAAATAGGTATGCGGATACTGACGATCGAATCTCGGGCAAGTAACATACCGAAGGACAAAGGGAATGACATACGGGATTATATGAATCCTTGGCACTGAGGTTCAAACGATAAGATCTTCGTAGAATATGTAGGATCCAATATGGGCATCCAGGTCCCGCTATTGGATATTGACCGAGGAGTCTCTCGGGTCATGTCTACATAGTTCTCGAACCCGCAGGGTCTGCACACTTAAGGTTCGACGTTGTTTTATGCGTATTTGAGTTATATGGTTGGTTACCGAATGTTGTTCGGAGTCCCGGGTGAGATCACGGACGTCACGAGGGTTTCCGGAATAGTCCGGAAACGAAGATTGATATATAGGATGACCTCATTTGATTACTGGAAGGTTTTCGGAGTTACCGGGAATGTACCGGGAATGACGAATGGGTTCCGGGAGTTCACCGGGGGGGGGGGGCAACCCACCCCAGGGAAGCCCATAGGCCTTGAGGGTGGCACACCAGCCCTTAGTGGGCTGGTGGGACAGCCCAAAAGGGCTCTATGCGCCAAGAGAAGAAAATCAAGAGGAAAAAAAAAGGAGGAAGTGGGAAGGAAGGGGGACTCCCTCCCACCAAACCAAGTCCAACTCGGTTTGGGGGGGGGGGGGAGTCCTCCCCCCTTTGACTCGGCCGACCCCCTTGGGGCTCCTTGAGCCCCAAGGCAAGGTCCCCTCCCTCCCACCTATATATACGGAGGTTTTAGGGCTGATTTGAGACGACTTTTCCACGGCAGCCCGACCACATACCTCCACGGTTTTTCCTCTAGATCGCGTTTCTGCGGAGCTCGGGCGGAGCCCTGCTGAGACAAGATCATCACCAACCTCCGGAGCGCCGTCACGCTGTCGGAGAACTCTTCTACCTCTCCGTCTCTCTTGCTGGATCAAGAAGGCCGAGATCATCGTCGAGCTGTACGTGTGCTGAACGCGGAGGTGTCGTCCGTTCGGTACTAGATCGTGGGACTGATCGCGGGATTGTTCGCGGGGCGGATCGAGGGACGTGAGGACGTTCCACTACATCAACTGCGTTCTCTAACGCTTCTGCTGTACGGTCTACAAGGGTACGTAGATCACTCATCCCCTCTCGTAGATGGACATCACCATGATAGGTCTTCGTGCGCGTAGGAAATTTTTTGTTTCCCGTGCGACGTTCCCCAACAGTGGCATCATGAGCTAGGTTCATGCGTAGATGTCTTCTCGAGTAGAACACAAAAGTTTTTGTGGGCGGTGATGTGCGTTTTGCTGCCCTGCTTAGTCTTTTCTTGATTCCGCGGTATTGTTGGATTGAAGCGGCTTGGACCGACATTACTCGTACGCTTACGAGAGACTGGTTTCATCGCTACGAGTAACCCCGTTGCTCAAAGATGACTGGCAAGTGTCGGTTTCTCCAACTTTAGTTGAATCGGATTTGACCGAGGAGGTCCTTGGATGAGGTTAAATAGCAACTCATATATCTCCGTTGTGGTGTTTGCGTAAGTAAGATGCGATCCTACTAGATACCCATGTTCACCACGTAAAACATGCAACAACAAAATAGAGGACGTCTAACTTGTTTTTGCAGGGTATGCTTGTGATGTGATATGGCCAACGATGTGATGTGATATATTGGATGTATGAGATGATCATGTTGTAATAGAAAATATCGACTTGCACGTCGATGGTACGACAACCGACAGGAGCCATAGGGTTGTCTTTATACTAACGTTTGTGCTTGCAGATGCGTTTACTATTTTGCTAGGATGTAGCTTTAGTAGTAATAGCATGAGTAGCACGACAACCCCGATGGCGACACGTTGATGGATGATCATGGTGTGGCGCCGGTGACAAGAAGATCGTGCCGGTGCTTTGGTGATGGAGATCAAGAAGCACGTGATGATGGCCATATCATGTCACTTATGAATTGCATGTGATGTTAATCCTTTTATGCACCTTATTTTGCTTAGAACGACGGTAGCATTATGAGGTGATCTCTCACTAAAATTTCAAGACGAAATTGTGTTCTCCCACGTGATGATCGGGTGTGATAGACTCAACGTTCACATACAACGGGTGCAAAACAGTTGCGCACGCGGAACACTCGGGTTAAGCTTGACGAGCCTAGCATGTGCAGACATGGCCTCGGAACACATGAGACCGAAAGGTCGATCATGAATCATATAGATGATATGATTAGCATAGGGATGCTTACCACTGAAACTATACTCAACTCACATGATGATCGGACTTGAGCTAGTGTAAGTGGATCATGAACCACTCAAATGACTAGAGAGATGTACTTTTTGAGTGGGAGTTTAGCGAATAATTTGATTAAGTTAAACTCTAATTATCTTGAACATAGTCTAAGTCCACTTTGAATATATTTGTGTTGTAGATCATGGCTCACGCGACAGTCATCCTGAATTTTAATACGTTCCTAGAGAAAGCTAAGTTGAAAGATGATGGAAGCAACTTTATAGACTGGGCTCGTAATCTTAAGCTAATCTTACAAGCTGGGAAAAAGGATTATGTCCTTAATGCTGCGCTAGGAGATAAACCACCCGCTACGGCTGATCAGGATGTTAAGAACGCTTGGTTAGCACGTAAGAAGGACTACTCAATAGTTCAATGTGCAGTCTTGTATGGCTTAGAACCGGGACTTCAACGTCGCTTTGAGCGTCATGGAGCATTTGAGATGTTCCAGGAGTTGGAGTTTATCTTTCAGAAGAACGCCCGGATCGAGAGGTATGAGACCTCCGATAAATTCTATGCTTGCAAGATGGAGGAAAACTCGTCTGTCAGTGAACATGGGCTCAAAATGTCTGGGTACTCAAACCGTCTAGCTGAGCTGGGGATTGAACTCCTGCAAGAAGCTATCACTGACAGAATCCTTCAATCACTGCCGCCAAGCTATAAAGGCTTTGTGTTGAACTACAACATGCAAGGGATGAACAAGTCTCCCGGCGAGTTGTTTGCGATGTTGAAAGTCGCAGAGCCTGAACTCCGTAAAGAGCATCAAGTGTTGATGGTGAAGAAGACCACTAGTTTCAAGAGAAACGGCAAAGGCAAGAAGGGCAATTCGAAGAAGAGCGGCAAGACTGTTGCCAATCCGACGAAGAAACCCAAAGCTGGACCTAAGCCGGAAACGGAGTGTTACTATTGCAAGGGTATGGGTCACTGGAAGCGCAATTGCCCCAAGTATCTGGCAGATAAGAAGGCGGGCAAAGAAAAATCAGGTATATTTGATATACATGTTATTGATGTGTACTTAACCGGCTCTCGTAGTAGTGCCTGGGTATTCGATACCGGTTCTGTTGCTCATATTTGCAACTCGAAACAGGAACTGCGGAATAGACGAAGGCTGGCGAAAGATGAAGTGACGATGCGCGTAGGAAATGGTTCCAAGGTTGATGCAATCGCCGTCGGCACAGTGTCACTTCAACTACCATCAGGATTAGTGATGAACTTAAATCATTGTTATTTAGTGCCTGCGTTGAGCATGAACATTATATCTGGATCTTGTTTATCGCGAGACGGTTACTCTTTTAAGTCAGAGAATAATGGTTGTTCTATTTCTGTGAGTAACATCTTTTATGGTCATGCACCGAATGTGAGAGGATTGTTCATATTGAATCTTGATAGCGATACGCATATACATAACATTGAGACCAAAAGAGTTAGAGTTAATAATGATAGCGCCATATTTTTGTGGCACTGCGGCTTAGGTCATATTGGTGTAAAGCGCATGAAGAAACTCCATGCTGATGGACTTTTGGAGTCACTTGACTTTGATTCACTTGACACGTGCGAACCATGCCTCATAGGCAAGATGACTAAGACTCCGTTCTCCGGAACAATGGAGCGTGCAAGTGACTTGTTGGAAATCATACATACCGATGTGTGTGGTCCGATGAGCGTGGAGGCACGCGACGGATATCGTTATTTTCTCACCTTCACTGACGATTTAAGTAGATATGGTTATGTCTACTTGATGAAGCACAAGTCTGAAACATTTGAAAGGTTCAAGCAATTTCAGAGTGAAGTGGAAAATCATCGTAACAAGAAGATCAAGTTCCTACGGTCTGATCGTGGGGGTGAATATCTGAGTTTCGAGTTTGGTGCTCACTTAAAACAGTGTGGAATTGTTTCACAGTTAACACCGCCTGGAACACCACAGCGTAATGGTGTGTCCGAACGTCGTAATCGTACTCTATTAGAGATGGTGCGATCTATGATGTCTCTTACTGATTTGCCGTTATCATTTTGGGGCTATGCATTAGAAACAGTTGCATTCACCTTAAATAGGGCACCATCAAAATCCGTTGAGACGACACCATACGAACTGTGGTATGGCAAGAGGCCAAAGTTGTCGTTTCTTAAAGTTTGGGGATGTGATGCTTATGTCAAAAAGCTTCAGCCTGAAAAGCTGGAACCCAAAGTGGAAAAGTGCGTCTTCATAGGTTACCCAAAAGAGACAGTTGGGTACACCTTCTATCTCAAATCCGAGGGCAAAGTGTTTGTTGCTAAAAACGGAGCTTTTCTCAAGAAGGAGTTTCTCTCGAGAGAATTGAGTGGGAGGAAGATAGAACTTGACGAGGTTGTCGAACCTCTCATCCCTCTGGATGGTGGCGCAGGGCAAGGGGAAACCTCTGTCATTGCGATGCCGGTTGAGGAGGAAGTTAATGATGATGATCATGAAACTCCAGTTCAAGTTTCTGTCGAACCACGCAGGTCGACGAGACCACGTACTGCTCCAGAGTGGTACGGTAATCCCGTCTTATCAATCTTGTTGTTAGACAACAATGAACCTGCGAATTATGAAGAAGCAATGGTGGGCCCAGATTCCAACAAATGGCTGGAAGCCATGAAATCCGAGATAGGATCCATGTATGAGAACAAGGTGTGGACTTTAGAGGTACTACCTGAGGGCCGCAAGGCCATTCAGAACAAATGGATCTTTAAGAGGAAGACGGACGCTGACGGTAATGTGACCGTTTATAAAGCTCGACTTGTGGCAAAGGGTTTTTCACAAGTTCAAGGAATTGACTACGATGAGACATTCTCACCCGTAGCGATGCTTGAGTCCGTCAGAATCATGTTAGCAATAGCTGCATTTTTCGATTACGAAATTTGGCAGATGGATGTCAAAACGGCGTTCCTTAACGGTTTCCTTAAGGAAGAGTTGTATATGATACAACCCGAAGGTTTTGTCGATCCTAAGAATGCTAACAAGGTGTGCAAGCTCCAGCGATCCATTTATGGACTGGTGCAAGCATCTCGGAGTTGGAACAAACGCTTTGATGAGGTGATCAAAGCATTTTGGGTTTATACAAGTGGTTGGAGAATCTTGTATTTACAAGAAAGTGAGTGGGAGCTCTGTGGCGTTTCTAATATTATATGTGGATGACATATTACTGATTGGAAACAACGTGGAGTTATTAGAGAGCATAAAAGGTTACTTGAATAAAAGTTTCTGTATGAAGGACCTAGGAGAAGCTGCTTACATTCTAGGCATTAAGATCTATAGGGATAGATCAAAACGCCTGATAGGACTTTCACAAAGCACATACCTTGATAAAGTTTTGAAGAGGTTCAAAATGGAACAGTCCAAGAAAGGGTTCTTGCCAGTTTTACAAGGTACGAGATTGAGTAAGACTCGGTGCCCAGCAACTGATGAAGATAGAGAGCATATGCGCTCCATCCCCTATGCTTCAGCCATAGGTTCTATCATGTATGCAATGCTGTGCACTAGACCGGACGTTAGCCTGGACATAAGTATGGCAGGTAGGTTCCAGAGTAATCCAGGAGTGGATCACTGGACAGCGGTCAAGAATATCCTGAAGTACCTGAAAAGGACTAAGGAGATGTTTCTCGTGTATGGAGGTGACGAAGAGCTCGCCGTAAAAGGTTACGTCGATGCAAGCTTTGACACAGATCCGGACGACTCTAAGTCGCAAACCGGATACGTATTTATTCTTAATGGGGGTGCAGTAAGCTGGCGTAGTTCCAAGCAAAGCGTCGTAGCAGATCCTACATGTGAAGCGGAGTACATGGCTGCCTCGGAGGCGGCTAAGGAGGGTGTCTGGATGAAGCAGTTCATGACGAATCTTGGAGTGGTGCCAAGCGCACTGAATCCAATAACCTTGTTCTATGACAACACTGGTGCCATTGCCTTAGCAAAGGAACCACGGTTTCACAAAAAGACCAGACACATCAAACGACGCTTCAACCTCATCCGCGACTACGTCGAGGAAGAGGACGTGAATATATGCAAAGTGCACACGGATCTGAATGTAGCAGACCCGCTGACTAAACCTCTTCCACGGCCAAAACATGATCAACACCAGAACTGTATGGGTGTTAGATTTATTACAATGTAATTCACATGGTGATGTGAGGGCTAGATTATTGACTCTAGTGCAAGCGGGAGACTGTTGGACTTATGCCCTAGAGGCAATAATAAATATAGTTATTATTATAATTCCTGTATCAAGATAATCGTTTATTATCCATGCTATAATTGTATTGAATGAAGACTCATTTACATGTGTGGATACATAGACAAAACATCGTCCCTAGCAAGCCTCTAGTTGGCTAGCCAGTTGATCAAAGATAGTCAGTGTCTTCTGATTATGAACAAGGTGTTGTTGCTTGATAACTGGATCACGTCATCAGGAGAATCACGTGATGGACTAGACCCAAACTAATAGATGTAGCATGTTGATCGTGTCATTTTGTTGCTACTGTTTTCTGCGTGTCAAGTATTTATTCCTATGACCATGAGATCATATAACTCACTGACACCGGAGGAATGCTTTGTGTGTATCAAACGTCGCAACGTAACTGGGTGACTATAAAGATGCTCTACAGGTATCTCCAAAGGTGTTAGTTGAGTTAGTATGGATCAAGACTGGGATTTGTCACTCCGTGTGACGGAGAGGTATCTCGGGGCCCACTCGGTAATACAACATCACACACAAGCTTTGCAAGCAATGTGACTCAGTGTAAGTTGCGGGATCTTGTATTACGGAACGAGTAAAGAGACTTGCTAGTAAACGAGATTGAAATAGGTATGCGGATACTGACGATCGAATCTCGGGCAAGTAACATACCGAAGGACAAAGGGAATGACATACGGGATTATATGAATCCTTGGCACTGAGGTTCAAACAATAAGATCTTCATAGAATATGTAGGATCCAATATGGGAATCCAGGTCCCGCTATTGGATATTGACCGAGGAGTCTCTCGGGTCATGTCTACATAGTTCTCGAACCCGCAGGGTCTGCACACTTAAGGTTCGACGTTGTTTTATGCGTATTTGAGTTATATGGTTGGTTACCGAATGTTGTTCGGAGTCCCGGATGAGATCACGGACGTCATGAGGGTTTCCGGAATAGTCCGGAAACGAAGATTGATATATAGGATGACCTCATTTGATTACCAGAAGGTTTTCGGAGTTATGGGAATGTACCGGGAATGACGAATGGGTTCCGGGAGTTCACCGGGGGGGGGGGGGCACCCACCTCGGGGAAGCCCATAGGCCTTGAGGGTGGCACACCAGCCCTTAGTGGGCTGGTGGGACAGCCCAAAAGGGCTCTATGCGCCAAGAGAAGAAAATCAAGAGAAAAAAAAAGAGGAAGTGGGAAGGAAGGGGGACTCCCTCCCACCAAACCAAGTACAACTCGGTTTGGGGGGGGGGGAGTCCTCCCCCCTTGGACTCGGCCGACCCCCTTGGGGCTCCTTGAGCCCCAAGGCAAGGTCCCCTCCCTCCCACCTATATATACAGAGGTTTTAGGGCTTATTTGAGACGACTTTTCCACGGCAGCCCGACCACATACCTCCACGGTTTTTCCTCTAGATCGCGTTTCTGCGGAGCTCGGGCGGAGCCCTGCTGAGACAAGGTCATCACCAACCTCTGGAGCGCCGTCACGCTGTCGGAGAACTCTTCTACCTCTCCGTCTCTCTTGCTGGATCAAGAAGGCCGAGATCATCGTCGAGCTGTACGTGTGCTGAACGCGGAGGTGCCGTCCGTTCGGTACTAGATCGTGGGACTGATCGCGGGATTGTTCGCGGGGCGGATCGAGGGACGTGAGGACGTTCCACTACATCAACCGCGTTCTCTAACGCTTCTGCTGTACGGTCTACAAGGGTACGTAGATCACTCATCCCCTCTCGTAGATGGACATCACCATGATAGGTCTTCGTGCGCATAGGAAAATTTTGTTTCCCGTGCGACGTTCCCCAACAGGCGGCGGGGGAGGCAGGAGAGGAAGGGGAGGGGGCTGGGCGGCGGATCTGGGATCCCCCCCCCCCGTCGCCGCGCGGGGGCGACCTGGGAGGGAGACGCTAGGAGATTGAGAGAGAACATGGGAACGCATTGTTGAACCCACCATAGGTGAGTCTATGGAGTCTGGACCTATAGCTGCACTGCATCGCCAGAGGCGTTATTGATGGCCTAGATCTCCATCGACTTCCAAGCATTGAAATAGGTGCTAGTGCTAATGCAGACGTAGAGGATGTCCTTGTCGTGATTTTGGTTCGGCACAGGGGAGAAGATGTTGGCTTTTGAACGTGCGTATGCAGCTGTACAGGCGTGCCGACGCGATTCTTGCTTCGGCCGGCTACTTGACGGAACTTGCATAACTAGCGACACGAATAAAACGGATCGATGGATTTCATGGCTAAAGGCCCTTGTCGAGCCTTTGCTTTGTATTGCTTTTCGCTTTTCTGGTGTTACAATCAACACCCCTAGGGTGTCTTTTATACACGTCCACAAGGGACTATGGAAATAGACTAGGACTAGGAATCCTAATACTACTAGGACTCGGTTTGATTTTCTTTCCTAATCCTAAAGAAACAACATGATTAACTTCTACATTCACCTCCTTAATCTTGTTGCTTGACTTCACTTCTTGCATGCCGACTTTCCTCCTCATCTCGATGAACTTCCGTCGACCGAGGGACTTGGTGAAAATATCGGCAAGTTGGTCTTTCGTGTTCACATGTTGAACCTCGATCAACCCTTCAATGCACTCCCGGATATGGTGGAACCGGGTATCTACGTGCTTGCTCCTTTCGTGATGAACTGGATTTTTGCACAACGAGATTGCAGCTTGGTTATCGATCTTCAGTGACACCTTCTGCACCTCCCGCTTTGCAAGAATAGCTAGGAGTCTTCTCAGCCATACTGCTTGACAAGCCGCCGTGCTTGCCGCTATGTATTCTGCCTCGTATGAAGACAGTGCCACCACCTTTTTCTTATGAGAATTCCAGCTAATCGGATTCAGGCCAAGGTAGAAAACCATGCCCGTTGTGCTCTTTCGGTCATCAACATCACCTGCCATGTCACTATCTGAATATCCATGAAGGATCAATCCTTCCTTTCCCTTTTTGTACGTGCATCCAAGATTAATGGTGCCTTTCACATAGCGCAAGATTTGATTGACCGCGCTCATGTGCTCGGTTGTCGGATTCTCCATGAAACGACTCACGATCCCGACTGAATAAGCCAAGTCAGGTCGAGTATGCACCAAATATCTTAGGCTGCGCACAAGCTTCGATACATTGTGGTGTCCACCGGTGGATTTGAACTACGCTTGCTCAACTTGTGACGTTGGTCCATTGGAACTTGTGTCTCGTAGCAATCTGACATGCCACACTTTTCCAATAACTTGACCGCATAAGCCGATTAACATAGGGAAATCTCTCCGGAGCTTTGCTTCACTTCGATGCCCAAGTAATATCTGAGTAATCCCATATCGCTCATGCTAAACTTGTTCTTCATTTGCGCCTTGAAACGTTCAATTTCTTGTACGCTATCTCCGGTGATAATCAGATCGTCGACATAAACTCCAACTAGCAGGTTTGAGCCTTTGGAGTTCTTTGTATAGACTGCGTGCTCGAGGGGACATCTCTTGAACCCGAGCGAGACCAAACTTCGGTCTAACTTTGAGTTTCAAGCTCTTGGCGCTTGCTTCAACCCATAAAGTGCCTTCTTGAGCTTGTAAACTTTCCCTTCTTCGCCTTTTTTCTCGTAGCCGAGGGGTTGTTCCACGTACACTTCTTCTGTGAGATCGCCATTGAGGAAAGCGGATTTAACATCCATATAATGAACCTTCCAATCCTCTTGTGCTGCCAAAGCTAGGAGCACTCTCACCGTCTCGATTCGAGCAACTGGTGCAAACACCTCATCATAGTCTACTCCTTGACGTTGTACGTAGCCCTTTGCAACGAGTCTTGCCTTGTACTTCACAATGACACCCTCCGTGTCCTTCTTTAACTTATAAACCCACTTCAAACCTATTATCTTTTGGTTTGGAGGTCGGGTTACCAAAGTCCACGTGCCATTGCTCTCAATCGCCTTCATCTCCTCATCCATGGCGTGCGTCCAGCTAGGACTTTTGCTTGCCTCTACGAAGTTCTACGGCTCCTCAACTCCGAAAAACATAGTCCGGAGTATTCGAGCGTAACTGGCTTTGTGTACTTGTAGACTTTCTTGAGGGTCTTGTAGTGACGAGGCCCTGAGGAATCCGTTGTGGCTTGCGAAGGAGGTGACACAAATTGTGTCGATGTTGATGCACTTGAGGAAGATGGCTGAGTATCGGGCGTGTCATCGACATCCGCGTCGTCGGCGTAGTCGTCGTGATCATGATCATCATCTTGATTGTCATCGTCACTATGCGCCTCGTTGTCGATGTTGTCGTCGAGATCTCCACCCGTGCCGTGCGCTTCGTTGTCGCTATCTCCTTGCGACCTATGCACGTCGTCGTCGGTGTCGGCACCATGATGATCACTACCATTGTGGTCACCTTGGTTGGGCGTCTTATCAACCACTTGGACATCCTCCCCTGCATCATCATCAGTTGGAAATTCAACCGTGAATATATTACTGTTTGGAGCATTGTCGGCTGCGGCGCTCCAATTCCACGCTTGGTTCTCTTCAAACACGACGTCGCGTGAAATTCGTAGACGCTTGGTTTGTGGATCATAGAAGCGGTATGCTTTGGTGCCGGAACTCCTCTCGTATCCGATGAACACCATCTTGGTGCTACGATCGGCAAGCTTTGAGAGATGCGGCTCCGCCGTCTTCACATGTGCCACACACCCGAACGTCCGTAGATGAGACACATTCGGCTTACGTTCGTAAATTGCTTCATACGGAGTCTTGCCGATCACCGTCTTCGTTGGAGCCCGGTTGAGAAGATAGACCGACGTCGAGACAACTTCTCCCCAAAAAGTCCCCGGCAGGTTCTTGCTCTTGAGTAAACTCCTTGCCATGTCAACGACGGTTCGGTTGCGCCTTTCAACGACCCCGTTCTGCTGCGGCGTGTAAGGTGTCGTGAGGAACCTTTTTATGCCAATCTTCTCGCAGTAGTCGTTGAATTCGTTCGACGTAAACTCTCCGCCGCGATCTGTCCGTAGAGCGCGAACCTTCAACTTGTGTTCCATCTCCGTTGCAGCCTTAAGCTTCTTGAACGCTTCAAATGCCTCATCTTTAGATCGTAGGAGAATGACCCACATATATCTCGACTAGTCGTCTACCACAAGGAAGAAATACTTCTTTCCCGTGTGAGTTGCCGGGATGATAGGGCCACATAGATCATCATGGAGCAGCTCGAGTGCATCACTTGCACGATAGGTAGACTGAGCAGGGAACGGCCTGCGGTGTTGCTTTTCCGACCAAGCACCCGTCACATACTCGATCAACATGGTCGATAACTGGCATCCCGGATACCATTTTCATCTTTGACATCTTCTTCAAGGCGCAGAAGTATCCGGGATGCCAATTCTTGCCTCGTACATAAGGCGCAACCCTTGGTTGGCGGCTATCAACACCGTTTTGAACTTGTTATCGACGAAGGCGAGCTTGGAGCCGTCTTTGGAGATGGCCGAGAGCACAACAGACACCCGAAAGAAACCAATGTCCTTCACTGGGGACTTCATCCTATGCAAGTTCCTGGAGACGTGGTCTCCGTGCTGTACAAGGTCAGTCCCACTCCTGCAACGGAGGTATCCCATGCGGCCACCACCGTCCAACACGAAGATGTTGTAGTGGTCGCTTTCGGGTCTCATCTTCTCGGTGATGTGCACCGGCTGCAGCCAATTCATGTCGAAGACCTCAATGTGCCGGTACTGTGCCATCAATGGGGTGTTGGGATAGACCCCAGACCAATCTTCCTCGGCGACACATGCCGAGCAGCCTTCCAAGGACACAACCGTCGGACGAAGGCAGACGAAGGAGACATCATGAATTTTCTGACGACGAATGACGCACGAACGCCTGCATCTTGGTTTTATTTCTCACAACGTCTCGAACACATACACTAAGGTACACACGCACACATGCGACACAACCTAAGAGAACTCTCACGTTGACATGACGCACACCATGGTTCCGATGGAGACTACATCTTCTTAGGTCCCTCTCATTTGGCTCGACAACCCACCGACGCCCACAGCTTGACACATACCGGCGCAACTCGCAACCAGTACACAGGACCTTTTTATACCCGGGCTAGTACAGGAGTAAAGTCTGATTTAAACCTTGAGATTGTAGAGCTGGATCGAAATGAACCCCAACTTTTAAATCCCTGAAGTTGATACCCTGACCTTGCTAATCCCGGTCATTCTAAAACTTTGACGTGTTTGGCGCATCGGGAAAGATCCATCCCGCTCGGGACCAAAGTCTACTCTCACTTACATCCCTACCCTACATGTCATATCCATCTCTATCCCCAATCCTCTCTCTCTCTCTTCAAATCACCACCAGCGCCTCAACACCACCAACACAGTCGCGTTCCCGCTCGAGCTGCGTGTGAGCTCTTCCAGTTCTCCCGCCACTGCAATGCCGTCGTCGAGGATATCAAAGGCCACGTCCAACAAGAAGCTTAGAAGCACAACACATGCATCAACAACCCTTTCCCGCAAGCAACATGGAAAAGGAGGCAAGGAGTACGGGGGAGTGTTGCCTTATGCAGTAGCAGTGCATGCCCACAGGGTATTCGACAGAATGCTGGCAGCTCAGGAGAGTAGAAATAGGAGAAAAAAGGGGAGCCTAGTGAGCGGGGATTGATTTCAGGAGATACAGGAGAGGAGGATAAGTGCGACATCGAGGCCAAGAGCATAGAAGCAAGCTTGTGTGGGCATGGCAGGAGAGGACAGGTGAACCCGATGGCCACTAGTCAGCTAGATGGGCACGTACTGCTCCTAGAGAAATCAATCAAGCAGCTTCGGACGTACGCCAAACCTATATTAGTGAATCGATCTAGTCTAGGATTCTAAGAGCAATACCGCCTTGGAGACCGACGACGCTGTTGATACAGCCGATCAAAACGTGCGGCGTTCGCCTCGGCCTCCACGGCCAGCACATAAAAGGTATGGAGTGTTGCGGATGGCCGGGTTGCTGGACGTAGACGCATCAGCGACGAGTGCATGGCACGTAAGCGCCAAATCCATCGTGGGCTCGTGGCGCTGGCGGCGGCGGCATGACGAGCAGGGGGCAGAACTAATGAGAGGGAGGCCAGGGAAGACGAGCACATGGTGTCATCGTGCTAGAAGCAGGCGCACGGAGGAGAACATTGATCCTTCCATCACGGTGACAAAGGAGAGAGGAAAGTGCATCGGGCTTGGGAGTGAATTTGCGTGAGAGTTCGAGAGAAGGATTGGGGAAGAAGATGAATAAAACATGTGCGTCCGCATAATCAGTGAGAGTACAGGTTGATCCTGACTGGGATTGTCCTTTTTCGGATACAACAAACAAGATTTTAGTTTTTGGAGGTTAGGATTGACCGGGATCAGCAAGTTCAGGGTACCGATTTCAGGGTTTGGAACGCCAGGGTTTATTTGCAACGAGCTCTACAACCTCAAGGTTTGAAACAGACTTCACTCCTAGTACTGACCAGCGATTTGGATTTCGTTTTGCAAATTTTACAGCCTCCAAACGAAATGGGTGAAATTAGGAAATTTCGGATTTTTTTGGAAAAAATTCCGATGAAAAGACTAACCCAAAATTTGAATTTTGAACAAAAAACAAGCGAAATTAGGGTGAAAAAAGCCGAAAATCTATCAAAAATTGAAATCCTGCAGCAAAGGCTGGCCGGAAATGTAACGGGCCAAAAAAATCAAATAGGGCCGAAATATTTGGCCGGCTAACATATCTACCAGACCCATCACTAAAACTCTGGTAGAGACGCACGCACATCACTAACCCGACCACTATTAGCACGACCGACTCACCACGCACACACGACCTACACGACCTGGCTCCATGTAGCTGTTGGAATTATGCCCTAGAGGCAATAATAAATATAGTTATTATTATAATTCCTATATCAAGATAATCGTTTATTATCCATGCTATGATTGTATTGAATGAAGACTTATATACATGTGTGGATACATAGACAAAACACTGTCCCTAGCAAGCCTCTAGTTGGCTAGCCAGTTGATCAACGATAGTCAGTGTCTTCTGATTATGAACAAAGTGTTGTTGCTTGATAACTGGATCACGTCATTAGGAGAATCACGTGATGGACTAGACCCAAACTAATAGACGTAGCATGTTGATCGTGTCATTTTATTGCTACTGTTTTCTGCGTGTCAACTATTTGTTCCTATGACCATGAGATCATATAACTCACTAACACCGTAGGAATACTTTGTGTGTATCAAACGTCGCAACGTAACTGGGTGACTATAAAGATGCTCTACAGGTATCTCCGAAGGTGTTCGTTGAGTTAGTATGGATCAAGATTGGGATTTGTCACTCCGTGTGACGGAGAGGTATCTCGGGGCCCACTCGGTAATACAACATCACACACAAGCCTTGCAAGCAATGTGACTTAGTGTAAGTTGCGGGATCTTGTATTACGGAACGAGTAAAGAGACTTGCCGGTAAACGAGATTGAAATAGGTATGCGGATACTGACGATCAAATCTCGGGCAAGTAACATACCGAAGGACAAAGGGAATGACATACGGGATTATATGAATCCTTGGCACTGAGGTTCAAACGATAAGATCTTCGTAGAATATGTAGGATCCAATATGGGCATCCAGGTCCCGCTATTGGATATTGATCGAGGAGTCTCTTGGGTCATGTCTACATAGTTCTCGAACCCGCAGGGTCTGCACACTTAAGGTTCGACGTTGTTTTATGCGTATTTGAGTTATATGGTTGGTTACCGAATGTTGTTCGGAGTCCCGGATGAGATCACGAACGTCACGAGGGTTTCCGGAATGGTCCGGAAACGAAGATTGATATATAGGATGACCTCATTTGATTACCGGAAGGTTTTCGAAGTTACCGGGAATGTACCGGGAATGACGAATGGGTTCCGGGAGTTCACCGGGGAGGGGGGGGGGCACCCACCTCGTGGAAGCCCATAGGTGTTGGGGGTGCCGCACCAGCCCTTAGTGGACTGGTGGGACAGCCCAAGAGGGGCCTATGCGCATTGGGAAGAAAATCAAAGAGAAAAAGAAAAAAAAGGAGGAGGTGGGAAAGGGAAGAAGGACTCCACCTTCCAAACCAAGTAGGACTCGGCTTGGGAGGGGAATCCTTCCCCCCTTGGCTCGGCCGACCCCTTGGGGGTTCTTGGACCCCAAGGCAAGGCTCCCCCCTCTCCCTTCTATATATAGTGGGGTTTTAGGGCTGATTTGAGACAAATTTGCCACGGCTGCCCGACCACATATCTCCACGGTTTTACCTCTAGATCGCGTTTCTGTGGAGCTCGGGCGGAGCCCTGCTGAGACGAGATCATCACCAACCTCCGAAGCGCCGTCACGCTGCCGGAGAACTCTTCTACCTCTCCGCCTCTCTTGCTGGATCAAGAAGGCCGAGATCATCGTCGAGCTGTACGTGTGCTGAACGCGGAGATGCCGTCCGTTCGACACTAGATCGTGGGACTGATCGCGGGATAGTTCGCGGGGCGGATCGAGGGACGTGAGGACGTTCCACTACATCAACCGCGTTCACTAACGCTTCTGCTGTACGGTCTACAATGGTACGTAGATCACACATCCCCTCTCGTAGATGGACATCACCATGATAGGTCTTCGTGCGCGTAGGAAATTTTTTGTTTCCCATGCGACGTTCCCAACAGTAGCTAGCTCTGGAAATAAACACCCTCTAACTACATCCAGGCCACGCATTCGACTCCTTGATCGGCACGCTCCGGCCGCGCACGACGCGGCTAACCTACAACAAATCGCCAACAACCTTCGAGTCGACCTGGGCTAAACCAACATGATGAACACGAAGGCGGGCACCAACTCACGCGCCATCGGGACACAACCTAGTCACCACGGCGAGTTGTGATTTAATCCTAACAATCTCTCTCTAAATCACGAGCTCACCGTCGACGGAGTTGTTGCATCTCCCATCGCTGTCGTCGCCATGGACGCCTCCACTCAACGCCATGGCGTGCCTTCGCGTCCGCTGTGACGTGCCGCCTGCTTGTCGTGCCCGAGCCGTGGTGCCGTGTCGCTCGACGTCGATGCCATGTGCCACCACCGCGTCTGGACTTGCCGCCCGTTGCCATCGCCATGCGCCGCAGCTGCGCCACCTCGGCCTTCATGTTCACCGCCCTCGTCGCCGACTCATCGTGCGCCGCCTCCATGTTCACCAAGACAGCTACAGCGCCGCGCACCTCCATAGGCCGACATATGCCTCGGAGCTTCGCACTGCCGCCGACAAACGCCGCGACCGCCAGGACGCCTTCGGCACGGCGAACCACGTCCAACGCGAACCACGTCCAAGGCAACCAAACTCTGATACCAAATATTGGGATAGACCCCAGACCAATCCTCCTCGGCGACACAGGCCGAGCAGCCTCCTGAAGACACAACCGTCGGACAAAGGTAGACGAAGGAGACACCATGAATTTTTCGGCGACGAACGCCTGTATCTTGGTTTTATTTCTCACAACGACTCGAACACATACACTTAGATACGCACGCACACACGCGACACAACCTAGGAGAACTCTCATGTGGACCGGGCGCACATCACGGCCCCCACAGAGACTACTGGCGCCCATAGCTCGATACATACCGACGCAACTCACAACCAGTATACAAGGGCTTTTTATACCCAGGCTGTACTACGCACGTACACCACTAACCCGGCCATTACTAGCACGACCGACTCATGCACACACGACCTGGCTTCATGTAGCTAATAACCAGCTAAATACATGCACGCCACACATTCGGCTCCTTGATCTGCATGGTCCGTCCGTACACGACGCGGCTAGCCTACAACAAATCGCCAACAACCTCCGACTCGACCTGGGCTAAACCAACATGATGGACACGAACACGAGCACCAACTCACGCGCCAACGGGACACACCCTAGTCACCACAGCGAGTTGTGATTTATTCCTAACATGGGGTACTGCCGACCAATGGCCGGTGGATGGTCGCCATTGCTACCATAGTCTCATCGATGGCCACTGGAGTCAACGCATCCGACATCTCTGGAGTTATTCGGACAGTCCCATTGGTGTTGATGTTGTACCGGAAGTCCGGAACACAGCCAGTTGTTTGAACCATGTTGCACCACTGAATGAAACTGCTGGTGCATCGATGGAAGAAGATGATGTTTTCACTGCCCCAGGATGGCAAGCCACCATTCTTGATCAGTAGCTTGCGTACCAGGCCCTCCTCACTATCCATGTTCATCACATAGATGTCAGTCTTACGTTCTTGATCTCGCTGTTCCAACTCTTGCTTTCAAATGATGCCACCGCTAGCAGCTTTGCCCGATGGCGACACAGCTTGACTCAAATCAGACATACCTGCACATGTCATATATATAATGTAATTAAGTGGATTGTCACATGTCATATATACTATGATCAACTGGAATGTCAAGAACTTGTCCACCCATTGATGCATCAAGTATATATATTAATATATATATACCTTGAGGAGTCAGCCGCTCTGTCTTGTCTGCTAAAATGTTGGTCTTGTACATGGCCGTCTAGGGGCTGTGGTATTAATCCTTCACCGCCTCTTTGGTGGAGACGTAAATGAGAGCGGGGTTGATGGTGACAGACTCCAGATTCTATCCGCCGACAATGCAGCCACTGTCCTCCAGGCGTGTGCCACTGAAGTCCTGCTGTCGATAGTGAAGTGCAGGGCGATGTAGAGTGTCTCGTGGCCATCATCCCTCTCGGACACAAAGATGAGACAAGAGACACGGCCCGTATCAACATCAGCATCGCTTGTGCCGTCTTCTGCCAGCTTGGGGCTCTTGAGGAGGCTCTTCAATACGGCCGGAGGGATGAAACGACCGTTATAGTTACAGGACGCACCATCCGTCAGGTGCAGCTCTTCATCAGTGGAGGAAGCTGAGCAGGGCCGGGCCGGTAAAATACATGGCCCTGTGCGACAATAAAAAATAAAGCCCTATATCATTCAAAAAAATGAAATAACGAAAAATTATAATGTATATGATATAATGTCTCACTAAATAAATAAAATAATAAGAAATTATAATGTTTGACAATTAGACGAACCGTTTAAATCACCTATTCTCATGTCCTCTCTGGTTGAACAATTATACTATGATCTATAATCGAGGAGGGAAGAACTGATCTCTAATGATTTCCGTCAAAATTTAATTAATCACTTGGGAACAATTTTGCTAATAGTTTTGCTAAAGCACATTTAGATGTGTGATAAGTATTGCACGTCGAAGTCATATACCATTAATCTTAAGCGAAGATTCGTGTGGATGTTTTTTTTATTTTTATATGCTCGATTGAATCATTGAGATGTGTAATATCTATTAAGAGTAGTACTAGTAACCCAAGTTAATCAGAAAGGCTGAAAAGAGGACCTGTTGATTTTGTCTGAAAACCTGCATGCACGATATCAATCAAGCGTCGGTCTCTCTAGCTAGCTTCCTTTTTTCCTGCCCCCTCAAATAACTTCCTTTTTGCTTTTCTTGAGGAAACTCTAGCTAGCTTCATGTAGGCTGTAGCGACATGTAGGCTGCAGCGACGCGAGTTGCGGATTGATTTTGTGATCGATTCACTGGGTCCCGTCTCGATGGAGCAACCGTCGCTCGACGCCCCGACTCACGTGATCGGCCCAGCGCCCAGGGGCTATAGGACTATATAGAAATTTGGCCCCCCCAAAGTTACGGGCCCTGTGCGGCCTGCACATTGTGCACACCTATGGGCCCGGCCCTGAAGCTGAGAAGGGGCAGGAGATGATGTCGAATTTCTCCTGGTGCCTCCTGGTGGTTGCTAGAGAAAATGACACGGCCTCGGTGCTCTGCCATACAGTAATGAAGCAAGAAATTAGTGGCTATCAAGACCAAATGAGTTAGACGATGCACTAAGATTCACAAGAGGTACCAAAGTGTGCTAATATTTATAACTTTTCTTAGCACCTAAAAGTTTTCAAGGATAACACCTAAAAGTTTAGCACCGTCTGTTTCATGCAACTGTTTAGTTACTGGAGGGGTGCGAGTAACTAGATAGACAAGATATATTCCAAACATTCTTTTCTTCTAATCGTTAGTCTTATTCCAATTATACCCGGTCTGTGCACCAACAAGATGTCAAACAGACATCCAAGATGCACATAGCCTGGAAATAAAAAAAAGGAAAAAAGGCCTTGTCACAGTGATCAACTTCTCTTAGTAGGAGCTCAAAAACTATCACCAAAGAGAATACCCAAAAAATATAAAAGGTCTCCAAGAGATACGCCTTCAAAAAGAAAATAACGCACAAACACCGTTGTCGCCCGATTTAAGATCATAGGTTTTCACCCCGGAGAACATCAAGCTGTCAAAACAATCCCGTTAGCAAGGCAATTGCCAAACACAACTAATAAATGCCATATCTCAGGTTTTCACACCGAAATCACGACTCGGTGCCCGAGGAGCACCACAAAAAATGAGATCCTCCAATGTTGCCGCCCCAGTTGTCATTGTTGCTTCTGAAAGTTATTAAACACCTCGCTAAGCCCATTGCTTCCAAGGCCCCCTACGCCTTAATGATCCTCCGATCTCAGCCATCATGACTTTCTATGTCGCTGTTTGTGCCATGGAAATCGAGATGCCGACATGTCTTATGGTGTCAACAAACAATAGAGCTTCGCGCCACGGCCTCATCGAGCCGCGCAGGCTGACATGGACACTCACTACCGGGTTCTATCTGATCCAGATGTCCTTGGGCAAGATCTCCGATGTAAGTTCCGGAACTCGTGGATTACCCGATGGACGAGGAACGATCATGCATATTGTTGTCATGATGTGATAAGAGCACAAGGACCGCCACCACGTCGTTGCCTCCACCATGCTGACACCATCGCCGCCACGGGTGAGGACACCGGTCTGCGTTGCTCACAAGTTGCGGCTCCAAGCGTGAGATTTGACGGAGCTGGCACCAACCACCCCACG
Organism: Hordeum vulgare subsp. vulgare; assembly: GCF_904849725.1. Taxonomy (NCBI): domain Eukaryota; kingdom Viridiplantae; phylum Streptophyta; class Magnoliopsida; order Poales; family Poaceae; genus Hordeum; species Hordeum vulgare. Next base: position 15,916,081 of record NC_058523.1, read on the forward strand.
ATCACGTCACGCCAGCCCGGCCCTCCATGCAGGTGCCGCCACATCCACGCGCTGCTGCGCCCCATGGCCCGGATGTCCGAATCGTGGTCGCAACACCCTGCGGGAGTGTCGCGCTCCTTGCGCGCTCACCATGTGCATAGCCACCGGGGAAGAGGGAGAAGGGGGCCTGCCACCGCCGAAGCCATATGCACTTCACCCGATGGCGCCCTCCGGTGGCGGCGAGGGGAGGGATAGGCGGGAAGGAGGTGGTGGTGGCGGCGGCTAGGGTTTCGCCCAACCGCCCGCGGGAGCCACTTGGGCGAAGTGGTTCCAGTTACACGGTTAAATTTTTATGGATTTAATGAACATTTGTGTGGCTGCGTCTAGTTGTTATTTTACGGCACAGTGAGATTATTCCTTTAATTGCTCAAGGATTGTGAGGCGTATGGGGTGGGTGTACCCTGTTCATGTTGTATTATGTTATAATCTTAACCTTGACCATCCAATGCAGTTACAAAAATGAAATCTCGCAACAAGCATTTACTAGATTAACTAATTGTATAATGATGTGAATATTAAGAAAAATGGAATAAGACATGAAAATGAAATTCATATGAAAGGTATGTTTATATCCAAATTTGAAAAATTGAGATGTTACACAGAAACAAATCAATAGAACGACTTTTGCTCTAGGCACACAACTACAATGAGTAGTCAAGTTTGACCATGATTTTACAATGAGTATAAAAATGAGAACAACAAAAAGCTACAGACCCTAGGGTCCCATAGACATGTACATGTATGAAAACCCAACCATTATCTCTCAGTCTAACAACTGAACGCGGGGGGGGGGGGGGGGGGGGGGGGGGACACTACGCAACCAAAATCCTTACAAAAGAGCCACTGCTCACTTACCTTCATTGAATGCACATAAATTGTTCGAAACCAACGGTGGGCAGCTCATGTGCATAAGCATAACTACCGTGGATGACTTGTTGATAATGTGAAATCTTCTTCCGTACTATACTGTGTAGTAAGGCTTTCTTGGTCGCTTATCCCATCTCTTGTTACTAGAGAATTTACCACAATACCATCTGCATCAAATTCCTCCCCTACTGCTGCAACATGCTCCAGATGTGACTGAACTCCTTCCAGCCTCAATTCCACTTGTCTCATGGTTGGGCGTTCCTCCCCTCTTAATTCTATACATGCTACCGCAATTGCAGCAATTTCTTCAATTCTGTTCCCACCCTCGTTCGTAACTTGTGGATCTAATATCTGCAACAAGTTGCCTTCAGCAAACAAGGTAGCAAAATGTGCCACAAGGCCATCTCCGTGAGAATCCATATAGGAAAATGGCTTCTTTCTAGTCATCAGTTCTATGAGCATAACACCAAAGCTATAAACATCACTTTTTTCTGTGAGGCGCCCCGTGTAGAAGTACATAGGATCCAAATATCCTAATGTACCTTGCACCATCGTTGTTAAACCTGATTTGTCTAATGGAATGTACCTTGACGATCCAAAGTCTGCTACCTTAGCTGTTAGAGTATCATCTAAAAGTATGTTAGCAGACTTGATATCTCTGTGGATGATAGGCATTAAAGCCGTTGAGTGAAGATAGGCTAGAGATTTGGCTGTTTCAATTGCTATTTGCAACCTTTTCTTCCATGGCAAAGAACTTGGTGCTTCGACGTGAAGATGCTCATAGAGAGTACCGTTGGATATAAACTCATATACCAACAATGGGACTTCTGTTTCAAGGCAACAACCATAGAGTTTTACTACATTCCTATGGTTGATCTGTGATAGGATGGCAACCTCATTAATAAATTCATCAATCTCCTTTTGAACCAATATCTTGGGTTTCTTGATGGCTACGACATGGAGGTCTGATAAAATTCCTTTGTATACGGTTCCATGCCCACCACCACCAAGTTCACGAGCTTTATCGAAATTGTTTGTTGCCTTCTCTAACTCTTCCAGGGTTATGATCATTTTTTCCGCAATGTCGGCTCTTTGTGATACCAATTGTTGCAATAATTGCCCACGATTTTGCTCGAAGAACTTTTGTTTCAATATTTGCGACCTCCGTTGCTTATATTTGTAGGAGACGAAGTATATAGTGAGAGCCAAAAGAATGAGGCCAGCCCCACTGGCTACTCCAATAATAATGCTTAAACCTGAAAACAGTACAAATTTGTATGACCCCTTTTTGTTTGGCAAATGTATGCAAATTATAACTCTCATGCATAAATTTATCTTATAAGGTACATCATAATATATACATGGTTGTGCTAGGTATCATCACCCGTCCCATTTTAGGTCATACTAGAAATATTCACAGAGACCGTGGAGGAAGCGTTGTAGGGCAACTTTGCACTTATATGCCCCAATCTTAGCAGTGGTAGTCAATATGTCGTTGCATATCCAAATTTGTAAGTAATGCTATTTTTACGTACAAAGTTCTACAAAAAGTCTTACGTACTAGTTTAGTTTGAGCTGGTTACTTACATGTTATGTTGTAGCGAGTTATTCCTCCCTCTCACATTTACGTCAGATCTTTTATAAGAGTTGTGCGTAGGAATATCTGAATAGGATTTCTAAATTTCTGCTGGATTATGGGGGTAGTCTGAGACTAAAGGGGACTTATGACAAGCAAGGGTGTGTATACACCATGTTTCTAAAGAGGAAAGGTTTTGGCATGCTAAATGGTAGATTCACAGAAGTGGTATGGACGACGACATGTGTTTCTCGCCAGACCATGCATCAGATATAGCGTACATGCAAGGTGGGTAGTGGTATACATGATGTTCAAAGTAATAAACCGAAGAATTGCAATAGGAAGAGGATCAAGAGGGTGTCATCCAATATTAGAATGACCATTGGAAATCTAAACCATGTGTTGCGCACGTACAAGAACACTCTATTTACAGGATTGAAGGAAGATAAGTTCCATCGACATACCAATGATATTAAGGTGGAATTCACCGATGGTAACAAAGTAGGCTTGTGTTCGGTTTTTCCTACCAATGCTTCCTAATATTAACTTAACACAACAACCCACTTTGGAGGGCATGCTGAACATTGTCTACATACATAAGAAGTTATATGGGGCTTCGAGGTGCCAAACTTATTAGATGGCCATTGACGAGGACATACTAGACACGACAACTAGCGAGGAGCAAGCCTTCACTAAAAAAAGTTATGTTCCTTGCTGCAATTGCAAGATCATGATATGATGAGCATCATGAAAGAAAAATGCATATATCATAGTTCGTATTTTGTCTACTATGATGTATGACGAGCATGGTACTTTCCTATTCAACGGGGAATTGACATATTTCCTTTACTAAGATAGTTTTGGCTAAGTGGAAAACTTGGAATAGAGCAAGCAAACCATTGGTAATTAATGACACAAATAGCGATGCCAAATATTAGCTGCAATTTATTATAGTGACGGTACTTCCCACCATCAGAGAGAGTGGATAGTTGAGGAGTTTGGCAACCTAGTATTCATCCACACACAAAAAAACTAAGACCCACATTTAAGATGATGCATATTTTTGTGTCACATGGTCACACCTACCTAGAGTGATTTTGGCATTAGATCGGTGTGTCAAGCACTGAGCTCACCCTATGTAAGAAATTTATGGAGGGATTCTTAATGTATGACATAAGTCCAATTTTAGTACGATTCATGGTAGGCAACCTTGCTTGCAACTCTGTAAACATCCTCATGATCAATTGTATCCACGTACAAAAATCAAATGTATATTTCATCGTACGTTAAGTAACTTCCCAATTAAAATCTTTGTTACTTCATAGCAGTCCTATCATGTTTCAAAAGTCATACTCTAGCAGTTCTGATGACATCGTCACAAAGATGAATAAAGTTAGATCATGAATTTGAATTAAAGTGTGGTCAAAGTTTGTTTTAAAAGCCAAATAATATCCAAAATGACAACTACATTGAGTAATAGATGGGTCCATAATAAAGTTGGGATCATAGCATGTACGAATCACTATTCATGGTTAATTTTCTCAACCAAATTTATGGCTCAATGTTTCTGCATTTTCTAGGTATTTATAACGTGAGTGTCCTTTGGGCCATCCACTTTAAATTGATAATTTATATGATTTTTTGATATATTATGAAAACATATTCCGTGATAAATCTAGTGATGTGGTGTTCATCTAACCAAAAGAAGCATTTGCTTTCATATCAACTAGCAAGCTGTCCCTCGCAAATGTGAGGTTCAACCTATCAAAAGTATAAAGTATTTTTTTATCTTATACCATATATTTGCTACACCTATTTATCCTTTCATCTCATGTTAGACAACATTTTAGGATCAGTATATTTGTAACATTGACCTTTATTCTGTATGTTAACATATGATTATGGTCTTGATACATAACACAAAATAATTGTAAACTATTAATTTAAAATAAATATAATGATATTATTTATTCCAACAAATATATGTTTATGTAGTTAGACGTGAGTTGCAAATAGACCAAGCAAACTACCCACAACCCTTGTGCCCCCAAGATTGATTGTTGCATGCTCTTGTATATATATGAATCCCCATGCCTCTTTGCCATTCTATGCATGGCTGCATAGAGTAATTCGATTAGGTTCCTATCCAGCATCCTCTGATAGTTCTCGCCTACATATACAACTGGAACTATCCACTAAAGAAATAACTAATAAATAGATGACCATCATGCCCTTGACCCTTTGACTATAGTTATTATTATTAATTCATGTACTTCTCCTTGGATGCTTACGTTGGTTCCTAATAATTCCTCCATCATTTCTTATGATCATCAATAAATTTTCTTTCTACGTTACCAAACATATCATTTGTCTATGGAGCATAAGACAATAAGAATAACATTTTTTGACAATGACTTTTCTGTTGGGTTTTGGTTGTGTATCTATATGCAGCATTAGATTAGCATTGTTTTATGTCGTAAGGACTAACATAATTAAATGGAAATTGACATGTACTTTTATTAGAGTAATGTAACTTCTACTTGTCATTTATAATTAAACTAATAATTACCATGTGTGCCTAATTTTTGTGTGTGAAATCTATTTAATTATGAATGTGATGATATATTAGTTGTATTCTTTGAGATATGAAGATCTATAGGTTATACTTTGTAATATGATAAAACAATATTTTAATTCACCGTCACTTTTTATGCCTACTTGCCTATTTAACTACACAGTAGTTTAGCATTTGTGTATGTAGTAACAATTAATATGTTTAAGTACACCTAAAATTTATTGTGCAAGACCTATTGATGTGTAATTGTGATGATCTACGAGTTTCCTCTTTTTATATAAAGATATACAGGGAATAATTTTTCTACGTGTAGTTATGAAGTCTCAAGCATGAAATATGTTTAGAATGGTTATGATGAACTAATTGGCATGCTCTGTTTAGGTACAAGTATGAAGATCTAACGAATGCGACCCGCTTAGGTGAGATTATGTAAATCTACCAAGTGTGATCTATTTATCTAGTGGATACGATATATTTTGGTGTGGTTATGTAGATCTAACGGTGTGTTCTAGTTTGTACATTGTGGAGATCTATAGATTCAGTATTTTTTATAATTATGTAAATCTAATGAGTATGAGTTGTTTAGGTATGCCTATGATGGGCGTGATCTACTAAACAATTAATGTAACGATCGAAGGAATTTTTATGATGTGGATAAATGTTGCACCTAAAAAAAATCTTGTATTGTATTCGTAATGTCACATGGTAAGAGGACTATTTTAGTTGAGTATTACTTTTTACTACCCGCTTGTGTATCTATTATTGATTTAGATTAGTATTGTTGTATGTGGTCAAAATATTTGTATGTTTAAATGAGTTATACCATGTACTTGTCATTTACAAGTAAACCTACATTTCAGGTGTTTACTATTTTTTTGTGCAAGATATGTTGATGACCAACCATACTGATCTATCCGTTTTGTTTTCTGGATGAACATCTTTCAGTTATAATCTGTTAAGACACGTTGTTACGAAGATCTAGTCATGATCTGCTTATGTATGTTTATGTCAACATTATGATTATGATCAATTAAATTACAAATATATCAGTAATTTTGATAACTGGATCTACATGGTGTCTAATAAAACCTATATTATGCTTTTAGTTACATGATAAGAAGAATGTATGTATTCACTCGTGTATCTGTCCGTTGTATTAGATTAACATTGCTATAAGTGGTGAGAACTAACATGTTTAAATGAGATGTAACATGCACTGGTTCTTTACAATTAAACTTATAATAATAATAAACATGCATACTAAAATTTTGTTGTGCGACACATGTTGATGTGCAACTATGATCTATCAATTGTGTTTTTATATCAAGATTTATCGGTTATAACCTTTTTGAATATATTTATGAAGTTCTAGCATATTCAGTATTTGTTAGAGCAGTTGTTTATATCCAGCTTTGATGACATATTTATGTACAATTATGAATATTTGAGGGATGTGATTTGTTTAGGTGCGAGTATGTTGATTTAACGGGTACGATATATTTAGATCCAGGTACATAGATCTATCGTGGATATGGTTGCGGTGCAGTTATGTAACTCTAAGGGTTATTATATGATTAGACAATTATGAACATCTAACATATGCACTCGGTTGAGGTATAATTTTCTAAATCGAACGTCCAGTATGATCTATTTAGGTGTGTTTATGTAAAGGCTGGCTCAAAGCTACCAAAAGGTCGGCACATTTTTTTCAAGTGTTATGAGAGGTGGTACCTTAGATATATAGCTTTACAAACAAACTATATGATTGGGTGAACAAAAATATTGGCAGCTAGCACATCAATATGAGAACAAGCAAAGGCGAGTCATAATCAATATTGGCAGCTAGCACATCAATATAGACCGTATTTTTGTAGGTAGGAAAACTCCTCCCAAATTAAAGTTGAAGCAAGCATGCTCACCTCGAAAGTATTTGGCGAGGCCGCCTGGATAGAAGAAGCAAGATACATAAAGTCAATTTAGTATTGTTTCCAGATATATAGGCAGAGGGGAACAATAAATAAAGATAAATTAACTGCGTGCATCTAATCCAAGAAAGTACCTTTGCATCCGTCGGTGATGTAGGGATTGCCGTGGTAGCCATCATTGCACTTGCACGTATGGCCTCTGTTACCAGGTTTGCACTGGCTATGCTCACTCTTGCAGATGTCGCGGGCTACCTCCCCAGGGCAATCCCGATGCGACCTGGGATTGGCTGATGAGCCATTATGCAAGACCTCCCACCCGAGAAGAATGGGAACCTTTAGGGGAGTTTCGTACATTTCTTCCAGACCCATCTTCATGATTAGATGGCCCTGCTGCTCAAACCAACCCTGCTCGGCGATGAAGGTGTACCCGGGCAATGGAAGCAGCTGGTCCTGAAGTTTGGTGGTGTCGAACCATTTGAAGACTAAATCCTTGGGCATTCCGTCCAAGGACTCAGAAATAGGTGCCTGGCAGCAGCCCATGCCATGGCAGTACTTTCCTCCACCAAGGCCATTGTTACTGCCGGTGTCGTTGTCGTAGCAGAAGGAGGCACATCCGCTGATGATGGCCGGGTTGTCATGACCGAGAAGCGTCGCCTGCGCGTTGCACCCCGTCACCACGAGCTCGTTCCTAGTGGAAAGCGAGTAAGGCACTTCTCCGGCGAAAAAAAAGTGGGAACCGCCTGACAGATCTCCTCCGAACGACCAGTACGAGGTGGACTCCTTGCTGGGCTCAGCGATTGTAAGGGCGGCCCTTCGGATAACACGTATCGTGGAATCGGCAAGGGAGATATTGACGACTTGGAACTCAGTGTTGCCCAGCAGCAGCTGCGGGGGGTGATGACTTGTGTCGCAGGTGAGGTCGAACCCCGGCAAGTAGCAGCTGGTGGATGGTCCCATGCCGAATGGGTACGGCACATTTACTCCCCCGCAGGACGTCATGCAGCTAGCTGCCGTTCAAAAGAGTGGCAAAATAAACATTTTGAAACAAATTATTCCAAGTTTCAATAGTAAATATGATTTGTACGTTCATAATTAATTTGGTAACATAATAAAAATCTTGTCTAGAAGTTTCAAGAAATTTTGGGAAAAGAAAAAGATGCATGTGGAGGATTGGTGGACGCATATACTGTGTGAAAATTCCTGTCGACTGTTTTTCGATTGGCGCTCAATCTAGTTTCTAGTCACACCATCCATAGTCGTATGATATTATTTCACATAACTTTTACATCTTTCAATATTTGCCGGCAGACATAAAATTATAACTTTTAGTGTCAATTTTTATTTTATAATCTAAGATCACATCCTTATTTGAGATTTCCTATATATTATTACTTAGTTGCTTTGGAGATTGAAACGACCTTAATGCATAACTTTGCCAATTTGCATAAAACAATGTGTTGTTTTATAAAATTATAAATAGAAATATAATTTCAATAAAACATGATAGGCAAAACGGTGTTAGTTTTACATGACAGATCCACATATATGTTTGTATACTACGCACAACAAAAGAGGTGTGTTACCAATGCATGGTGTGGCTATTGCTTATATGCGTGTTAGATGTTTTTGTCACATTTTTATGAATTCAAACAAAAAGGATCTAATTTTTTTCAACGTTATTTGCAGCATGATAAGCATGTTTAGTTTCTCAGCGCATACGTATACTGTTGGATATGTGACTAATAATAGCATCGGGAGTGCTTTTTTGCCCCGAAAAGATCCCGGAAATCAACCATCCTGAAAACAAAACAAATGGGATCAACATATATTTTCAGCTCCTGCCATGGTCTTCCGCACCACGAGCTGATGTTGCCGCCCCCGTGAGCTACCGCCGTCGAGCTATTGTTGTCGCCGCCTGTGAGGCCATCGGTTTCTTCCGTAGCGGTGGGAGGAGCCTATGGCCCAGACAAGCCTCACTGCACGCGCATGGTGCGGGAGCTCCTCTGGAGATGAACCACACGGTCTTCCGTGACGGTTGGCATGGGTGCTCGGCTATCCTTCGTAGCTTCTAGTCACGAGACAGGGCAGGGAAGGCACATGCGTTGAGCAGGCATTCGGCTAGCCGGGGAGGGAGTGACTGCAAGAGCTCAACTGGCCGGTAGGGAAGCAAGAGCTCGTCCAACGCGGGTGTCACCTCGGAATCGAAGAACCAATTGTAATTTAGATTACATTTTTAGGAGAGGGATTATGTAGTTTAGATGGGAGCATGACTTTTCAGTTACAAGATCTGTTTTGGCGAAACAAATGTCATACTGCAAAAAACATGGAAAATTTGTTTTATGAGATTCCGTAAACAGATTTTATTGTGTGAGCTTTTAAGGGATGCTCTAACCAGTCTAGGTTGTATTGTTGTGGCTCGTGGCCAAACAAAATATTTTATTGTGCTAGTATCAGCCATGATATCATTTATGTGGTTATCTTTTGGTACGTGTCCAATCCTAAAGAATGGTATTATTTTACGTATTTCATATATCTTTTCATCCCAAATATTATAATCGAAATCAATAGAGCATATATTTTAAGGATATAGGTGAATCAATGTCATGGCTTTGTTTTCCTTTTGTTGTAATAATATAACTAGCAAGGTGACCCCACATTTGCTTGTCTACATTTTCTTATATTCTTATGGCTACCATTTTAGGTTTTGATGTGACTCTACTACTTATTTTGTAAAGTATTGTTTATACTAGTATAACTAGTAAATTTATAGTATTAAGAATAAATCCATGTAAAAACAACATTTATTAGTCTCAATAAATATCTCATGTATTATACATTTTCTCCCAAATTATGCTTTGGTGCTATATTGCCGGTAGGTAAGTCAAGTTGGGATTAAACAACTTACTATGATCCTTGTCCCTTTTAATTTCAAAAACATAGTCAACATAAGCATTCAACTCTCTATAATGTTTGAACTATTTTATTTAATCAAATGTGATGCATCGACATTGTTCCATATATTCTTATCTTACTCAATTTATTATTTGTTGTGTTGTCAAATATACTAAGTTATATTTATATCCTATATTACAAATATTTCCTACTACCGGGTGTTGTTAGTCCCACTTGAGTCTCGTCCGTTCTAGCTAATATTTATGGTACTGGAGTGTATGTACAGGTAGTATATAATATATATAAAATGTTTAGATTGTGTATATACTACTTTATATGTTGTATGTAGCATATTTTAAGCATGCTAATTTTTACTTATATATATATATATATATGTATTTCATAAATATAACAAAAATTATGTGCATTCTTACAATTATTTTCATATATCTTTGAAGTATCTTACATATAATATATGAACATACGAAAAATAATAAAGTACTACTTCCTCTGTACCTAAATAATTGTAGTTCGGGAGAACTATTTAGGTATAGAGGGAGTATATATACTCCCAAATTGTAGTACATAAGAAATAGGTGTAACTAAACCCGGTCTACGTTCCCTTAAGGGACATTGGAAAGAGCTACAACTTAATTCATTCCACTAGATTATGGTCTACAAAGCCACTGATTGATTCATTCCACTACATTAGGTTCTACGAACTATAGGTGTAAGAACTCAAAACTTAGTCTTTTGATTCAATATAATACATAGAGCTTGGTATCTCGTGTATCATATACTATCATGTAGTAGTATATATGTATACTATTTTATCTGTGTTTTATACTATGTCTAAATTTTTTCAAGTGAGTTATATGGAAAATTATATGTGAGTTCATAATTTTTAGTACATTTTGAGTACCATCATATTTGTATGTGTAAAACAATATACTAAAAATAGTACACACTAATTAAAAATATTCTTATATACTACATACTACACATACATACCCTTTAATTTGATAAATAGTACATACAACATATAAAACTCATGTGAAGGTATCTACTATATATGTTAAACTAAGCATTGGTGTGGAATAGCTTATTCTACACCCTTAGTAACACATATATATATACAAAATATATAGTAACATAGTATATACAAAATATAGTAAATTCTATAAGAATGTAGTTACCAACTTGCATAGTAAAAATATATTTCAAAATACTACTACCTCCGTAACTATATATAAGACGTTTTTACAGTTTAAATTGAAATGCAGAACGTCCTATATTTAGTTATAGAGGTAGTATATTTTATGCATTTTTTACTAGATTTTGTATATAGCATTATTAGGGGTGTAGAATAAACATTTTACGCACACACGCTTAGAATAGCACTATATATACATATATAGTGTAAAAATAATACACTTGCAGACTTTAGATATGAACCAAATGATAGTCTTTGTATAACATTATTACCATTTTATATAGCTATAGACTTCATACGTATTCGATTAATGATGGGTTTTCAAAATATAGTTGATACAGATTTTTGAATTTAAATATGAACTAGAGTTGTATTCTAATATATGAGGCACATAGACCCTCTTATTTCTCTTTTCGAATTCCATCTATACCATATAACTGTTCATTATAAGTTTGGTTCCTCCGTAGTTACTCACTCCCAACCATCATAATAATATATGTTGTTCTACATGCTTTCATAAGTAATCCATCCCATCCACATTAATTATCGCTAAGTCATAAATTTAGTATAATATTAATAGAAAAAATCAATGATAATTAACATATGTTTGAGTTGTAATAAATCAGATACCATTAATACGGATCGGAGGAGACATATGATATTTATAAAGGCATTATTTCAAAGTAGCAGTTTCGCTAGATGATAACTGTTCACAATGAAAGTACGTATATTGTTTGTCTCCCAATGCATCAAGTGGACTTTGTGCATTTTAAAACTGAACTGAAAAATAATTTGAAAATAAACCGAATCAAAATAATTATACGGGTTTTATGGTTTCTGTTTAGGTATGGTTTGAACTTTTCGTACCATTTTGAATTTCAGTTTGGTATAAACCAAAGAGCAAATGGCTAAACGAATAAACCAAAGTAAAAAATATATTTATATTTCTTGAGGTGAAAAACCATACAAGTAGTCATTTTTCTTGTACAGGAGCCAAATTCCGTGCTAAGCATATCCGTTTTTCTGGTAACACGGTCATTTTTCTTAAAAGATCCTAAGCACATCCATAACCATCAAAACATGAATCTATGCATGCATATATGCTTATATATAGTTGTATACTATTTGTATAGAAGACTATGTTTTGAATTATAAATTGTAAATTATTTTTACGTCATTTTCAAATTCGCGGCAACTCTGGTAATTATGGTACATGCCAAGACTAAATTTTATCTTAATTTCATGTCGTATTTATTGGTTATTAATATTGTACAATCCAAAAAACCGTATAAGCCGAGCCATCTAAACCGAATAAAGCGAATGACAAAGTTGACTCAATGTACATCCCATCCTTTCGCCACTAATCATGCATGCATGCATGCAGCTAACAGGAGACCAGGACACGCGTGTGGTAATCTAACTTGGCTCTTGGGAGCAGATGCGTGCCTCTATAGAGCTCTCTATAGTGTAGATCCATTTCATAGCATATACTCCATGATGGCCACCTCACTACCAGAATGCGTTGTCGTTGTTGAGTTTCGAAGGACCTTGGCAGAGCCCTGAATCAACCGGGCGAAACCGCCGAATCCCAAACTTGGTGAACCGGACTAGGATAGATACGGCTAATGAACACAGGCGGCCGGACAAAAGGAAACACATCTGAGATCCCACTTACTATGCAACCCAGGTGGGTGATTATTGCAAGTGGTACGTGTGTCTTCAGGATTACTTGATTTGTGCAAGTACAACATGTCTCGTGGACAACGCACATAGTAACCACAAAGCACACGACGTGCATAGTAACCACGTTAACTAGAATCAACCATCGTGTGTTCCTAACTGGGACTTACTTATGTATGTAAACTCTTAAATCTAGAGTGTTAAAATTTACAATCTATGGATTAGATATTTTAGTGAATGTCGATTAATGTATTTCATCATCAAACTTTACACGTGTGTAAAACTCATCAATATGAACGTGTATGGGTATTTTTAGTTTTTTTAAAAGAAGCTCTATGGACCTCATCCTGCAAAATGCCCTACCCATAGATAAATGATAATATTCTGATATAGCCTTTGGAGGAACACCTGAATCCTTGACACACTGGTGTACTAGCAGCTATAGTCTTCCTCTAAGAATAGATGTAAGGAAATGAGAGCAAAGTTATGATGCTCTTTTTTTGAAGAAAACAAAAACCATATTTAGAAGTTTAAAAAAAACATAAAAATATATATGAACACTTGCATGCGTTTCTTATCGATCAATGAAATTTCGTTTTGAAAAAAATGTAATTTGTATGCTGTCCAATTTTTTTTCCAAATTCAGGCCCTAAAACAAACAAAAGGCAGCCCATTTGGAAAACCATATTTGGTTTTCTGCAGGGCACGTGTGGAAGTAAAATGTTTTGGAATTTTTCTCATATGTATTATACATGTGTGTGTGTGTTTGTGTGTGCGTGCGAGTGTGTGTATGTGCTTACCAAAAGTTCAACAAAATTGCGTTGTAGGAAATGTGCACCAGTGGCAATATTTTCACAGGAAATGTCGTATACGAACCGTGCAGTCAGTTGTGTCATGGAGAACACATCAATTATAACGACACTGAGGAGGCCACCCGCCAAATTTTATTGTGAAGAATTACAAACGAAGATGTTCGACATAAAAATCTCCAAAGTCAAATTTGCTCACCTGTGTCAGCGACAATAGCAAGGCAGCCACCGGGTATTGCATGGTTACCAATGGTTCCTGGGGGGCACCGGCACGTCATGGATCCATTCTTGTTTTTTATACATTCACCGTAGCACTCAAAGTACCAGTCACACATATTCACAGCTACACATAGAACATGTAAATAGTCAGGCAAAAGAAACCACAAACTTTTTTTCTCTCATACAAAAACGCACATACAAAGACAACCTTATCCCAAATACTAGTGAAAACCCGTCACAGACGAGTATTATCTTAAGACAAAAAACATATCCTAGAGTGCACATCCATAATAGTTCAATACTAATGCCATGACTACATGTGCGGTGCTGCTGGTAATATGTATGAAATTCTAAGATATCATCACGTTACTCATTAATTTTAATTGTTTTGATCATATTTTCCACGTAAGTTTCAGGGTGGTATAATAACTTTTATGTTGCACACATGATTTTTTTCTTATCACATTAGCTTGATTAGTAGGTGCAATCAAGAGAAACACACATTGGTTCTTGGTGGTAGATACACCCTGTATGGGGATTTTTTTAATAATTAAACAAATAGTCAAAATAGTTCATCAATATTTTTAGATTATACATGACTTTATTTAGCACAAAAGTCAAAATAGTTCATCAATTGTTCCTGGTGGTAGACACACCATATAAGGTATTGATACACCTAAGAACCAAACGTTTCCATCGGTGCAATTAAGCCCCTCATACAAATGAATTGCATATTCTTTTCTGAGAAGTCGAATCAAAAAATTCATAGTCGATTGTAAGCCAAAATACGTGGGTGAAATTGTCGGGCATCTTTACTAGTGCATTAATATGTAGCCACGTTATGAGAAATATAAAACACTACACGTCCTCACAATTCAAGCATGTCCGTGCTGAACTCATAGTTGTAGCCATGGATGGATTCAGATGCATATGTGGATAGCTTAGTGAATGGCTGCCGCTATTTTGAGTTGCCAGAGGTCTCATTAGACTGATGTACTCACCAAGAACAAGCACGAACAACATCAACGACAATCATTATGTCACCGCGTCGTTTCACCTCTAACACTGCTTGTTCTCTAGTTCTTCATGGTCCCTAGGAAATAAATTATGTGAGAAACACTACCGAGGGTTTGAAGAAAGGGCAGTTTCCATTGTCAGTGTTTATGTAAGAATCCTTTAATTTCCATCTGTTCACAGAACATGTTTCTCGGTACAATCACCCCTTGTCAATTTATGATCCAAGGCTTTAGGTTTATAACTAACTCAATCAGTCAATCTGAAGGTTACTATTTCAGATATCATGTGGTTTAACATGGATGCTACACTGGGAGCTAGTTTAAAAATAAAGAGAGATATACAAGCGTCCGGACTAGAATGGCAGTCACGCTCCAGTGATATGAAAGGCGGCGAAGTACAAAGGCCCGAAAGGTAAGAGTGTGAGTGTTGCTGCAACCGCCTCCGACAATTATGGAACATGCTTTCTTCCCGATTTATAAATTAAGCTAATGCTTGAACGATACACAATATTTGTGAAGCCCTCTTATAAAGTAGGTTAGAGAAAATCCAGACAAACTGAAAGGCAGTGCAAAAACGCACAAGACATGCACTAACTTTTTTTTTGTGGGGGAATACATGCAGCAGCGAACAGTGCCACCCTCTAGCCAGCTTCTCATAAAATACAATAAATGGGAGTGCTTTTAGATACAACAATAAGATATGATCCATTCAAGAGCCATATAGCATGTCCCTATGTGGTTCCGAATGGGCAGGAGGATTCCATTAAATGGACCTTAACTAAGAATGGGATTTACACAATGAAGCCATATTATAGACTTTTGATTAAAACAGGTGTTAAATATCCAGATAAATTCTTGTGGAAAGTTAAAATGCCTCCAAGAATTAAAGGGTTTATGTTGCTTGTACTAAGAAATAGCACAGTTACTAAAGATAATTTGTTATGTAGAGGGTGGAATAGTGACAAAAAATGCCCTTTTGTGGTAGACTAGGAAAATATATTTATTTATTTGTTTTTCATTTCTCTATTGCAATACTGATGCGGAATACCATGAAATGTTCTTTTAATATGTTTGACATCTCTGATAACGTGCATGATCTGTTTCATTGTTTGTTAAAGAAATTTAACAAGAATGAGAGAGGGTTGGTGTTGGTTGGTAATTCTGGAATATTTTGGACTTTCTGGAAGTTGAGGAATATAATTATATTTTATAACAATAGGGCTGATGATCCTTGTGTTCTGGTGAATAATATTCTAAAAGGGCTTCAGAGTGGAATATTTTTCAAACAAACCTAGAAAACTAAGGCGAATGACACTGGGTGTAAGACTGGTAGAACAGGAAACACAGGAAGTCTTAAAAGAAGTGCATGGATGGATTGTTGGAGCTAATAGGATCATGTCGGACTGAGTTGTTGTAACGAGGAAAAGCAAAAGCTTCGATCTCTCTTGACGGAGGCTACTTTGAATGCACTCTCTCTGCATGTTTCCCTGTTCTCTAGTGAGCCTTTTTTATTTTGGCAAGTTATATTAGAAATTATTACTATGCTTATTTGAACAGATTTCGGGATTGAAAATTAATTTTAACAAAAGCGAACTCTTGTGTTTTGGGAAGGCAAAAGAGGAGCAACATGCATACAGACAGCTATTTGGATGTGAAATGGGATCACTACCTTTTAGCTATCTTGGGATTCCTATTCATCATAGGCGACTAACAATTAAGGAATGGAAATGTATTGAAGAGAGATTTGAAAAGAAACTAAGTTGTTGGAAGGGCAAGCTTATGTCATATGGAGGGAGGCTTGTATTAATAAACTCTGTGTTAACAAGCTTACCCATGTTCCTATTGTCTTTTTTTAAATACCGGTAGGGGTACGGAAAAGACTAGTTTTTTTAGATCTCGCTTCTTTTGGCAAAGTGGTGAGGATAAGAAGAAATACAAATTAGCACGTTGGGATATTATATGCAGACCCAAAGACCATAGGGGATTGGGAATTGAAAATCTAGAAGTAAAGAACAAATGCTTGCTTAGCAAGTGGTTATATAGGTTATCCACAGAGACAGAAGGAATGTGGATTCAAATACTTAAAAATAAGTACCTTACCTCACAAACATTAGCCCAGGCTACTACTAGACCACATGACTCACCATTCTGGAAAGGGTTAATGAAGATAAAGAATTATTTTTTCCAGAGGGTGAAATTTATAGTAGGGGATGGTGTCTCAACAAGATTTTGGGAAGATACTTGGCTTGGGGACACACCGCTAGCATTACAGTATCCCATGCTCTATAATATTACACAACGTAAACATGACTATGTGTCCATAGTTTTACAATCAATACCTCTTAATATGCAATTCAGGCGAGCTTTAGTAGGAGCACGCTCGAAGGCATGGTTGCATCTGGTTAGAAGAATTATGCAGGTTCGATTATCTCATCAACCAGATAGTGTTCGTTGGACTTTATCTGTCAATGGTGTATTCTCAGTAAAGTCCATGTACATGGATCTGATCAACACAGGACCAATATCCAGATTAGTACATATTTGGAATATCAAAGTACCTCTAAGGATTAAAAAATTTATGTGGTTTCTACACAAAGGTGTGGTATTAACCAAAGATAACTTAATTAAATGTAGCTGGAGAGGTAGATCTAATTGTTGTTATTGTGATCAAAATGAAACAATAAGACACTTGTTCTTGGAATGTCCTTTGGCAAAACTACTTTGGCGCACTGTTCATATAGCTTTTAATGTGATCCCACCTACATGCATGGGCTCAATATTTACAACGTGGCTCAATGGAGTGGACGTTAAAATTTCAAAACTTATTAGAATTGGGATATGCGCTTTATTTTGGGCTATATGAATTACCAGGAATGACATGATTTTTAATGGCAAGAGATTTAATAACTTTTTGCAGGTCATATTCAGAGTAACTTCTTGGATCCGTACGTGGTCGTTACTCAGTCATGTGGACTCCAGGAAGCTTATGGATACTGGGTGAAACCGATGGAAGATGGCCCCACGGGTTATCTTCAACGGGTTTGGATGGCGTGCTAGTAATAGACTAGGTGTATAGGCATCGTAGACTGATATTAGTTACGTCGGGTGTGGCAGATTTTTAAGATTTCATTTAGTTCCATTTTTTCGACATTCAAACTTATCTGGATCTATGATGTTACTTTGAATTTTTAAATAGTATGGCTGCATGCATCGATTGATGCAGAGGCCGGGGGCTCGTTTCCTCCTTTTTAATTTTTTTTTATTAGAAAGATGTTATGTTTTGACCTCACTTGAGACCTAGTTTTGTGGGATCCCAGTGGGTCTAGAGATTTTTGTTTTGCTGGTTTTGTTGTTTTTAGTTGGGAATCGTCCCAAGGGTCTCTGTTGGGGTTACGTTCTAGGTGATCACTGGGAGGGGGTATGGGTGGGATAGCCAACCTTTTTCAAGATGGTCATGCATCGTCCTTTTATCTTGTTGTTGTGTTTTTGTTTTGGTAGCTGTAAACACATTGTGGTTTCTGTTAATGGGATTGCTCTCTCTCTCTCTTAGTTCACCAGGACATAATAAAATCTCAATCGATGTTATATTCATGGGATCTTATGTGGATATTTGTACAATTGTTTTTTTTTGTTTCTTCTTATTATATGTAGTGTCACTGGTTGAGACTTGGTTAAGTCTCACTCAACTGAGATATATTCATACCCTTCTATTAATGGACTTTCGAAGAGGGTGCTCTCCTTTACAAGAACTTAAATAAAACCACCTGAAAAATATATATAACTTTAATATACTCCCTTCATTCCCTTATATAAGATGTATTTGTTTTTAGATAAAATTTCACTTCTACTTCCTCATAATTCCTTTTTAACCCTCCAAAAAAAAGTATCTGTCTCATAATTGTCTGTATCTCTTTGTTATCCTCCGGACCAGAAGGGAAAATTTGTGGCTGCAGCAAATGGACGGTTGAACTTCTGTTATGATCCATTTTCGGCTGAAGCAATTGCAGTTAGGTTTGGTTGAATCTAACTAAGATGGTGGGGATGCAGCAAAATAGAAGTGATGCCAGATAATGTGGAAGTGGTTTCGACCTTGAAAGATGGTACTTCTAGCTCGGTTGCTAGTGCCATTTTTTTACAGCTATTATATGTTGTTGGATTTTAATCACGTTGTGTATGATCATTGTAATAGTGAGAGTAAGCTCATGAACTAGCTAGGCTAGCTAAGTAGTCTTCCCCTAGTATCTGGATGGGGATTCTCCACTGGATGAGGTATTCCCTTGGTTGTAAACGATGCTACTCTATTGACTGAATAATGTAGGAACCAGTTTTTCAGAAAAGAAAGTATCTTTATCTCGATTGCATGTATCTCTTACTTTCCGTACTAATTAATTTACTTGTCACTAACATACAATTTTTTCAAGAGCAATTTTGTCCTAACTTCATTTTAATTATATGTCTAGGTCATCATCTCGAAAATGATACAGCTTACATAAAGGGACGGGGGTATAGGACTATAGGTTAATATGGAGAGACGTTAGAGACATATAGAACAGATACTGTCATGCCTTGCTTGTCTGAACTCCAATTACCAAAATTAAAACATGAGTGGCCAGCATGTACCTTTGCATCCGTCGGTGAGGTAGGGATTGCCGACGAAACCCTGTTTGCAGGTGCATGATGTATAGCCTTTTCTTCCATCTATGCGTTCGCTGTGATTGCTCTTGCAGTGGCGGCGGTCGCCAACAATCTCCCAATACAGAAACAGTGGAACTGCCATTGTATCCTCTGACGGTGGTACACTTGTCTGCAGCAGATCGCTAGAGATGGAGCTGTTGGCGAACCACTGAACATCGGCGATGAAAACGCGCATGGGGAATCGTTCGAGGTCGGCGCTACGGTTCCCATGACCCAACCATGTGAGCTGCACGTCATAGCCGGATGTGCTGCTGCTGTCCACTTCATTCTCGTTGTCGTTGCTGACGATGTCTCCGTGGCAGCAGCCTGTGCCGCCGGAGCATCTCACGGTGCCATCATATTCTATGGGTCCAGCCCCAAAACTACCGCAGAGCGAGATACAGCTCGCAACGGTGATATTGCCTTTCTTCACCGTCGCCTGCACGTTGCAGCCTGTCAGGATGAGCTCGGTCCGCCCATAATTTGCCAGCGTGTAGGGCACATCGGACATAAGGCCGCTGCTGAACATGCCCTTGCCATTGCCATCGGCGTCCAAATCAATCTTTATGTCACCATGGCGTACAGCCCATAAAACGCTGTCGCTGATAGACATGACCTGGAAAATGCCGTTGACGTCGAGGAGCAGCCGCGCGTTGCCGGGGGTAGTGTCGCAGGTGAGGTTGTAGCCCGGCAGGTAGCAGCTGGGGTCCGTGCCGAGGCCGAACGGGTATGGCACGTCCACGTCGGCGCACGACGTGACGCAGTTGGGCATCCCGATCGTCGGCGGACTTGGATCATCTGTTGTTGTTGCTGCTGATGATGATGGCCCAAGGGACAAGAGCATCAGCAGTGCCGCTGCCGCGGCTACTGCTTCTATCGTCACCGGGAATATGGTTATTTGAGACATTGCTATGGACAGTACTGGCTATGGATGGATCTTGGATCATGGATGAATGGCCGATCTCGGGCTTATAAACTCCTGGCACTCTGGCCAGGATAAACCTTCTGATCTATGTACAGCTAAGTACATAAATTTCTAACTAACGACAACGCATGTAATGACATGCACGATGGGCATTTAACGACTGTTTAAACACAAGAGGATGAGTTATACTCCTAGTATATGCACGATCACCTACCGGTACGCACGATAGCTAAAGTATACACTACTCATGACTCATCGGACTGCAATGGCCTTTCGGGAAAAGATAACCGAGCGCAGCCGTGGATCCGGATGGGTTCAAGCATCCAATTTCGGAGAGTAGCCCACTAAATTCCAAGTGGTGATCCAGCTACGGGAATCTGCAAATACATTATCGAAGTACTAGCTGGCTTTCTTGTCAGGTTTGGGAAAGGAACGGGCTATGGTGATCAACTTGAAGAAATGAATGTGGCCTTGCTGTGACATCTCTGTTTGTCTAAAAGTCAGGGTGGACTTGCTGTAATCAACTTGAAGAAAAGAAATGGATGGAGAATGGAGCGACGGGCGGACTATTTTCCGTACAGCTGGGCGGCAACGTCAGTGGCGATTCAGGAGGCGACGGCACCAGTAGTGCTGAGGGGAGGAGATGGTCGGCAGGCGCCGCCCTTTCCCAGTCCCGTTGACAAGTTAAGGGAGTCACGGCGGCCGGTTTAATTTGGGCGCTCGCCTCCTTCGACGGGGAGTCGGAGGAGCTAGATGTTGGAAATATGAGTAATTTATCATAGGATTTTATTAACAGAAAAGGTAGATAAAAGATGACTACCATACTAGAGATGAAACAAGGCAGGTGATATAAAGATGAGACAGCAAAAAGCATATATACATATGATCTAGAAGAGAACATATATAAAGCCGTTTTATATGTGCAAGAAGGCATCTGAAAGAACTCACGTACTGAGTTACAACAAACGGCTCGGCTGCGTGGTATATCTAGAAGAGAACTTAGAACAAGAAGTTGCAAGAAGCAGCAGTAGGGTTGGTATTGGCGTTGTCATCGGCTCGGCCATAGCATTGAGCAGAAGATCACTGCCGCTTTGCGCATGATGGCATATGGTGTTCCGGCAGATTACATTGATGACAACTTGGCGATGGTAGAGAGCACTTCTATCGTCTATGTCAAGCAATTCACAATAGCTATGGTAGAAGTGTTCGGTCCACAGTACTTGAGAGCACCCAATGCTCAGGACACTCAGAGAATTTTGGAGATGAACAAAGATCGAGGGTTTCCAGGTATGCTCGGGTCTGTGGATTGCATGCACTGAAATGGAAGAACTGTCCAAAAGCATGACATGGACAATTCAAGGGTCGTGGGAAGGATGCCACTATCATTCTTTAGGCAGTTGCTGATCATAAAATATGGATTTGGCATGCATATTTTGGTATGCCCGGTTCTTGCAAAGACATTAACGTGCTCGACCGGTCACCTCTCTTTGCCAACTTAGCAAATGGGGAAGCACCACCGGTTACCTTCGAAGCAAATGGCCGCACCTACAACTATGGGTACTATCTTGTAGATGAGATCTACCCGAGGTGAAGTACATTCGTCAAGCCGGTTGCAAAACTTGAAAGTAAAAAAAAAACTTGTCTTTCATAATGGCATGACGAAAGATCCGCATAGATTCATTATTTGTTTGTTCAAAACTATGTTGTATTATGCAAAACTATGTTGTATTTGTGTTGCATTTCATCTTCTGGATCTGAAGAACTATGTAATAATTTGATATTGTGGACATGAATTTTTTTTATGTTATTTCAAAACATGTTTTTATGCAATATGTACGGCTGTACAGTGGCTGGACAACGGCTGAACAGCAGACGCGCGGCTGCTGGCCGGTTTTGGACCATCTATTGGAGTTGATTTTTTGGACCATGAAAATTTGAACCATCTGTTGGAGTTGGCCTTTTTTCGAAACTCCAAAACACACTTTTTGGCGAGCCCAATTTTACATCTTCGGTTTTGGACCATCCAATTTTGAATCATCTATTAAAGATGATCTAACGGTTTGATCGATACACATAGAATACTTCAGATTTTCATAGGTTTTTTTGGGCGCTACCAGGCGCCATCCGGATTCACAAAAGCAAACAACATCCACCCCTTAAACCGTTCGATCGGGCGTCCATATATAGCCGTCCACAGGACTCAACGTCACATTGTCTTCCCTCACACTGTTCTTTCCATCGCATAACGCTGCTACTGCTACGACGATATTAGTTGGCAACTCCGGCAGCTTGCCCGGCCGTGCCGTCGTAGCAACGGCGTGCAAACAGTCTTGCTCGCAGCTTGACGGTGTGGTCACATCACTGATCGCCGCACGGCGGCGGCGGCTTGCATCAACGCCATCCATCATAGCACCTCCAGCGACCTAGCAGTACCAGCTCACAGCACGATGTCACCATCGCAGCATGAGTTCACAACACGGCGGCGGCGTCGGAATACCTGCTCGCGACTTGCCAACGACAGTCACAACACTGGCTTGCAGCACAACGGCATCGTCGCAGCAGCCTGAATCACCGTCGCAACAATTGAATCGTCGTCGCAGCACTGGCTCATAGTACGAAGGCGCCATTTGCAGCTGTTGGAACTAATCTTGTTATTAGTGTTAGAGCATGTTTAATTTATAGTTGTCTTGTAACACTGGAAGCTGCGGCTATGTGCATACATAGAGACGTGACCATATGTACGCATGCAAAGCTAGGGTTAGTTAGTTGCATGCATTATTAGTTAGAGTTGTGCACGTATGTTTGCATGGATAAGGTTGGTTGTTGGATAACCTTAGGTGTGAAGCTAACGATCAACTGTGGTCTCTAGGATATGAAGAGATGGCCGAGTCGTGCGGCCGAGTCGTGAGATTGCTAGCTAGTGGCCGTTTCTTTCGGCTAGTTGAGGGTCTCATGCATCAGGCAGTTGACGCCTTGACTGTGTGTACAGGCGCTATATAAGCGTTGTAATCAGATGTAAAAGATAACAAAAGAGAAAAAGCAGAAGTGCGTTGCCGCAAGAACCCTGTGTGCTCTTGTGTCTCTGTGTGTTGTGTGAGCCTTCTTCAACTTTCAGCTCGCGCGTGTGTGTTTCTTCCTTCTCGGGCTGTCCCAACAACAGCATTGCTGGAACAGTCCGGGCCGCCATTCACAGCATCCATCGCAGCAGTTGAGCCTCCGTTGTCGAGATGTTGTCACAGCCGAGATGCCGTCGCAGCACGGCGACGCCGTTGCAGCATGCCGGCCGTCATCGCAGCACAGTGACGCCATCGCAACATCATCGAAAAAGCTAAGCCACAACCCCAGTCGAGATCCGGTCGCAGCATCGTCGGCTCGCTGTCACAGCCTCATAGTGATGCTCCTAACAGTCAAATATGCCCCTTGTAATAGCCGGGGCCCCTCGCAACACCCTCACATCCCTTGAAAAAGAGCTCCTGAAGGCTATCCATGGTGAATGAGATCCTCACGGAGTCACAGGGAACGGAAGAGAAGCAAAGATGGGGAGAAGATGGTTTAACCAGGAAGAAGAAAAACGCGTGGCTGAAAAATGATCCCACGAAAGGACAAGGGAGAAAGGATAAAGCGATGATGGGGGTTCATGGACACTTGGTAGTCTTCATGGACACTTGGTAGTCACTGTAGGCGGCAGCACGAGCGAGTCGTTTGCATCCGGCTGAAACCAAGCATTTTTCTCTTTTTTCGGTGTCAAGCCATTGTCTCGGAGTGAGTCTTCTATGCGGCCTAGCAGTTGAGCTGCACGTCCACATCGACGTCGATGGTCTCAGTAGACTCCGCCTTGTACTTGTACCTGCTGGCGAGCATAGCAAAGGTGACACAGTTGGCGATGGCAAGTAACGTGAGGAACGCGTAGTAGTAATCAAGGTGTGAGGCATTGTTGGACATACAGGATTTGCCCGTCCTTCCACGCGTCATCCGTGACACGAGTGACAAGAAGAAGCTGCTAATGACATTGCCCATGCCGTACCCCTCAGTGACATCGCCCTGCTGAGCATTAAGGAAAAACATAGCAGTAACGCGGGTCAAAAGTTTATCAATAGCGCGGGCAGCCGCACTACTGTTAATGCATTATAACTAATTTTTAACAGTAGGCTGGTTGTCCAACGCTACAACTAACGTTTTTAGCAGTAGCGTTGATGGTCCATTGTTATTGGTAACCGTGGTAGCAACAACGTGCCTTTGTGACACACCTCATTATTAACCATGATTTTTTTTATATTGTATGTATACACGGTTATATGTATTAATATACAACAACAAAAATAAATATGCAAAAAACAACATTTAAATTAAAGTGGATGGGTGCAAGTTATCAAGTTGGGTTAGAGAAAAAATATGATCACTAGTAGAAAATGGGTCTTTCGGCCGGAGCACAAGGTAAGGTAAACAATACTTGCAACCGGTGTCACAAGCACCGTTGTTTTATCCTTGGTGGCAACAGCACATTCCTTAGTCTCATGTTTCTGTCACTCAAGCTAGACATCGAGGGGCATGAACCCACAATCATGCATAACACTCCCTCTTGGAGTCTTAATCTACTACTCGGCCAAAGTAATAAATGGTAACGGTGAACATGCATGAATCACTAAGAACATAATATAAAAGGATAACCAAATAAATAACTCACAATAATCTGAACATAATCTCATAATCCATCAGATCCCATCAAACTCAACGTAGCAATAGCAAGATGATTACATATATGTCTTGATCATGTAGGGCAGCTCACAAGGACTAACCATTGAAGCACAAGATTGGAGAGAAGACATCACATAGCTACTGTTCACGGACTCATGGTCCAAGAAGGACTACTCACGGCACGTCCGGGAAGCGTACATGGTGGTGGAGAAGCTCCCGAAGATCAATATCCCCTCTGGCAGGCTGCCGGTCTCCTGGCGCTTCCGATCTCGAAAGCGATGCGACGGCGGAACAGTGGAGGAATTCGCGATTTTGGATATGCTGGAAGGGTTTCCTCGTGGAGAAGTAAATATAGGCCAAAGGAGGGCACCGGAGGAGGTGGGACCCACCCGGGCGGCCTGCTGGCGCGACCAGGGGCCAGGCCGCGCCGGGTGGTCGCCTGGGTGGCCCCTGGCCCCCCTCTGGCCCATCTTCGGTGATCTTCGGGCTCCCGTCACGCTGATTATGATATATTTTTTCTGGGATTTTTGGAGCTTCGGAAAATTGGGTAAAAGCCCCTGCAAAAAAGACACTAACAGACAGAAACTGGCATTGGATGCACTAAGTTAGTAGGTTAGTCCAAATATGTGAAAAATAATATAAAAATGTTGCAAAACATATAACAATGTCATCCAAAAAAGCATGGAACAAGCATAAATTATAGATACGTTAGGGACGTATCAGCTGCAGGGAAGAAGTGGATAAGGTACGACCTTGCAATAGCGTGTCTAGGGATAGACGCTACTGCTAACTTGGAGGAGCAGAGGTGGGCTTGACTAGCCACAGTGGTAGCACTGACCCACAGATGACGCTACTTCTAACCCCATTAGCAGTATTGCCTTTTCTGGGCTGACACTACTACTGTGGTTAGCCTGTGTGCTAACGGTGTGTCGCACCCCCTCCTAGCAACGGCCACACTACTCCTACCGATTACCACTAGCGTGCTTTTTGGCCTGCTCTACTGCTAATTAACAGTAGCACATTTATTTTATCCAACATTATTGGTAATATTCTATCTATAAGCTTTTTCATAGTAGTGTGGAGGCTCTTCAAGCTCGTGGGCGCCCGGTCGTAGAAGAACTTGATCTCTCCTACCAGCACGAACCCTCCGCGAGGCATAATTAATAAATTTAGATGAAATACTTTTCTCGAAGACTCTTGCGATCTCCTATATTTATGGGTCATCAGTAAACATTTCAATTTCTAGAAATTTCTATAAATATGTTTCCATAATCATACAACAGAGATCACTACTAAGATATTTTTTAGATTATATTTTCTTGAGATCTCTATCATAAATACATATACACTATAGTTATGTAACTGTCAAAAATGACTCAAATATATTTGTTGTCCGAAATAAGATTTAAATTTAGCACAAACAACTATATTTTTCATTCAAATACATTTCAAATGTATGGCAACGAACAATACAACTATATTTTTCCTAGTTTTTTAATGTGATTAACTATACGAAATAATAATACAAAGTTGTAATCATTCTACTTTAACATTCTAAAATTAAGTTTTGGAAGTAAAAATATTTAGTATAAAACATACTTATTTATATTCTCTTAAACTTTCTTGACTTTCCGTCTTGTTATAGATATCAGGTTATTAATAACAACTATTGGGTTAAATAAACTATTCTTATTCCTAAAGTTAAGGTATTTATTAAAAATGCTACGGATATATTTGGTTGCAAAGTAATTAAAGAATAAATCATAAATATTCACAGTTTAATATGTAAGCAAACAAAGTTTCAAATTGTTTATTATATTACTTTTTCTTTAATCTGTGTTGACCCGAGATTTTGGCATGACAAGAACTGTATATAAGATGAAGTCAAATAAAAAAGTGTTGAACGATTAATTTATTTTGTCTTTCAGAACGAGTAATTGAGTTTGTATGCAACTTCCAGATCAAAAAATAAAATGTTGCACATCACAGTCCGAAGATGGCCAGACTATCTGACCAAATTCATGTCAGACTGTACGGATATATCCGGATAAGTTTCAATTAAAGGGAGGACAAAACATATGAGAAGATATATGCTTTGTCTAATTTGCACAAAACACAAGAAAAATATTGTACAAAAATTAAGAGGAGCAATTGTTTTGGCCAAAGTTTCGTATTATTTTGGTTTTGAACAGTGTTTTGAACAGTGACGTAGTACCGTTAAAGTTTTTTTAGAACTTTTAGTAAAGTTATCTTTTTGATTAACAGTCAGATTTGTACTCTTTTTATAAATCTAACCAACTACTCCTTCGTTTTGCGATGTCAATACATTCTATTCCAAGATCCATCCAACCTACTTATGTGAGTTCTTGAGAGGCTATTTGTTTTCTTCTTTTTTTTTCTTTTTCCGCCATGTTATCTACAAATATATTCCTCTCATTTACTATTATTAAAAACGTGCATGTATATTTGTAATATATTCTTTTCATTTGCCATGACATGTAGACCATGCTAGCTTTATTGTTGGTAGCATTGCAATTTCATTATTTGCACTATGGCAATTTCTGTAGTTAGACCTGTTGGGGAACGTAGCATAAATTCAAAAAATTTCCTACGCATATTCAGATCTTCCTATGGAGAGACCAACAACGAGAGAGGGGTAAGAGCATCTTTATACCTTTGAAAATCGCTAAGCGGGAGCGTTACTAGAACGCGGTTGATGGAGTCGTACTCGCGGCGATTCAGATCGCGGTGTGATTCCGATCTAGTGCCGAACCACGACACCTCCGCGTTCAACACACGTGCAGCCCGGTGACGTCTCCCGCACCTTGATCCAGCAAGGAGGAGGGAGAGGTTGGGGAAGAACTCCAGCAGCACGACGGCGTGGTGTCGATGGAGAGACGAGGTCTCCCGACAATGCTTCGCCAAGCACCGGCAGAGAGGAGGAGAAAGAAGGGTAGGGCTGCGCCGAGGGAGAGGGAAAAGTGTGTCCCCCAATAGCCAAAACCCCTCTCTATTTATAGAAGGAGGGGGGTGTTGGGGAACTTCGCATGGGAAACAAAAAATTTCCTACGCGCACGAAGACCTATCATGGTGATGTCCATCTACGAGAGGGGATGAGTGATCTACGTACCCTTGTAGATCGTATAGCAGAAGCGTTAGTGAACGCGGTTGATGTAGTGGAACGTCCTCACGTCCCTCGATCTGCCCCGCGAACAATCCCGCGATCAGTCCCACGATCTAGTACCGAACGGACGGCACCTCCGCGTTCAGCACACGTACAGCTCGACGATGATCTCGGCCTTCTTGATCCAGCAAGAGAGACGGAGAGGTAGAAGAGTTCTCCGGCAGCGTGACGGCGCTCCGGAGGTTGGTGATGACCTTGTCTCAGCAGGGCTCCGCCCGAGCTCCGCAGAAACGCGATCTAGAGGAAAAACCGTGGAGGTATGTGGTCGGGCTGCCGTGGAAAAGTCGTCTCAAATCAGCCCTAAAACCTCCGTATATATAGGTGGGAGGGAGGGGAGGAGGCAGCCTCAAAACCTAAAGGTTTGGCCGAAATTGGAGGTGTAGGAGTCCTACTCGAATCCTACTTGGAGTAGGATTCCACCTTCCCACTTGGAAACTCTTTCCACCTTGTGTTTTTTTCCTTCTCAAACCTTATGGGCCTTAGTGGGAACTTATTCCAGCCCACTAGGGGCTGGTTTATCTCTTCCCATAGCCCATGAGACCCCTTGGGGCGTGACACCCCTCCCGATGGTCCCCGGCACCCCTCCCGGCACTCCCGGTACACTACCGATGAGCCCGAAACTTTTCCGGTAATGCACGAAAACCTTCCGGTAACCAAATGAGGTCATCCTATATATCAATCTTTGTTTTCGGACCATTCCGGAAACCCTCGTGACGTCCGTGATCTCATCCGGGACTCCGAACAACATTCGGTAACCAACCATATAACTCAAATACGCATAAAACAACGTCGAACCTTAAGTGTGCAGACCCTGCGGGTTCGAGAACTATGTAGACATGACCCGAGAGACTCCTCGGTCAATATCCAATAGCGGGACCTGGATGCCCATATTGGATCCTACATATTCTACGAAGATCTTATCGTTTGAACCTGAGTGCCAAGGATTCATATAATCCCGTATGTCATTCCCTTTGTCCTTCGGTATGTTACTTGCCCGAGATTCGATCGTTAGTATCCGCATACCTATTTCAATCTCGTTTACCGGCAAGTCTCTTTACTCGTTCCGTAATACAAGATCCCGCAACTTACATTAAGTTACATTGCTTGCAAGGCTTGTGTGTGATGTTGTATTACCGAGTGGGCCCCGAGATACCTCTCCGTCACACGGAGTGACAAATCCCAGTCTCGATCTATACTAACTCAACGAACACCTTCGGAGATACCTGTAGAGCATCTTTATAGTCACCCAGTTACGTTGCGACGTTTGATACACACAAAGCATTCCTCCGGTGTCCGTGAGTTATATGATCTCATGGTCATAGGAATAAATACTTGACACGCAGAAAACAGTAGCAACAAAATGACACGATCAACATGCTACGTCTATTAGTTTGGGTCTAGTCCATCACATGATTCTCCTAATGATGTGATCCCGTTATCAAGTGACAACACTTGCCTATGGCCAGGAAACCTTGACCATCTTTGATCAACGAGCTAGTCAACTAGAGGCTTACTAGGGACAGTGTTTTGTCTATGTATCCACACAAGTATTGTGTTTCCAATCAATACAATTATAGCATGGATAATAAACGATTATCATGAACTAAGAAATATAATAATAACTAATTTATTATTTCCTCTAGGGCATATTTCCAACAGTCTCCCACTTGCACTAGAGTCAATAATCTAGTTCACATCACCATGTGATTCCAACGAATCCAACACCCATATAGTTATGGGGTCTGATCACGTCTTGCTCGTGAGAGAGGTTTTAGTCAACGGTTCTGAAACTTTCAGATTCGTGCGTTCTTTACAAATCTTTATGTCATCTTATAGATGCTGCTACTACCTGCTATTCGGAAATGCTCCAAATATCTACTCTACTGTACGAATCCGTTTCACTACTCATAGTTATCCGGATTAGTGTCAAAGCTTGCATTGACGTAACCCTTTACGACAAACTCTTTAACCACCTCCATAATCGAGAAAAATTCCTTAGTCCATTAGTTACTAAGGATAAATTTCGACCGCTGCTAGTGATTCAATCATGGATCACTCTCTGTACGTCTCAACATACTTTGAGTCAAGGCACACTTCAGGTGCGGTACACAGCATGGCATACTTTAGATTCTACGGCTAAGGCATAGAAGACGACCTTCGCCTATTCTCTTTATTCTGCCATGGTCGGGTTTTGAGTCTTACTCAAATTCACACCTCACAACGCAACCAAGAACTCCTTCTTTGCTGGTCTATTTTGAACTCTTTCAAAAACTTGTCAAGGCATGCATCTTGTTGAAACTTCTATTAAGCGCTTTCGATCTATCTCCATAGATCTTTGATGCTCAACGTTCAAGTAGCGTAATCCAGGTACTCCTTTGAAAACTTCTTTCAAACAACCTTGTATGCTTTACAGAAATTCTACATTACTTCTGATCCACAATATGTCAACCACATATACCTATCAGAAATTCTATAGTGCTCCCACTCACTTCTTTGGAAATACAAGTTTCTCATAAACCTTGTACAAACCCAAAATCTTTGATCATCTCATCAAAGTGTATATTCCAACTCCGAGATGCTTGCACCAGTCCATTGAAGGATCACTGGAGCTTGCATACTTGCTAGTATCTTTAGGATCGACAAAACCTTCTGGTTGTATCACATACAATGTTTGCTCAAGGAAACCGTCGAGAAAACAATGTTTTGACATCCTACGTGCAATATTTCATAAATAATGCATCAACAACTAACATAATTCTAACAGACTTTTAGCATCGCTACGAGTGAGAAAGTCTCATCATAGTCAACTGTTTGATCTTATCGAAAACATCTTTGCGACAAGTCGAGCTTTTCTTAATAGTGACTTATCACCATCATCATCTGTCTTCTTTTAAAGATCCATTTTTACTCAATAGTCCTATGACCATCAAGTAGTTCTACCAAAGTCTACACTTTGTTTTCACACATGGATCCTCTCTCGGATTTCATGGCTTCCAGCCATTTGTCGGAATCTGGGCCCACCATCGCTTTCTCCATAACTCGTAGGTTCACTGTTGCTCAACAACATGACCTCCAAGACAGGGTTACCGTACTACTCTGCAGCAGTACGCGACCTTGTCGACCTACGAGGTTTGTAGTAACTTGAATCGAAGCTCAATGATCATCATCATCAGCTTCCACTTCAATTGGTGTAGGCGCCACATGAACAACTTCCTGCGCCCTACTACACACTGGTTGAAGTGATGGTTCAATAACTTCATCAAGTTCTACTACCCTCCCACTCAATTCTTTCGAGAGAAACCTTTCCTCGAGAAAGGATCCATTTCTAGAAACAAGCACTTTGCTTTCGGATCTGAGATAGGAGATGTACCCAACTGTTTTGGATATCCTATGAAGATGCATTTATCCGCTTTGGGTTCGAGCTTATCAGACTGAAACTTTTTCACATAAGTGTCGAAACCCCAAACTTTCAAGAAATGACAGTTTAGATTTCTCTAAACCTCAGTCTATACTGTGTCATCTCAACGGAAATACACGGTGCCCTATTTAAAGTGAGCGCGGTTGTCTCTAATGCATAACCCATAAACGATAGTGGTAATTCGATAAGAGACATCATAGTATGCACCATACCAAATAGTGCGTGGCTATGACGTTTAGACACATCATCACACTATGATGTTCCAGGTGGCATCAACTGCGAAACAATTTCCACATTGTCTTAACTGTGTACCAAAACTCGTAACTCAGATATTCATTTCCATGATCATATCGTAGACAGTTTATCCTCTTGTTACGACAAACTTCACTCTGAAACGGAATTGAACTTTTCAACATTTTAGACTTGTGATTCATTAAGTAAATACTCCTGTATCTACTCAAATCGCCAGTGAAGTAAGAACATAATGATATCCACTGCGTGTCTCAGCACCCATTGGACTGCATACATCAAAATGTATCACTTCCAAAAAGTTACTATCTTATTTCATCTCAATGAAAACAAGGCCTTGCTCATGTGGTATGATTCGCATGTCACTAGTGATTCGAAATCAGGTGAGTACAAAGATCCATCAGCATGGAGCCTCTTCATGCAATTTATACTAACATGACTCAAGCGGCAGTGCCAGAAGTAAGTGGTACTATCATCATCAACTCGTTACTTTTGGCACCAATATCATGAACATGTGTAACACTACGATCGAGATTCAATAAACCATTGAAGGTGATTATTCAAGAAAATAGAATAACCATTATTCTCTTTAAATGAATAATCGTATTGCAATAAACACGATCCAATCATGTTCATGCTTAACGCAAGCACCAAATAACAATTATTTAGGTTTAACACCAATCCCGATGGTAGAGGGAGCGTGCGACGTTTGATCATATCAATCTTGGAAACACTTCCAACACGTATCGTCACCTCGCCTTTAGCTAGTCTCCGTTTATGCCGTAGCTTTCATTTCACGTCACTAATCACTTAGCAACCGAACCGGTATCCAATACCCTCGTGCTACTAGGAGTACTAGTAAAGTACACATCAACATCATGTATATCAAACACACTTCTTTCGACTTTTGCCAGCCTTCTTATCTACCAATTATCTTGAGTTGCTCCGCCTCAGTGATTGTTCCCCTCATTACAGAAGCACTTAGTCTCGGGTTTGGGTTTAATCTTGGGTCTCTTCATTAGTGCAGCAACTGTTTTGCCGTTTCACGAAGTATCCCTTCTAGCCCTTGCCTTTCTTGAAACTTAGTGGTTTTACAAACCATCAACTATTGATGCTCCTTCTTGATTTCTACTTTCGAAGTGTCAAACATCGCGAATCGCTCAAGGATCATTGTATGTATCCTTGATATGTCATAGTTCATCACGAAGCTCTCACAGCTTGGTGGCAGTGACTTTGGAGAACTATCACTATCTCATCTGGAAGATTAACTCTCACTTGATTCAAGCGATTGTCATACTCAGACAATCTGAGCACATGCTCAACGATTGAGCCTTTTCTCCTGTGCTTTGTGGACAAAGAATCTTGTCGGAGGTCTCGTACCTCTTAACAAGGGCACAAGCATGAAATCACAATTTCATCTCTTTTAGAACATCACTTATGTTCCGTGACGTTTTACAACGTTTTCGGCGCCTTGCTTCTAAGCCATTAAGTATTTTTGTACTGAACTATCGTGTAGTCATCAGAAACGTGTATGTCGGATGTTCACAGCATCCATAGACAACGCTCGAGGCGCAGCACACCGAGTGGTGCATTAAGGACATAAGCCTTCTGTGCAACAACGAGGACAATCCTCGGTTTTACAGACTCAGTCTGCAAAGTTTGCTACTATCAACTTTCAACTAAATTTTCTCTAGGAACATATAAAACAGTAGAGCTATAGCGCAAGCTACATCGTAATTCACAAAGACCATTAGACTATGTTCATGACAATTAGTTCAATTAATCATATTACTTAAGAACTCCCACTCAAAAAGTACATCTCTCTAGTCATTTGAGTGGTACATGATCCAAATCCACTATCTCAAGTCCGATCATCACGTGAGTCGAGAATAGTTTCAGTGGTAAGCATCTCTATGCTAATCATATCAACTATACGATTCATGCTCGACCTTTCGGTCTCATGTGTTCCGAGGCCATGTCTGCACATGCTAGGCTCGTCAAGCTTAACCTGAGTGTTCCGCGTGCGCAACTGTTTTGCACCCGTTGTATGTGAACGTTGAGTCTATCACACCCGATCATCACGTGGTGTCTCGAAACGACGAACTGTAGCAACGGTGCACAGTCGGGGAGAATACAATTTCGGCTTGAAATTTTAGTGAGAGATCACCTCATAATGCTACCGTCGTTCTAAGCAAAATAAGGTGCATAAAAGGATTAACATCACATGCAATTTATAAGTGACATGATATGGCCATCATCACGTGCTTCTTGATCTCCATCACCAAAGCACCGGCACGATCTTCTTGTCACCGGCGTCACACCATGATCTCCATCATCATGATCTCCATCAACGTGTCGCCATCGGGGTTGTCGTGCTACTCATGCTATTACTACTAAAGCTACGTCCTAGCAAAATAGTAAACGCATCTGCAAGCACAAACGTTAGTTATAAAGACAACCCTATGGCTCCTGCCGGTTGCCGTACCATCGACGTGCAAGTTGATATTATCTATTACAACATGATCATCTCATACATCCAATATATCACATCACATCGTTGGCCATATCACATCACAAGCATACCCTGCAAAAACAAGTTAGACGTCCTCTAATTTTGTTGTTGCATGTTTTACGTGGTGACCATGGGTATCTAGTAGGATCGCATCTTACTTACGCAAACACCACAACGGAGATATATGAGTTGCTATTTAACCTCATCCAAGGACCTCCTCGGTCAAATCCGATTCAACTAAAGTTGGAGAAACCGACACTTGCCAGTCATCTTTGAGCAACGGGGTTACTCGTAGCGATGAAACCAGTCTCTCGTAAGCGTACGAGTAATGTCGGTCCAAGCCGCTTCAATCCAACTATACCGCGGAATCAAGAAAAGACTAAGGAGGGCTGCAAAACGCACATCACCGCCCACAAAAACTTTTGTGTTCTACTCGAGAAGACATCTACGCATGAACCTGGCTCTGATACCACTATTGGGGAACTTCGCATGGGAAACAAAAAATTTCCTACGCGCACGAAGACCTATCATGGTGATGTCCATCTACGAGAGGGGATGAGTGATCTACGTACCCTTGTAGATCGTACAGAAGAAGCGTTAGTGAACGCGGTTGATGTAGTGGAACGTCCTCACGTCCCTCGATCCTCCCCGCGAACAATCCCGCGATCAGTCCCACGATCTAGTACCGAACGGACGGCACCTCCGCGTTCAGCACACGTACAGCTCGACGATGATCTCGGCCTTCTTGATCCAGCAAGAGAGACGGAGAGGTAGAAGAGTTCTCCGGCAGCGTGACGGCGCTCCGGAGGTTGGTGATGACCTTGTCTCAGCAGGGCTCCGCCCGAGCTCCGCAGAAACGCGATCTAGAGGAAAAACCATGGAGGTATGTGGTCGGGCTGCCGTGGAAAAGTCGTCTCAAATCAGCCCTAAAACCTCCGTATATATAGGTGGGAGGGAGGGGAGGAGGTAGCCTCAAAACCTAAAGGTTTGGCTGAAATTGGAGGTGTAGGAGTCCTACTCCAATCCTACTTGGAGTAGGATTCCACCTTCCCAATTGGAAACTCTTTCCACCTTGTGTTTTTTTCCTTCTCAAACCTTATGGGCCTTAGTGGGAACTTATTCCAGCCCACTAGGGGCTGGTTTATCTCTTCCCATAGCCCATGAGACCCCTTGGGGCGTGACACCCCTCCCGATGGTCCCCGGCACCCCTCCCGGCACTCCCGGTACACTACCGATGAGCCCGAAACTTTTCCGGTAATGCACGAAAACCTTCCGGTAACCAAATGAGGTCATCCTATATATCAATCTTCGTTTCCGGACCATTCCGGAAACCCTCGTGACGTCCGTGATCTCATCCGGGACTCCGAACAACATTCGGTAACGAACCATATAACTCAAATACACATAAAACAACGTCGAACCTTAAGTGTGCAGACCCTGCGGGTTCGAGAACTATGTAGACATGACCCGAGAGACTCCTCGGTCAATATCCAATAGCGGGACCTAGATGCCCATATTGGATCCTACATATTCTACGAAGATCTTATCGTTTGAACCTCAGTGCCAAGGATTCATATAATCCTGTATGTCATTCCCTTTGTCCTTCGGTATGTTACTTGCCCGAGATTCGATCGTTAGTATCCGCATACCTATTTCAATATCGTTTACCGGCAAGTCTCTTTACTCGTTCCGTAATACAAGATCCCGCAACTTACATTAAGTTACATTGCTTGCAAGGCTTGTGTGTGATGTTGTATTACCGAGTGGGCCCCGAGATACCTCTCCGTCACACGGAGTGACAAATCCCAGTCTCGATCTATACTAACTCAACGAACACCTTCGGAGATACCTGTAGAGCATCTTTATAGTCACCCAGTTACGTTGCGACGTTTGATACACACAAAGCATTCCTCCGGTGTCCGTGAGTTATATGATCTCATGGTCATAGGAACAAATACTTGACACGCATAAAACAGTAGCAACAAAATGACACGATCAACATGCTACGTCTATTAGTTTGGGTCTAGTCCATCACATGATTCTCCTAATGATGTGATCCCGTTATCAAGTGACAACACTTGCCTATGGCCAGGAAACCTTGACCATCTTTGATCAACGAGCTAGTCAACTAGAGGCTTACTAGGGACAGTGTTTTGTCTATGTATCCACACAAGTATTGTGTTTCCAATCAATACAATTATAGCATGGATAATAAACGATTATCATGAACTAAGAAATATAATAATAACTAATTTATTATTGCCTCTAGGGCATATTTCCAACAGGGGGAGGGCTGCGCCACCCCTAGGGTTCCCTCCCTAGGGGCCGGCGGCCACCAGATGGGAGAGGGGGGGCGGCGGCCAGGGGGGAGAGGTGTGGCGCACCACGTGGTGGGCCTAAGGCCCACCTGCGCCTAGGGTTGCCCCCTCTCCCCACTACCTGCGCCTTGGGCTGGGTGTGGGAGGCGCACCAGCCCACCTAGGGGCTGGTTCCCTCCTGCACTTGGGCCATCTAGCCTCTCTGGGCTGGTGGCCCCTCCTGGTGGACCCCGGGGCCACTTCCGGTGGTCCCGGTGGTCCCGATACATTACCGGTGACGCCCGAAACACTTCCGGTGTCCAAAACCATTCGTCCTATATATCAATATTTACCTCCGGACCATTTCGGAGCTCCTCGTGATGTCCGGGATCTCATCCGGAACTCCGAACAACTTTCGGTAACCTCGTATAACAATGCCCTATAACCCTAGCATCATCGAACCTTAAGTGTGTTGACCCTACAGGTTCGGGAGAAAGGAAGACATGACCAAGACACCTCTCTGGCCAATAACCATCAGCGGGGTCTGGATACCCATGGTGGCTCCCACTTGCTCCACGATGATCTCATCGGATGAACCACGATGTCAAGGATTCAATCAATCCCGTATACAATTCCCTTTGTCTATCGGTATAGAACTTGCCCGAGATTCGATCGTCGGTATACCTATACCTTGTTCAATCTCGTTACCGGTAAGTCTCTTTACTCGTTTCGTAGCACGTCATCGTGTGACTAACTCCTTAGTCACATTGAGCTCATGATGATGTTCTACCGAGTGGGCCCAGAGATAACTCTCCGTCACACGGAGTGACAAATCCCGATCTCAATTCGTACCAACCCAATAGACACTTTCGGAGATACCCGTAGTGCACCTTTATAGTCACCCAGTTACGTTGTGACGTTTGATACACCCAAAGCACTCCTACGGTATCCGGGAGTTGCACAATCTCACGGTCGAAGGAAAAGATACTTGACATTAGAAAAGCTTTAGCATACGAACAATAAGATCTAGTGCTATGCTTAGGATTGGGTCTTGTCCATCACATCATTCTCCCAATGATGTGATCCCGTTATCAATGACATCTAATGCCCATGATCAGGAAACCATGATCATCTATTGACTAACGAGCTAGCCAACTAGAGGCTTGCTAGGGACACATTGTGATCTATTTATTCACACATGTATTACTGTTTCCTGTTAATACAATTATAGCATGAACAATAGATGATTTTTATGAACAAGGAAATATGATAATAACCATTTTATTATTGCCTCTAGGGCATATTTCCAACAGTCTCCCACTTGCACTAGAGTCAATAATCAGTTACATTGTGATGTATCGAACACCCATAGCATTATGGTGTTGATCATGTTTTGCTCGTGGAAGAGGTTTAGTCAACGGGTGTGCAACATTCAGATCCGTATGTCACATCCCTAACCCTTAAGCAAGATAGCATTGTGCTCATGTATTCTTTGCATTTGCATCTAAGAAGTTTCAACAAAAACAACAAAGTGGCAAAGGAAAAACTCAAAACCCTAGCCACCATTTCAATTAAAGGAAATTTCAACTAGTTCAAAATCAATGAACCCAAAATGGCCTCAAGAAATGTTCAAACTTTCTGATAAATCAGGAAAGTAAATGAGCATTGGAGAAAACTATTTTCTTGACACTTTAAGCATTTTAAATAAATGCAAAAGCCACTGGTTTCAAATTTAAAATTTGAAATCAGAAACTATATTTTTCCAAAAATATTGAAAGTCTTGGAAATGAGTGGGGATATTATAACAATTATTTCAGGAGGTCTAAAATAGTTTTTACTTTTTGTTTTGGAGCTGAAATAATTAGCAAAGCAATAAATAGCAAAACAGAAAAACAAAAACAGAGAAAATGGGGAAAAACTTACCTGTCGCCTAAGCCTAGCCCGGCCCATCTCCCCGCTCGTCCCCTCCCTCGCGCGAGTAGGCAGCAGGAGGTGGCCGCCGCCCCCTCCGGCGTGGCCACGCACCTGCGTGCCTGCCTGGCCGCCGGTTCGCGCTGGCGACGACGGGGATAAGCTCCCCAGAGCTTCCCCTATCCATTCCCCGCCTCGGTTCTTCCCCTCCTCCCGGATCCCCTCCTTCTCCCTGCTGCCGCCATTAGAGCCGAGCTCGAGCTCGAGCTGGCCATGCCCCTGGCCATAGGATCCCCTCCCAGAGCACGCCATTAGCTCCGCCTCGTCGCCCTGGTCGTCTCTGCAGAAGCCGAAGCTTCCTCGAGCCCTGCAACGCCCGCAACGCCGTCGTCTTCCTCCTCCGGCCGCCGGACCTCTCCCGTCGATTCGTCGCCCCCAGGCCTTCCCCGAGCTGTCTGAGCTCTGCTCTGCACTCCCTGTGAGCATGCGGTCGTTTCCCCTAAGTTTTCCCCGTCGATCCCCTCCTCTAGCCCTAGTTTCACCGGAGCCCGACGAGGACCGCCGCTGCCGCTCGTCGCCGGTAGCCCTCCGATGATCAGCTCGTCCTTCCGAGAGCACCAGCAGCTCCAGGACGACGCGTAGATGCCGTAGCAGCTAAGAACCGAGCGTAGATCCCCCTAATTCAAAGACCCCGAGGACGCCCGAGCTTCGGCCGCCGCTCCGGCTCGTCGCCGACGCCTTTTCCGGCGACCCTAGCCTCCCCAGTTGGTCCTGCCAGATCGGCCACTTCGCGAGCATGCTGTAGCTGCCAACCGCGTGCGTTTTGGTGCTGTGCAGCGCCGTCTAGGTCGCCTTCGGCGAGCCCTCCACCGCGGGTCTGGTCGCCGGCGACCACCCTCCGGTGGGCGTCGACGTGGCCGACCATTAGGGCGTAATCGCCCTCCCCTCAGTCGCTGACAGAGGGCCCCACGCCTGGTCAAACCCCAATTAGGGGCTGGACAGCGCGGGATTAATCCCAGAGAGGCTGACCAGTGGGCCCCCCCTGTCAGGTTTGACCTGAACAGGTCGGCTGACCTGCTGACGTCAGCCTGATGCAGTAAATGGAATTTCCAGTATAAAACTAATTCAGGAAATTGCTAAAAATTGCAAAAATCATAGAAATTAATCTGTAACTCCAATGAAAATAAATTATATATGAAAAAGTATCAGAAAAATTCAAGGATTCTGATTATGCTATTTTCAACTATGTTTGAAAAAGTTACAGGACCCTAAATTGTGAAATAAGGAATAATTCAATTCTTTTAATCACTTTATAAATGGAATTTGCAAAAATATTCAAATTTCATTATATATGCAATGATCACGCACTGCCCTAGATATAAACCAGTATCATAACATGACAATTCATGCATGTTAACATTAAGTTGATCTGAGCATCAGGTCGAATCAATTAAACCGGTATCCGAGGATACCCGTTTGCATTGCTATTCGAATGTGATTCAAATCAACTCTAAACCTAAAACATCTTGATTATAATAAATTTTCACTTTGCATTCTCATGCCATGCTCATGCATCATTTTGATTGCATATGATTGTTATTGAATGTTGCCATTCATTTCGGTAGGCTCCGCACCCCCGGATTCCACCGAATATCCGTCTGACGGATATCGTTCCTCCTCTGAGCAACAAGGCAAGCAACCCTTTTGATCATCCCGATAAATCCCATGTTCTTGCTCCTGCACCTAATTATTGCATTAGGATCAAATGCTTCAACTGCTTTTCCCACGATAGTTGGACCCACTTCCTTTGCATGACCTAACCTTGTCACAGTAAATAGCCAAACCTTGCAACCTAGCATACCTGGTAGTTGCTTGAGCTATGATGTGCCTTATCCTGCTATGCATGCTATGCTTAGAGTTGTGTATGGTCTGTCATCTGGGAGATGAACAGAAATGTGGAATGTGTTCGGTAAGCAAAGGTTGTGTGTTGAACTTGATTTGGTAAAGGTACCGGTGAAAGGCTGTGTAGGAGTACATGGCGGGTTGTTTCATTGGAACCGTCCTTAGGAACTGAGTTCCGTGTATGTAATCGAAGACTAGATACTACCACATGCTGGGCCCTGAAATATGATCCCGCTCGGCCTATTAATCGCTTAGTACTCGGTCCAGGAGTTGCAAGTAGTTTCTGGTGTTTATAGTAATGCTGGAGGCCGTGCATGGTGCTGACCTGAGAGGTGGACCGTGATGCGGTAGGCAGTGGCACGGTGTACCAAGTGGCACCCGGATGGTGGGCTTGGGAACCCTGCGCACATCGTTTGAGGCCGTGGCGGAAACCTCGGCCGGACTTCCGTACGGGTTACTCTCAGATAGGCGATAAACCTGGACTAGGTACTAGTGTGGTTAACGGTCGTGGCCGACTCCCTCGTTGGGCTTCCGCTTGAAGGTTGCCGAGGTGCATGACGTGCACTTGGCGATAAGTGGCGAGAGCGTGTGTGACGAAGTACACCCCTGCAGGGTTATGATCTATTCGAATAGCCGCGTCCGCGGATATGGACTACTTGGAGACATATGTTGTTCATAGATAACTTCAATGTCTACTCATAAAATTGTCAAGATAAGCGTGAGTGTCGTGGACGGCATTTCTGTATGGAAACGGAATGATTCCACGATAGTGTATTGTTGTGGTGTTAGTGGACTCGTGTGCGATAAATCAAGTTGTCAAAACTAATTTAAAAAAATGCAAGTTGTCTAGCCACGAGTCAAATGCTGGCTTGCCGCATGAAACCCCACAATACCTTTTGATACCTTGCATGAGTAGTTAGTTCTCCTAAAGTCTTGCTGAGTACCTCCGTACTCATGTTTGCTTAATAATGTTGCAGAGGTTGCTAATGACCCTAATGGAGGGTTCTTCGTAGACATCGACGACGACGAGTAGCTGGTGTCCCAGCTACGATCTGGCCCTACATCGGCTCTGTAGTATAGTCAGGCCATGTGCCTTCTAGTTGCCCTGTCTATACCCAGACAGTTTATAACTCTTCCGCTGGCTTGTATTGTATGACTGCTATTATGGGTCGTGAGACCCTTAATGTGTAATATTATGTGTGTGGCTCTTCCGAGCCTCTTAAATAAAGCTTGTATGGTTATGGTTATGTTGTGATGCCATCGATGTATCTATACATATCGGTATGCCATGCGTACGTGTGTCTTACTTGATATGTATGGGGTTCGAATACCTAGTCGTGAACTTTAGTAGCACTCCTTACAAGGAAATGCCCCTTTGTGATCCAACGAGCCTTGGTAGTTCGCTACTGCTCCAGACACATTGGTTGACCGGCATGTGTCCTTCTTAGCTGCTGTGTCTGTCCCCTTTGGGGAAATGTCACGCGACGTAATGGAGTCCTTGTAGCTTGCTACGACTCGTCTACGTTCGTTGATGACCGACACCTGCTTTGTTGGGTCATGTATGCCTGTCCTTGTGCGGAACTGCCACTTTGGTTTATGACTAGACATGTCGATCCGGGTTCTTTGACATTGGATTTCTAGCGACACTATCGCATACGTGAGTCAAAATACGCAAACGGTCCCGGCTAAGGAAAGGCTGCAGCCGTGGAGTTAACCGTGCGTGAGACCACAAAGGGATGCGATGTGTTACAGGCTAGATTCCTATGGCTTAGGAGCGGGGTCCCGACACTGTATGTACTTTACAAATATCTATCACTCCACTCTGGACATGGTCCTGGATGGAGTTGTAGCGGCGTTTGATGTGCTTCGTCTTCTGGTGAAACCTGGGCTCCTTGGCTCTGGCAATGGCCCGAGTGTTATCACAAAAGAGTGTCATTGGACCCGACGCGCTTGGAACCACTCCAAGGTCGGTGATGAGCTCCTTCATCCAAATTCCTTCATGAGCCGCTTCTGAAGCAGCTATGTACTCCGCTTCACATGTAGATGCTGCCACGACTTCTTGCTTGCTGCTGCACCAGCTCACTGCCCCACCATTCAAAACATATACGTATCCGGTCTGTGACTTAGAGTCATCCGGATCTGTGTCAAAGCTAGCGTCGACGTAACCCTTTACGACGAGCTCTTTGTCACCTCCATAAACGAGAAACATTTCCTTAGTCCTTTTCAGGTACTTAAG
Source organism: Hordeum vulgare subsp. vulgare (assembly GCF_904849725.1). Classification (NCBI taxonomy): domain Eukaryota; kingdom Viridiplantae; phylum Streptophyta; class Magnoliopsida; order Poales; family Poaceae; genus Hordeum; species Hordeum vulgare. The sequence continues at coordinate 15,958,895 of NC_058523.1, forward strand.
GATATTCTTGACCGCTGTCCAGTGTTCCATACCGGGATCACTTTGGTACCTCCCTACCAAACTTATGGCAAGGTTTATATCAGGTCTGGTACACAGCATGGCATACATTAGAGAGCCTACGGCTGAAGCGTAGGGGACAATACTCATCTTCTCTCTATCTGCTACCGTGGTCGGCGACTGAGTCTTACTCAATCTCATACCTTGCAAAACTGGCAAGAACCCTTTCTTTGAGTTTTCCATATTAAACTTCTTCAATATCTTGTCAAGGTATGTACTTTGCGAAAGACCTATGAGGCGTCTCGATCTATCTCTATAGATCTTGATGCCTACTATGTATGCAGCTTCTCCAAGGTCCTTCATTGAAATACTCTTGTTCAAATAGGCCTTTATGCTCTCCAACATTTCTGTTTTGTTCCCCATCAATAATATGTCATCCACATACAATATGAGGAAAGCTACAGAGCTCCCACTGACTTTCTTGTACATACAGGCTTCTCCGTAAACCTGTATGAACCCAAACGCTTTAATCACCTCATTAAAGCGAATGTTCCAGCTCCGAGATGCTTGCACCAGCCCATAGATGGAGTGCTGGAGCTTGCACACTTTGTTAGCACCCTTAGGGTCGACAAAACCTTCTGGTTGCATCATATACAACTCTTCCTTAAGGTTCCTGTTAAGGAACGTTGTTTTGACGTCCATTTGCCAAATTTCATAATCATAAAAGGCGGCAATGGCTAACATGATTCGGATTGATTTCAGCTTCGCTACGGGAGAGAAAGTCTCTTCGTAGTCAACTCCTTGAATTTGTCGAAAACCCTTTGCGACAAGTCGAGCTTTATAAATGGTTACATTACCGTTTGCATTAGTCTTCTTCTTGAAGATCCATTTATTTTCTATGGCTCGCCTGTCATTGGGCAAGTCCACCAAAGTCCATACTTTGTTCTCATACATGGATCCTATCTCGGATTTCATAGCTTCAAGCCATCTGTTGGAATCCGGGCCCGCTTTCGCTTCTTCATAGTTCGAAGGATCACCGTTGTCTAACAACATGATTTCCATCACAGGGTTGCCACTCTGGTGCGGAGCGTACCCTCGTGGACCTTCGCGGTTCAGTAGTAACTTGATCTGAAGCTTCATGATCATTATCATTAACTTCCTCTTCAGTTGGTGTAGGCGCCACAGGAACAACTTCCCGCACTGCGCTACTATCCTGTTCGAGAGGGGGTGTAATTACCTCATCAAGTTCTACCTTCCTCCCACTTACTTATTTTGAGAGAAACTCTTTCTCTAGAAAGGATCCGTTCTTGGCAACAAAGGTTTTACCTTCGGATCTAAGATAGAAGGTATACCCAATAGTTTCCTTAGGGTATCCTATGAATACGCATTTCTCCTCTTTGGGTTCGAGCTTTTCTGGTTGAAGTTTCATCACATAAGCATCGCAGCCCCAAACTTTAAGAAACGACAACTTAGGTTTCTTGCCAAACCATAGTTTATACGGTGTCGTCTCAACGGATTTAGACGGTGCCCTATTTAAAGTGAATGCTGTAGTTTCTAATACGTATCCCCAAAATGATAGCGGTAAGTCGGTAAGAGACATCATAGATCATACCATATCTAATAAAGTGTGATTACGACGTTCAAACACTTCGTTGCGTTGCGGTGTGCCAGGCGGCGTCAGTTGTGAAACGATTCCACACTTCCTTTTGTGTGTGCCAAACTCGTGACTCAAATATTCTCCTCCACGATCAGATTGTAGACACTTAATTTTTCTGTCATGTTGATTCTCGACCTCACTCTGAAATTCCTTGAACTTTTCAAATGTCTCAGATTTGTGCTTCATCAAGTAGATATACCCATACCTACTCAAATCATCGGTGAGAGTGAGAACATAACGATAGCCACCGCGAGCTTCAACGTTCATTGTACCACACACATCAGTATGTATTATTTCCAATAAGTCGGTTGCTCTCTCCATTATTCCCGAGAATGGAGTCTTAGTCATCTTGCCCATGAGGCACGGTTCGCATGTGTCAAATGATTCAAAGTCAAGAGACTCTAATAGTCCATCAGTATGGAGCTTCTTCATGCGCTTAACGCCGATATGACCAAGGCGGCAGTGCCACAAGTATGTGGGACTATCATTATCAACTTTACATCTTTTTGTACTCATACTATGAATATGCGTAACATCACGATCGAGATTCATCAAGAATAAACCATTCACCAGCGGAGCATGACCATAAAACATATCACTCATATAAATAGAACAACCATTATTCTCTGACTTAAATGAGTAGCCATCTCGCATTAAGCAAGACCCTGATACAATGTTCATGCTTAAAGTTGGTACTAAATAACAATTATTAAGGTTTAAAACTAATCCCGACGGTAGATGTAGAGGTAACGTGCCGACGGCAATCACATCAACCTTGGAGCCATTCCCGACGCGCATCGTCACCTCGTCCTTTGCGAGTCTCCGCTTATTCCGCAGTTCCTGCTTTGAGTTGCAAATGTGAGCAACAGCACCGATATCAAATACCCAGGAGCTACTACGAGCGCTGGTAAGGTACACATCAATAACATGTATATCACATATGCCTTTAACATTGCCGGCCTTCTTGTCCGCTAAGTATTTGGGGCAGTTCTGCTTCCAGTGATCCTTTCCTTGCAATAGAAGCACTCAGTCTCAGGCTTGGGTCCATTCTTTTTCTTCTTCCCGGCAGCTGGCTTACCGGGTGCGGCAATGGCTTTGCCGTATTTCTTGAAGTTCTTCTTACCCTTGCCCTTCTTGAAACTAGTGGTCTTGTTGACCATCGACACTTGATGCTCTTTCTTGATTTCTACTTCTGCAGACTTGAGCATCGAGTACAACTCGGGAATGGTCTTCTCCATCCCTTGCATGTTGTAGTTAAGCACAAAGCCTTTGTAGCTTGGTGGGAGAGACTGGAGGATTCTGTCAATTATAGCATCATCCGGAAGTTCGACTCCAAGTGAAGTCAGACGACTGTGTAACCCAGACATTTTGAGTATGTGCTCATTGACAGAACTGTTCTCCTCCATCTTACAGCTAAAGAACTTGTCGGAGACTTCATATCTATCGACACGGGCATGAGCTTGAAAAACTAGCTTCAGCTCTTGGAACATCTCATATGCACCGTGTTGCTCAAAACGCCTTTGGAGCCCCGTTTCTAAACTGTATAACATGCCACACCTAACCAGAGAGTAGTCATCACTCCGCGTTTGCCAGACATTCAGAATGTCCTGGGCTGCTGCGGGAGCAGGAGGGTCACCTAGTGGCGCATCAAGGACATAAGCCTTTTTAGCTGCTTCAAGGATGAGCTTCAAGTTGCAAACCGAGTCCGCATAGTTGCTACCATCATCTTTCAGCTTGTTTTTCTCTAGGAATGCGTTGAAATTGAGGTTGACGTTGGCCATCTACAATATTTATAAAGACAACTTTTAGACTAAGTTCATTTAATCAAATTAAGTATGAACTCCCACTTAAATCGACATCCCTCTAGTCATCTAAGTGATACATGATCCATGTTGACTAATCCGTGTCCAATCATCACGTGAGACGGACTAGTCACCATGGTGAGCAACTTCATGCTGATCGTGTTCAACCATACGACTCATGTTCGACCTTTCGGTCTCTTGTATTCGAGGTCATGTCTGTACATGCTAAGCTTGTTGAGTCAACCTAGGTGTTTCGCGTGTGTAAATCTGGCTTACACCCGTTGTATGCGAACGTTAGAATCTATCACACCCGATCATCACGTGGTGCTTCGAGACAACGATCCTTCGCAACGGTGCACACTTAGGGGAATACGTTCTCGAAATTTTAAGAGGGATCAGCTTATTATGCTACCGTCGTTCTAAGCAATAAGATGAAAACATGATAAACATCACAATGCAATCATATAGTGACATGATATGGCCATTATCATCTTTGCTCTTTCGATCTCCATCTTCAGGCATCTCATGATCATCATCGTCACCGGCGTGACACCATGATCTCCATCATCATGATCTCCAGCATCGTGTCTCCGTGAAGTCGTCACGCCAACTACTACTATCACTACTACTATAGCTAACCGTTAGCAATGAAGTAAAAGTAGTAAGCACATGGCGTTGCATCTCATACAATAAATTAAGACAACTCCTATGGCTCCTGCCGGTTGTCATACTCATCAAAATGCAAGTCGTGAAACATATTACAATAACATGATCATCTCATACATCATACATGCAACATCACAACTTTGGCCATATCACATCACATGTCAAACCCTGCAAAAACAAGTTAGACGTCCTCTAATTGTTGTTGCAAGTTTTACGTGGCTGATTTGGGTTTCTAGCAAGAACGCTTTCTTACCTACGTGACAGCCACAACGATGATATTCCAAAGCTATTTACCCTTCATAAGGACCCTTTTCATCAAATCCAATCCGACTAGGGTATGAGAGACAGACACCCGCTAGCCACCTTTATGCACGGTGTGCATGTCTGTCGGTGGAACCAGTCTCATGTAAGCGTACATGTAATGTCGGTCTGGGCCGCTTCATCCCACAATACCGCCAGAAAAGAATAAGACTAGTGGCGGCAAGCAATTGACAAATCATCGCCCACAACCTTTTGTGTTCTACTCGTGCATAGAATCTACGCATAGAAAACCTGGCTCGGATGCCACTGTTGGGGAACGTAGCATAAATTCAAAAAAATTCCTACGCATATTCAGATCTTCCTATGGAGAGACCAGCAACGACAGAAGGGGTAAGTGTTGGGGAACGTTGCATGGGAAACAAAAGTTTTCCTACGCGCACGAAGACATATCATGGTGATGTCCATCTACGAGAGGGGATTTCCGATCTACGCACCCTTGTAGATCGCACAGCAGAAGCGTTAGTGAACGCGGTTGATGTAGTGGAACGTCCTCACGTCCCTCGATCCGCCCCGCGAACCGTCCCACGAACCGTCCCGCGATCCGTCTCACGATCTAGTGCCGAACGGACGACACCTCCGCGTTCAGCACACGTAAAGCTCGATGATGATCTCGGCCTTCTTGATCCAGCAAGAGAGACGGAGAGGTAGATGAGTTCTCCGGCAGCGTGACGGTGTTCCGGAGGTTGGTGGTGATCTGATCTCGGCAGGGCTCCGCCCGAGCTCCACAGAAACGCGATCTAGAGGAAAAACCGTGGAGGTATGTGGTCGGGCTGCCATGGAAAAGATGTCTCAAATCAGCCCTAAAACGTCTGTATATATAGGTGAGAGGGGAGGGGCCTTGCCTTGGGGCTCAAGAGGCCCCAAGGGGTTCGGCCGAAGGGGGGAAGGAGGATTCCTCCTCCAATCCTATCCAACTAGGATTGGAAGGTGGAGTCCTTCCCTTCCTTCCCACTTCCCCTTTTTTTTCTTTTCTCTTTGATTTTCTTATCTCCTGCGCAGGGGCCTCTTTGGGCTTGCCCACCAGCCCACCAAGGGCTGGTGCGCCACCCCCAAGGCCTATGGGCTTCCCCGGGGTGGGTTGCCCCCCCGGTGAACACCCGGAACCCATTCGTCATTCCCGGTACATTCCCGGTAACTCCGAAAACCTTCCGGTAATCAAATGAGGTCATCCTATATATCAATCTTCGTTTCCGGACCATTCCGGAAACCCCCGTGACGTCCGTGATCTCATCGGGACTCCGAACAACATTTGGTAACCAACCATATAACTCAAATACGCATAAAACAACGTCGAACCTTAAGTGTGCAGACCCTGCGGGTTCGAGAACTATGTAGACATGACCCAAGTGACTCCTCGGTCAATATCCAATAGCGGGACCTGGATGCCCATATTGGATCCTACATATTCTACGAAGATCTTATCGTTTGAACCTCAGTGTCAAGGATTCATATAATCCCGTATGTCATTCCCTTTGTCCTTCGGTATGTTACTTGCCCGAGATTCGATCGTCAGTATCCGCATACTTATTTCAATCTCGTTTACCGGCAAGTCTCTTTACTCGTTCCGTAATACAAGATCCCGCAACTTACACTAAGTCACATTGCTTGCAAGGCTTGTGTGTGATGTTGTATTACCGAGTGGGCCCCGAGATACCTCTCCGTCACACGGAGTGACAAATCCCCGTCTCGATCCATACTAACTCAACGAACACCTTCGGAGATACCTGTAGAGCATCTTTATAGTCACCCAGTTACGTTGCGACGTTTGATACACACAAAGCATTCCTCCGGTGTCAGTGAGTTATACGATCTCATGGTCATAGGAACAAATACTTGACACGCAGAAAACAGTAGCAACAAAATGACACGATCAATATGTTACCTCTATTAGTTTGGGTCTAGTCCATCACATTATTCTGCTAATGATGTGATGCCGTTATCAAGTGACAACACTTGCCTATGGTCAGGAAACCTTGACCATCTTTGATCAACGAGCTAGTCAACTAGAGGCCTTCTAGGGACAGTGTTTTGTCTATGTATCCACACATGCACTGTGTTTCCAATCAATACAATTATAACATGAATAATAAACGATTATCATGAAAAAAGAAATATAATAATAACTAATTTATTATTGCCTCTAGGGCATATTTCCAACAGTCTCCCACTTGCACTAGAGTCAATAATCTAGTTCACATCACCATGTGATTCCAACGAATCCAACACCCATATAGTTATGGGGTCTGATCACGTCTTGCTCGTGAGAGAGGTTTTAGTCAACGGTTCTGAAACTTTCAGATCCGTGTGTTCTTTACAAATCTTTATGTCATCTTATAGATGCTGCTACTATGTGCTATTCGGAGATACTCCAAATATCTACTCTACTATACGAATCCGTTTCACTACTCATAGTTATTCGGATTAGTGTCAAAGCTTGCATCGACGTAACCTTTTACGACGAACTCTTTAACGACCTCCATAATCGAGAAAAATTCCTTAGTCCATCAGTTACCAAGGATAAATTTTGACCACTGCTAGTGATTCAATCATGGATCACTCTCTGTACCTCTCAACAGACTTTGAGTCAAGGCACACATCAGGTGCGGTACCTAGCATGGCATACTTTAGAGTCTACGGCTAAGGCATAGAAGATGACCTTCGTCTATTCTCTTTATTCTGCCGTGGTCGGGTTTTGAGTCTTACTCAAATTCACACCTTACAACGCAACCAAGAACTCCTTCTTTGCTTATCTATTTTGAACTCCTTCAAAAACTTGTCAAGGCATGCATCTTGTTGAAACTTCTATTAAGCGCTTTCGATTTATCTCCATAGATCTTGATGCTCAACGTTCAAGTAGCTCAATCCAGGTATTCCTTTGAAAAACTCCTTTCAAACAACCTTTTATGCTTCACAGAAATTCTATAGTGCTCCCACTCACTTCTTTGGAAATACAAGTTTCTCATAAACCTTGTACAAACCCAAAATCTTTGATCACCTCATCAAAGTGTATATTCCAACTCCGAGATGCTTGCACCAGTCCATTGAAGGATCGCTGGAGCTTGCATACTTGCTAGTATTTTTAGGATCGACAAAACCTCCTGGTTGTATCACATACAATGTTTGCTCAAGGAAATCGTCGAGGAAACAATGTTTTGACATCCTATGTGCAATATTTCATAAATAATGCATCAACTACTAACATAATTCTAACAGACTTTTAGCATCGCTACGAGTGTGAAAGTCTCATCATAGTCAACTGTTTGATCTTGTCGGAAACATCTTTGCGACAAGTCGAGCTTTTCTTAATAGTGACTTATCACCATCATCGTCTGTCTTCCTTTTAAAGGTCCATCTTTACTCAATAGTCCTATGACCATCAAGTAGTTCTTCCAAAGTCTACACTTTGTTTTCATACATGGATCCTCTCTCGGATTTCATGGTTTCCAGCCATTTGTCGGAATCCGGGCCCACCATTGCTTTCTCCATAACTCGTAGGTTCACTGTTCCTCAACAACATGACCTCCAAGACAGGGTTACCGTACCACTCTGCAGTAGTACGCGACCTTGTCAACCTACGAGGCTTGTAGTAACTTGATCCGATGCTCGATGATCACCATCATCAACTTTTACTTCAATTGGCGTAGGCGCCACAGGAACAACTTCCTGCGCCCTGCTACACACTGGTCGAAGTGATGGTTCAGTAACCTCATCAAGTTCTACCACCCTCCCACTCAATTCTTTCGAGAGAAACCTTTCCTCGAGAAAGGATCCATTTCTTGAAACAAATACTTTGCTTTCGGATCTGAGATAGGAGATGTACCCAACTGTTTTGGATATCCTATGAACATGCATTTATCCGCTTTGGGTTCGAGTTTATCAGACTGAAACTTTTTCACATAAGTGTCGAAGCCCCAAACTTTTAAGAAATGACAGTTTAGATTTCTCTAAACCTCAGTCTATACTGTGTCATCTCAACGGAAATACGCGGTGCCCTATTTAAAGTGAATGCGGTTGTCTCTAATGCATAACCCATAAACAATAGTGGTAATTCGATAAGAGACATCATAACATGCACCATACCAAATAGTGCGTGGCTATGACGTTCAGACACATCATCACACTATGATGTTCCAGGTGGCATGAACTGTGAAACAATTTCCACATTGTCTTAACTGCGTACCAAAACTCGTAACTCAGATATTCATTTCTATGATCATATCGTAGACAGTTTATCCTCTTGTTACGACGAACTTCACTCCGAAACAGAATTGAACTTTTCAATATTTCAGACTTGTGATTCATTAAGTAAATACGCTTGTATCTGCTCAAATCGTCATTGAAGTAAGAACATAATGATATCCACGGCGTGCCTCAGCACCCATTGGATTGCATACATCAAAATGTATCACTTCCAACAAGTTACTATCTTGTTTCATCTCAATGAAAACAAGGCCTTGCTCATGTGGTATGATTTGCATGTCACTAGTGATTCAAAATCAAGTGAGTATAAAGATCCATCAGCATGGAGCCTCTTCATGCAATTTATACCAACATGACTCAAGCAGCAGTGCCACAAGTAAGTGGTACTATCATCATTACCTTGTATCTTTTGGCACCAATATCATGAACATGTGTAACACTACGATCGAGACTCAATAAACCATTGAAGGTGATTATTCAAGCAAATAGAGTAACCATTATTCTCTTTAAATGAATAATAGTATTGCAATAAACACGATCCAATCATGTTCATGCTTAACGCAAGCACCAAATAACAATTATTTAGGTTTAACACCAATCCCGATGGTAGAGGGAGCGTGCGACGTTTTGATCATATCAATCTTGGAAACACTTCCAACACGTATCGTCAGCTCGCCTTTAGCTAGTCTCCGTTTATGCCGTAGCTATCATTTCGTGTTACTAATCACTTAGCAACCGAACCGGTATCCAATACCCTCATGCTACTAGGAGTACTAGTAAAGTACACATCATGTATACAAATATACTTCTTTCGACTTTTGCCAGCCTTCTTATCTACCAAGTATCTAGAGTAGCTCCGCCTCAGTGACTGTTCCCCTCATTACAGAAGCACTTAGTCCCAGGTTTGGGTTTAATCTTGGGTCTCTTCATTAGTGCAGCAACTGTTTTGCCGTTTCACGAAGTATCCCTTCTAGCCCTTGCCTTTCTTGAAACTTAGTGGTTTTACAAACCATCAACTATTGATGCTCCTTCTTGATTTCTACTTTCGCAGTGTCAAACATCGCGAATCGCTCAAGGATCATTGTATCTATCCTTGGTATGTTATTGTTCATCACGAAGCTCTCACAGCTTCGTGGCAGTGACTTTGGAGAACTATCACTATCTCATCTGGAAGATTAACTCCCACTTGATTCAAGCGATTGTCGTACTCAGACAATCTGAGCACACGCTTAACGATTGAGCTTTTCTCCTTTACTTTGTGGACAAAGAATCTGGTTGGAGGTCTCGTACCTCTTAACAAGGGCACAAGCATGAAATCACAATTTCATCTCTTTAGAACATCACTTATGTTCCGTGACGTTTCAAAACGTCTTCGGCGCCTTGCTTCTAAGCCATTAAGTATTTTGCACTGAACTATCGTGTAGTCATGAGAAACGTGTATGTCGGATGTTCACAACATCTACAGACGACGCTCGGGGTGCAGCACACCGAGTGGTGCATTAAGGACATAAGCCTTCTGCGCAGCAACGAGGACAATCCTTGGTTTTACAGACTCAGTCTGCAAAGTTTGCTACTATCAACTTTCAACTAAATTTTCTCTAGGAACATATAAACACACTAGAGCTATAGCGCAAGCTACATCGTAATTCGCAAAGACCATTAGACTATGTTCATAACAATTAGTTCAATTAATCATATTACTTAAGAACTCCCACTCAAAAAGTACATCTCTCTAGTCATTTGAGTGGTACATGATCCAAATCCACTATCTCAAGTCCGATCATCACGTGAGTCGAGAATAGTTTCAGTGGTAAGCATCTCTATGCTAATCATATCAACTATACGATTCATGCTCGACCTTTCGGTCTCATGTGTTCCGAGGCCATGTATGCACATGCTAGGCTCGTCAAGCTTAACCCGAGTGTTCCGCGTGTGCAACTGTTTTGCACCCGTTGTATGTGAACGTTGAGTCTATCACACCCGATCATCACGTGGTGTCTCGAAACGAAGAACTGTCGCAACGGTGCACAGTCGGGGAGAACACAATTTCGTCTTGAAATTTTAGTGAGAGATTGTCACGCCCAAGATGCGACCCTATCCTCAATTTGGCACGAAGGCCTCGTCAGGGATAGAAGCGCATCTCGTCGTGTCGCAAGAATGGATATCGTTACAAGTACATGTATTGAAAAGAGGAGGTATATAAAGAGTTGGCTTACACTCGCCACAGGCTACATCAGAGTCACATCAGTATCTTACATAATCATCAAGAGTAAGAGCAGGGTCCGACTACGGACGAAAACAAACGACAAAAGAAGAACGACGTCCATCCTTGGTATCCCAGGCTGCCTGCCTGGAACCCAATCCTAGATCGAAGAAGAAGAAGAAGAAGAAGCAACTCCAAAGGACAATCAACGCGCTCGCGTCGAGTAACCTTTACCTGTACCTGCAACTGGTGTTGTAGTAATCTGTGAGCCACAGGGGACTCAGCAATCTCATTTCCAAAGGTATCAAGACTAGCAAAGCTTAATGGGTGAGGCAAGGTTAAGTGGTGAGGTTGCGGCAGCGGCTAAGCATATATTTGGTGGCTAACTTACGAGTACCAGAAATAAGAGGGGGAAGATCTACGCATAACGGACGTGAACTACTGGTGATCAAATGAATGATCCTGAACACCTACCTACGTCAGACATAACCCCACCGTGTCCTCGATCGGAGAAGGAACTCACGAAAGAGACAGTCACGGTTACGCACACGGTTGGCATATTTTAATTAATTAACTTCAAGTTATCTAGAACCAGTGTTAAACAAAGTTTCCACGTTGCCACATAACCGCGGGCACGGCTTTCCGAAAGATTTAACCCTACAGGGGTGCTCCAACTAGTCCATCACAAATTACCACAAGCCACATAGAAATCCTCAACCACGAAGCTCGCGATCTCGTCGGATTCCCTAGGGGAAAACCTCAACTCTGAGATTACCCAAAGCATCACCGGAATCCCGATGCACAAGATATCTCGTCAAAGGTAAAACTAATCCAGCAAGGCCGCACGACGTGTCGACGATCCCGATAGGAGTCGCGTACCTCGTTCTCAGGACACGACGGATGAGCTATGGTTACCACGCCAAACGCCGAGTTGCCCCGGGTAGCGTTAATAAGCTGCTCTGTTTTGGACCAACACTCATGAGGAGCACTGGCCCGGGGGTTGATTAAAATAGTCCGCGGGTGCCGGCGGGTCCATATGCATTATTATTAGGTGATTAGACAAAAGTAGTACCAAAGTTGGGCCTTGCCAGACCAGCTTTAATCTAAAACGAATTATCAAGGGGGTCCCCATAACAACCCCGATCGTGTTAGGAGCGCTCGATTACGGAACATAACACCGGTAGCCGGTAACTAAAGGGGGCAAAGGTGGAACAAAACACCAGGCTAGAAAGGCCGAGCCTTCCACCTTTTGCCAAGTATATAGGTCCATTAAATTAAATAGCATTAATATGGTGATATAACAAGGAACCCATGCTTTCACATGGAAGCAAAGCACCTGCAACTAGCAACGCTAACAACAAGGTTAAGCAAGCAGTAACATAGCCAATCAGTGGTTTGCTAGGTCGAACAGGTTGAAGGTTAACATGGCAATGTTGAGAGGCTGATATTTAACAAGTGGTAGGCAACGAGACATAATCGGTAGCATCGAAATAACTAGCATGGCAATGATAGTAGTGGTATCTGGGGAAATGATCATCTTGCCTGAGATCTCTCTTGGAAGAAGGATGCCTCCGTGAAGCAGACGAACCGACGTAGTCGAACGGGTCCTCACAATCCGGCACGCTTGCGGAACTCTATCGAGACGGGGAAACCGGAAACAAGCATCAACACACGAAATTCACCACACGATGCACAACACATATGATGCATGAGCTACTGAATACATGCAAGTTACGGCATGACAAATCACACAATCAAACACTACACATTAAGTGAAGTTCAATATGCAACGAGTTGCATATTGACGAAACTCCACATTAATTATTTAGTTCACTCCCGGTTAGGTACTCGACAATATTAAAAGGTTGTTAACATGGCAAGGGGGTGAAGCACAAATTAATCTACTTAGCTAGGCATTTTAAATGAGGCCGGAAACGACATATAGCATCTCCGAAAAGACCCCACGTGTTAAATTCTAATTCTGTCCAGATTTGTCCTAATCACATTTTAAGTTTGTTAAACAGCAAAACAAAGTGGTTCACGTGATGCTACGCGACGTGCTGGTCCATTTACATATATGGCACAACTCCAACGGAGCTACGGACAAATAGATACGTCCTAAACCGTTTTCAACACGTCGAGACGCAAACCAATGCAAACAACACACTAAACAGATCTAATTATGCATGAGAGTTGGTTTTTGTGAAACTACAGAAAATTCTAAGCAACTTATATGTTGAAATCATTTTAATCCGATGCACGGGTTAGAAACTACGCTGGATTGAAAAACAACGCCTTTTCCTGAAATTAACAAAATCCCTGAGAATTGGAAAAAATCACACGATGTTAAAAAAACACAGTGGACCGCATTTCACCATAGGGCAGTGGCCCATGGCTGAAATCGGCCCACAACAGCTGTGTGCAAGAGGAAAAAAAATCATAGCCAGCAAAATATTAAAGGCACCCATGGGATTTGATCCCACGACCTCCTGGACCAGGGAAAAATACTCCAACCACTGCGCTGCTATTGAGACTTTGGTACAAGGAGGATATATACATCATATGTATCACACCGAGGCTCTAATCTAAATAACACAAAAACAAAATAGGCATAGCTGGATTCAAACCCCAGATCTCTGGGATGTAACCGGTTGACACAAACCAGTTGACCTGAGCATGCTCGATTGATATATAGCAGGGTGAGTTCTATACATATGAAAGAAACACGGGTGTTCTATCCCACAACGCACGCACGCAATGGCAGAACAGTGGCGGACACGGGGCTGCACACCTGCTTCAAACCTGCTGCGGATGGCGCGGCACAGGGGTCGAGCACGGGGGTTGGGGATGGGATGCTGGACCCGTTCCTAGGCAGCGAGCGCTGGTTCAAGGCCCCATGGATGAGCTCCTGTTTACCTATGCTCTTACAGAAAAGGGAGGAAGATGCACAGATCAGAGAGAGCAGAGGGAAACCAGAGGGAGGAGAAGAGAGGGCAAGGGGAACCTTCTGCGGCGCGAGGTCGGCCTGGGCGGCGCTGGTCTGGTCAACGACTGCTGGCGGCGGGGTTGCGTTGGTGGAGACCCAAGGCTGCTCCAGGGGGAGCCCCTGCTTGCACGAGACGGAGCTGAGGGCGCAGTCAACAGAGAGTTGACCCAAAGGGCAGCATGTAATGGCTTGGGAAACGAACGAGAATGGCTCGAGATTGGAAGATCCGGGCTCCGGCCACCCATTCCTGACGACGATGGCTTTTGGGGAGGCGCGGTCGGCAACCTCCATGAAGGCGGCGATGGGTTCCTGTGCTCTGGTCAACGAGAGAAGAGAGAAATCTTTAACAGAGAGAGAAAAGAGGGAATAGGAGGAGGAGAAGGTGCGCACGGGCCTCTACTCCTGGTCCTGGTCGTCGGCGGCGGCTGGATGTGGCGGCGGGTTCAGGTCCTGAGGCGGAGGCGGTTGCCTCGGTCCAGATTGGATCGAGCGCCATGGGAGGTTGCGGGCTGGTTGGCTCGGTGCTGAAACAGAGGGAGTTGGGCGGCGGCGGTTGTGAGGGACAAGGCTCCTAATTTTTAGGGTTTGACTGCTTAAATAGGTAGGTGGGTTTGGATAGGGCTGATTTGGACCCTCCGATTCAATCGGACGCCCGAGAAATAATGGTTAGGGTATCCAATGGACAAACCGATGATGATTTGCGATAAAACGGGGTTGATCCGGATCCAACGGTCACGACCAACCGGTTCGGGTTTCGGGTGGTTTTCGGACTGGGCTGCGCGTAGGGTCGAAGCACTTAGCAGAGGGGTTAGGCGGAGATGAGAGGGAAAACGGGCAGCGCGGCAACGCGATTTAAAACACCGGGACACGTTCGATGAATAACCGAAGACGGTGCCGCTACGGACGACCGTTCGGGTACCAGACGGTCTCCGATTGCGACAAAACTTGACACGCGGCCTACCTATATTACAATACGACCGCACGTCAAATATCAACCCAATCAGAGAAGGTTTTACGCACACTTTAAAAACAGGGTTTCGATGGTGCCGCGGACGCGTGCGTGTGCGGTCGGACTCAGAACGGACAACGACGAGGACCGACAACTACTAACGGATGCAAGTTTTGAAAACGGGCGGCAACGGGATGCCGATGCAATGCTGATGATGCGCATGATGCAATGATGATGCGACAAATAAAAATAGACACACGACGAAAACGGAAAGAGAGGGGAATCTTCTGGAACGTCGGCATCGGGCTGTCACAGAGATCACCTCATAATGCTACCGTCTTTCTAAGCAAGATAAGGTGCAAAAAGGATTAACATCACATGCAATTCATAAGTGACATGATATGGCCATCATCACGTGCTTCTTGATCTCCATCACCAAAGCACCGGCACGATCTTCTTGTCACTGTCGTCACACCATGATCTCCATCAACGTGTCGCCATCGGGGTTGTCGTGCTACTCATGCTATTACTACTAAAGCTACGTCCTAGCAATATAGTAAACGCATCTGCAAGCACAAACGTTAGTATAAAGACAACCCTATGGCTTCTGCCGGTTGCCGTACCAACGACGTGCAAGTCGATATTAACTATTACAACATGATCATCTCATACATCCAATATATCACATCACATCGTTGGCCATATCACATCACAAGCATACCCTGCAAAAACAAGTTAGACGTCCTCTAATTGTTGTTGCATGTTTTACGTGGTGACCATGGGTATCTAGTAGGATCGCATCTTACTTACACAAACACCACAACGGAGATATATGAATTGCTATTTAACCTCATCCAAGGACCTCCTTGGTCAAATCCGATTCAACTAAAGTTGGAGAAACCGACACTCGCCGGTCATCTTTGAGCAACGGAGTTACTCGTAGCGATGAAACTAGTCTCTCGTAAGCGTACGAGTAATGTCGGTCCGAGCCGCTTCGATCCAACAATACCGCGGAATCAAGAAAAGACTAAGGAGGGCAGCAAAATGCACATCACCG
Source organism: Hordeum vulgare subsp. vulgare (assembly GCF_904849725.1). Classification (NCBI taxonomy): domain Eukaryota; kingdom Viridiplantae; phylum Streptophyta; class Magnoliopsida; order Poales; family Poaceae; genus Hordeum; species Hordeum vulgare. The sequence continues at coordinate 15,974,733 of NC_058523.1, forward strand.
CCCACAAAATTTTTTGTGTTCTACTCGAGAAGACATCTACGCATGAACCTAGCTTATGATGCCACTGTTGGGGAACGTCGCATGGGAAACAAAAATTTTCCTACGCGCACGAAGACCTATCATGGTGATGTCCATCTACGAGAGGGGATTTCCGATCTACGTACCCTTGTAGATCGAACAGAAGAAGCGTTAGTGAACGTGGTTGATGTAGTGAAACGTCCTCACGTCCCTCGATCCGCCCCGCGAACCGTCCCACGAACCGTCCCGCGATCCGTCTCACGATCTAGTGCCGAACGGACGGCACCTCCGCGTCCAGCACACGTACAGCTCGACGATGATCTCGGCCTTCTTGATCCAGCAAGAGAGACGGAGAGGTAGATGAGTTCTCCGGCAGCGTGACGGCGTTCCGGAGGTTGGTGGTGATCTGATCTCGGCAGGGCTCCGCCCGAGCTCCGCAGAAACGCGATCTAGAGGAAAACCCGTGGAGGTATGTGGTCGGGCTGCCGTGGAAAAGTTGTCTTAAATCAGCCCTAAAACCTCTGTATATATAGGTGGGAGGGGAGGGGCCTTGCCTGGGGGCTCAAGAGGCCCCAAGGGGTTCGGCCGAAGGGGGGACGGAGGATTCCTCCTCCAATCCTAGTCCAACTAGGATTGGAAGGTGGAGTCCTTCCCTTCCTTCCCACTTCCCCTTTTTTTTCTCTTTGATTTTCTTATCTCCTGCGCAGGGGCCTCTTTGGGCTTGCCCACCAGCCCACCAAGGGCTGGTGCACCACCCCCAAGGCCTATGGGCTTCCCCGGGGTGGGTTGCCCCCCCCGGTGAACACCCGGAACCCATTCGTCATTCCCGGTACATTCCCGGTAACTCCGGAAACCTTCTCGTAATCAAATGAGGTCATCCTATATATCAATCTTCGTTTCCGGACCATTCCGGAAACCCTCGTGACGTCCGTGATCTCATCTGGGACTCCGAACAACATTCGGTAACCAACCATATAACTCAAATACGCATAAAACAACGTCGAACCTTAAGTGTGCAGACCCTGCGGGTTCGAGAACTATGTAGACATGACCCGAGTGACTCCTCGGTCAATATCCAATAGCGGGACCTGGATGCCCATATTGGTCCTACATATTCTACGAAGATCTTATCGTTTGAACCTCAGTGTCAAGGATTCATATAATCCCGTATGTCATTCCCTTTGTCCTTCGGTATGTTACTTGCCCGAGATTCGATCGTCAGTATCTGCATACTTATTTCAATCTCGTTTACCGGCAAGTCTCTTTACCCGTACCGTAATACAAGATCCCGCAACTTACACTAAGTCACATTGCTTGCAAGGCTTGTGTGTGATGTTGTATTACCGAGTGGGCCCCGAGATACCTCTCCGTCACACGGAGTGACAAATCCCAGTCTCGATCCATACTAACTCAACGAACACCTTCGGAGATACCTGTAGAGCATCTTTATAGTCACCAAGTTACGTTGCGACGTTTGATACACACAAAGCATTCCTCCGGTGTCAGTGAGTTATACGATCTCATGGTCATAGGAACAAATACTTGACACGCAGAAAACAGTAGCAACAAAATGACACGATCAATATGCTACGTCTATTAGTTTGGTCTAGTCCATCACATGATTCTGCGAATGATGTGATCCCGTTATCAAGTGACAACACTTGCCTATGGTCAGGAAACCTTGACCATCTTTGATCAACGAGCTAGTCAACTAGAGGCCTACTAGGGACAGTGTTTTGTCTATGTATCCACACATGCACTGTGTTTTCAATCAATACAATTATAGCATGGATAATAAACGATTATCATGAACAAAGAAATATAATAATAACTAATTTATTATTGCCTCTAGGGCATATTTCCAACAGTAAGAGCATCTTCATACCTTTGAAGATCACTAAGCGGAACCGTTGCTAGAACGCGGTTGATGGAGTCGTACTCGCGGCGATTCAGATCGCGGTGTGATTCCGATCTAGTGCCGAACCACGGCACCTCCGCGTTCAACACACGTGCAGCCCGGTGACGTCTCCCGCACCTTGATCCAGCAAGGAGGAGGGAGAGGTTGGGGAAGAACTCCAGCAGCACGACGGCGTGGTGTCGATGGAGAGACGAGGTCTCCCGGCACGGCTTCACCAAGCACCGGCAGAGAGGAGGAGAAAGAAGGGCAGGGCTGCGCCGAGGGAGAGGGAAAAGTGTGTCCCCCAATGGCCAAAACCCCTCTCTATTTATAGGAGGAGGGGGGAGGGCTGCGCCACCCCTAGGGTTCCCTCCCTAGGGGCCGGCGGCCACCAGATGGGAGAGGGGGGCGACAGCCAGGGTGGGAGAGGTGTGGCGCACCACCTGGTGGGCCTAAGGCCCACCTCCGCCTAGGGTTGCCCCCTCTCCCCACCACCTGCGCCTTGCGTTGGGTGTGGGAGGCGCACCAGCCCACCTAGGGGCTGGTTCCCTCCCGCACATGGCCCATCTAGCCTCTATGGGCTGGTGGCCCCTCCCGGTGGACCCCGGGGCCACTTCCGGTGGTCCCGGTGGTCCCGATACGTTACCGGTGACGCCCGAAACACTTCCGGTGTCCAAAACCATCCGTCCTATATATCAATCTTTACCTCCGGACCATCCCGGAGCTCCTCGTGACGTCCGGGATCTCATCCGGGACTCCGAACAACTTTCGGTAACCTTGTATAACAATTCCCTATAACCCTAGCGTCATCGAACCTTAAGTGTGTAGACCCTACGGGTTTGGGAGACACGCAGACATGACCGAGACACCTCTCCGGCCAATAACCATCAGCGGTGTCTGGATACCCATGGTGGCTCCCACTTGCTCCACGATGATCTCATCGGATGAACCATGATGTCAAGGATTCAATCAATCCCGTATACAATTCCCTTTGTCTATCGGTATAGAACTTGCCCGAGATTCGATCGTCGGTATACCTATACCTTGTTCAATCTCGTTACCGGTAAGTCTCTTTACTCGTTCCGTAGCACGTCATCGTGTGACAAACTCCTTAGTCACATTGAGCTCATGATGATGTTCTACCGAGTGGGCCCAGAGATACCTCTCCGTCACACGGAGTGACAAATCCCGATCTCGATTCGTACCAACCCAACAGACACTTTCGGAGATACCCGTAGTGCACCTTTATAGTCACCCAGTTACGTTGTGACGTTTGATACACCCAAAGCACTCCTACGGTATCCGGGAGTTGCACAATCTCACGGTCGAAGGAAAAGATACTTGACATTAGAAAAGCTTTAGCATACGAACAATACGATCTAGTGCTATGCTTAGGATTGGGTCTTGTCCATCACATCATTCTCCCAATCATGTGATCCCGTTATCAATGACATCTAATGCCCATGATCACAAAACCATGATCATCTATTGACTAACGAGCTAGCCAACTAGAGGCTTGCTAGGGATACATTGTGATCTATTTATTCACACATGTATTACTATTTCCTGTTAATACAATTATAGCATGAACAATAGACGATTATCATGAACAAGGAAATATGATAATAACCATTTTATTATTGCATCTAGGGCATATTTCCAACAAGACCATGTCCAATTTTATTAACTAAATTTTCCCAAACCATGGCAAATAAGCAAAATATCATGAAAATTGTAACGGTTTCATGTCAGTTTAATGAATTACACTAGTCTCATGTGTCTATGGAAAATTCCTAGATTTCCCATCTTTTCAAAAAGTAAACTCCCTAACTTTGCCATCTTCTTTCGAAATGTTTTTTTTGAAATTTATCATGTCCCCATTACAGATTTTAAAAAAAGCTGGAGTGTTCTTTTGTGAAAATTCCCCTTATTTTGTCATATGTATTTTTTTTTACAGGTACCTTGGTAATTTTTCTAATTAGATCATGTCAATTATTTAATATGACATGTTAGTTATTTTTAGTTACGATGGAAAATTTATTAACAGAACTGTGGCAATTTTATCCAATTACACCATGTTTGTTTTATCGTTTCCGCAAAAAATGTTTGTTTAATCGGTGTAGCATGGCAACTTTGTTCTTTATGGCATATCCATTTTATTAATTAGACATTGGCAAATTCATTAACTAGACCATGTTAGTTTTATTGTTGGTAGGACGGCAATTTCATTCTTCGGACCATGGAAATTTTATTAATTAAACAAAATTAATTTTTATTTGCCATGGGAACTTTATGTTTCAAATGATAGCCTTTGTACAACATGCACTTTAAACACATTTCTTTTTGCCAGGGAACCTAATTTATGTTAAAATGGTAATTTCAAATCAATTTGTTGCATGTATACATAAAAATTTTATGAGTGACAATCCTCTTCTTCCTTTGTCCGTATATGGATGCCCTAGTTTGATGTCAATCAACATATGATGGTTACTTGTTTTTATGTATTTTTTCTGCTTCTTTTTCATTCAAAATCATGCACATGTGGCAGTTTTCTTGCAAATAATAACGAATATATTATGAGTATGTGTGTAAAGATGATTGCTACTGGTAATTATGATATATCACCTTATGGTGTTCTAGTGATAGAAATTAAGAGTTTACTTTTGAATAGGGATGTTTCTTTACTTAAGATTAGTCGTGAACAAAATAGAGTTGCACATTGCTTAGCGAACTTTGGTCGTAGTGGTGATAGCACTGCATGTTGGTTGGGTAGACCACCTCTGTGTATCACTATGCTGGTTGCTGAGGATTGTAAGTCTGTTACAGTTTAATAAAATCTTCCTGTTCTTCGAAAAAAAAAAGTATGTGTGTACTCTTCTTTGGTCCCGTTGGTCTCGTGCACGGTATGTGCACTTAGTAAACCAAAAAAAAATGCTGAATGTGCGTACTCTTCTTTCTTCCTTTAATTTTTTCCTTCTTTTTTTAAGGAGCTGCATTAGATGTTAGTTGCCATAGCACAGTTTTTGAAGCGTGTTAACTGAAATGCGAATACTCACATTGTATATGTGGATGTTTTGCCACTTTGATGTATGTAAACTTTTTAGTTTGTAACAGTTTGTGGCTATTTTTCTGGACGTCAAATTGCATACATGCATATATGACTTTTTTGAATCCACATCTAGGATGTTATTTTATTTCGAAAAGGACGGCAACTTTCTTTGTATGCTTTCTTAGCCCGTGTGCAAATTGTTAGGGTTTTGTTCAAGATCTTGTGCTTTTGCATGAGAAAGATGAACCTCGTTTTTCTTTGGACCATTTGGTTTACTGTGGAAACATTCCTTTTTGTTTTGGCGGCCATCAAAGGGGTTCGTTCTAGAGCGTTTCTCCTAGCAAATGTTTTCTTTCGCTGGAGCCTGGATCGAACGTTCGGGCGTTATCTCTCCCTAATCTTTATCTTTATCTTTACCTCTTCCGTAATAATAAAGCGCGGAGCGCTTCTGTCGTTCGTAGTTGGCGTTTTTGCAGAAAAGTCCTTCTGTTCTTTCGAAATCAACCCGCAGTCCTATAGTAAGTGGAAAAAACGTTTCACGTCGTGGGGCGGATCTCGGCGGGGAACGGCTGTAGAGGTTGCAGCTCTGGCCGAGCTCGGCCATGGGGAGGGCGGCGGCGCGCGGATCTCGACGGGGAATAGCTGCAGAGGTTGCAGCTCTGGCCGAGCTAGGCCATGGGGAGGGCGGCGGCTTGCGGATCTCGGCGGGCGACGGGCGACGCGACGGCTGGGCGCGGGGGCTTCGTCCCTCGGGCTTCGATCTGATTACAGACGAGGAGATCTTCGAGGACTACGAGGCGTCCGTGCCCTTCTACGGGTTGGCCGGCCTGGGCGTCGCCGTCCACTGCGCCGCGCAGTCCACAAAATATGAAGCGATCTAGGGTTTTGCCCCGTCCCCTCCGCCTCCGCCGACGCCGGCGATGCGGGGCCGCCGCGATGGACGCGCTGTCCCTCATCGACGTCTCCAGCGAGGAGGACGACTTCCTCCTGGACCTGGCCTCGCCGCCGCAGCACCCCGACCCGCCGCCGCCGCCCCGCCCCGCTCCAGGTGAGTCAACCGGCTCGCCGTCCCCCGTGACCGTTCCTTCCATTTCGGCGCGTGCGTGGCTCTCGTATCCGATCCGACACGCAGTGCTGCGTTCCCCCCCCCCCCCCCCCCCCCCCCCCCCTCTTGCAGCGGCTTCGGCGGTGGCCGCCGATTCGGAGCAGCCCGCCGCCGGATCTCCTCCTCCTCCTCCGGCGGGGCAGGCCATGGACCCCGCGGAGCAGGCCCCAGAGCGGGCGCAGTCCCCGAAGAAGGCCGAGCCCAAGGGCGGCGTCAACCTCCGCAAGAGCCTCGCCTGGGACAAGGCCTTCTTCACCAGCGAAGGCTGGTCTGAGCAGGCGTTCTGGATACCGAGGAATTGGGCATTGTGAACAGCACTTTCCGCAAGTCGCATGGTTCAAGGCTACTGCGAGGAATAGCAGAGGAACTGAGGAGGTCAACCGAGTCCACTACCTCAACGCTGGACAGCGAAAGCTTTGTGCTGGAAATCCTTAAGACAGAGCTGTTTGACAATGTCCGTGCTTCGATTCAGAGAACACTTGGAAAACCTGATAAAGCTCCAGGCGTGGCTTTTGCTAGCTCAAAGACCCCTAGGGCAACAGCAAAGGCACCTCCTGTCACAGGTAGCATGTTACAAACTCACAAGTTGATGCGAAATGCTAATTTCTTATGCTGTAACTTCAGGGAGCACCGTTTGCTCTATTTTTTAATTAATGTGATTGCCGTGTTGCTACTTTCCAGCGAGAAATGGGGTTGATCGGATACCTCCTGTTTCCTGCAGTACTTGTTAATGCTGCCTCAGATAAGGCCTCCTGCTTCAACAAGCAATGGGTCCGTTGCCTCAGATAAGGTCTCCTGCTTCAACAAGCAATGGGTCCGTTGGTGGTAGCAAGCAAAGGCCCCATGTCACCCTGAAAGAGCCTGCAGCTGGAAGAGTGGTATGTTACATGCTTGTAATTCCAGAATATCCATGAACTTTCTGTAGTTTAGCTGTCTACCCCTAACTAGAGGTTTAGGATTTGTGGGATGCTTGCTACATTCACGAGGATGCTATAATTGTAGTGAACCATTTCTTGCATTTACCGATAATTAGCTTACTTGTGAAACCTTATTGCGAAACTGCACAGAACTAATTAAAAAAGCTCCAGTTAGATAATTTTGTTATCTTTTAGGGGGAACAAAGCTGGCCACTTGCTTGTATAAGGGCAACGGAACGGCAGGTGGGAATTGACTGTTTAGTCGGTGCTACTGGCATTGCTTGGTGGAAGGGCATATGTAAAAAAATGTTTTCGCTTCTCCAACGTATGGCGGAGGGCATTTTGTAGATAAGATATACCAGTAGCAAGTAATTTGTGTTGTAGTCTTAACAAGGGTGACGTGGCATACGGTACGGGTGCCAACAGAAAGCGACCACATCCGCAACGCAAGACCGCAACCGAGTTGCTTTTGCTGGCTGCCCCAAGCTTGGTCTCGATTCTGGAAAATACTTACTACGTAGCCGACTGGTCGTGCCATAGAGACAAAGGCAGAGAAAGAGATGAGCGTCACCTTAGCCGCGTGAGCAAATCACACGGACGGAACCACAAAATCACGGCAGCTACCGACAGGCTTACGCCGCTGATCCGGACCGGAGGCAACCACAGCCTCACCTTGGGGCTGCCCAAACCCTGTGCACTCGATTTATAAGGTATGAACACGATACAAAATTAAAATGTAGTTTGGATTTGCCATATACCAAAATTACACAAAATCATGATTTAAAAACATAAATAAAATATACAAACAACATATCTCTCCTAATAATAAAGCGCGGAACGCTTATGTCGTCCGTCGTGGCAGTTTTGCAAAACTGTGATATTTTTGTCCCGTTGGAATATGAGAGCATCACTTTATTTTTTGTCAATCACAGAAAATGGATCACGACTTTTAATCAATCATTGTTGCTTGTAATATTAGTTGGAAACTAGATATATGGATTAGAGAAATCCAGGTTAAGCATTGATCTAGAGATTGGATGTCCGATCCACTAACTTAACTGTAAAACTGTGATATTTTTGTCCCGTTGCAACGCACGGGCACTTGTCCTAGTACTAATAAAACAAATAGTGCTTCTTCTGTACGTCATCCAAATTTCCCTTAAAGTTGACTAAAATTACCCACCAATGCCACCTATAAGTCATAAAAAAACGTTTCAAACAGGAAAATCTCCGGACTGGGCCGGCCTATGTAGGCACCTCCTATATTACGCTTAGGGCGTTGGAAAAAGATGCAGCACACCTGTTTGGGCCGGCCCATGCATGAGCTCCTGTTTTTTTAGTTTAGTTTTTTTATTTTTATTTTCAGTTTCATTTTTTTTTCTACTTTAAATAATTTAGAACTTCAAACAACTTTTCTCAAATTTAAGAAACTGAGCATTTCGAAATAAAATATTCAAAAAAACATATTTTTTGTGAGTTCAAAAACTACTCAGGAGTTTTGAAAAATGTTTGCATATAAAAAAATGTGTAAACTTTGAGAAAATGTCCATAAAATAAAAAAAGTCAACAATTTTAAACAAAAGTCCGTGTAAAAAATCTTAAAAACAGTTCGTGCCTCTGTTTTTAGTCACATTTTTTATTTTCATTTTTCTGTTCCATTTTTTAGTTTAGAACTTTGAAATTTTTTTGCAATTTATAAAACTGGGAATTTTGAAATAAAAGTTTGAAGAAAATATAAAATGTTTGTGAATTCAAAAAATGCTCATGATTTTTGTAAAAATATTCGCATATTCAGAGAAATGTTCATAATTTTGAGAACAATGTTGGTGAAAACAATAAAAATCCATGATTTTGAAAAAAAGTTTGTGTGTTATTTTTTGAGTGCAATTGAAAAAAATGTTTGCTAATTCAAAAAATGTTCATGCATTTCAAGAAATGTCCTAAAATTTTAAAGACAAAATATGATCAGCACCATTGGAAATTATAATTGTTTTTCTCCCGTTGCAACGCACGGGTCCTTTTGCTAGTAATAATAAAGCAAATTTGGTTTCTTGTCGTCCGTCCTGGTATTTTTACATAAACACCCTTATGTTCTATTGATTTTAACCCGCAGTCCTCCTATTACTCTCAAAAAACGCTTCGATGGAGAACGGCTGCAGAGGCTGAAACTTGTTGCGATGGAGAACAGCTGCGCCTGGAGCAGCACGGGTGGACGAGCTCCACCCCGCCCAAACCCGACGAGCTCCACCCCGCCCAAACATCTGAACAAGAGCCGCCGCGGGGACAGGTCGGGCGGAGCGGCGAGGGAGCTCCACCCGCCCAAACCCGACGAGCTCCACCCCGCCCAAACATCTGAAGAAGAGCCGCCGCGGGGACAAGTCGGGCGGAGCGACGGCGCGCGGAGGCGATGACCACACGTGCCCGCCGCCGCCGTCCTCCTCTCCCCGGTGCTCGTCCTCCCTCCACCATTGCCGAATCCGGACGAGATCAACAGGATCAGTTGTATCTCGCGCGACGCCTCGCCCTGTGATCCACCTGTCGCAGGCCTCCTTCCGATTCCCTTCGTCGCCCACGACGAGCACGCACCGATGAGATGTTCCCCAATCCAGTCGGCGAGTACTGGATCAAGGCTATGGGATCCAGCCGTAGAGTCCCCCGGCCACATCACTTTGTTGAACGTGTGGTGCGGGGAAGCAAGGACCAGCTGCTCATCGGCGTCCATCACGTGCACCTAGCCCCACCGACGACGGCCGCCGAAACCCCTCTACGGCGTGCGTCTCCTGCTCGTCGCCTGGTGTGTCCCCTCTACTTGCTGCCCCTGTATCACGCATTACCCCCTCCATGATATTATTATTTCGAGGGAGGCAAACTGTTTGATGAAATGTGACTACAGAATTTGTTTTCTGCGCTGCTACATGGTCAATTTAGAGAATGTAGAAGATGATATCCTCGGTGTATAGACATGCATGTGTGGTTTCCTGTGTGTGTGTGGACGCGCATATATGTTAATTCGTGGCTGGTGTGTATGCAGGATGCCAACAGGGACAATGAGTAGAAGGCAAGTGTATATGATGATCCATCGTCAGCTATACAAAGGTTCTGATTTTAAAATTTTGTAAAGTTCAATTTTGATATAATTTGATTCCACCTCTTTTTGCATGGACAATGTGTGTGGTGCTTAAACTACCACTATGTGAAATTCATAGGCATTGTGAGGACATGGAGAATGGATTCGATTTTGATTCTTTTTTTCAGGGTTCAGAGATGTTACTTGCTACACCCACACACTTGGTAAACTTACACTTGGCAGTCCAAAATTAAGCAGCAAACTTTATTGTTGGTCATCTAAAAATTCAATGACAACTACTAACACCCAAGCTTCATTTTTAGTAGAGATAGTAGATGAAGCAGATGACAGCTCTACCTCTCTGACTAAAACAAGAACTTTCTCACCAAGAAAAACACACACATAAATGGGGCATACCTGCAGGAGGTCCTAAGGCACGCATCACACATTCACAAGAGATATGGAGCTGACATACTGAACTACTTCTTGATTGGTCTTATGCCAGCAAAAAGGATATTGCAGTTGAGTCTGCCAGATACATATGTGGAGTATTCGCTTTGACAATATTTCAACGATTTTGATTTTAGGTGACATGTGTGGTGGCACAAGAAAATGGAAGTCCATCAGCTGAAAGATAGCAAAATATATTTATGAGTTGACAGAATACACCAATTGCTATGATACACTCTACTTTTCCTTTTGTGATTTGGTGTTCCATATTTTTGGAATCCAGTAATTCCGGTATATATAACAAGCGTAGTATTTTGTATCTGAGAAATATTTTGGATTCATTTATTTTTGTATGTTGCATTTTTGGTCAGCCCTTTTTCTATATCAATGACGCATTTGGTTAGCCTCCTCAGACCTCGGTCTGGTTTTGGAATACATAAGCTAGACTGTGGCCTACCTGCTTATCCAAAAAAATAGGGACACGGACACAGTGCACAGGTGCCAAGTTGTAGTTCAGGCTACACTGGTACTCCTAGGATTAGAGTCTTACACTGATAGATTGTTGATGAACACTTGGAACCTGAGCAAAATTAGAATATATTACACAATAAGCTTACAGTTGCATTGCTGCTGCACTGGCATGCAGTTAGAAGGCATGATCGTCAGCATTCATACATACTACACAAGCAAATACACACATGAGAACAAAAGATGACCAGGTGTACTCTGGAGACTGAGAACCTGAATAAGGGTGACTTAACATGATGCTACAAACCATTGCCTGGTGTTCCATGAGGTGTAAAATCTGGAGTTGATTGGACTTCTGAACACGGGCTTGTGAGTTCTCTAGATATCTCTATCTCTTGCTGGCAGGCGTAGCTATCTGAAACATCTGGTACAGTTAACTGAATATCATGCGACGGGTTAGAATCTGCAGTCGTTTCAATCTGACCTGTGTTGTTCTTTTTCTTGTACCTCTTGTAGAGAAACATCACGAGGGCTATCAAAAGGGCAGATGTTGAAGCAACTCCAGTGAGCAGAAAGAGCCCTGAAAAGTTTTGAACTTTAGACTGCTTGAGCCGATGGTGGGGCCGTCATTCTGACAGGTATTCTGATCTCCTATCCATTTCCTTTCTATCTGAATGATAGTATCTCCCTCTGTTATGCTGAGGATTGCCCTTGAGAAGTCGTCAACCAGAGGGGATCGTTTGGGGAATGCCTACACAAGTAAACATATTCAATATTATAGAAACTACTCAAGTATAATAAGGATTAAAAATATATTTCTACACGGAAGTGGATACAAATAGCATGGTACATATTTACACTTTCTGCAAACAAGTGCCTCTGGATTGAAGTGTTTTCTTTTTCTTTTTAAGTGATGTACTTTCAAGTTTTGGTTGTTAGACGCTGTCAACCTGATACTAGCTATGATATATGCCACTCTGCTGCCTACTCCCTCCGTTCTTAAATAATAGTCTTTTTAGAGGTTCCACTAGAGGACTACATCCTTCTCGTTGTTTAACTTTTTGCTCTTTCAAGTTTTCTATTGAAGCTGCTAATCTCTGGATAATGAAGCTATATTTTTTCATAGAAATAACCATGTGTTTTCCTCATTTGTTACATGGTTCGCTGTATATTTAACATCTCAATTCAGTAGTGCTAAAATGCTCATAATTCTACATAATTTTTGGATGCTAAAGTTGTTTTCATTTCCAGGTTGTTGATGCTAAAGTAATTCAACTGGATTTCAACAATAGCCGCATCTTTTTGTCACTTAAAGATGTAAAGGTACTGGGATGTTCGGCGGTTCACCCCTTGTCCTCATGTTATCTGTCTTAAGTCACTAGTTTCAGATAGTTTTTTTTTCTTCTCACTTGTTGTTCTTGTATTTCTCCCTGCTATGCAGCCAAGTCCGCCAGTTGGAGCATTGGAAGCAGTCATTGGCGATGAAGCGTCACTTGATGGATCTCTGGAACCTTATTTACATCATTGGAAGCAGCCAAAAACGCTCCAGAATGAATCATTGATGATTCGTTCTGGAGCGTTTTTCCTAGCAAATGTTTTCGTTCGCTGGTAATTATCGTGTGTGTCTTCCTATTTTACCCTTGAACCAAAATATACTACTACTCCTTACACTATACTAGTAGAGTGCCCGTGCGTTGCCACGGGCTCTTATAATATTTTATGAGTAATGCATCTTACTTTTGCATGTAGAGACTATGAGCTCGACTACAAATTGACGACATGTAAATTCATTACAATAATAATAAAAGTCCACTTCACTTGCCATGTAAATTCATAATAAAAAAACAAATTGACGACATGTCCATGTAACTAATTGAGAGATGGTCAAACTAAATCCATTACAAATTATTAAGATCTACTTGATGCACTTAATAAATTCTCGCACAATATGAGGAAGGTTGTCTCTAGCTTCATTTCCACGATGTTTAAGAAAGTATAATAAAAAATGTTTCCTCAACTCATACCCATCCTGCACAATAAATATATGTAGTTAGCACAAATATTTAATGTTGGATATCTTAAAAACATGTAATGGACAATACCCACCGTGCAAATTGGCTTGATCAGTTCTTTACCGTTCCACGAAAGCATAAAATGAAAAACAAGATAGCTAGACACATCCCTGCAATTTCCTAAATTAATACTATATAAGATAAAGTGATAACAGAAATAAATGTTTATGCTATGAATTCATTACCTGTCTGTGATCGTTGGAATACCAGACGGAAATAAACGTTGCCATTTAGATATATCTGAATTCCATCCGGGTTGCTTTATTTCGAGTGCATCTTTGAATTCCCTCGCAAAACTTTTTAACTTCAATACATGCCTCAAGATTTTATTCTCCGACGATTGTGATGTGTGAATAGGGTCCATAATGCATACACGGCGTGCCTCTATGTCGATGACATACAAGATGTATAGGCCGATGTATGCATACGAAAGATAAATCTACATGTGGTAGCAATTAGGAGCAACAAATAAGCCATGACAATAATAGACAAAATACAATACTTACCATGTTGCACGATGAGATGTTGATGTCCATCCCAGGCCAATATTCCGTAGCTTGTATGGGTTGATTTTCGACAAAGTAAACCTTGTATCATATACCCGTGTGTGTATGGATGGAGTTATACGATCCGAATCAGTATAGGATGCGAGCCACGATACCAGTGCGTGTACACCGACAACTGGTTGCTCTTGTAAAATCATGTGAACCTGGCATGGTCCAATACAAAATGAATACGGTTTATGAGTACTACCAAACCGGTTTGGTATAACACCAACCCAATAAAAATTTATAGGTAATACAAAGCTAGTGGATGCCAATACCAATAGCTTCTAAAACATCATACATAGACCAAGACTTGATATTTAGAGTTTTAAATATATCAGTAAAACAAAATGAATAGATAACCAAATATATCAACTAATTATTCGTATTGCCAAATAGATAATTGTGAAGCATACACCTAAAAAAGATGTATTACAGATTTATTTGCGGTAATTTTTAGACCCATCAGTCCATAGTCAGTCCGTTATGACCCTCAAGGCTTCTCTAATTTCAACCGGGATGTTTCCAGCTGCTTCATTATGTTTGATCGTCAGCATCTGGATCATGAGTTGCTTCCTGTGTTGTATTGAATCCTACAAAAGATGCAAAAAAACATAATGGAATAAATGTCTAGAAAATAAATTGCACACTAAACCTATTTATTATGTACTTACGTTTGTTTTACACCTCATCAACGCCGTTGTACCAGTGTGGTGGGCCATCTCTTGTAGCACTTGAAAAGCGGAGTCTTTGCTGTTAAAAACTGTATATATTAAAAAGTATATAAATGTGCTCATACTGTAAGTGATCTGCTTTAGTATATTACCGTCTGGGAGTACAAGATATGCCATCAGCAGGCCATTCCATGAGTTGGGTATTCCAATCAGGAATCCTCATATGGAACACATTGTTGAATTCTTCCTTCAACATTGTGATTTCCTTCATCAACTCACTGTTATGAAAACTAATTCCACGACTATAGATGTCGATGGCTGGATCAAAATGGACAAACCTCCCACGCTCCATATTGACTACAAGTAGCGCGTAGTTTGAATCCACACAAGTAAATGGTAGTAGATACTGTGGAAGATGCAGTAGATAGACACATGTTAACTGCTAATATAATAATAAAATTAAATTTTAAGATATGAATTACTAACAGTCTCTTACAATTGTAGAGTTGAACACATCATATTTAGGAAACGGCTCGACAATAGCATTGTCAATCAGAGCCGTGGTGCGGGGACCTTGCTCCGTCCAAGAGTGTCTCAGAGCCCGTGCCTGAGAATGGAAGCGCAGGTCAAAAAAATGTTTCTTTCCAAACATCCTTGTGCCTGCAGTGGTGTCCACTTCAGCGCTGGCGAGTTTACGAACTGCGATATTGAAGCAATCAGGATGAACTTGTCCATGAAGACAAATTGTTTCCCGGATGACCCGTAGGCTGATCTCGATATGGTATGGTCGTGCGCTTCTTATCCATATTGTGCTACCAAAAATAAGCAGAACAACTTTTAATAAAAAAACATCCACATATCTCTGCATCACCATTAGGATATTGTAACGAACTTATTTTGAAAATATAACTTTATCCAAAAATATGATAATCGTGAATAAATAAAGACGATTGATTGAAAGCAAAGATAAGTGAAATAGTTGCTTCCATTGAAAATCTGCTAAATAATGTGTGATAATCTGGTAGCTCTTTTTTTAATGTAACAATCTATTAGTTGTCTAAAAAAACATGGCCACATGTATCACAGATAAAAAAATGTACTGTTCTACATTAGGGTACCACAAATAAATCCAAACAATGTTAGCCAATAGGAGAAAATAAACATTCATTAAAAATTTGGTGGATGAACAAACATTACACTGTTTTATACCAAAGTTAGCTTAATGATAATAACATGAAAATAACAGAATTATATAAGTTTTGCTTTTTGAATTCCCCATACCTACAATATAGATATACTTTGTTATTTACAAAAGAAGTATATTTGGTATGAAACATTTTCTTCATCAATATTTGTTTGGCGATAGGGGTGTGTCCAGCTTGGCTTATTTTGCTTATTGCTTTGATCAGGTTGTTACAAAGCGCGCTTACAAAAGTAATATAGCACACAACTAAGCACATACTTACGGGTAACGGCTGTGAGCTGGACACATCTAAAATATCGTGGTTAATTCAAACTATCGAATGATTCAACTCACAAAAACAGAACATATATTTAGCATGTTGTGTAGGAGAGTAATACAGCATGGTCTACAACAAAACATGGAGAAAAGATAACTTACTTTAATGCCTCATCTTCTTGTGCGTCTATGATCCATTGAAATATGTAGTCAACAACATCTTCTACGGCATGCACGTTGTATGCATCCGCTAGTGGGGCAGGCAATGCCTCGTGCATTTGGAGCTGAACATCCACTGGTGCGTGGACAGCCTCCTGGGGTTCCGGCACACCATCCATTGGTGAAAATATAGTGTTGTGTGCTCAGAAATTTGTGAGGACAAAGCTGGGCGTTGAAATAGGACCGAACGGATATTATATGAAGGGTTGTGATCCCGATTGACACATAACTTGGAATAGAAATTTATTTGCCTTCCAAATAATAAACAAACTATTGATTGACCTTACCTTAAAATCTAGAGGCATTAAGTCTGTCTACGGTAATTGATATCCTTCCTGACATAGATGTTGGTTCCGAAATATTGCATGCCCAAAACACCTACTACACACAGATTTGTTTTATTGAATATCGTACATTTATTACACCTGTTTAGGATGTCTATTATCGTTAACTTATCGGTCGACACATGATTAAGAGATAAATCGGCTTATCGTCCGATTTATCGATTTTATCGGTCGATCATTTATAGGCAAGTTTTTTTATCTCAGGTTTTCCCAACCAAAATATTGAATGCACAAAACACATACCACACAAAGATTTTTTTATTGAATATCATACATTTTTATTACATAAGATTATATTACATAAGATAAGACATGAAGACACTTGGCAACGAGATGCCTAACTCACAATTTCGATTGACTTTTTTACATCAATGACGAAATGTGATAATGAGTACATGAAGATAATTCTAGAGTCCATTGTTCCTAGCCATGAAAATATTGTTGACGTAGGCACGTGTTTCGTCAAGTGTCATGAGACTGGCTTCATGGATATCTACAAATAGAAATAAGTGTCAGTGATATTAATGACATAGTATTGTACAAGAAAATAAAAAGACAAAAATTTGAAATAGTACGCAACACCTGCCTTGTAGATGATGACCCTCATGATCAATATTAGGAGAATAGGTGAACGTGCTCTCCTGCATAGTTTGCAAGCATTGACGCCTCCGATTAAACTGTATGTAAGTAATTGATATTTTTTCAAACTGATTTACGGTGCGTCGCAAATGGTAAAATTGACGGCCAACGTGCTCGTCATATATGCGTAGGAAAATTATCTGACGTCTACAGACAAAAAAAAATTAGTTTATGTTTGCAACAATTAACTCAAAAAAGCATATGTAAATCTCATATTATAAACGACTCTCACCGAAAGTTCATGAGGCCAATTTCGAGCAAAGGGACATGTCTATCATATATTGGATCCCATAGAGTTTGTATCTTACTAACATAGGCAACAATAGCAATAACATCTGCGAAGATTTAATCAGAATGAGACCCTGAGTTCTATAACAAAATATGCAAGAACAAAGATAAAAAATGCACCAGTTATGCGTTTGTCTTGTAGTGAGTAGATGGCCCCAAATTGTGGGAAACACAATGGACAAATTGTCGTTGATATCCTGTGCGCCGAAATCATAACCACAGTCCTACTATCTAGTGTGATGATAAACTCCATGTCTAGATACAAGAAATGTACAACTGCCATTTCAGTGGGGTTAAATCCTATACGAGTGAATTCATAGGACATGCCGGTTTGAAGAATGGTGTTGAAACGAACAGCTTGATTGTTGAACGCAATGGCTTCCATTTTTGTCCCCTAAAGCAATATACGAATCATCAACATAATCAGCAAATAAAATCGTTTATCAAATGTGTACAGCAAAATATATGCTATGAAATAGTGATGAGCAATGCCTTACTTCCTGATCCAGTAGTATGCATTGAAGGTATATGTTTTCCATGGAATTCTCTTTGATTTGTGCCTTCCATTGGACCATTGCATGAATGGTCCAACAATTATGGTATATATGCTCCATCTGGACGCGACGAAATGTCAAGTTCCTGTGTATAGAATAAACCTCATGAACGACAAACAAAATTCAGCGGTGTTGGCAAACTGACGTACAAGCAGCTCAATTTTTTCATGCCTGTTAATTGGGGGGGGGGGTGATGGGACGAGGGATGACAGGAAATGGTGGCGACGCCATCACTCTCCTTGAGGTCGTCAACCTGTATGAGATTACCATAATCGTGGAGGAGAGGGTGTCAAAGAGGAGATGATCCTATGTACAATGATGGAGACTTATATATATAGTGGTGATGGGCATTTTTGGAAGCCCAAAGGACTGCGGGAAAATTCTGTATATATGGAAGTTGCAGATTGTATCAAAATATTGATGCATCCCATGTTTTCTATATATGATTATGCACCAAAATTGCTATAAGACTTTCTAGTTGTACATCAATGAATGATTTGTATAGATGGAAGCACCAGATTGTATCATCAATTGCATGTTTTAATTAATATCCTTTCTAGATATCATGATAAAATATATCTGGGACATCCACAATACCATGTGATAAGTAGTCAACGTAGTCTATCATTAATTGTGTGTTTTATAATGAATGCGATATCTCTTTCCAAGTGTAGAAGATTTAATTTTTATGGTACCAGATTCAAACATTTAAAGATTTATTATCCACCTTTAAAAAATAGTTATAGCAGACACTTGAAAATTTATTCAAGCTCCATGAATAAATCGTGATTGTTTTGTCGGCGGTGCACACATTGATATATGGTAATGAAGTCGCTCTGTTGCTTCATGTATCCTCTTTGAATTCAATATTTGGTTCAGCAGTGCACACATTTGTGTCCTTCTATCTGGATGAGACTAACCATTAATTGATCAGTATTTTCTGTTGCTTTGCAAGGAATTTATGTAGATTGACGTTTTCTTGGCATCTGTCTATGCTTTTTGGCTGGTCTTATCAGAAGGAGTTAATGATTTTGCCATGTGGGAGATCATGCTTACGGTAAGTTGGCTGGCTACAATTTCTCTATTCATACTTCGTTAGAAAATTAAAATAGTTTGTTCTTGATAGTGTATCTCATCGGTCTCGTCCATCTGTCAGACTGTTGCACTCATTAGTGTATTATGCATAGTTGATATATAGCAAAAAAAATTGTCCAACATTTTGGGAATGGAATTCTTGCATTGTATTCCACTGATGAAAACATTTGGAATTAACCTATGTTCATGTAACTAAAATACGGTAACCGATGAACACAAAGCTGCAAGCGATGTTTGCCAATATTGTGGTGGAAATCTGAAATGAGTGGTGTACTGTATTTTAGTTAGGAAGGTTAATTTGCTGAAGTAACATATCTGACCCATCTTCACGAAGCCGCCGAAAATAAAATTGATAACCTATCAGGCAATGAAGACTGCATGGCCAATCTCTGTATTCTCGACGTACGATCGGCATCATAAATTGTTATTCTTGCCTTAAAAGTATTATTCATTTAATAAGATGCTCACATATATTTCTATGAATAATTAAATATCACAGTTTATTCATGTTATTAAGGGACAAAGTATTTTAACCATATACAAAATGCTAGCCTACTTTCACAAAACTTTGTCCGCTGCAGATGATTGGACTGGCAACCACAATCCTCTTTTATATTGCTTGTACGGAAGATTCAAGGCATAAGAGGTTCGCACATTCAAAAGTTATACATCATTGAAGTTACCTGAGGTAAGGTTGGTCACTCCCAGTCAGTTTCCTTCACATAACGTGACTACTGTTATATCTTATATGCCTTTGACTTCTTAGTTTACATCCTTCAATGAATTGCTGAGAACGCTGATCGTAACATATTATACATAACATAAGAAATGCATAAAAACATTACTCTGAACACCATGGTATAATAGGAAGTACAATTTGCACATGCTACAATAGACTCTTCCTATGAACATTCTCCTTCAAAAGTTTTTTTTCTCATGCTTTTGTACTATGAGGTTTTTTATGGTAAAAACTGTAGGTGTTGAGGTACTGAAATAATACTTCGCTATGAGATGCCTGAACACGGTGCAAAGTCAGTTTGATGTGCATGCTTGGGTTAAACACATGCGCAGCCTAAGTTTTTAGTTTCTTGTGATAAATTATCTATAAGCAAATAACAATTACCGTTGGCTCTATCAGGTTACTCCTCCATTGGGTTCATTACAAAAAAGTCATTTTCGGGAGAAGATATATGCATAGATTCTATAACGATGTAAATTTTCTACACACGTCACACCTTCTCCCTATCCCTAGTGCATTGGCACTCTTCCGCTTTGACTCGACCATTTTTTGAATTATATGCTCAACCAGAACTATTTAATCACAATTGATAACTTTTTAATCATGAAAGTTAGTGCAACAGCATACACATTAGATAATTATTGACTAATTTTTTCATGAAATCTAAATGCACTAACAATATATGAAAATAAAACGGAAAGGAGAAATAAGAGAAAAGCACAGAAACATTAAACTTCAGCTTGTAAGGACTTCCTTGTAGACGATATTCTTCATCGTCCTTTGTAAGCATAGCGTGGGTCTTTTTCGCTTATTTGATTTATTGGTCTGTTTCTTTCCCTTGTCCTTCTCCTTCTCAATGAGGATCTTTATGTTTCTCTTCGCGGTGGCTCGAGACAGCGCGACATAAAGTTGACCATGAGAGAACACCGGGTTAGGTAGGTACACACCGACAATCGGGATGGTCTGTCCTTGCGCCTTGTTAATTGTCATAGCAAAGCTAAGCCTTAAAGGAAATTGCTTCCTCTTGAACTTGAATGGAAACATGTCGTTGTCAGATGGGCATAGGGGTATCCGAGGAAGGAATACCCTCCTATCAGCATGTTGTCCAATCATGATTTCTGCATCAATGGCGTTCCTCTCGAAACCTCGAACAACAAGCCTCGTGCCATTACATAGTCCATTAGCCGGATCAATGTTCCTCAAAAGTATGAAAGGGCAGTTCAGCTTCAATTTGAGTGCATGTGGAGGAAGCCCGTTGGGGGTCAATCCGTTCAGGAACTCAGGAGCGTAGTAGCCATACGGGTCGTCCTCTGCACTATCAAAGCTATGGTATATTACTTCTTCACCCTTAAAACGATCTATCATGCGTAAGTTTATCTTGTCAACGTTGTCGTTTGTGGTGGAGAGGATTGCACGACAAGTCATGTAATTGGGATCAGACATGTTTTCATCTAGACCAGGAAACACATGGTCAATCAACGTCTCTATGTCGTTCATCTCGCCTGTAGATGGCACACAAATATCTTCAGGGAGCTTTATGTTGCCATGCTCGTCAGCTTCCTCGGTGACATTGCCTACCCTAAGCAAGTAATCTGCAAACCATGTGTCATTATGAGCCCTCATGTTGGTGACGAGCCTTAGCTGTCGCATACCCTTCCAGAGGTGAGAACTTCGAAGGGTTGCATCGATTATCTGACCGCGGGACCCCCTCCTGACGACCGGCAGCACCTGCCTGAAGTCGCCGCCGAAAACAACTGTCTTTCCTCCGAAGGATCGGTCCCGTCTTCCCATGATGTTGCGCATGCTATTGTCAAGTGCCTCGACCGCCTGTCGCTTAGTCATGGTGGCCTCATCCCATAGTATCAACGAAGCCATCCTTAGTAGCTTTGCGGTCCCACTCTGTTTGGCGAAGCTGCATGAGGCACCATCATCGCAACTCAATGGGATCTTGAACCTCGAGTGGGCAGTCCTTCCTCCAGGCATGATAGAAGCGGCGACGCCAGAAGTCGCGGTAGCGATAGCGATGTTGCCCTTGCTCCGAACCTTGGCGAGTAGCGCCCTGTGCAAAAAGGTCTTCCCTGTACCTCTTGGGCCATCAACAAAGAATACACCTCCATCACTGCGGTCAACTGCTGCTAGTATCTCGTCGTATGCAACCCTCTGCTCCAAGTTTAGTGAAGAAGCCAATTTTGTGTCGTTCACGTCAAACTCGACGGTGGACTCCTCAATCACCTTTCTTGCCTCGCCACCGGTCGGGTCGAACTCATCGTCGATGCATGGAAGAGCGAAATCTACAATGTCTTTCCCCATGGACTGCAATATACCTCTAATATCCAACAACACCATCTGCTCCACATCATTTGTACACTTGTGTGCTCGACGATAGTCATCACACATAGGCTCAAAGTGCCTATCCCATAAACCGCGCACATCGCCTGGCTCGCAATGCACCAAGATTGTTGCGAAAAGCCTCCTGAGCGAATAAGGCATCGCCCACTGCTCCGCCTCAGTAAGACAATCGTCAAGCGTGTTGTCTGCCTTAATGAGTCCCAACCTCTCTGCGGCCTCACGAAAGCTACCACATAGGATGCCATCCACGGTGAGCATGTCTTTTAAGGATGTCTTGCCCGCGACATGGTTTAGTATTACACGCAGATGGTATCGCTCCCCCTCGGCTGGATTGGCAGACACGATCCGCCCTATTTCATAACGTTCCACCCGTGGCTTCCAATACTTTGTTCTCTGCCATGTGAAGCTCCCAGGAAAATCCTTGTATAATATATGCCTAGCCCACGGGTGGTCTTGGTTAGCCTTGAAATACTCCGTCAACATGGATTTTGAAGCACTCTCAGAGGCGAGGACATTGGTCAAGTCAGCTTGCTCATTGAATGCCACCCTGTGCATATTCGAAAGATGAAGAGGCAACTGTAGGACAGACGGGGAGTTCCCCCATAAGGAGAAGTCAAATATTCTCCACATGGCCTCCGGAGGAGTAACCCACCTTGCGTCGACATATCTTTTGATCTCATCAATGATTCCATCGGCGTCCGGCTGGTCGATGCTGAAAGAAGCCCTATCGTGGCCCTTGTATATGGACTTGTAGAGGTATTTGACGGCCTTTATGCTCGAGCAGACCTCGACGTTGATGTGGCAATTGAACATCCGCAAAAGGTAAGGGTTATAAGGCACTACCCACCTATTGTCCAACACTTTACCCCGGACCTTAGCCCTATGCCCGTCGTCTCTACGTCGATAAACTGGGTATGAGTCCTTGCCCTGTGCCATGTCTTCATTGAATGCCCGAGGGTATCTGCACTTGCACTTGTTTTGTTGCATGCACACATTATTGGGGCTGAGAGCACCGCATGGACCATGCATCATATGTTTGACCACCAAGGCATAGAGTTCTGGATACTTATGCTTGTCCGGGAGCTCAGCGGAAATGACTCGGTCATATTGCTCCGGGACGACGAGCTTATATGATGCATCCATGATCAACAGAAAGTGTGCGTGGGGGAGGCCTCTTTTTTGGAACTCGACTACGTATACATACGCAACAACAACACCCAGGATATGCTTTTTGAACAACAACTCTTTCATAGCCTCTAGCTTGCCATAAAACACGCGGGCCACAAGGTCAGGTCGGTCCTGAGCTGTCTGACCAGGAAGCAGCTCGTTCGATATCTCTTCCCATTTAGGGTTGCAGGTCATGGTCAAGAAGATGTCAGGCTTCCCATATGTATGGACAATTGACATGGCATCCATATGCCTCCGTTTCATGTCACGGTCGCCACCAGGGTACGTTCCAGGGAGCACTATCCTTACTCCGACAGCTCTCGCTCGTGTCTCCCCAGAAGTGATAATATCAACAACTCCTTTATAAAGGTTGGCACGGATCTTTGTTTGGTTCTTTCTGTACCATCTCAACCTACAACTCTCTATCTTGATGTACATGTCGACCACCCATTGCTGGAGCAATCGTGCTCCACAAAGTATGGGATTCAATATAGCAGTTCGTGTTTGCAGTCTGTAACAGTAGTAGTCTCTCACGGACACGCATAACCTGCTATTACCCTCTGCAACAGGTAATGTAGCACCTTCAGTTAGTATACATATGAGCCTTATATTATTTTCATAATAACATAATAAAGAAAAAGGCTACCTGCATCCTCCTCATTATCATGCCACCTTCTTGGTTGATGTACAACCTCCCAAGGGACATTACGTTTAGGCAGTTTTGGATGCCAACCGAGCTCCCCACAAGGATAGAATAGGGGATAGGACAATGGGTCGTAAGAGCCATCAGTGACACCTATACTGTGCCTGTGATTATCATTACCGAAAAGTGTAATGCTACGATCAAACCTTTTCGCTACGTCGGCGCCCTCGACCCAGATTGCAGCTACCTCTGATGACACTGGCCTATTATATCTCCGTTGGTCAAGCCTCTGGTCGGTGTTGAGGTCTATCCTGTAATCATCGAGGTGATCCTTGTGTGCACCCAAACTCCTAAATTGTTGTGAGTACGGGTTTGCACGTAGTATGTCCACTAACACCTTGACGACATTCTGGTCCAATTGTTTGGTGGCAGCCTTGCGATGGGTCAGGTTTGGGTCGTCATCATAGAAGTACAGCTGGAGATGTTCTGGACGTGAGCTTGGCCCGAAGGAATGCATGTTGTGGTAGATGGTGTCGTGCGCCCTGAAAGTGTACACACCAGACTTCATGTTTGTGTAGTTTTCATCGAGGTTGACGCCAAGGGTTGTGAATGCGAAGTGTCCATTAAAGAATCGTATGTTTTCCCGAAAGTGTCTAGAGTCTGCATCCATGCTGGACCAAAGCCTCATTAGCTCGGGGATGGGATCTGGTTCCTTGAGCTCAATCTGCCCATTGCGACAACAGAAACCGTCGGTCTCAGACTCAAACTTCTTGGCCTTGCAGTGGTCGCAGTTCTTGGCATGCTTTAGGATGTGTGTTCTATCTGGGAGGTTTGAGTAGACAAAGTCGAACGGATCAATGTCAACAGACTCAGCGCTAGACATGTTCGTGACTTCATCTCCATCATGGCTATCATCATCGAATCCTATTTGCATTTGTTCAAACACCGCACTCAGAGCAGCATAAACAGATATTTCAAAAAAGTCAAACTATCTCCTAATTCACCATAAACGATACCTTGCGAGCGAAACAGATAATACTCATCATCAATGAAGGAGGATGATATCGTATCATCGTCCACGATGGTGCTTATGAATGCCCCCATATCTTCTGCAACATCGTAGAGATAGTAAGCAAAAGAGGGTAAAGCGAAATTTTGTTCTAAAGATTGTGACAACAACAAATTTTTACCATCGGTTTCGACGGTGTAAGACGGGATGGTAATTGATGGGGCGGAATCAGATAGAGCCAGAACATCTGGCCGTGGCATTGCGATAGATTCTATGGATGGGGTGTTTTTCATTCTATGGTAATTTCCCTTTCTCTTTGCACTTGACCGCACCTTCTCATCGGAAGTCATAATTTTTCGGCGCTCCATGCGTGTCTCTCGTTGCCTTTGATTTTGCTCTTGAACATTGATTGTGCCCTCTTCCCGTTTCTTCTGTTTACCAGCTCGTCTCCTTGCGTTATCATGATCCTTCTGCTCAATTGTTAATTTAGAATTGCGCTCTTTATCGTAAGTCCTCTTGGCTAGGGTTTTATGACGAACACTATCATATTGTGAACTTGATGGAGGCAAATTTTCATCATCAGTCAATAATGATGCAATGTTGTAGTTAGTAGGGTTTGCTGATTCAAAATCACTGGTGCTATTGAACACAACTTCAGGTGTAATGGAAGAATGTAGTATATGGCGAGCTAGATATTCCTCATGAATGTCATCACATGCGAGTGTGTTTGAAGCACGAAACATTGCATCATCAATTGAGAAGGATGTATAGCTGGAGCTAATTGGGTTGTCTGGTTCAACAAATAATATGTCATCATTCATCTCGAATTATTTTCAAATATAATGAAGAAACTTCAATATAGTCAAAGTACGGTAAATCATTGTCAGGAAACATATAGCATGGTATAAAATTACCTGATACCGTAAGGGGTGTCAGTTTTTCATTAGTCTTTAGTGTAGCTGAAGAACGCGATGTTGCATCATCAAGTGAGATGACATGTTCATCAATTCATTATTTACAAGATATAGAGCGGGAGTTGTTAAACATTTGGGACTTCGGAAGTAAAAAGATGTTAGTACAATCTTACTTGATATCGTATGGAGAGTAAGTTTTTCATCTTCGATAAGCATCTCTCTTTTCTTCTGATAAGAAGCCCATCTTTTTGCATTTATCTGCTCCCTTTTTTCGACAGTCAAGTTTTTATTGCATCCACCTGGACGTATTAGCCTAATTTCTTTGGTGTTATCCAAGACAACCCCTGTTGTCATGTTTCAACAAGAATATGTCATCATACTTGGAAAATACATTATTCAAGTGCAATGCTACATCATTAGGATGAAACATAAAATAGTTAACAACGCTACCTGATATAGTAAGGGGAGACACATTTTCATAATGATTGAGTGTAGTTGATAATGACAACGCTGCATCGTCATGTGAGGATGATGTAACACCGCAACTAGCTGGCTTGGATGGTTATACAATACAATGAAAACATATGCCAAAAATAATGACATTTCATAAATCATTACGATATTCACAAACATATCACAAGCTTACTTGTCATTGTATGTGGAGCAAGATTTTCATCTCCTATAAGCATATCTCTTTTCTTTCGATAAGAAGCCCGCCTCTTTGCGTTTATCTGCTCTCTTTGTTCATCCGTCAATTTTTTTTTAGCCCAACTGGAGATATCTGCCTTGTTTCCTTGGTGTTATTCAAGACAGCTTCTTGTGTCATATTAGTTGGGTTAGCTATTTTAACAAAGGAAACAATCAATCTTACTAAAAAGACAGTACCCATGTACAATGCTAACTCATTATGTTGAAACTTAAAATAGATAAGAAGGCTACCTGATATCGTAAGGGGATCCACATTTTCATCTTGATTAAGGGTACATGATAATGACAACGATGCATCATAACAAGCTTGCATGTTTGAGGTTACAAGCTTATTTTTTCTGTCACTCAACATTTCATTGCGTCCAATTGGCGGTGTCTGCCTTGGTTGTTTAATATTTCCCATGTCACCTCCTGATGTAATACGAAAATTAACGCATGTGGTACTATCATAATGATGAAACATAAATTTTTATCGTCCATCAACAACCTACATAAGAGAACCCATAGACTGTTTTCGAAAAGTGTACCTCCTATCACATGGCAAGGTTGATGAACATTCGTGATATCATTAAAGAGCCCTGTAACATGAGATTCAGCATTGCAGAATAAGGCAACACATTTTCATACTAAAAAGAATGACCAAAACATATCACAATCTTACTTGTCGTCGTTTGGTGAGTTGTCTTCTCGTCTGGGTTAAGCATATCTTTTTTCTTCCGATAAGAAGCCCACCTCTTTGCGTTTATATGTTCCCTTTGGTCTTCAGTCAAGGTGTTTTTGCGGACAATTGGAGGTATTTGTCTTGTTTCTTTGCTATTGTTCAAGACAGCTCCTCCTGTGATGTTAGTTGGTGTGTCATATTAGTTGGGTTAGCTATTTGAACAAAGGAAACAATCCATTTTACTAAAAAGACAGTACCTATGTACAATGCTTTATCATTAGGGTGAAACTTAAAATAGATGAGAAGGCTACCTGATATCGTAAGGGGATCCACATTTTCATCTTGATTAAGGGTACATGATAATGACAACGATGCATCATAACAAGCTTGCATGTTTGAGGTTACAAGCTTATTTTTTCTATCACTCAACATTTCATTGCGTCCAATTGGCGGTGTCTGCCTTGGTTGTTTAATATTTTCCATGTCACCTCCTGGTGTCATACGAAAATTAACGCATGTGGTACTATCATAAAGATGAAACATAAATTTTTATCGTCCATCAACAACCTACATAAGAGAACCCATAGCCTGTTTTCAAAAAGTGTACCTCCTATCACATGGCAAGGTTGATGAACAGTCGCGATATCACTAAAGAGCCCTGTGACATGAGAGTCAGCATTCCCAGATGAGACCACAATTTTCATACTAAAAAGAATGACCAAAACATATCACAATCTAACTTGTCGTCGTTTGGTGAGTTGTCTTCTCGTCTGGGTTAAGCATATCTTTTTTCTTCCGATAAGAAGCCCGCCTCTTTGCGTTTATATGTTCCCTTTGTTCTTCAGTCAAGGTGTTTTTGCGGACAGTTGGAGGTATTTGTCTTGTTTCTTTGCTATTGTTCAAGACAGCTCCTCCTGTGATGTTAGTTGGTGTGTCATATTAGTTGGGTTAGCTATTTGAACAAAGGAAACAATCCATTTTACTAAAAAGACAGTACCCATGTATAATGCTTTATCATTAGGTTGAAACTTAAAATAGATGAGAAGGCTACCTGATATAGTAAGGGGATCCACATTTTCATCTTGATTAAGGGTACATGATAACGACAACGATGCATCATAACAAGCTTGCATGTTTGAGGTTATAAGCTTATTTTTCTCGTCACTCAACATTTCATTGCGTCCAATTGCCGGTGTCTGCCTTTTTTGTTTAATACTTTCCATGTCAGCTCCTGGTGTCATACGAAAAATAACGCATGTAGTGCTATCATAAAGATGTAACATAAATTTTCATATGAAAAGTGTACCTCCTATCACATGGTAAGGTTGATGAACATTCGTGATATCATTAAAGAGGCCTGCGACATGAGAGTTAGCATTCCAGAATAAGGCAGCACGTTTTCATACTAAAAAGAATGACGAAACATATCACAATCTTACCTGTCGTCGATTGGTGAGTTGTCTTCTCGTCTGGGTTAAGCATATCTTTTTTCTTCCGATAAGAAGCCCGCCTCTTTGCGTTTATATGTTCCCTTTGTTCTTCAGTCAAGGTGTTTTTGCGGACAATTGGAGGTATTTGTCTTGTTTCTTTGTTATTGTTCAAGACAGCTCCTCCTGTGATGTTAGTTGGTGTGTCATATTAGTTGGGTTAGCTATTTGAACAAAGGAAACAATCCATTTTACTAAAAAGACAGTACCCATGTACAATGCTTTAGCATAATATTTTCGAAGAGCTTAACTTCATAACGTAGCATATACCTGCAGTTACATGTGAAACTATGTCATCTTCAGTAGCCTTGCTTTTTGAATTCCCCACACCTACAATGAATGGTCAGCCCTATCAGATCCATCATTTTTGCATGACTATGAACTGTAAAATGAATCAGATACATGAGGTTCAGAACATTGATAAAAGCTACATATTTAACTTGTACGCAACGATTAAAATAACTACAAAATTAGCTCGGACGAGACCACAAAGGCCCATACAAGTAGGCGGTATAAATGAACATCTGAACTTTATAGCGAAACAAATACCTGGTCCAGTAGAGTATTCATTGTCATCATTGTCATCTACGGCTATGCCATTTGCGTTGTATTCATCAACATTTGCCACATCTATATTAATTTGATCAGCATCGTCATCATCAGCATGCATGCCTTGATCTATAAAATCACCTGTTCCATTTGGCAGTATAAGAAGCTTGCAACTGCCACTTTAGGAGTAGAGATACTAACATATATGTAGCAAGTTGTTAGAGAAATCCTACCATTTTTTTTTGTTATTCATAGTTTTATGTTGTTCACTATTAATCTTCATGATTTTCTAATGAATACTATGTGATAGTTGTAGGCAACGAATAAATAACTACAAAATTAGCTCGGGTGAGACCACAAAGGCTCCAGATTATATGTTGAGCAGGCTGTAGGGAGATTGTCCACCACATCTATATTCTGGGATTCCTCTCATAATATTTTTCGAGTGGTTCGCATAAGGCCATAGGCCCATTCCTCGTCAAGTTAATCGATAATCACAGCCGATACTAATCATTCCAAGACATCAGTAAAAATTGATGTTACCTATTTAATAAGGTACCACTGTTTTCCTTACCTGCATTTTTGTCTCCGTTTAGTTTATGGTATTGATGTGCGAATCAAGTTCAGGATCTTAGAAGGATAAATTATGAAAGTTGATTCAAATGCATACACCTGTAGGTAAACTTCATAGCGTAGCATATACCTGTAGCTACATATGAAACTTTGTCATCTTCAGTAGCCTTGCTATTTGAATTCACCATGCCTACAATGAATGGGCAGCTCAATCAGATCATGTACATTTCTGACGTTAGCTATTCCATCAACATAATTACAGAAACTGCTTTTGCTGTGGAATTACACCGGTCTCTTCTCATTAGAAGTAATATATGACTACTGGTATGTTACTTTGAACATTATCTATGGAAAGGATTGACTTGGCTTTGTTCTAATAGGCACTTGACAATATGCGACAAAGGGACTTCATGTCTGTGATGGATTCCTCCTTCGCAGACGAGGCTCGTACTTCTGGTGCAATTCAGAGTATGCAATTAGCATACTCTTGCTTGGAAGACAATGCTGAAGAACAGCCCAACCTGACAAAAATACTGGCCACTTTCTGAAAATTTTCAGATATATGAATCTGTAATATTTCTCCCTTACTGTTATGTTTCATAGGTCGCAGTTAACATGGTGTATAATACTCTTAGCGCAAATATTTGCATACTGCAAGTAAAAAATAAAATGCTACTTTGCAAGGAAGCCGTAGATCAGGTTATTGTATTCAGAAAGTTTTTATCTGTGCGACTGGAGCACCATTGCATCACAATTTGAAATATGGGCTGACTTAAGTACCCGTGCTTGCAGGTTTCTGATATTGGTAAATCATATGCCAGTGGAAAGATTAATGAATTACATGATGCTTTGGAAAGTGATGCCTATTCGGAAGATGAACTGATAAGCTGCAAGGTAAAACTATTTAGCAGTTCAAAAATATGTGGTTGTAACGGATAAATTATTTAAACTGAATAAGATCCATGAGGTTCCGAACAATGGTAAAAGGTACATATTTAACTTGTAGGGAAGGATTAAATAACTATAAAATTAGCTAGGATGAGACCACAAAGACCCATTCATTAAGCGATATAAAATGTGGATAGTTGATTGAAATGAATACACCTGTAGGTACAATTCATTTTGAAGAGCTTATAACTTCATAGCGTAGCATATACCTGTAGAGACATTTGAAACGTTGTCACCTTCAATAGCCTTGCTTTTTGAATTCCCCATACCTACAATGAATGCATGCTTAAGAGCGGTAAACTGAACCAGATCAGTGTTGCCTGCTAAAAAGCTTTCTCCTTGTTGTTTTTTCGATGAAAACTTTTTTGAAAACATATCTGCTATTCATAAAGGAAGTCGTCATTTGTTGTATGCAGAGTAAAGTTTGAAGAGACGAATTTTTTTCCAGATGCACCCGCGCTCGTAAAACGTCCATATGTACTGTAAGGCAGATTTGAGGCATATATTTGTGTATGAAATTTTGTAGATCCGACACCATATGTAGATCCGGCTCAGATGTATTCGGACAAAAGGGCGTACATAGGTCTGTACAAATACCTAGATTAGTTAGAGAAAACAGAAGATATACCTAGTTCAAGTACGGCTGCTATTACGGCGGCGGTTGACGGCGGCGCTGGTTCAAACCGGCAGCGGTAGTTATGGACGGAGGCGATTGACGACGTCGGCGATTCACGAAGGAGGCGGTTGAGGACGGCGTTGGTTCACTTTGTTGTCGCGGCGCACGCCGCAGCACGCCTGGAAGGCGGCCTCCAGCACGGCGCGGTCGGAAACGCCGGCGCGGCAGAGGCGGCAGAAGCAGGACGCCCACGCGACGTTCGCGGGCGGGAGCCGGTGCAGGACCGCCTGCAAGAGATCGTCGAGCGTGGCGGTTCCTGAAGGTCGAGGGAAGAGAGGGGCAAGGCAGTAGGAGGTCGAGGAGCGCGGCGGCGGCGGCACAGGAACCCTAACCCTGTGCGGGGTGAGGACTGACGTTTGTTTTGTGCAAAGAGTTTTGTTTTGCGGGAGGAGATGGAAACATAAACCGGTGGTTGGTCAAAAATTAGGAGACAAAAATTAACCGGTGAGAAAGTAGAGATGAAAAAAAACAATCCTTTGGTGGAAGGAGAGACAAAAAAAAACAACAGTTGGTGGGAAGAGAGACGAAAAATAACCAGGTAGAGGTGGACGAAAATTAACCGGTAACGAAATTGAACGGGTGAGATCCGGCTACCAACTGCCCCTTTATTAGTAGAGATAATAGTCTTAGTGGGTCTAGGCCATAGTCCAATGACACATAATCTTGCCTGCAAAAAACAGACTCATAATGTAGATATGCCCCGCGATCGTTTCATCCATACACATGGAATACTTTAGATTTTCAAAGTATTTTTTTCTATAATGTCAAGCCATCAACTTGGAGTGAATCTTCTAGACGGGTTAGGGTTTCAGCTGCATGTCCACGTCAATGGTGATGGTCTCAGTAGACTCCACCTTGTACTTGTACCTGCTGGCGAGCACAAAGAAGGCGACACAGTTGGCCATGGCGAGCAACGTGAGGAACGCGTAGTAATAGTCGAGGTGTGAGGCGTTGAGGTTGTTGGACACCCAAGCTTTGCCCGTCCTCTCGCGCGTCACCCGCGACACCAGTGACAGGAAGAAGCTGCTAAGGACGTTGCCCACGCCGTAGGCCGTCAGCGACAGCGCCGTGCCGAGGCTCTTCATGCTCTCCGGCGCCTGGTCGTAGAAGAACTCGATCTCGCCAGCCAGCACGAACCCGTCCGCCAGGCCCATCAGCACGTACTGCGGCAGGAGGACGAAGATGGTGAGGGGTAGCCGGCCGCCGGTCACGTCCAGCCCGTGGCTCCGCGCGTAGCTCAGGCGCCGGTTCTCGGTGAGCGACGCCGTGGCCATGGTGAGGACTTGGATCAGCTGCCCGATGCCCATCCTCGTGAGGAGGGTGATGCCTCTTGGGTTCTTGGTGTGCCTTCGCATGGCCCCGACGAAGACCCGGTCGTAGACCACGCTGGTGATGAGCATGGTGAGCGTGACGAACGCGCCGAGGCTGGCCGGCGGGATCTCGAAGTGTGGCCCCATGTGTCGATTCATGGTCGTGCCCTGCTTCACGAACAGGGTGTTGGTCTGGGCGATGAGCGTGCACGGCACGAACATGGTCACCACAAAAGGGACCAGCTTCAAGATCTGCTTCGTCTCCTCCACCTCCGTCACCGTGCATAGGTTCCATTTTGAGGTCGAGGATGCGCCACCGGCGTCCTTCACAGATGCCTTGTTGAGGAACCACATGTCGCTCGTGGAGTCCATCCGGAACTTGTGCTTCCTCGTGTACGCCTCCAGCTCCAGCTCATGCAGCTCATCGGCGTTGGCCGGCAAGGGTAGGCGCCGTTTGCAGAGCGCGGCGGCGAGCACCTTGCCAATGCGCGTGATCGCGCTGCCCTGCGGCACCTTGTGACGGTACATAGGTGTGCCGGCGAGGAAGATAACGATGGAGACGACGAGGCCGAGCGTGGGGATGCCATAGCCGATGGACCAGCTGACATTGTCCTGGAGGTAGACGAGGACCGTTGAGGAGAAGAGGATGCCCGTGAAGACGGTGAACATCCACCAGTTGAAGAAGGAGAGCTTGTGGATCCTCTCTCGACTGTCAAAGTTGTCGAACTGGTCCGCGCCCATGGTTGAGATGTTAGGCTTGGTGCCGCCATTTCCCAAGGCGACGATGTACAGACCGCCGAAGTAGACGCCCACCTGCAGGGCTGACGGCGACGGGCAAAGCTTGTCGACGCAGGGCGGAGGCTTGAGCGCTCCCACTGTCACGGACAGCGTCAGTAGCATCATCCCCTGCATATCAAGGCATCCACATCATTTCTAGTCTCTTTTTTTTTCTTGCAGACCAAGTGCATAATACAAACAATTTAGTTAATTTGGCTGGTTTTCAGGACAGTTTTTCGGTGAATGTGAGCATCCTCTCCCTTGGATGAACAGTAAACTGGCAAAATAAAAGGAAAAAAAATGAAAAACAAATAGGCATCAAATATGCACAAATGTTTTGGTTTGTTTTTGCTATTTGGTTGCCCAAAACACTTGTGCATATTTTTATCCTTTCGTGTGTGTTAGTTTGTTTTTCTTCGCGTGTGTGTGCACTCTTTGAGAGTGCCTGCGCATGCGCATGTCCACTACAAGTATGTTTGCCCGGCTCCAGTAAACGAGTGACGACGACGGCGACACACCTTCGACTTGTTTAAGTGTTGCTATGTTGTAATTTTTGTTGTTTTTTGTTATGCCTTGTCATGAATTTGATTCAAACAAATAATGAATGTTCCATACTGTTGTTCTGTTATTTGAGAAATTCACATGTGATCAAAGAAAGATACTCCATTCAATCCGCTGATTTACGTATCATATCGAGCTCTCAAAGGCTCCCCATACGTATGTCCAGAATTTTTGATTTCGTTTTCTGTTTTTTACCGGTCCGTGGCGAAATGTGCGAAATTCGTTTTTTTGGAAAATCTCGGTCGGAAAGCCCAAACAAATTTTGAATTTTTAGATGAAAATTGACCGAAATTTGTACGAAATTTGACTAAAACTTTGAACAAACCAGAACAAAAAATGAATCTAAGCATCAAAACATTACGCATCAGAACTGAAAGCAATGGCATAGTAGTACAACAATAGTCCGTGGCACTGCCACCACTTGCCCGGTCAACACGGCTACTGCCTACTGCCCATGGAGCTTTCATTCAAATTAAGTATCTGGGAAGGAGGAGATGGAGGAGCAGGGTAGGAAGTGGTTAGTGCTTAAGGAGGAGGACGATGGGCAGAGACGGCGCTGCCCCTCGTGGCCGCGGAGCTGGTTCCGCCTAAGGCCTCGTTCGGTTCCATAGATTTTCAAGGGGTTTGAAGGGGATTGGAAAGGATTAAATCCCCAGCAAGTCAAAATTCACCTCAAACCCCTCCAATCCCCTTCAATCCCCTTGTGGTGGGGATTAACCGAACAAGCCCTAAATCGGCCTCCGTTTCGTGCAGCTGCCGCACAAAGGGGTGTGGAGGAGAAACTGATAATAGGGTTGGGAGAGTCTCGGTTGTGTTTTTATAATACAAAGACTTATCTATGGGCTGTGCTGGACCATGGGCAGGGCTGTGAATTTAAGAAAGATCCTGTGATACTGGTTTGTTGTTTGATGGTTGGTGATACTCCTGTGATACTGGTTTGATGATAGGCTAGCTTTTGTTTTGCCTGGTGAATGAAGATATCAGGTTTTCGTCCCGCGGTCTATTGTTCCCGATGACAAGGCGTAGACGGTGGGTTTCCTGGTATTGTCACGAGCTCGCTTCTTTTCCCTTTCCCTTCATTCTGGTTTCTGGTCCGAAAGAACATTGTATTTTCGTTATGAAAAGTAATGAAAAGAGAAGAAGTCCAGTTCGGAAAAAAAAAGATCCGAAATTTTTGGACCGGTTTGCATTGTTATCGGGCCTGAACGGGATGACGAAGGTTGGTTAGTACTAGCAAATTTGCTCGAGTTAGAATATCCAGCAAGAAGAGCATCGACAAGGTTGGTTACCATGAAATAGATGGCGGAGCCGATGACGAAGGTCCAGTAGCGGCCGAGGTAGGCGTCGGCGAGGTGGGCGCCGATCAGGGGCGTGATGAAGACGGCGCCGGACCAGTTGGTGACGTTGTTGGACGCTTCCACCGTCCCCTGGTGCATCTTCTCCGTGAGGTAGACGAACAGGTTCGACGAGATCCCGTAGTAGGCCATCCGCTCGAACAGCTCGTACACTGCCATGGATGAATTAGCTGCATGAAGAACAGAAGCAAGCATGTGTGGGCATGATCACGCGGTAATGGTGCCTACCTACGATGAATGAGCAGGCGGTCCAGCCGCCCCTCTTCGACCGGAGCACGGGGTTGCCCCGGAGATCCACCGACCCGTCCTGCACGTACTCCTGCCGTCCGGTGCCGCTCTCCACGGCCAGGCTATCCGCCGCCGCCATTGCTGCTACCTAGCTAGCCTGCTTTGCTGCAGCTAGCTCTCCTCTCTCTCTCTCCCTCTTGCTCTCTGACCAGGTAGTATTATATGAGCGAGCTGCTATCAACTGATGTACACACCGTACTAACGGTGCTAGTACGGCCGGCCGGCAGGACGGTAGAGGAAGACGAGGTCAACGCCGTGCAATGCGAGTAGTGAAGGTGCGTGCTTGACCCAAGTGGCGTGCACGGATAGTCTCTGCCGTGATCTGTGATGCCAGGCTGCTGTGATCTGCCGTGCATATGGTATCAGATTTATTTTTTAATAAATGATGGATTTTAATGATTCAAAATGAAGTATCAAGTTGATACAAACATAACTAGCACACATCCGACCTCCGCATACCTAAGATGCACACAGCCAACATCAACACACACGAAAAAAAAAACCCGGTAAATAGCAAAGTCGTATAAGATCAAAGCTATATCGAAGTGTGTAAAAAGAAAAAAATCCGAAGCAATCAAATATGCGATCAATAAACTACAACAATGACCAGATCCGCACCAACCATCTCATGACATCACAAGGACAACGAGTTTCTTCAACAACAACGCCTTCAGAAAGGTAGTGACGCTCGAGCGTCGTCGTCACCAGATCCAACCACAAAAGGACAGAGTCTAGGTTTTCACCCTGAAGAACCAATCTAAACAAATCCGAGCAATGCCTTTAACAAGATAACGACATAAAACATCATCACTTCCATGTACAACCAACTCGGGTCAGCCCTAGATTTTCATCCCGGAGCTTGAGACCGTGCACATGAGAAGCACCACCATCGGAGTCAATCATGTGCTATCGCCACCACTTTTTCGCAGTCCTAGCAGACGCATGACACTGGTTAACGCCATTGCACAACCATCCCTCTGCGTCATGTCGCCGTCCATAGAATGCATCTCTTCGTCGAAGGCAATCACCAAATCTAAAGTGTGTAACCCTCGTAAAGTCCTTTCAGTGACATCACAATTCGCAGCGGACGCTGGCGCAAGCCTGAGTACTCACCCGGACCAACACAGACAACAGAGCAGTGCACCGCCGATTGCCACCTCGACGAAAAAAACCCAGACCACGTCGTCCGCATATGGACTGGCATTGCCGAAGTGGAGCACGAAAGGCAGATCGAACCACAGACCAAGAACCATAGCACCACAAGACACACCATCCCTAGCTCGTCTCCATTGAAACGTCCGTCGGCAGCGCCCAATGGCTAGCACCAGGGCAGCCGCACCTGAGGCACGCGCAGCTCCAGCCGACCCCGCACAACCACCAAAGCCGACCCCGCACAACCACCAATATGGGGTAGAGGAAGACCTGGAGTGCAGCCGGGGCCTTGGTTGCCTGGGATGCCAGGGGTCCCGATCCAGATCGAAGGAGAACTAGGCGCGTGGAACAATGGAGAAGCAAGGGAAAACAAGAAGAGTGCGCCCCTCCGCCGTAGTCCGCATGTGGCAGCATCCTCCGACGGCGACGAGATTTAAAATGGAGAGAGATTTTCACTTCCCGTTCTGTGCACCAACTAGATACACATACAACTATTTTAACATGAGTATCAAGATAAACATGGTTCTTATAATTTCTTAAATGAATATCGAGATATTTTTGAATCAGTGATTCCACCACACATACATCAAGCTTAATCCTTAATAAATAGGAGATAACTTCATATGCATCATCTGTCAATTTTAGAAATTAAACTCAAATCATTGGATTGCACAACCGCATGCCCAATCACTAAGCCATGGCTCTCTTTGCACATCAAATCCAGTGCATATGTAGTACTTCAATACCTTAGCTTATTTATCATCCCGGCGGTCCTACAATACCGTTTGCTGTGATCCACCGTACACGCCAGACTAATTAACACTGTTGGGAGACCGGGAGAATACATCATTTGCTTGCCTGTCCCGCTCGCTGATCACGCAGATTCGTGGCGGCGAAACGAGATCCTCACAGAGTCCTTTTTACAGGTCCTTTTCGTTGTTCTATGGAGATGCATTATCATCGTACCGTCAATCAAAAATTAAAAGAGATGCATGTCACATCATACTGCCGTGCGCATGTTTGATTTGTATGGCCGTCTGACGTGGGAGAGAGCTTAGGGACAAAGAGAAATGTGAGACTATGGTAGTAGTATGCAGCAAACGACAGTCAGCAAAGATGCTGAGAGCTGCACGGTACTGTGTGTATCGTCGTGCCGGGCTTATATATATATAATCAAAGAGGCAGTCGCACTAATCTGGATTACTGGAGCTCCCTCGAATTAGAACTTGGCAAAAGCACCAGCGGTCTAGTGGTAGAATAGTAAGTACCCTGCTACGGTGCATATATACCCGGGTTTGATTCCTGGCTGGTGCATCTTTTTTTTATAATGCTATTTTTCTTTTCAGGATTAGGATTTTTTCTATGACACGGACTTTGTACAAACGTGCTTTCGATAAGGCGAGTGATTCGGTTTATAACAGACGCACGATTCCTTCTTCCCCAACTGCTTCGCCACTAAAAACAAGCATGATGGCATATGTTCATCCCGAGCAGCCCACCACCCATCCGCCAATATGTCAGCCAGCTCACCGGACATCCACGCCGCCGCCCTCGTCGGCGCCGGCTGGCTCCTATCGGTTTCACGGGAGGACACCCTCGTCGCTGGTGATCGCCATCACATCCCCGTCCTCGTCGTTCCCAGTAGGATGTTGCCTTAATTGTAGCAAAAACGACGCCATCGTCGCAAAAACGCCCGCTGTATCTATCGTGGCAGCACTTAGATGCCACTGTCGTATCACGCCAGTCGCCGCACCACCGTGCCTCCTGCCACAACACTCAGTGTTGCCGGTCGCACCCAGTTGAAGCTTTTTTCTCATGCTGGTTGGGGATTTTTCTCGTGTTGGGTGAAGCTTTTTTCTAACCGTCGATGCTCGCTTACATGGGGTTGAAAAAACGATATCCGCAAATGAACTAATGGATGTAGCACAAATTCTCGCAAGTTGTAGCACAAAATGTGACGCTTCATTAAGAATGTCCTCGCCGCTAACCCGGGTCGCATGTCCGTCATTAATGAATGTAGCAAATTTCTTGGAAAATGCTTCTGATCTGTAGTTTGAAGGCGCGCCCGTGCCAGACTACTCGAAGCCCGTCAATACATTGGAAAGTTGACGCTTCAGATTTCGTCTCGTATTAATAAAAAAAAGGAAAAATTGATTCCTTCATATCCCCGCACGCAATCCCCTCCCCCAATCTCTCGCCATCGAATCGGCTATTAATCACCGGCCCTGCTGAGCTCTGCTTCCCACCTCTCTCGCCTCGCCGCCAGCTCGTGCTCACCAAATCCAGTGCGCCGCTGTCATGTAATCGAAACTCCACCAGCCAACGACGATAGTTCCACCTCACCAGCCAGCTCCATCTAACTCGCACCTCCAACTCAACCCCCCTTGCATCGGTGGACCGCACTGCCCAGCTTCGTCCTTCGCTCCTCCCCGTCGAGCAGCACAGCTACGCCCCAGTCCACTCCACCGATGCTGCCCCCGTGCGATTATGTGGTGTTTTCTTAGTCGCTAGGCTCCCCCATCTATTGAATCAGATGCATCCCTATCGATTGATTCGGCCGGAGTACACTATTTTTGGATTGCATAATTGCGTCCCTATTTGAAAGAAGGCATTTCCAAAGCAAAAGGTATGCACACTTCGTGGATTGCCCCACATTTGGGGATTTGCATTTTTTGCAACGGAGTGTGTGTGTGTGTGTGTGTTTTGCCAAAATATTAAAAAAGGATTGTTGTTGTGTAATTCATCCATTTTTTATTTCATGTTTCTATAGAATTTTAGTTCATGGAAGCTCATAAAACCTCCAATTAGGGGAGACCCGCTTGTAGATAATAAATTTCTGCACCCGGTTGTTTGGGGCAAGCAGTCTATTTTGCAATCTCAAATTTATGTGTTTCCAATGTATCTTCCTTATGCACCGATTTCAGAGAATTAGTGCTTCCTATGTACATAAGGAATTTTTCCATACTGCTTCTTATATATATATGTACTGATGCATCTTAGCATCTACCATGCTTCGTATGTATGGACTGCATTTCAATCTTGTTATACTTCTTATGTGTAAAAATTATTTATTCATATAATTAACAACAATGCTCCATAGGTGATTCATACGTACATAAGCTTCTTTCACACTATGGAACTTTAGGCTCTTGCCATGTTTCTAGTTGTATAGATGTGAAGTTCATTGCCTTAGAGCATCCTTGCTTTTACGGGTACATAACTACATATAGAACAACAAGCTTGCTTCTTGATTGGTATATATGTTAGGAATGCGTGGAAATTTTCTTTTTTTGAAAACAAACAAGCTTCATTACATTTCTCATCACATGTATGGTTTATTTTTCTTCCATGGCCACTTCGGGTTATGTAATTAGCCTTTTCATTCTAGTAACAATATGTATATATTCCATTGTTAATACAATAGTATGTTGTGCTTGCATATTTATATTTCATTCTATATATCCCCTTGCTCTCTCGTCGTTTGTAAGTCTATGATTTCATGCATGACAAAATTAAGAGGACGGAATTGACAGGCCATTTGCTACCGTATTCAACCGTATATTTATGCTTCCATCTTACAGTAAATTTTATTGCTTCAAAATGCTAAATTCTATGTTTTGGCCATACATGTGTTCTTCCACACTTTTCCACGATGCTTACCTTACTTACGTGCTTTGACTCATATTTTTCATTGCTTCAAAGAATTATGTTTTGCTTCAAGCAATTCGTTTGTGTTTTGGACAGCGTTGGAAGAATTATCTAAAGCTCCACACATCGACACATAGCTCCAATTTGAGACGAGAGTGTCCACAACTGAAGGTGCCGAGGGATCAGCATAGAAGAATGCCTTGACACACGCGCAGGTGTGAACTGTGACCCTTTGGGTGATGTCGTGATGAGTCAGGCAGACACCAGACATTTAAGTGGATGAAGAGAACATGAGAAGATGACAAGTACAAAGGTGGAAAGGAAGAAGGAGGAGTGGGCTGACGGTGGCGCCATGAGAGGAAGCCGAACGGGAGAAAGAGAGAGATGACGGTGGATTTTTATTTGCCACATCACTCCTTACTAGTGGGCTACACCGGTTAGTTTTTCTGCCAAAATGTGGTCAAACGAACACGAGGGCAATGTGTGACAACTGGAACCAGAATCGACACTTAACCCATTAACTCAGCTCTAACTGTGTTAACTCTTTCAAAGTAGTCGCACTAATCAAGATTAATTAGGAGAGCTCCCTCGATTGACGGCTCATCCAAAGCACCAGTGGTCTAGTGGTAGAATAGTACCCTGCCACGGTACAGACCCGGGTTCGATTCCCGGCTGGTGCATGCATAATATTTTTATTAGGAACAAAAAAATGGTTTTGAAACTCGGCCTTCATGATGGTCTTTAAATTTGAAATCCAAAATTCATATTTTTATATTTTAAAAATTCTGAAAAATAAATACAGAGACAAGTGAGGGTGTAATACACATGTGTGTAAATTTTGAGAAAAAAAATATGTTGAAATATGGCCTGTATAAAAAAGATAATTATGAGGCTTTTTAACACATGATACTATTCATCATCCTAGGTCATGAAATTGTCTTTTTTGTGCAGATTATAT
This sequence comes from Hordeum vulgare subsp. vulgare, assembly GCF_904849725.1. Taxonomy (NCBI): domain Eukaryota; kingdom Viridiplantae; phylum Streptophyta; class Magnoliopsida; order Poales; family Poaceae; genus Hordeum; species Hordeum vulgare. The sequence goes on from NC_058523.1 coordinate 16,016,065, forward strand.
TTCAAGGTATTTCATCCTAGAAGTTTACACACATACACATAACATTCTTCTTTACTTACATATTTTATTAAAAAAAAATTGAATTTTGATTTTTTCAGAAATTTCAAGCTCCATGGAGTTTGGCCTCCAAACACCCGTTCTCCAAATATTGTGACTAAATCTTGTTCTAGCCAAAACATGCAATAGTTGTGATTCCCTGATGTGTTGTTTTAGGGTACTGAGCCTGATTAGCCTGATTATCTGTACAATTTTTCACTGTCATAACTCATATGTATTCTGTTTTTCAGGTATTTAGGACAGTAAAACTGAACCTAATCACTGCCCTCTCAGGCTATTAGAGATTTCAGCCATCAGATCATCATTTGGGTCGTTTCTAGCCGTCCATTTACACTCAGTTCGTGATCTGGGCCTCTGTCCTAAAGGGCAGCTATTCCAGTGAAAATTTTGGAGCCCTGTGGTGCATTTAGGCCCCATACCGCAAAAAGCCCAATTAGGCCGATCGCTCCGTAGAAAAGAAAAGGCAACCCTTCCTTCCTCCTCCTCCCTCATGATCTAGGTCTGGGCGATGTGCTGTCGCCCATCGCCCGTCGCCCGCCGCCCTACTTTTCTTGATCCCGTAGCAGTGGCACCATACCCTCTTATCCAGAAAATCGATTAGTTGTGCAGCCACATCCACTCTGCATCCATCCAATGAGGAGCGGAGTCGAGGCGACGCTAGCGGGGGAACCGGCGGTCGAGGGGATCCGGCGCGACGCGCGTTAGGGAACTGGCGTCCAGGGGATCTGGCGGAGGTGAGGCGCCCGAGAGTATCCGGCGCTCGAGTGGACGCCTCCAGGTTAGTTCCGTCATCCTCCCCCCTTATCTGCCAGGCCATGGAAGTACCTAACCGTGCTGGCGCGGCAACAACGAGCCGACGACGCCTCCGCTCAAGTTGCGGCGATGGAACCCGCGCCATGGTCGCGTCTACCCTGGAGATCTCCAACACGTGCAGCGGACGGGGCCACCTAAACCAGCAACACCGCGTCAGCCGACGAGCGTCACTTGCAAGCGCACCAGGACAAGCCCCTCCAGGAGACAGGAGTGTTAGATCTTCCCTTGATCTAATTTCGGTTGCCTGTTGGCAAATTTCCGGCCTAACGGTAGATTTTCGCCATTGGATGGTTGATGTTCATATTGTTGGCTTCTGTCCCCGTTCATTGTTGAGTTCAGAAATATGGCTTTTGTTCGAACATTCCTCTGATTGTATGTCTTTCACGCAGGAATTGCAGAGGCCAGCCACTACTTCCTTCGATTGCAGCATACTTGTAGGAGGTTCATCCATGGCTCCTGGATAGATTAGCATCCCTCAAGGAGATTCATTGTGCGCCCCTTCTTTTCATGTATGCATTGAGTACATCTATGCCTTTCTCTTCATATTTTGTTTTTCTGCCCAATATAATGCAGCTGATATATAATGCTAAACGAGAAACTGTGTTGGTCGGTACACCAAGGCTATTTCAGCAACAAAACCAGGGAAAAGACTTGCAGGGCTGCAAAGCGTGCACATGTATTTCGGTTGGATTCCATTGCTGGCCTTTTTACAATGGATTCATAGCATGTAGGGTCGTATGGAATGAAAAAATGGTACCATAAAATGTATGCGTTCAAATCATATATCTCTTCTGAATGTGTTAACAATCTGCTTCATGATTATTTTTCCAAGAGATATCACTGAACTCAAACACTCGTTATCTCTGCTGACATGAAAAGAAACCTTTCAAGAACGTTGTACAACTAGAAATGAAACAAATAGCAGGAATTATTTCTTCACAAAAGTCTGTATTAATGGCGGCCATATTTTTGAAAAACGTTGTTGCGTGTGTTAAGCTACAAAAAAACAAGATATATATGTCTTGTTTGTTGGATTACCCGTTAACATGATGTATGAGGGGTTACTTTTCACTATCAGTGTTGTTGTCTTCCTCAGTCTTACGGATTTAAGAAATTATTATCCGGTAATTTGATGCCATCAACTGCAATTGTGATGCCTTGATTAAATTTAATGTTTTTCAGTAAGTTTATTTAGTATCATCCTGAAACTACCCCAAATATTATTAATCAAAGTTAATTGATCAAGAGTTACAGTTTATATGCTATGCTTATTTCTTTACTGCTCATTCTCCATCAACCTGCTATGAAGAAATGGTCTGATGGTACCAAACCCTAAGAAATAAAATCCAGTGCAATGTTTCGGAATGATGTTACCAAGCTGTCTCCTGGATAACTGAGAATTTTGCAGACTACCCAAGATTTATACAAAGCAATGATACTTCAATATGTATATCCTTTGTACCATAATTTCATTCTCTTAAACTATGACATCCCCGCACCCACCTGCCGCCGCCTTGTGTAAAAATGAACATTCTATCTGACGCCTATCACTGTAATGGCGAAGCTATCATGAAAAAGCTGGGCGGGCCAAATACTGCAAAATCTTCTACCAAACTAAATATCACTGTAATGTTATGGGCCGGGCTTCCTATAAAACATTTTTTCCTTCAGTCCTGGGCGGGCCATGGGCCATCCGGCGTTGATGTAGCCTAGCCGATGGCCTGTACATCTCTACCTTGAAAATGTGTGCTTGGATTTTATGAAAAATTATATTTTCATGATGTAAATTTTTATCATTCTACTGATAAAATTAACGGACGCAGCAACGCGCGCCATTAATGATCTAGTAATGACTAGAAACGCACACTCTGCAGAAGAAGAAGAATAGAGCCGAGCTCCTTATTGACCGACCGATCGACGCCTGTTGTGCTAGTGGTGTTTCGGAGCAACCTGTACAGATAACAGATGCACATACTTGCTTCACATCCATTAGGCAAGGGCTCGACGAGCAACATTATTCTGTTGTTGATCAGGTTATTGACATTCGTCGTCGCCCTGCCTTCACGAACCTGGCGAGCTGAAGGTGGAAGGCAACTGACTCAGCCTTTTTCTTACTGCTGATCAGCGGATATTGACAAGTAGAAAACATATCTACCACCATTACTGTTCTTGATTGTGTATGCATGCATGGATTACAATTTGTTGTGTTAAGCTTACTGAACCTGAACCTGTGATGCTAGTATTACGTTTTTGAATTTTTTAAAATAACGCCAGAGGCACGCTGTGTTCGTGCTGCGGCTGAGTAGGGATAGCGTTTACTTTTCGTGTCAATTGTGGAACTGTGGCCACGATCTCGTCCGTGGGATGGCGCGGATAAAACGGATCAAGGCCGGCTTGTTAGGATCAGAGGGAATAAAAGAAAGAAACAGAAAAGACGCAAAGTTTACGCGTCGCAAAACTCCATCTCTGCGAACTCTGTGTCCGCGTTCACGAACTGAAACTGCACCTTGCGTGTATCCACCTCACGTGTGTGTTCCTGTGTTTGATCTAACATTTGGTATTCAGAGCGTTGGTTCACGGGAGGCGGTGCACGGCGGCGGAGTCACGAGGAGTTGTGGCGGCGGTGATCGGCGATGGGAGATACGTCGCCCAAGAAGGATCAGATCGGCGGCGGCGGCAGCGGTGGCGGAAAGTACACGCCGCCGGCAAAGAGGCCCGGCGATGACGGTGCCGTGGTTGTGCCGCGCGCGCCGACGAGGACCGGTGGTGTCCCGATCCAATATCCAATGCTTAACGACTCCAACTACGGTCTTTGGGCTGTGAAGATGAAAGTGCTGCTCCGCTCGTTCGGTGTATTGTCGGCGTTGGAGGGCACTGTAGAGTTTGACCAAGGAAAGGATGATGAGGCGTTTGCCGCTCTCTCCCAGTCCGTCCCGGACGTGGTGATGATGGCGGTGGCCAACTGCGAGACTGCACACGATGCCTGGGAGGCTATCCGACGCATGCGCGTCGGCGAAGATCGTGTCCAGAAGGCGCGAGTGAAACAACTCAAGCGTCAGCTCGATCGTATGGAGATGGCGGATAGCGAGTCGGTCAGTGTGTTCGCGCAGAAGCTCATGACGCTCGTCGGAGAAATCCGGTCGCTGGGCGAGATGGTGTCAGATGAGTCGGTCATTGAGGTCCTCTTCAACGTCGTCCCGAGCCGATTTGGGGATACCGTGACCACCATCGAGCAATGGGGTGACCTCACTACCATGACAGTGTCCGAGGCAGTCGGTCGCCTCGCCGCGTTTGAAGAAAGCCAACGCGGGTGGCGTCGTCACTCCGGTGGGAAGGAGGACCAGCTGATGTTGATGACGCAGGCCCTCGAGCAGCTTATGAAGGGCAAAAAGGGGTCACCTGGAGCTGGCAGCAGCAACGCAGCTCGTGGCCGTGGAGGCGGTTGAGGTCGCGGCGGTGGCCGCACTGGGCGCGGTGATCGTGCCGACGGTACACAAGCTGGACGCGGTGAAAGCAATGACCGCGACAAGCAGAAGAAGCATCGGAAATTTGACATCACCAAAGTGAGGTGCTTCAATTGTAACGAGATGGGACACTTCAGATCAGATTGTCCAGAGCCACGACGAGAAAATGCAAACTTAGCACAGCAAGATGAGGATGATGAGCCCGGCCTTCTGATGCTGGAAGCACGTGAGTTGGCACCACCAGAAATAGTTCCAACTGAGCAAGTGTTTCTGAATGAAGAGAAAGTTGTGCCAAAACTTTCAGGTAGCCGAGGCATATCTTGGTATCTAGATACAGGGGCAAGCAATCACATGACAGAAACCATGAGAAGTTTGCAGAATTAGATGAGTCAGTGAAGGGAAAGGTTCGCTTCGGTGATGCTCAGCTGTGGAGATTTGTGGCCGCGGATCAGTACTGATGCAGTGCCATTCTGGAGAACACATAATTCTGTCTGATGTGTACTTCATCCCTCGTCTCAAGAACAATATAATTAGCCTGGGTCAACTAGATGAAAATGGGTGTAAGTACGCCAGTGAGAATGGTGTGATGACGGTCTGGGATCGCCAAAGGAATGTGTTGGCCAGGGTGCAGCGCACTCACAACAGGACGTACATTTTGAACATCCAGGAAACAGAGCCAATTAAATATCTGTTACATGCAAAGGAGGATGCCTGGTTGTGGCACATGCGCTACGGCCATGTGAATTTTCGCTCGCTCCGGTCATTGAGCGCGGATGGCATGGTAGAGGGGATGCCACACCTGGAGCAGATAGACCAGATTTGTGATGGCTGCATGATTGCGAAACAACGTCGTCAGCCATTCCCGGTACAAAGCAAATTCAGAGCATCTCAACAGCTAGAGTTGATCCATGGTGATCTCTGTGGGCCGATCACATCCGAGACCCCGGGTGGGAAGAAGTACTTTCTGCTTGTAGTAGATGACTACTCACGTTACATGTGGATTGCACTATTGCGTGGGAAAGATGAAGCATTGGGAGCACTTCAGAAAATTCAGAGAGCTGCTGAACTAGAGTCGGCCCTGAAACTCAAAGCCATAAGAACTGACCGTGGAGGAGAGTTTACATCCCAGGAGTTTGCCCATCATTGTGACGAGAATGGAATCAAACACTTTCTCACAGCGCCATACAGTCCACAACAGAACGGGGTGGTTGAAAGAAGAAACCAAACAGTAGAGGGCATGCCGAGGAGCCTGCTGAAGAGCACAGGAGTCCCTGCTCGTTTTTGGGGTGAGGCAGTTACGACAGCCGTCTACCTGCTCAACAGATCACCAACCAAAAGTGTAAAAGGGATGACCCCATATCAAGCTTGGCACGGGAGGAAGCCCTCGGTTCAGCATCTCCGCACCTTTGGTTGTGTGGCACATGTGAAGAAAGTCGGGCCAGGTATTTCAAAGCTCTCTGATAGGAGTATTCAGATGGTTTTCATCGGCTACGAGTCAGGATCAAAGGCGTACTGCATGTATGATCCAGAGGACAAAAAACTGGTGGTGTCTCGGGATGTTGTGTTCGAAGAAAACAGATGCTGGGATTGGAACTCCTCGGGGTCAGTGCAAGATGATGATCAGGGTCCCTTTGTAGTGTTCTATCCCGAGCAGCCAGGTCGGGAGGAAACAGAGATCACAACTCAAAGTTCTGCCAAGGAAGAGAATTCTCCTACCACGGCAGAGAATGCACCTAGCAAAACGCCTGCCATTGCACAAAAGTCGTCAACCAGGACAACGAATTCCGCTACCATGGGAGCATCTCGGCAAGGCGGCAGAACCCGACAAGCAAGTGATGGGACGGACATCCCGTGTGACCTAGAGGACTTACTGTCGACTCCTGGTCCAAGCCCTGCAGCACCAGACACACCATATAGTGAACCATTGCATGGGCCTCAAGGGAAGCGCCTGCTTGATGAGATATATGAAGAAACTGTGGAGATCAAGGAGGCCGAAGCTGGTTTGTGTCTGTTTGGATTGGAGGAGCCCACTGACCACATTGAGGCATTACGACAGTCCTGTTGGCAGAAGGCAATGAAGGAAGAACTGTCAATGATTGAGGATAACCAAACCTGGGAACTAGTTAATATACCAAGTGGACAAAGACCAACTGGATTGAAGTGGGTGTACAAGATCAAAAGGGACCCGAGTGGGAAAATTGTGAAACATAAGGTGAGGCTAGTTGCAAAAGGGTATGTGCAACGGCAGGGCATTGATTTTGATGAAGTTTTTGCTCCGATCGCCCGACTTGACTCTGTTCGTTTGCTCATTGCACTCGCATCTCAATTCAGTTGGGAGATACACCAAATGGATGTCAAATCAGCGTTCCTCAACGGGAACTTGAGTGAAGAGGTGTATGTCAGTCAACCTCCAGGCCATGAGATAGACGAAGAGAGCAGCAAGGTTTACAGACTGAGAAAAGCACTATATGGTCTCCGACAAGCTCCTAGGGCTTGGAACTCCAAGTTGGACACAACCCTGCTAGAATTGGGGTTTGAGAAGTGCCGTTCTGAATCTGGTCTGTATAGGAAAAAGGCAAGATATTCGGTTCTGATTATTGGAATATATGTGGACGATCTAGTTATAACCGGTGGCAGCAGTCAAGCTATTCCAGATTTCAAAAGGCGAATGAAGTCGAAATTTAGCATGACAGATCTGGGGCTGCTGTCCTACTACCTAGGCATTGAAGTCAAGCAAGGAGAGGAAGGGATCACACTTTGCCAATCTGGTTATGCAGCCCGTATACTTGACCAAATGGGGATGTCAGACTGCCATCCAACAAACACTCCAATGGAACCTAGGCTGAAACTGAGCAAAGGAAGTAAGGCCGATGAAGTTGACCCAACTGAATATCGAAGCGTGGTGGGAGCCCTGAGGTATCTGCTCCACACAAGGCCTGATCTCAGCTTTTCTGTCGGCTATGTCAGCAGGTTCATGGAGAGACCTACCAAGGAACATATGACAGCAGTGAGACACATTCTTAGGTATGTGAAAGGGACTGTCAATCTTGGGTGCAGCTATAAAAGGGTCACAAGCAAGCCAGAGTTGTTAGGATACTGTGATAGTGCTCATGCGGGCGATATTGATGATCGCAGAAGTACTACTAGAGTGTTGTACTACTTTGGTCACTGCCCTGTGTCCTCGACATCTCAAAAACAGAAAATTGTGGCACAATCCTCATGCGAAGCAGAGTATGTGGCTGCTGCTGCAGCAGCCTGTCAAGGTATCTGGTTGGCAAGACTGATCGAGGAATTGCTGGGTAGTGATGGTGACAAGTTCACAATCCGGATAGACAACCAATCTGCAATTCAGTTATGCAAGAATCCGGCGTTCCATGAGAGGAGCAAACACATCGATGTGCACTATCACTTTGTCAGAAACTGTGTTGAAAATGGCAAGATAGAAGTAGAGCACGTCAGAACTGATGAGCAACATGAAGACATCCTGACGAAGCCATTAGCTAGGCTTCGTTTTCAGTCACTGAAAGGGAGAATCGGCATGAAGGAGGTGGCTCAGGTCATTAATCTTAAGGAGGTGAAATGTTGTGTTAAGCTTACTGAACCTAAACCTGTGATGCTAGTGTTACGATTCTGAATTTTCTAAAATAACGCCAGAGGCACGCTGCGTTCGTGCTGCGGCTGAGTAGGGACAACGTTTACTTTTCCTGTCAATCATGTAACCGTTGGCCACGATCTCGTCCGTCGGATGGCGCGGATATAACGGATCGAGGCCGGCTTGTTAGGATCAGAGGGAATAAAAGAAAGAAACAGAAAAGACGCAAAGTTTACGCGTCGCAAAACTCCATCTCTGCGAACTCTGTGTTCACGTTCACGAATTGAAACTGCACCTTGCGTGTATCCACCTCACGTGTGTGTTCCTGTGTTTGATCTAACATTTGGTATTCAGAGCGTTGGTTCACGGGAGGCGGTGCACGGCGGCGGAGTCACGAGGAGTTGTGGCGGCGGTGATCGGCGATGGGAGATACGTCGCCCAAGAAGGATCAGATCGGCGGCGGCGGCAGCGGTGGCGGAAAGTACACGCCGCCGGCAAAGAGGCCCGGCGATGACGGTGCCGTGGTTGTGCCGCGCGCGCCGACGAGGACCGGTGGTGTCCCGATCCAATATCCAATGCTTAACGACTCCAAGTACGGTCTTTGGGCTGTGAAGATGAAAGTGTTGCTCCGCCCGTTCGGTGTATGGTCGGCGTTGGAGGGCACTGCAGAGTTTGACCAAGGAAAGGATGATGAGGCGTTTGCCGCTCTCTCCCAGTCCGTCCCGGACGTGGTGATGATGGCGGTGGCCAACTGCGAGAATGCACACGATGCCTGGGAGGCTATCCGACGCATGCGCGTCGGCGAAGATCCTGTCCAGAAGGCGCGAGTGAAACAACTCAAGCGTCAGCTCGATCGTATGGAGATGGCGGATAGCGAGTCGGTCAGTGTGTTCGCGCAGAAGCTCATGACGCTCGTCGGAGAAATCCAGTCGCTGGGCGAGATGGTGTCAGATGAGTCGGTCATTGAGGTCCTCTTCAACGTCGTCCCGAGCCGATTTGGGGATACCGTGACCACCATCGAGCAATGGGGTGACCTCACTACCATGACAGTGTCCGAGGCAGTCGGTCGCCTCGCCGCGTTTGAAGAAAGCCAACGCGGGTGGCGTCGTCACTCCGGTGGGAAGGAGGACCAGCTGATGTTGATGACGCAGGCCCTCGAGCAGCTTATGAAGGGCAAAAAGGGGTCACCTGGAGCTGGCAGCAGCAACGCAGCTCGTGGCCGTGGAGGCGGTTGAGGTCGCGGCGGTGGCCGCACTGGGCGCGGTGATCGTGCCGACGGTACACAAGCTGGACGCGGTGAAAGCAATGACCGCGACAAGCAGAAGAAGCATCGGAAATTTGACATCACCAAAGTGAGGTGCTTCAATTGTAACGAGATGGGACACTTCAGATCAGATTGTCCAGAGCCACGACGAGAAAATGCAAACTTAGCACAGCAAGATGAGGATGATGAGCCCGGCCTTCTGATGCTGGAAGCACGTGAGTTGGCACCACCAGAAATAGTTCCAACTGAGCAAGTGTTTCTGAATGAAGAGAAAGTTGTGCCAAAACTTTCAGGTAGCCGAGGCATATCTTGGTATCTAGATACAGGGGCAAGCAATCACATGACAGAAACCATGAGAAGTTTGCAGAATTAGATGAGTCAGTGAAGGGAAAGGTTCGCTTCGGTGATGCTCAGCTGTGGAGATTTGTGGCCGCGGATCAGTACTGATGCAGTGCCATTCTGGAGAACACATAATTCTGTCTGATGTGTACTTCATCCCTCGTCTCAAGAACAATATAATTAGCCTGGGTCAACTAGATGAAAATGGGTGTAAGTACGCCAGTGAGAATGGTGTGATGACGGTCTGGGATCGCCAAAGGAATGTGTTGGCCAGGGTGCAGCGCACTCACAACAGGACGTACATTTTGAACATCCAGGAAACAGAGTCAATTAAATATCTGTTACATGCAAAGGAGGATGCCTGGTTGTGGCACATGCGCTACGGCCATGTGAATTTTCGCTCGCTCCGGTCATTGAGCGCGGATGGCATGGTAGAGGGGATGCCACACCTGGAGCAGATAGACCAGATTTGTGATGGCTGCATGATTGCGAAACAACGTCGTCAGCCATTCCCGGTACAAAGCAAATTCAGAGCATCTCAACAGCTAGAGTTGATCCATGGTGATCTCTGTGGGCCGATCACATCCGAGACCCCAGGTGGGAAGAAGTACTTTCTGCTTGTAGTAGATGACTACTCACGTTACATGTGGATTGCACTATTGCGTGGGAAAGATGAAGCATTGGGAGCACTTCAGAAAATTCAGAGAGCTGCTGAACTAGAGTCGGCCCTGAAACTCAAAGCCATAAGAACTGACCGTGGAGGAGAGTTTACATCCCAGGAGTTTGCCCATCATTGTGACGAGAATGGAATCAAACACTTTCTCACAGCGCCATACAGTCCACAACAGAACGGGGTGGTTGAAAGAAGAAACCAAACAGTAGTGGGCATGCCGAGGAGCCTGCTGAAGAGCACAGGAGTCCCTGCTCGTTTTTGGGGTGAGGCAGTTACGACAGCCGTCTACCTGCTCAACAGATCACCAACCAAAAGTGTAAAAGGGATGACCCCATATCAAGCTTGGCACGGGAGGAAGCCCTCGGTTCAGCATCTCCGCACCTTTGGTTGTGTGGCACATGTGAAGAAAGTCGGGCCAGGTATTTCAAAGCTCTCTGATAGGAGTATTCAGATGGTTTTCATCGGCTACGAGTCAGGATCAAAGGCGTACTGCATGTATGATCCAGAGGACAAAAAATTGGTGGTGTCTCGGGATGTTGTGTTCGAAGAAAACAGATGCTGGGATTGGAACTCCTCGGGGTCAGTGCAAGATGATGATCAGGGTCCCTTTGTAGTGTTCTATCCCGAGCAGCCAGGTCGGGAGGAAACAGAGATCACAACTCAAAGTTCTGCCAAGGAAGAGAATTCTCCTACCACGGCAGAGAATGCACCTAGCAAAACGCCTGCCATTGCACAAAAGTCGTCAACCAGGACAACGAATTCCGCTACCATGGGAGCATCTCGGCAAGGCGGCAGAACCCGACAAGCAAGTGATGGGACGGACATCCCGTGTGACCTAGAGGACTTACTGTCGACTCCTGGTCCAAGCCCTGCAGCACCAGACACACCATATAGTGAACCATTGCATGGGCCTCAAGGGAAGCGCCTGCTTGATGAGATATATGAAGAAACTGTGGATATCAAGGAGGCCGAAGCTGGTTTGTGTCTGTTTGAATTGGAGGAGCCCACTGACCACATTGAGGCATTACGACAGTCCTGTTGGCAGAAGGCAATGAAGGAAGAACTGTCAATGATTGAGGATAACCAAACCTGGGAACTAGTTGATATACCAAGTGGACAAAGACCAACTGGATTGAAGTGGGTGTACAAGATCAAAAGGGACCCGAGTGGGAAAATTGTGAAACATAAGGCGAGGCTAGTTGCAAAAGGGTATGTGCAACGGCAGGGCATTGATTTTGATGAAGTTTTTGCTCCGATCGCCCGACTTGAGTCTGTTCGTTTGCTCATTGCACTCGCATCTCAATTCAGTTGGGAGATACACCAAATGGATGTCAAATCAGCGTTCCTCAACGGGAACTTGAGTGAAGAGGTGTATGTCAGTCAACCTCCAGGCCATGAGATAGACGAAGAGAGCAGCAAGGTTTACAGACTGAGAAAAGCACTATATGGTCTCCGACAAGCTCCTAGGGCTTGGAACTCCAAGTTGGACACAACCCTGCTAGAATTGGGGTTTGAGAAGTGCCGTTCTGAATCTGGTCTGTATAGGAAAAAGGCAAGATATTCGGTTCTGATTATTGGAATATATGTGGACGATCTAGTTATAACCGGTGGCAGCAGTCAAGCTATTCCAGATTTCAAAAGGCGAATGAAGTCGAAATTTAGCATGACAGATCTGGGGCTGCTGTCCTACTACCTAGGCATTGAAGTCAAGCAAGGAGAGGAAGGGATCACACTTTGCCAATCTGGTTATGCAGCCCGTATACTTGACCAAATGGGGATGTCAGACTGCCATCCAACAAACACTCCAATGGAACCTAGGCTGAAACTGAGCAAAGGAAGTAAGGCCGATGAAGTTGACCCAACTGAATATCGAAGCGTGGTGGGAGCCCTGAGGTATCTGCTCCACACAAGGCCTGATCTCAGCTTTTCTGTCGGCTATGTCAGCAGGTTCATGGAGAGACCTACCAAGGAACATATGACAGCAGTGAGACACATTCTTAGGTATGTGAAAGGGACTGTCAATCTTGGGTGCAGCTATAAAAGGGTCACAAGCAAGCCAGAGTTGTTAGGATACTGTGATAGTGCTCATGCGGGCGATATTGATGATCGCAGAAGTACTACTAGAGTGTTGTACTACTTTGGTCACTGCCCTGTGTCCTCGACATCTCAAAAACAGAAAATTGTGGCACAATCCTCATGCGAAGTAGAGTATGTGGCTGCTGCTGCAGCAGCCTGTCAAGGTATCTGGTTGGCAAGACTGATCGAGGAATTGCTGGGTAGTGATGGTGACAAGTTCACAATCCGGATAGACAACCAATCTGCAATTCAGTTATGCAAGAATCCGGCGTTCCATGAGAGGAGCAAACACATCGATGTGCACTATCACTTTGTCAGAAACTGTGTTGAAAATGGCAAGATAGAAGTAGAGCACGTCAGAACTGATGAGCAACATGAAGACATCCTGACGAAGCCATTAGCTAGGCTTCGTTTTCAGTCACTGAAAGGGAAAATCGGCATGAAGGAGGTGGCTCAGGTCATTAATCTTAAGGAGGTGAAATGTTGTGTTAAGCTTACTGAACCTAAACCTGTGATGCTAGTGTTACGATTCTGAATTTTCTAAAATAATGCCAGAGGCACGCTGCGTTCGTGCTGCGGCTGAGTAGGGACAACGTTTACTTTTCCTGTCAATCATGTAACCGTTGGCCACGATCTTGTCCGTCGGATGGCGCGGATAAAACGGATCGAGGCCGGCTTGTTAGGATCAGAGGGAATAAAAGAAAGAAACAGAAAAGACGCAAAGTTTACGCGTCGCAAAACTCCATCTCTGCGAACTCTGTGTTCACGTTCATGAACTGAAACTGCACCTTGCGTGTATCCACCTCACGTGTGTGTTCCTGTGTTTGATCTAAAATTTGGTATTCAGAGCGTTGGTTCACGGGAGGCGGTGCACGGCGGCGGAGTCACGAGGAGTTGTGGCGGCGGTGATCGGCGATGGGAGATACGTCGCCCAAGAAGGATCAGATCGGCGGCGGCGGCAGCGGTGGCGGAAAGTACACGCCGCCGGCAAAGAGGCCCGGCGATGACTCCATCTCTGCAAACTCTGTGTTCACGTTCACGAACTGAAACTGCACCTTGCGTGTATCCACCTCACGTGTGTGTTCCTGTGTTTGATCTAAAATTTGGTATTCAGAGCGTTGGTTCACGGGAGGCGGTGCACGGCGGCGGAGTCACGAGGAGTTGTGGCGGCGGTGATCGGCGATGGGAGATACGTCGCCCAAGAAGGATCAGATCGGCGGCGGCGGCAGCGGTGGCGGAAAGTACACGCCGCCGGCAAAGAGGCCCGGCGATGACGGTGCCGTGGTTGTGCCGCGCGCGCCGACGAGGACCGGTGGTGTCCCGATCCAATATCCAATGCTTAACGACTCCAAGTACGGTCTTTGGGCTGTGAAGATGAAAGTGTTGCTCCGCCCGTTCGGTGTATGGTCGGCGTTGGAGGGCACTTCAGAGTTTGACCAAGGAAAGGATGATGAGGCGTTTGCCGCTCTCTCCCAGTCCGTCCCGGACGCGGTGATGATGGCGGTGGCCAACTGCGAGACTGCACACGATGCCTGGGAGGCTATCCGACGCATGCGCGTCGGCGAAGATCGTGTCCAGAAGGCGCGAGTGAAACAACTCAAGCGTCCGCTCGATCGTATGGAGATGGCGGATAGCGAGTCGGTCAGTGTGTTCGCGCAGAAGCTCATGACGCTCGTCGGAGAAATCCGGTCGCTGGGCGAGATGGTGTCGGATGAGTCGGTCATTGAGGTCGTCTTCAACGCCGTCCTGAGCCGATTTGGGGATACCGTGACCACCATCGAGCAATGGGGTGACCTCACTACCATGACAGTGTCCGAGGCAGTCGGTCGCCTCGCCGCGTTTGAAGAAAGCCAACGCGGGTGGCGCCGTCACTCCGGTGGGAAGGAGGACCAGCTGATGTTGATGACGCAGGCCCTCGAGCAGCTTATGAAGGGCAAAAAGGGGTCACCTGGAGCTGGCAGCAGCAACGCAGCTCGTGGCCGTGGAGGCGGTTGAGGTCGCGGTGGTGGCCGCAGTGGGCGCGGTGATCGTGCCGACGGTACACAAGCTGGACGCCGTGAAAGCAATGACCGCGGCAAGCAGAAGAAGCATCGGAAATTTGACATCACCAAAGTGAGGTGCTTCAATTGTAACGAGATGGGACACTTCAGATCAGATTGTCCAGAGCCACGACGAGAAAATGCAAACTTAGCACAGCAAGATGAGGATGATGAGCCCGACCTTCTGATGCTGGAAGCACGTGAGTTGGCACCACCAGAAATAGTTCCAACTGAGCAAGTGTTTCTGAATGAAGAGAAAGTTGTGCCAAAACTTTCAGGTAGCCGAGACATATCTTGGTATCTAGATACAAGGGCAAGCAATCACATGACAGAAACCATGAGAAGTTTGCAGAATTAGATGAGTCAGTGAAGGGAAAGGTTCGCTTCGGTGATGGCTCAGCTGTGGAGATTTGTGGCCGCGGATCAGTACTGATGCAGTGCCATTCTGGAGAACACAGAATTATGTCTGATGTGTACTTCATCCCTCGTCTCAAGAACAATATAATTAGCCTGGGTCAACTAGATGAAAATGGGTGTAAGTACGCCGGTGAGAATGGTGTGATGACGGTCTGGGATCGCCAAAGGAATGTGTTGGCCAGGGTGCAGCGCACTCACAACAGGACGTACATTTTGAACATCCAGGAAACAGAGCCAATTAAATGTCTGTTACATGCAAAGGAGGATGCCTGGTTGTGGCACATGCGCTACGGCTATGTGAATTTTCGCTCGCTCCGGTCATTGAGCGCGGATGGCATGGTAGAGGGGATGCCACACCTGGAGCAGATAGACCAGATTTGTGATGGCTGCATGATTGCGAAACAACGTCGTCAGCCATTCCCGGTACATAGCAAATTCAGAGCATCTCAACAGCTAGAGTTGATCCATGGTGATCTCTGTGGGCCGATCACATCCGAGACCCCAGGTGGGAAGAAGTACTTTCTGCTTGTAGTAGATGACTACTCACGTTACATGTGGATTGCACTATTGCGTGGGAAAGATGAAGCATTGGGAGCACTTCAGAAAATTCAGAGAGCTGCTGAACTAGAGTCGGCCCTGAAACTCAAAGCCATAAGAACTGACCGTGGAGGAGAGTTTACATCCCAGTAGTTTGCCCATCATTGTGACGAGAATGGAATCAAACACTTTCTCACAGCGCCATACAGTCCACAACAGAACGGGGTGGTTGAAAGAAGAAACCAAACAGTAGTGGGCATGGCGAGGAGCGTGCTGAAGAGCACAGGGGTCCCTGCTCGTTTTTGGGGTGAGGCAGTTACGACAGCCGTCTACCTGCTCAACAGATCACCAACCAAAAGTGTAAAAGGGATGACCCCATATCAAGCTTGGCACGGGAGGAAGCCCTCGGTTCAGCATCTCCGCACCTTTGGTTGTGTGGCACATGTGAAGAAAGTCGGGCCAGGTATTTCAAAGCTCTCTGATAGGAGTACTCAGATGGTTTTCATCGGCTACGAGTCAGGATCAAAGGCGTACTGCATGTATGAAGAAACTGTGGAGATCAAGGAGGCCGAAGCTGGTTTGTGTCTGTTTGGATTGGAGGAGCCCACTGACCACATTGAGGCATTACGACAGTCCTGTTGGCAGAAGGCAATGAAGGAAGAACTGTCAACGATTGAGGATAACCAAACCTGGGAAGTAGTTGATCTACCAAGTGAACAAAGACCAATTGGATTGAAGTGGGTGTACAAGATCAAAAGGGACCCGAGTGGGAAAATTGTGAAACATAAGGCGAGGCTAGTTGCAAAAGGGTATGTGCAACGGCAGGGCATTGATTTTGATGAAGTTTTTGCTCCGGTCGCCCGACTTGAGTCTGTTCGTTTGCTCATTGCACTCGCATCTCAATTCAGTTGGGAGATACACCATATGGATGTCAAATCAGCGTTCCTCAACGGGAACTTGAGTGAAGAGGTGTATGTCAGTCAACCTCCAGGCCATGAGATAGACGGAAAGAGCAGCAAGGTTTACAGACTGAGAAAAGCACTATATGGTCTCCGACAAGCTCCTAGGGCTTGGAACTCCAAGTTGGACACAACCCTGCTAGAATTGGGGTTTGAGAAGTGTCGTTCTGAATCTGGTCTGTATAGGAAAAAGGCAAGATATTCAGTTCTGATTATTGGAATATATGTGAACGATCTAGTTATAACCGGTGGCAGCAGTCAAGCTATTCCAGATTTCAAAAGGCAAATGAAGTCGAAATTTAGCATGACAGATCTGGGGCTGCTGTCCTACTACCTAGGCATTGAAGTCAAACAAGGAGAGGAAGGGATCACACTTTGCCAATCTGGTTATGCAGCCCGTATACTTGACCAAATGGGGATGTCAGACTGCCATCCAACAAACACTCCAATGGAACCTAGGCTGAAACTGAGCAAAGGAAGTAAGGCCGATGAAGTTGACCCAACTGAATATCGAAGCGTGGTGGGAGCCCTGAGGTATCTGCTCCACACAAGGCCTGATCTCAGCTTTTCTGTCGGCTATGTCAGCAGGTTCATGGAGAGACCTACCAAGGAACATATGACAGCAGTGAGACACATTCTTAGGTATGTGAAAGGGACTGTCAATCTTGGGTGCAGCTATAAAAGGGTCACAAGCAAGCCAGAGTTGTTAGGATACTGTGATAGTGATCATGCGGGCGATATTGATGATCGCAAAAGTACTACTGGAGTGTTGTACTACTTTGGTCACTGCCCTGTGTCCTGGACATCTCAAAAACAGAAAATTGTGGCACAATCCTCATGCGAAGCAGAGTATGTGGCTGCTGCAGCAGCAGCCTGTCAAGGTATCTGGTTGGCAAGACTGATCGAGGAATTGCTGGGTAGTGATGGTGACAAGTTCACAATCCGGATAGACAACCAATCTGCAATTCAGTTATGCAAGAACCCGGTGTTCCATGAGAGGAGCAAACACATCGATGCGCACTATCACTTTGTCAGAAATTGTGTTGAATATGGCAAGATAGAAGTAGAGCACGTCAGAACTGATGAGCAACATGCAGACATCCTGACGAAGCCATTAGCTAGGCTTCGTTTTCAGTCACTGAAACGGAAAATCAGCATGAAGGAGGTGGGCTCAGGTCATTAATCTTAAGGAGGTGAAATGTTGTGTTAAGCCTACTGAACCTGAACCTGTGATGCTAGTGTTACGTTTCTGAATTTTCTAAAATAACGCCAGAGGCACGCTGCGTTCGTGCTGCGGCTGAGTAGGGATAGCGTTTACTTTTCCTGTCAATCGTGTAACCGTTGGCCACGATCTCGTCCGTCGGATGGCGCGGATAAAACGGATCGAGGCCGGCTTGTTAGGATCAGAGGGAATAAAAGAAAGAAACAGAAAAGACACAAAGTTTACGCGTCGCAAAACTCCATCTCTGCGAACTCTGTGTTCGCGTTCACGAACTGAAACTGCACCTTGCGTGTATCCACCTCACGTGTGTGTTCCTGTGTTTGATCTAACACAATTGCAGCAGATATTGACCTTATGGACGGTTTAGTACGAGAAATTAAGCTGCTGAATTAATGTGCGATCCTTTCGCATGGAGGAGTTTGACGTCAGGTATATATTTCCTAACAGATAGTATCAAATATACTACTCTATTCCTATTCTAAATTGACGCAGATTCGTTAGGTACACATGGTTCTACATGCTAAAACACGTCCATGGGTGTCTAGATAAATGCACGTCAATTAGGAAAGGAAGGAATGTCAGTTAATGGCTGATGAAATTAACGATGAAAAACTCATCCCATGCACTATAAATAGACAAGGTTGCAGATCTTTTGGCTTACCACACCTCAAGTTATTCTATCCAAGCTTTCACAAATGGCCCGTAAAATAGCACTGGTAGTATATCTTGTCTCTATCCGTGTTAGCATTCTTCCTCTGCCTTGGTAAGTAAATGGTCCATGGTTTTGCGGTTGGATGAAAAGTTACGCTATGTATATTCTACATGGAATTTTAGTTCTAGTGTGACGGTTTTGGAATTTACATCAGATCCTGCCGATGCTGATCCGCCGTGCAAGTTCACGATTAATCCTTACTATCATGGTGGGTGCAAGACAGATTATGAGTACGAGAAATGTCGAATTGCTTGTACCAGATTTGATGCACCAAAGTACAGGGATGGTGCCTGCGCTAATGAACTATGCTTCTGCTCTACCTGTCAATGATCATCGGACTCTTCCACCGTTGTGGGAGCCATGAAGATACATCACCACCATGGAAAGATTAGACCTCCTAGGAAGATTTTTTTTCTGTGATGTATCAGAATAAATTGGCAATGTATCTGACTGTGCTTAATTAGCAAGTATCTGTTACTGATGAGTTACAACAAAAAGTTTCCAGTCGATATAATTTTTTTGCCTAATATCTTGTCGGCACCAAGATGCAAATGGTACATGTGCGGCAATCGGTTTTACTCTTGTATAGCTTTGTTTCAGTTATATATCTGTTCTAATATCTCTCAATCTTGTCATAATAATAGGACGCCCGTTTGGGACACCTAGGTGCCTGGACACCTTGCCTATAAACCGTTGAATTACATTGAGATGCGTGCATCTGTAATTAGTATTAACAATAATGTATCAACCCATTAGCTCTTTATTAGGAAAGAATTATTGCTTGAAATGGATACTTAATGCCTAGATTAGACAAGATAGATAAAATCAGCAATTAATGGTTAATTAAGGACATGCATGCTCCATGGTACGTGCACAACTTTAGTTGTTATACGTGCACTTTTTTCACTGTTGCCACCCTGCAGCCCCCGCCTCGGCTTCCCCAAGCTCCTAATCGCCACAAGCCGGCCATATGGTCGCCATCCCTCGCGTGTTACCTATTACCTGTTGTGCCTCCTGTCAGCGACCTTCCCCTGCAAATCTCACCGACATGCACAAGTCCGCCTCTCCTCCGTCCTATGCTCTAGCCAAACCACGTTCAGGGTGAAACAAAAAGCAGCAATGGTGATCTTCTCACTAGACCTGTCCAACATGGAACTCTCTCTCAGCTACTGATGGAGACCATGCCTGATGCAAGCGATGATGTTGCCCAGTCGATGTGGTGTGGCTTGAGCAACCCTAATGATGGTGGAGATGGAATCTGAAATTAAGTGAAGTCCAACTGTTGCGTTGGACAAGGTCCATCTAATTCATGGTTGACAAAATTTGACCCTCCCCCGCAGTGCGTGTTATTTCTAATATCAGAAACATAAATACATATTGTTGACGAGGAATACCTCCAAGAAATTCAAACATTATGTTTTGAAAAAGTTCACTTATACGAAATGTCCGAAGGTTGAAAAAAAGAGAGACGAAAAATTGAAGTTAAAAAACAAGCCAAAAGGCATTATATAAAAAAAACGGGTTTGCCCAAAAATAAACCCTAGATGTTCAAAAAAGCTCAAAAAGTCTTATCTATACCTATTAATAAAAGAAATAGGTATTCTTAGTCCGTCTTGTTATTTTTGTAAAAAAAACCCAGATGTTTATTAAACCCGTAGTACTTATTAAATGTTTTTTAAAATACTCATATTTTTTAAACCGTAACTCCAAATTTAACATGTTATATATGGAATTTGATTAGAAAAATATGTAAAATTTGAATATGATGTTATTTTACATGTTAAGCATTTAATAAAAATAATATCTAGGCTGCAATTTTAATAAATGATTCGTTATTTGTCTTACTTTCATACCGGTACTAATCCGGAAATGGGGATGGACACGTCAACAAAATCAGGAATGGAGATGAAACTGAAGGTCACTTGCCCGTTTCTTTATATGTATTAAATCTACATGCAAGTCATGTCAAAATAGAAGACCTGTGAAATCTTAAACTGAACTTTTGTAGGGTAAGACCATATTTGTTTGTCCGTAACTACGAAGTCTTAGATTATAGACCATTTTTTATAAATTAAGAGTGTATGTTTTTTTCTCCCGTTGCAACGCACGGGCCAGTTAAAAGACACAAGTAGACAATTTTTTTCATCTCTAATACTAAACCAAGAAGTTCAAATTATAATGCAAAGAGTCGTTAGGAGGATGGGGAGTGTTTGCAAAGGGTTGAGGTGGACTATGATATAGATGTCTTGTGCTAATAAAACCTAAAAATAAATAAACATAATGCAATGCTTATAATGCAAAGAGTATAAATTGGAAATCGTCCATAATGGACATGCAGTTGACTCCATATGCAAAGAGTATAATGCTCATAAGCGCCACATCCATTGCATGGCCATCGATCACATCGGCGAGCGTAAGCAATGACCACGTTCGGTGTGGCTATTTAAGCCTCCAAGAGAACCATTGACAACCAAGACCCCCTCCCCTCCTCCCTCTGCCGATCCCGCCAGCCCAACGAATCAAGCCACAACGTTGTCCTCCATCTCATTCGGTGCCAGCTTGGCATCCCGAGCTATTTGAAGCCTCTTCGTCTAATTACTCTCCCTCTCGAATTCTCTGAGACTCCACACATCGACACATAGCTCCAATTTGAGACGAGGGTGTCCACAACTGAAGGTGCCGAGGGATCATCATAGAAGAATGCCTTGACACACGCCGCAAGTGCGAACTGTGACCCTTTGGGTGATGTTGTGATGAGTCAGGAAGACACCAAACATTTGAGTGGATGAAGAGAACATGGGAGGATGGCAAGCACAAAGGTGGAAAGGAAGGAGGAGTGGATTGACGGTGGTGCCATGGAAGCGTGCCATGGGAGGAAGCCGACGAGGAGAAAGAGAGAGATGACTACGTGGATTTTTATTTGCCATATCAATCCATAATTACTAACCGGGATGCACCGGTTAGTTTTTCTCAGAATGTGGTGAAACGAACACCAGGGCAATGCGTGAGTTATCAGCCACGATGTGCGTGTATTATCATGTGTTTAGATGAAAGTTACCGGGGTATATGTAATCAACAACTCACCCATCCCGGCATATGTTTTAGTAATGCACTAGCAGCTTTTGTGGAGATAAAAACAGCCTAACATGCATCTAAGCACTAGCGAGTTATTAACTCAGATGGCTAGCAAGAGTAGGATAAACCATTAGATACATGGTTTGATTCTTGTTGTCATCATTTTTTGCAAGAAAAATCAATAGCGAAGAAAAACAAAAAAATAGAACTGAATGTACTACAGTTTTCAAGAGAAAGATATAGAACCAGAAAAATCGGTACTAAAACGAATCAAGGGATCAAGCGGAAGGGACCGCGCGGATCTGTCTCTTCCCGTTAATAAAATAACTGCATGCATCGTTCAGAGGCTGGGGCTATATATCCTCCTTTTCATATAAAAAATGGCTAGTTAGGCCCGCCCTTCTTAAATATTTGCCCTCGCTTAACCCAACCAAAATTATAAGACATCCAGCTGTATACATGTGGCTCACGTGGCGACTAATATGGATCTGTCCATGTGCTGCTATCGGTGTCTTCCTTTGATAAATGTTTTTTCTCCCAAGCTTCATTAGAAACTCTTTAAAGAACTATGTCAAAAGATAAACAAAGTGGCGATATGAACGGCCTGAGAAAAGGATTCCACATAATGTCAACCCCTTTGCGTACTAGCAACTGAACGACACGAACTGGTATAGGCCTCGAGGAGCCTGTCCTTGCGACTGATTTCAGCCGCACCCCAAATAAATTTTGCAAACGGATACGTAAAGGGAAAGGTGACAATGCGCTAATCCATTGTACAAGAAAGAGTAATGACCACGAACCTATCACTGGTTATATATATGGTTGAGGGTACAACATAACGAAATTAAAGAAATAAGTATTAGATGATTTTCTTCCAAGCATACGATGCAAGAGAACCCGCTGGAGACCCTGATCCCGAGGTGAGCCCACGAAGAATTGCAACGATGGCGAAAGCAACGTAAGGGACATAGACTAGAAGCAATTTCTTGGTGGCTCTCCCTGATCCCAGAATGTCTCCAAGTATCGCAGCCTAAAATGACCACAGAGTGAAGAAATTAGAAGAACGCTCGTGCTTTCAATTGCTCTAGTGTTTTCCGGAGAAGCAATGCATAAAATGCCAAGGTGCGCAGGAGAAGGAAGATGAGTTACCATGGAAGTGAGGGTGGAGACGCCGGCCATCAGGGAGGTGGTGGCGGCCCAAGGGCGGCCGGCAAGGATGCCGTAGACGTTGGCGATGTTGAGTGGCCATTGGAAGACGAGCTCCAGCCAGTTAAGCCCGCGGAAGAAAGCCGGTGGCTCAGCTGTTAGATAGTCGTCGAACTTTGCCGCGTACCACAGCTTGAACGCCACGAGCGGCGCCGGGAAGAGGCGGCGCGGGAGGATGCCCTGCGCGACGATCAGCGGGGCAGAGATGGCGACGGTGAGAGAGTAGATCACCACCACGGCGTCAACCGCCCACGACAGGGCTCCCATTGCGTTCATCATTTGTGTTTCCTGGCCTCGTTTGGGTCTTCGTTCTCTGTTTATGCAAGCCCAGTTCACAAGGTATTGCATTATTGTGGAGGGAGTAAGTTAAAGATCATTTTTTAAGAGAGAGATGCTGCGATCTTCTGTACTCATCTATTATTGTCATCACGAGGTAACACAAAAAGTCAACAATGCGCCTGCTGTCTTTGCGTATTGAGGTAGTATATATAGTATGCTCTCTTTTGATTCTGGAGCATGGGCTTTCTCTTAGCACGATCTTATCTTGTCCTCTTCCACATTAACAAAGAGTTAGCACCACCCTAAGAATATTGCTCCAGCTCATAGTGAACCATGTTATCACAATTCCACGGCACATAATAAGAAACTTATTTTCAGCAGTGTGAAATTATGAATTGATATTTAGGATTAAATGTTTCCCGTTATATAAATGAATTTGGCAAGCATTCACAGCTAGTTTTCCTGGAGCACAGGCTTTGTGTGCCACACGATGATCCCAAAAAAAGTTGTTCAGCAAGGCATAGTTTTAGTGCGTGCACACCTCCATTCGCGTGAAATGTGCCAATTTGCTCGTGAGGAAAATGAAATTGCTCCACCAATATGGCAATATAGCAATTGCTCGTGAGTGTTTCTAAAGGATTGAGGTGGACTATGATATAGATGCCTTGTGCTAATAAAACCTAAAAATAAATATACATTATGCAATGCTCATAATGCAAAGAGTATAAACTGGAAATCATGCATAATGGACATGCAGTTGACTCAATGAAACATGATATTTCAAGCTATTATGCAACAAATGAGCCCTAAAAATCGGTCTAATATGGAGCCATCAGTGTGAAGGTGTTTCGGGTTATGTCCACTTATTTTCAAACATATAGTGTCACACGCTTAACAACTAATAATTTATATGAGAACTAGGAGACCCTAGAGTATGAGTGAATGATCTTTGAAAGTGTTCCTGATGGATCCGAAAATGTTCCGGGAGATCCGAAAGGCATAATAAGTGTTTGTGGCACAACTCTTTGCACAGCGCCCCTCTTCTTCTTCTACCTTTCGTTGTCTCTGACAACTCTCTTCTCTCAAGAACACAGGAACGCACACACATAAGGGAGACCACAAGAGCTTTGCAGAGAGGCTCTTCCCTTGATGAACACAAGGTGCTACATTTTTCTATCAGCGCTCAAGGCCCTCTCTTTCCATTACTCAACTCAACTTATATACAAAGTGGATTGCACTCCTGCCATGCAAAACCCATACCACGACTTTGACCCACTACTCCACTAACTAAATCACCAACATACTACTGGCTACATGCACCACGTCCGCCACTCGTGCATGTTTTCAACAACGACCACACGACCTGGGCAGCTAACAAACACACGCATGCAAACTAACTCAGCCTATTCTTTTGACTAAGGGCATGTACAATGATATCTAATCAGCCTAATGCAGGCTGCATACGAAAAGAGATGACGTGGAAGGGAGAGAAAGATAAAAATAATCGATGCTGTCTGTAAAAATAAAGACGATCTATATCCGTGCAAATCTCTGGTTACGGACGAACTTTTTACCGTTGTACGAGTGCGTCGCTTATCGTGGGTGGATCGATCGATCCTGTGCTTCAGAAACTGATTCCCTCCTTTCCACGATCCTGAAAACAGATCGGGACATATGATGTCCGACTGAACCAATGCACATGCCCTAATACTTATCTTAACTACCATATATCACTAGTTCTAACGTGACATGCAACAGACCCATCATGCACACTTGAACATGTATAACACATATCAAGATTAATCCAATAGTATAGACTATTTATGGAAGGTCTGAAAGGTTCCTGAAAACCTCCAAAATGTTATAGGATGCAAAAAACCTTGGCTGGGCCCAAGGGTATTGCTCACACATGAGCCAAAAGGGGGCCTATGGGGTGGGGGGGCTCTTATATAAGGAAGGGGTGAAACTCATTGGGGGCAGGAGGGGCCCTAGGGGGGTACTGGACAGGTTTTGACCTAACCAAGGAAGGGACTCATCTCCTTCCCTAACTTGGCCACCCCTTTGGCCATTGTTCCACCTATAAATATGTTGGGAGGGCTCTCCTAGAGACAAAACAATTCTTTGGAGGAGGCCTCCCACATACCTACAAGCTCTTATCTCTCCTCCAGTCTAACTTTGCAATTAGACTTCTAATTATTATAGAACGTCGATAGGCTAATTTCTCTCTAATTTTCTATGAGCCATTCTTCCCGGAAAACTAAGTGTTGCTGGATCATTACTTCAGAATGCGTGGATACCTTGGAGGGGTCGTCTACTTCGACACTATATCGACCGACCTTTGTGGTGGGAAGGTATAAGCTAGCTACTGGAATCGTCGCACTTCACCAACATCTACACTGCTTCGGCCGGCTACTCAGCTAGTTGGTGAGGTCGATTGTTACTCACCTCTTCATAGTTTTCCTAGGTTAGATAGTGTAGCTTACTTTTTTTTTAGTAGCACGTTTCCCCTACACAATGCTTCAGCATATGTGTTGTCAGATCTGAGGATGCGAGTGACCTAATACACCATGTCACAGAAGTTACTAGTGTCCGTGTTAAGTAGCGTCACAATTGCTTGACGCAACGCGCATGCCCGCTTCGTCTCCGGCGGATTTCCAGACAACCACGCAATCGGGATCCCTTGTTACTGCCATCGTCGAGATGTTGCTACCCCGAGTGCCAGGCTCGTCGGAATCATGGTAGCAAGTGGAGGAGATGATCCTCGAGTCCGCCGAGCCTTAGTGCGATGTTGGTTGACCTCGTTCTCCTCTTCAAGTGCATGCCGACGATGAGCATGCCCCACCTCTCACATGTGGCCCATCGAGTTGCACGAGAAGCGCCACATCCCTTCCATGGCCATCGATCACATTGGCGAGCGTAAGCAATGACCACGTTCGGTGTGGCTATTTAAGCCTCCAAGAGAACCATTGAAAACCAAGACCCCTCCCTCCTTCCCTCTCCTGATCCGGCCAGCCCAAGGAATCAAGCCACAACGCTTTCCTTCCTCTCATTCGGTGCCAGCTTGGCATCCGCGAGCTATTTGAAGCCTCTTCGTCTAATTACTCTCCCTCTCGAATTCTATGAGACTCCACACATCGACACATAACTCCAATTTGAGACGAGAGTGTCCACAACTGAAGGTGCCGAGGGATCATCATAGAAGAATGCCTTGACACACGCAGCAGGTGTGAACTGTGACCCTTTGGGTGATGTCGTGATGAGTCAGGCAGACACGAGACATTTGAGTGGATGAAGAGAACATGGGAGGATGGCAAGCACAAAGGTGGAAAGGAAGAAGGAGGAGCGGGCTGATGGTGGCTCCATGGAAGGGTGCCATGGGAGAAAGCAGACTAGGAAAAAGAGAGAGATGACCACGTGGAATTTTATTTGCCATATCAATCCTTACTAGCCGGGATGCACCGGTTAGTTTTTCTGTCAAAATATGGTCAAATGAACATCAGGGCAATGTGTGACAACTTGAAGCAGAATCGGTACTCAATCCATTAACCCAGCTCTAATTGTGGTACACTTGCGTAATTAAATCTTTGAAGACAGTCGCACTAATCAATATTAGTAGAGCTCCCTCGATTGACGGCTCATCCAAAGCACCAGTGGTCTAGTGGTAGAATAGTACCCTGCCACGGTACAGACCCGGGTTCGATTCCCGGCTGGTGCATGTATTGTTTTGTTTCACGGGATGTTATTTTTTAACTAGCAACAAAATATTGTGACTAAATCTTGTTTTATAAATAAACTAAATCTTGTTCTGGATTACTGAACCTGAATTTCTGTGTTCCGGAGTAACCTGTATAGTTGTGATTCCCCAATTTGTTGTTTTTAGGGTACTGAGCCTGAATTTCTGTGTTCCGGAGCAACCTGTATAGATAGCAGATGCACATACTTGCAGGATTCGTCGACGAGCAGCATTCTGTTGTTGATCAGGTTATTGACATTCGTCGTCGCCCTGCCTTCACGAACCAAGGGGGCTGAAAGTTGCTTCCTTCAAATGTTTTGTAGCGACTTATTCCTTACTACCTGTTTGAGAGATGCTGATAAATTATTCCTTACTGCCTTTTTCCTTTCTGAAATTTATTATTCCTTACTGCTGATCAGCGGATATTGACAAGTAAGTAGAAAACATATCTACCATCATTACTGCTCTCGACTGTGTATGCATGCGTGGATTACAATCGCAGCAGCGGATATTAATCTTAACAGATAGTAGTATCAAATATACTAATTCCTATTCTAAATTGACGCAGATTCATTTAGATACACATGGTTTTACATACTAAAACACATCCATGGGTGTCTAGATAAATGCGCGTCAATTAGGAAAGGAGGGAATGCCAGTTAATGGCTGATGAAATTCAACTATGAAAAACTCATCCCAGTGTAGTACTTTTGAACAGCTGGGTGAGCAAAGGATATAAATGCAACAAATGTAGTTCACCAAACTAGTGTATGTTCTGTCTGTTCATGTTTCAGAGTTACAACACGCCTGTTTTTCTCTCAGTTTTGTGCTTGCATTTATGTTTTCCATTTCTTTAAAACCTGGTAGTGTGTCTGCTACTTTTGTGATGGTCGACTGTAATTTCATTAGACATGAATGCTAAATAAAACAAAAATACAAGGTGTCATGAATAAAAGTTACAGTAAGCATTGTTCAAAATGAGTATGTATTAAAAGTAGTTCAAAATGAGGAAGCGCAGCACTGCATGTATGCATGCCTGCTTTCTAATTAGTCCCACCTCGCTTGTTTAGGCAACTCTAAACCAGTTTATAAGGCGAAGCACGGCTTACTACAACACGACCTTACTTGAACAGGATCTGTTCTATAGGCTCGTACCGCTGCATCCTTTACCGATAAGGAGGCAAGCACTTCAGTCTGGTTGATGCATTCTCACCTCTAGGCCAGAGCGTGATTAACGGCATTGATGCACGATTGGTGTCATCTGATGGTTGTAGAGGATCGTTCTTGCCTAGCTCACACTAGTGCAGGGTGGCCTAGAGGTTGTCTGACAGACTACAAAATTCCTTTTATTTTCCTTTTGCAATTCCTCTGCATCCAAGCGCGAACCAAACCATAGATTCAGTGTTCAAGTGCGACCGCAAGTCCAGCGGATGGATCATCTGAAATTTGCCACTACTGAGATTCAGAGTAGCACTGAGATAATTTCACTACTGAACTGGGAGAGAAAATTGACCAAGATGGGTGACAAACATAAATAGACTGGTTTCCGCAGGAGTAGTCTTCGTATACAGGACCTGAATACATATTTCAGCACACACAATTTATTTTACATAGATATGTGTTGCATGAAGCTCCTAACCCAAACTCTGAAGATGTGGTCACTTGTGTTCTGGTTAAGAGTAATCGATTGCTTACTTAAGAGTTTGAAACATTATCCAAAAATCCATGACCCAGATTATTGCTAGAGCTAGGTAGTAGGACCAACAGGAGCTTGCAAACTGTCTGAAAAGAAGTCATCAATTGCTTCTTATGTCTGAAATTCTTCGGCTGCAACATCATGGATCTTCAATATTAGTTACTACTCCTTTGAGAAAACTGCAAGCATGTTAAGGAGGGAAAATGGGAAAAAAGTTCCCAGTAGTGTTGCTACTTTTTTATGGCAATCCAACTGCGAAATTTAGAGCAAGGCTCCCTTTTTTCTTGCGGAAAACTAAGTTCAGTGCTTATATGTCAACACTTCTCTGCACTCCTTCAAAGAAAGAAGGCTTATTGTTTGCTTGCTTAAGACTTTGAAACAATATCATAACAATCATATCCAAGATTAATGCAAGGCATAACTAGAAGTACACGTTTTCATATCCAAGGCTGGCACATAGTTCTTTGATAGTCTGATTGTACCACTGTCGGTCGGGATTCTGAGTTTATAAGGTTGGTTCCACATGTTCGATTACTCAAATCGACAGCCAAAGGATTCTACATTTTATAGAGTAATTATGTATTCAGTTAAGTAGCGAGAGGATTGACAACATGACCAAGAAACAATACGGCTCTTGTCATCTCCTCAACCACGGCAAACATGAAGGGCCGATCCGCCACAAAATCCACCAAATGCGGTGGTTCTCTTTCCTCAAATGCACTAGCAGCATCCATGAGTATTACCGTGGCAGCAGCGGCCACGGTGCCTTGCTCGTCTACCTCGATGGTGGCCTTATGGTACACTTTGGTAATGGAGAGTCGCCCATGCTCATCTTCGCCCCTCACCATGCCTGAGAAGTTGCCGCCTGAGAAAGCCCTGGTGACACCAAGCTTTCGCATGCCGGACGACGCCTCGAATTCAGCCGTGAACTTGAAATTGGGCACCATGAACTGCCCGACAGGAACCTCATCCACCGGGGTGTGCTTCCTGATGAACTCCGGGGTCGACGCCGCCTTGTCATAGAGATCGGATAGACTGAGCGTGCCCTTCTCCGGGAGAAGGATGAGCAAGTAGAATGCCTCAGTTTGTCGCAGCGCATCGTTCTTGTAAGGAAGCTTGAGGGCCCTGAATCCCTGGTAGAGCGCGATGTACTGCGACCGGCCTGTTGTCATGGCCGGCACGCGCACGGTGGTGCCGCCGGGGATGTGGAAAGGCGCGGTGAAGACGTCGAACGGCTCAGGCCAGGCTCCTTTGAAGTAGAGCGCGTTGGCGAGCACGACCGCCGTCAACGAGTCGATGGAGCCGGGAGTGATGATATCGCGGATGAGCTGCTTCGTCGCGTCAGCCACGAAGGCGTTCACGCGCTGCCTCGCCTGCTCGGGCCCCGACACGAAATCCACAGATTCCGCCGTGGCGGCGTACCGCGACGCGCTGGTGGCCGCGAACTCCGGCCTGAGCGCCAGTCTCCGGTCGACCCACACGCCGCAGGCGAAGGACGTCTGCGCTAGCCCATTGAGCCTGCCGACGAGCTCATTCGCCGGGACCCGGTGCAGCGCGTCGAGCGACGACGCGCCGAGGAACCGAAGGAGCTCCCTACGCGTGTCGCCCCGCGCGCCGGCGGTCACCATGGCGAGAGCCGCGTGGATGGACAGCGGCGAGAAGACGAAGTTGTTTCCCGTGCCGGCCGCCGCCCGGACGCCGGCCTCCCTGGCGAGAGGCAGGCACGACGCGTCGTCATCGCTGCCTACCACGACCTCCTCCGCAGGGTCGGCTCCGGGAGCAGGAGGCGCCGCGTCGAACAGGGTCGAGCAGAGGCGCCATGCGGCGAACAGTGCCAAGCAGAGGAGGACGGCCTTCCCGAAGCGCGACATCGTCGGAATGGGTTTGCCGTGGGTTCGCGCCATGGCGGCAAGGTTGAAACAGGATCATGCTGGTGTCCATCGGACTATCAGATGTTAAAGACGACGGGGGAAGAGATGACGATCGGCGGCCGGCGGCAGTCGATCCCTGGGGGCTAGGGTTTGCAGCATAAATCAGGCGTGGCCAGATGGGCCGGCCTTTAGGCACTATCACGCCGGCCGTGCAGTGCTAGATGCCCAATGCACTACTATCTATTTTTGCCTCTCTGTCTCATTTGGGATTGTTTTATGAGCCTAATACTATATGTAATAAATTTATTTTTCTCAAAAACCAATAATGTATATTTTTATTAAAAAAAGAAATCTTTCTGTCCTATAAAAATAAAAATAATAAAAGAAATATTTAGAGAAGATAAATAATAAACGATATGTGTGGTGTCGACACTCATGCCTCTTCTCGCAGACCAGGCCTTAGGCGGACCAGGTGTCGGCATGACCCAATTGTAAATGTATCGTGCCATGCCCACCATGGGCTGGGCATACTGGCTATCGGCCCAGCACGTCAATCTCGGCCTGTTTGACCACCTTTGAGCATACAATGGACTAATGAATATAGCTTGGAGGACGGCTGTACCGGAAGTTGTGCTATAAATTTATTAGATGGCCGTGCACAAGCATAAAACATTCTAATGTTCTAAGTATTTTTTTTATTGTAAAAAGTCTACATAAGTTAATATTATCATTATCCGTGTAAGTTTCATAACTAACTTTTGCTTTGCAATTGCATAATTTACAATGTGCATGAAGCTAAATTTGTGCGATGCCCGGTCTATGCACTACTATCTATGAGGATAGTAGAACCCTGATTTTGTGTGCATCCTTGACAAAAGCACTATATGATCTAAAACAGACCCAAAGATCATAGTTCTCTAGATTGAATTTCAGTTTCATTTTTCATGGATTTATTCCAGCGAAATAAGACACTAATGTACTTATACTTAGCAGATCTGGTATGACTATATTGTTCTAATTAATATATATGGATTATATTATTATCAGTAGCTCATCAACAAATGCAATCAGAGACCTCTTGAAAGACCGCATGGGACATGTGTTAGCAAACTCAAATTCACACAGAAAACCTCTAGCAAGATTTGTGTGCTGATTTTGCATTTAGGGATCTACGGGATCTTCATTATTTCCTTGGTGAACTTTTTCTCTCCCAAGCTAAATATGTTTTGGGTTTGCTTGACTAAATTAGCACATATACATGCAAATGCACCCTTCTCCACAAGTGAGAACTTGTGAGTTCACGTTGGTGAAGAATTAAGTGCTAAAAATTTGCAGGCCAGGTGCCCTGAAGCATAACTAACTGGACGGCATTAGCCTTGCCCTCTAGTTTATTTGTCAGTTAGTCTAGTCTAAACTTAAGGTGTCAATCGTTTGAACTGGCTGCAAAACTATATATTTTGCCCAAGGTTCAGCATCCTCGGGTTGTGTAGGGGCATGGATTGCACTGTAAAAAAGCCGAGGCTACAAAAAAATGAATTGTAAAAAAAGAAATTG
Source organism: Hordeum vulgare subsp. vulgare (assembly GCF_904849725.1). Classification (NCBI taxonomy): domain Eukaryota; kingdom Viridiplantae; phylum Streptophyta; class Magnoliopsida; order Poales; family Poaceae; genus Hordeum; species Hordeum vulgare. The sequence goes on from NC_058523.1 coordinate 16,047,643, forward strand.
ATTGTAAAAGGTTGTGGTCCAGAAAATAAAAGGCTGAATTGTTGGGCTAGGCTCATGTGGCTGATAATAATTAATATAAAAATATATAATAAATTGGCTGAAATATTCAGGTCAGCCCATTATAGACGACTGAAATGGACCGAGCTGTTTCTAATCGATGACCATTTCATTTGGTCATAAGTTTTTCACGTTAGCTTGCCACGTTGGATCTGACGTGGTGTGGGCAGGTTGCCAATGACCAAAATAATTGGTTGTAAAATTTACGGCCTTTTTATTTTGTTCATGACCGTCTACGACCATTAGACAAACGAGCTCGTTAAGTTTCATTAAAGAAGATCAGTGTCAGCACTGGTTTTGAATAAAATAATTATTGGAAATAACCCTTTAATGTCATTCGAACACAAAAATAAAATTCACACTGGAAGACAATCCTTGATATAGAAATCCAGTAGTATTTCATATTAAACATGGTTGAGCTACGATCGCTTAACAATTTATTACAAGCACGCCAATATTTAAGGTGGATATCTAACAGCGGAGATGGTGGTAGTACTACTAACTCGCAATACTCCCTCCTTTCCGGTTTATAGAGCTCATCTCAAAATTTTCAGATTTCCATTATATTAGGCTCATTTTGAGTCTAATTGAGTTAAAGTGCTTTGAGTCTCACGCCATATTTAATTCATAGAGTTTAGAGAAAGGAGATGAGTGGCTATGCATGCATCGTTTTCTACATCCACCATGCAAGTCCAATGAAAGGAAGGATGCTACATTTATTACCTTGGAAATTGCATATGTGAGAAATATTTCATTGACTAGTTTAAACTAGTGTCATCCACTTGCAATTCACCTTGGTTGATGAGATTTCAGATTTGAGCCCTATTAACCGAAAAAGAGGGAGTATATAACAACAACCATTAGTAAAGCGAAGGTGGATTTATAGTCACCTATAGCACGTGCTCTAAAAAGATTTATAAGAGTGTAACATCAGCCATTACTAATAAAGTAGCACTTACTTGTAGCTAAATACTACACATATTGACTCTAGATGACATGACAACACGCTATGACCAGTAATTGGCTATATTATTAAACATCATTTAGTAGCCTTCGCCCCTTTGCCACGTCAACCTGATTATGGCACATCCGTCAGATTTAATGTCAATATTTGTCTATTTGAGCTATCTATGTGTTTTGTAAAAATATTATTGAATATCGAATATGTTTTGCAGAAAAATAAGAAAGTTATGGTTTTTTATATTGTGGGAGTAATTGTGGCGGTTTTTTCCTTTTCCAATTATTACTTATACTCTAATACAATAAGGGAAAAGCTTGTACACATCCGGCAGATTGCAGCTCCCGCGTCTGCCACATTCCCCTCACGCCACGTGTTGCATAGAGCACGACTACTATATTTGCAACTGATCCTTTGTTGCATTATTACCACCGCAACAACTAGTCTGTTGTAGACCAAGGAAGACAAAGACGTGGTAGCGACATCCAGATCCTTGCAGCACTGAACGAGAGATGCTCGTTGCCTGACGCTTTGATGCCGGCGCCGATAGCCGCCCACCTCGCCGGAGAGGAGGATGAGGAGGCGAGTTGTAGCCGGGGTCGGGCGCCCTAGTCGTCGTTGCCGCCCACCTCCATCACAGTTATGAGCCGAGCACGGTGCATCGACCTCCAAGAGGAGGTTGCGACGACCAACCTGGTCAGAGATTTTGGCGCTCGTCGGCTGTAGTGATGGGCGGCGCACATACTCCCTCACGAGTGCTGATTTTTTTTCTTGCAACATACTCCATGTTACAACAAAGACTCTGCAACATCACTAATGTTGCAAAACTTTCTTCCATCGACACCTTTGTTGCAAAAAATATATTTGCAATAATATCTTTGCTGGAAAAAAAATCGCAACACAATCTTTGTTACAAAAAAAATCACAACACAACCTATGTTGCATAATAATTCTGCAACACAAATTCTGTTATAAATGTTTGTGCAACAGGGTCTTTGTTGCAAAGTAAAGAAAAGACGTACATCTCATTACATCCAACGGCTCGCGTGGCGGTGGATCTTGTTAAATTCAATGGCTCGCGTGCCTTTCGACGCGTAGCAGCCTCCATAAAATAAAGATCTATAGACTTCTGGAAAAAAAATATCGAGCGTTGTGCCAGCTCCAAGTTGGACCAAGAGCCCTGGCGCCAAGAAAAACCGAGGGGTACTCTTCGGTGAATTTTTCTCTTTCTCTTTCAAATGCAGGACACATGAAAGTTCTTTGTCGAGGTTTCTGAACGTGTTGAACTGTTGATCGACTGCCCCTTGATAAATCCGCGACCTCCGTAACTGATTCCCAAAGTGTAGGTGAGATTAACTGATGGATTGAGCCACGGAGTGGATGGAAATTCATATAGGAGAACGTATTTCAGTGACTTCAGTATTTCGCAGAAGTACATATAGGAGTAGTTAGGGAACCTCTAATGGCCGCAGAAGTTCATATAGGAGTAGTTAGAGAATCTTTAACGGCAACTCGTAAATATTTTCCTGCATCTGTTCATGGATAAAGAGATCAGTCCGTAGATACGGATGCGAAAGGACGCCATCCAACCATAGTCGTACATCCGGCCTTTTCATTTTTTTTCAAGCACGTACGATCAAATAGCCGCATGCAAAGGGTATGTATGTTCAAATAGCCGCATGCAAAGGGTATGTACGTTCAAATAACCGCATGCAACACTAGTTCAAATTAAAAAAAAATGTTACATCTCAATATTGTTGTCCTCTTTCACCATCCATTGTTGTTTGATCAGATCTTCCTTTAACTGCTCGTGAGTTGGTCGATGCCGAAATGGTCGATACATTTGAATAAACTCTTCAAAATAATGTGGCCCGATTATATTCTGAAAGTTGAAGGACAGCGGTTGAACAGAGACAGAGGAGAAGCAGTGGGGAGTCCTGCTAGAGCATTGGCGGTGACAGAGACGCAAACTTCCGGCAGGGTGTTGCGTGGTGGAGCGGCTGGGAAGGCAAGAGAGAAAGAAAGAAAGATAATCAGGAGGATGTAGTCGCGGGATCCAGAAAGGTTCTGGGTGAGCCAGGAATGTCAATAGGGACGTTTCTCGTGTTTGGACTCTTACAAAACCATTAGTAATTGTTATTTTTGATTTAAGATAAAACCATAAGGCTGGTCATAGTGGGAGTAACTAAGGTAGTATCATATACTTGGGACTAGCAAACATGCTTATGTAGCAGACAATTAAAGAAGAGAGAGAGGGTTAAAGTACTCCCTCTGTCCAAGTGTATAGGGCACACGCGTAGTTCTAGGTCGTTAATTTAACTATTTAAATATGTATTATATGTAACAAATAATATATCATTAGATTCATGCAAAGATGTAGTTTTCGAATATATAATTTTTATCGCATATAATACATATTTAGCTAGTTAAATTAATAACCTAAAACTACACGCATGCCCTATACACTTGGACGGAGGTAGTAACATACGATACCGTAACATGTTAAATGTTATGCTACTATGTGTCACGCATGTCAATAAATAAGGACATCTATGATACTATTTTATAATATTATGCACTATGAAAGTAGTATTGTATGATACTTCCCACTATGACCAGCCTAAATAAATACACACACGCATTAAATGACTCTTATGGTTCCGATATCGCGGTCCGGGCCGGTGCCCGCATGCGAAAGGGTTGTGGGTGGCTTTGGAGATGTCTTAGCTGGCTAGCTCGTTAAAGCAAGTACAATAAGGTACAGTCAGCAGGCTGTAAGGATTAAAATACTATATTTTTGTTGAGTTGGATGAGAGAGAAGAGGAGAGAGAAGGGAAGCGGGCTCTTCATGAAGAGCTAGCTCTAGCACGTGCTCCTAGATGCTTTATGAGAATGAAAGGTGAGCTATATATGATAAAAGTAGTTCTTTTTTATAGCTAACTATTATACAAACTAGTTATAAGATGGGTTATAAGATAGCCAGCAGTTGGCTATACTATTAACCATGCTCTTAGCCATTATCGATCGTGTGGAAGTTAGCAAGTACTCCTAGTAGCGGTCCCCGGCCGCAGTGAATAGCCAGCTAGGTGGTGACACGACATGTTGTCGATCGACATCTTTCATCTTTACGTACGTATATGTTTTTTTTGTCCGACGCGTGCTGCGGACGCACTGACTAGTACTCCTTCCGTTTCTAAATATAAGTATTTCTAGAGATTTCATTAACAGACTACATACGGATGTATATAGACATATTTTAAAGTATAGATTCACTCATTTTACTTTGTATGTAGACTCTTAGTGAAATTTCATAAAAGATTTATATCTAGGAACGGAGGGAGTAGTAGTAGTAGCCAGACCAGGATACTACGACGGACCATCACGCGTGACAACGACGGCCATGAACACATGCAAGGACCTTAATTAACTAGCGCGTATCCAACGGCTAGCGATCATCGATCCATAGCTCGCCCGTATGGAGGGCACTGCCTCTGTACTTTAATAGATAAGATCCTCTTTTTTGTGCGATTCCACTTAATTTCGCCTCACCACTTTAGTTCCTGCCATACGAATACATGCATGCATGTCTTTGTTTTAGGCATAGGAATAGATGGATCACTCCTCGTGAAATTATTGATCGAGCAGGCCGCATACTTCTTCCGATCCAAAATGTGGAGGTTTCTGGAAGCACAACAAGGATACTATAGGATTATTTACTCCTCAACAAAAAAAAGAATGCTACTATACGGAGCTCGGCCTCCATGAAGGTCTTTAAATTTGAAATTCAAATTTCATGAAAATTCATATTTTTACATTTTAAAAAATTCTGAAAAAACTATAGAGATAAATGAACACGTAACACACATGTATGGAAATTTTCAGAAAAAAATACATTGAAATGAAGGTTGTACAAAAAAGACAAATCTAAGACTTCTTAACACATGATACTATTGATCGTTTCAGGTCATACATTTGTCTTTTTTGTGCAGATCATATTTCAAGGTATATTATCCTAAATTTTTTCTTACATACACATAACATCCTTCCTTACTTGCATATCATTTTTCAGATTTTTTTGAAAGCAAAAAAGTTTGAATTTTGAATTTTTCAAAAATTTCGGCCACCATGAAGTTCGGCCTCCAAACGCCATTCTCTACTACTATAGGATTATTTTGTTTTATGACTTCCGGCGATATTCTAATGCATGCATGTCTTTAATGTAGGTCCAGGAATACTGGTCTCACGTAAAATTATTGAGTAGGGATGGTACTGTCGATATGGGGGTGTAGCCCGCTCTTCCTCAGCATTCCTGGGTGCATGGTGCAAACCCCATTTGGGGATAACGGATCCTTTCATTGCCGAGGTGCTCGTGCTGCGCGAGGGTGTCATCTTTGCCAAGCTTCGAGGCTATTTGCACGAGCAACTGGAATCCGATTGTCTTGAGTCAGTTATCCTCTGGAACTATAGCTACATCGACCGATCGGTAGTAGCACCGATCATTGCTGTAATTAGAGAGCTCTCTGCTACTTCTTGTCTTTTGATATTCCTCATGTAATAAAAACCGCTAACGGTCCTGTACACCTGTGTGCTAAGCGTGCATGTACGCTTAATGTGACTGAAAGCTGTCTGGAATCCACTCCTAGCTTCCTGATCAGCAGTCTTCTGGCTGATTGCCCCCCGAATGCTTTTACTTAATAAAGCTCTCTGAAATTCCCTGCAAAAAAAGAATAATTTGTGGGGTAGAGTCCACAGTAGATCGACGGTACTGCACGGTGCATTACTGGAGAGGATCCCAACCCGAAATTATTGGAATCAAGCAAAACACATACTTCTTCCAGTCCAAAATATCTAGGATTCACCAAACACAAACATGTGAAAAGATATAGGTTCATATTCTCTTTGTTTCATATGACTCTCAAACCATATTATATATGAATTTAAAGAAACTAGAATTGTGGACTTTTTGGTTCTCGAGTTGGAAAGAATCTTACATCAGGATTTTCTCACAGATAAATGTTCGAGACAAATTCAATTTGTATGATTTTTTTTTTGAATTTTACTCCTCGCATTGAAAATTTCGTCAAAGGATTATCTCTATATGCAGGAATATTATATTTTTGTTTAAAGGTATGGTGACCCACAGCCTCTCCATCATTGCGATGCACACAACCATCATTTTTAAGAAGTTATCAATCACCCATCACAAAAAGCGCAGGAATAGAATAAATGTAGTATTGGAGTGTACCGCGTCCTCTTAAACCCTATAGGACTAAAAAAAACATGAATTTGGATGATAAGTGTTTGACACCATGGAAAAACCCAAATAAGTTGTATCAAGAACTTTTGGTTGATGGAAAATTTCCTCCAAAAGAAAAATACGAAGGAATCGTAAGGAAAATCCCCTAAGTCTTCCAATCCTATGAATCAAATGATCTAGCTATAAAAATCCTAAGGATCATTATGATTTTTGTTGATGGAAACTTCCCTTACGGTTCTAAGCGTTGAATTATATGAATCAAATGACCTAGATAAAAAATCCTAAGGATCGAGATACAAAAAACAATTCATGAAATTCCTTTGAACCATAAGATCCTTATCACGTTCCTCATCAGTCCTACATGATTGGAAAACTATGGGAATCTGCTTCTTTTCTGAAAAGAACAAAAATAATAATAACATGACATTCGAGTAGAAGGAGTTTTTTTGTCCAAAATAAAGTGCAAAATATTCCTTAGGAAAAAGATGTTCCTCAGGATCCTAGTCATGTGAATCAAATTATTTGTACAGGAAAATAACACTAAGAATCCAAATCCTATGAGAGGATATCATCACTTGGAAATGGAAACAATCTTTACGTGTAATTTTTTTTTTTGAGTTTTGAGGAAGTTTTACATACAAATTTTGATGAACCATGTAGAGGACAGGTTCTACAAACTATATAAAGTAGAATAAAATTAGCTTGAAAAACCTCCTATGCTTGATATAGTAGAACTCGGGCACAAACAACTCAAGTGAGTAGAGCGTCCCATAGGAGATGAAACACGCCACCAACTTCAAGATTCACCATCATTTAGCCTGACACATGCCTATCTAGTTTACGATATACTATTCGTTGTTACTTGCACACATAATTTCTATACCTCTGCTTATTAATAGTTCTAGAAACTGTAGCAAAATTGATCTTGTGGAATGGGAGAAACAGGTACACTGTTCTAGATGGAATCAAATACTGGAATAAACCAATCAGCGTGGAGGAGATATTTTCCTTGAGGGTCTAATTGGTCCTACTGATCCTGCCTCCCTGACCTTATCACATCATGCAGTACAGCGGGAAACATCGATCTAGATGGATGGGTTTAGTTTTGTTGCGATGCACTTTGGCTGAGACGAATCTCAGCACCTCTCCTGTTCCTCGTCAAGTTTCAGTCAAGCTCGTGCGCCTACTTGATACCGACTATCCTTAGTTTCTTTCTAATTCCTGTCAATTCACTGTCGAATGATGGCAATGTAATGCCTCGTCATACTTTTCTTTTTGATGCTTCAGTAAGAAGGTACGTATTCAACCATTACTTTTCAGGGCTGCATTAGCTTTTCTAAGATTGTAAACAAAAAAAGATAACTCATTCGGCCTCTGCATCATTGGAACCAAATAATTAGTCGTCTCTTTGAATGAGTGGTAAAACAAAACTTACTTTTTTAGCTGAACAAGACATATATGTATGAAGTGACATTCACAAAATGAAACCTGCTAGCTTGATACTTCCCCATATAAGATCCAAAGGTGGCTTGCTCCATTATTGACGTTTGCTTGTGTATGCATCAAAACTCAGATCTTGACAGCTTGTATTCCACTATTCATGTCATGTGCTGCTCCATTCGGTGCACCGTCCAAGTCCTATAGGCCGTGTCTCACCTCCTTTTGAACTAATATTCCTCTATCGATAGATACCGCTAACTAGTTTCTAGGACAATCGTATATTTGTTTCGGAGAATGGAGAAACATACGATCATAGAGTAAATTGACAAGCGACTTACTTTCAGGATTTTGTAGTCTTTTTTTATAAAATAGCTCCATCTATTATTTGATTCAAGCTTCACCGTTATCAGTAACCATGGATAATTTGATGCTCATACTCACTGTATTAATTTGTAGAACATAATAAAGCGGACACCTAATACAATGAATAATCAAATTATATATGAACATAGTCATATATACCTAGCATTCCTGAACAGGGTTTTGTAAGAGAAATAATATATGAATCTCATTTCCGCGTGTCCACAAATTCTATTGCAATATTAGCACCGAGACATGTGCGCACTTGTCCTTCAATTTAATTAAGCTCCTTAAATTAACACTACTCATGCATGGTGCGTTGCTTAAATTCAGTACTAGTTACTCTCCTCTCGAAATATGTCATGTTCACGAAGAAAAGGAGTGGATATTAAGCCATGTTCCCTTGTCCTTGACCCCTTGCATTTATGTTCAGTAGAAGAAGACGTTTTGATAATTCATTCAGGTAGAGTAATTTGAAAACTAAATTTGGCACGGAGCGGAAATATACCTTTCCAACTTTTCTTAAAGTTGTGTAGAGATTTGGGAGACCGATAACATTATTAATTCTTGCCTGATTAAGTGGCTCTCGATCTGTACAAGAAAATCAACCAAAGGTGCGCGTGGTGATTTGTTTATCATTAACTAGTCATAAGCAGATTGAGTACCGTCTACTTTGTTAACTATTGTACTTTGATTGATATACGTGACTAAATTTTACTCGATGGCACTTTTCGTCAATAATTACATTGGTTCTCTTCCCCTCAAGCATCTAGAAGGTGTGAGAGTCCATGATAAATGTATGACCTGCGTATGAAGTTTCCTGTGTGAAGAACTTCATGTCTTTGTTGTTTTTTATCAAGAGGATGTGTTTCTAGTGTTCATTTCAATCAGTTTTTCGATCCACTGTTGCAATTATTTATCTAGGGCAAACATTCATCTATATGTTTAGCATAATATAAAAAGGAGAAGCCATTCTTATATCACTTGATGAACTAGTGGGTTCATTGTACGTAGAGAAAATCTGCTCACAAATCCATGAGGATAGACGAGGATGCATTCCATCTGCAACACACTTCTTGTCTCATTTATGAATTACTTTGTGGTACAAACAAGCTCAGCCGCGCAAATGAAAAAACAGCAATTATGATGCTTTTGTTCAAATATATACTCCAAATAAGCAATGAGCCCTTACACATCCTCGACCATGCTTTTTTGTTTGGCTAAAGAGGGCATATTGACAAGTAATAAGGGTAGAGTAATTGAACAACTACGTTTTGCCACGTGGCGACAAGTAGCTTTCCTACTTTCTGAAAGATGCATAGTCGTTAGCATTGTTTAATTCTCAGCTGATAATTAAGTGGCTCCATCTGTATAAGTAAATCAGCCAGAGAGGCGCGAGGTGTTTTGATTATCACTAACTGAGTCACCAAAGCACCATAGCCATGTGCTTTGTTTATTAAATGTTGTGACACGCGATCAAATTTTAGTCCAACCAAGAGTTAGCACAAAAAGACCATATTCGTAGTTCTTTTCTCACCAGTGTGCCCGCGTGTTTTGTGAAGCGAGAAGGTGGGGAGCGGCCACTAATCAACGTCGGCTGTGCTTATTAAGTTTGTTGTGTGTTCTTGGAAGAGCTTCGTGCGATTGTTGCTATTATCAGGAATTTGGTTACCAGTGTTCATTTGAGTTTTCTAATTCATTGATGAAACAAACTTGCATGCTAGTGTAAAAAAATGTTTTTTATATTATAAAATGGAATGAATGAGTAACATTTTATGAGTGTGACAATATTGTTTTTGTGTGGTGAACAAAATAGAAGACGTGCTTGTATGATTTCTCAACAATTGCATCATTTTTGCGGCTTAAAAAGTTTACCTTCTCAACAAATTCTAAAAATATACTCCTTTTGTATTTAAATAATTATGTTGGGAAAAACCAATCTAGTTCTTTCCAACTATATATATTTAGGTACAGAAAAATTCTCAGCTGAAAAATAAATTAACATGTAAGGACACCTCGGATAGACAAGCTTATCTCTTTTTTTTCCCAGTGAGCTAGACAAGATCATCATTATCCACCCCAACGTTGATCACCGATTTTTACGCACACAAGTCGCGATTTTTACACACACACGCACTACGTTCCGAGCATTGCGTCGCGGTGGGTGAGTGCAACAGATCATTGTCCAGAAGGAGACACATGCACTGATGCACGCATAGCAGCCTCTTTTGTATTTGCACGGAACCAGATGACGATGGGGCGACGATCGGTCGATGCGGTGCACCCGTCCCAGCTACAGACTTCTCCACACGTGGCGGGCCCACCACACCTTATCCTCTCTTGTCTCCATGCAGGCCCACCCACCTGTCAGAGGGTGGTCACGGCAGCCGGAGCGGCACGCCACCTCACGCCCCCGCCGTTATTTAAGAAGAAGACCAGGATGGAGCTCCAAGCAGAGCAGATCAGTGCAGTGAGAGTGAGTGAGTGAGTGAGCGAGCGACACTCCCCACCCCCAGCTTAGCTACGCTACTTCACTCACTCGAGGAAGGATGGATCCCTGCAAGGTACACATCAGCAGATCATGCACACTCCAATAGTTAACTGATTCATCATCATCTTTAGCATGCTCTTCTGAATCCATTCACAAAGATACTATGTCGATTATACTAGAGATTTTGTAGTGTTAATTACTCCCTCCGTTTCTAAATATGAGACCTTTTAGAGATTACACTATATACTACATACAGATGTATGTAGTCATATTTTAGAGTGTAGATTCACTCATTTTATTCCGTATGTAGTCTATAGTCAAAACTTTAAAAGATCTTATATTTCAGAACGGAGGGAGTACTTATTACTATAATCTTTTTGACACGCGCTCTGCGTGGGTGTGGGTTTGGTGTGCATGGCGCGCAGTTCCGGCCGTCGAGCAGCTTCGACACCAAGACGACGACGACGAACGCCGGGCAGCCGGTGTGGAACGACAACGAGGCGCTCACGGTGGGGCCGCGCGGCCCGATCCTGCTGGAGGACTATCACCTGCTGGAGAAGATCGCCCACTTCGCGCGGGAGCGCATCCCGGAGCGCGTCGTGCACGCGCGCGGCGCCTCCGCCAAGGGCTTCTTCGAGTGCACCCACGACGTCACCGGCCTCACCTGCGCCGACTTCCTCCGCGCGCCCGGGGCGCGCACGCCGGTCATCGTCCGCTTCTCCACCGTGATCCACGAGCGCGGCTCGCCGGAGACCATCCGTGACCCGCGCGGGTTCGCCGTCAAGTTTTACACGCGCGAGGGCAACTGGGACCTGCTCGGCAACAACTTCCCCGTCTTCTTCATCCGCGACGGCATCAAGTTCCCCGACGTCATCCACGCCTTCAAGCCCAACCCAAAGTCCCACGTGCAGGCATGGTTTACTTTTTTTCTTTATTTTATTTCGGAAACAAAATAGTTTCGAACCTCACCAAAATATATGCGGAATTTCAAAAAGAGTTGTTTCGGATTTTGAAATTTCTAATTTCGCTCGACTTTAATAGAATTCTAACACAACTTAAATTTATTTTTAAACCAGTTTGAATCAAAATATTTCAGACCTCACTAAAATATGAGAAATTTTGCGTGCAGGAGTACTGGCGCGTCTTCGACTTCCTCTCCCACCACCCGGAGAGCCTCCACACCTTCTTCTTCCTCTTCGACGACGTCGGCATCCCCACCGACTACCGCCACATGGACGGCTTCGGCGTCAACACCTACACCTTCGTCTCCCGCGCCGGCAAGTCCCACTACGTCAAGTTCCACTGGCGCCCCACCTGCGGCGTCAGCTGCCTCATGGACGACGAGGCAACCCTCGTTGGCGGCAAGAACCACAGCCACGCCACGCAGGACCTCTACGACTCCATCGACGCCGGCAACTTCCCCGAGTGGAAGCTCTTCGTGCAGGTCATCGACCCCGACGAAGAGGACCGCTTCGACTTCGACCCGCTCGACGACACCAAGACATGGCCAGAGGACCTCGTCCCCCTCCAGCCCGTGGGCCGCCTCGTGCTCGACCGCAACGTCGACAACTTCTTCAACGAGAACGAGCAGCTCGCCTTCGGCCCCGGCCTCGTCGTGCCCGGGATCTACTACTCCGACGACAAGATGCTGCAGTGCAGGGTGTTCGCATACGCCGACACGCAGCGCTACCGCCTGGGGCCAAACTACCTGATGCTCCCCGTCAACGCGCCCAAGTGCGGCTTCAAGAACAACCACTACGACGGCGCCATGAACTTCATGCACCGCGATGAGGAGGTGGACTACTACCCGTCTCGCCACGCGCCGCTCCGGCAGGCCGAGCCGGCCAGCTTCCCCGTGCCGACGAGGCCCGTGGTTGGAAAGAGGGAGAAGACGAGGATCAAGAAGGAGAACGACTTCGTGCAGCCCGGGGAGAGGTACCGCAGCTGGGCGCCCGACCGCCAGGACAGGTTCGTGCGCCGCTTCTCCGACGCGCTCGCGCACCCCAAGGTCAGCCACGAGCTGCGTGTCATCTGGATCGACTTCCTCTCCAAGGTAACTAATGATTCATCAAGTGATTGGACCCAATAATTATTTATGCATGAATCAATGGATTTACGCTGAATTTTCTTCCGTTATTGAGAATTATCTCGATTGATCTGTGGATGGACGATGCAGTGTGACAAGTCGTGCGGGATGAAGGTGGCGAACCGCCTCAACGTGAAGCCAAGCATGTGATGGATGGATCTGCCATGGATGATGGATGGACCATTCTGTGTAAACTTTGTGCTATATCATGAACCAGCCAGCAATAAGGGACCATGCATGCCAGCTACTGTGGATCATGTGGTCGATTAGATACCATGCTACTAATAAGTTACCATCTTTTGTTACAGTAAACTGCATGTACTCTAGCTTAAACTAAAGTGGGTGCTTCGAGCTTATGAACCACTGTGTTCCCTTTGCTTCTGCCGTTTCAAAGTCGCCTTATTGTTGATCACCTATAATCATTATTTTTGAGAACGGTCGATCACCTATAATTAATTGTATACTTAAAAATGTGCAGCTTCAATATATATATGACACGACAGTAAAAGAAAATTTCAAACAGCTTATGAATGATAGGCCACTAAAGATATTTATTTCGAGAATATGTTTACAACAAGTACGTAGCTTCCGTGCAAGTTCTTTATTTTGGAGGGGATGACAGAACCATATTTTCGTATTCTGGATTTGGATGGAGCAAGATGAGTGTGTTTTCGGTTTCCTAGCTACATGAAGTTGGCATTGCACAAAATGATGTGAGAACAGTGACCACTGAAGTGCGGCTGCTCCCGGATGAAAAGAAAAAAGAATGTCCTTCCTATCATCAGGATTTTTCTTTACAAGAAACACACATACTTATCCATGTTTGAGATTCCAACTCAATGATTTACTGTGCCAAAAACGTTCAACAGTACTCTTTGAAGAAGACCATATAGGTTTTATGGTCGGTCACTCTTCCTTCTTAGGGCATCTTCAATATTTTGTATGTAGTCTTGATGATAAAATTGTCCATATATATCATCAATCAAAAAGGGATCATATAACTATACTTCAGTGGTTGCATCTAAATTATCCAATAGAAGAAGAGGGAAGAAATGCAATTGCTCTCCATGTAACCTTGGAGCTTGTGCAAGAGTTGTTGGTTAATCTACATACAACTTTTTTCTCTCTTTTCGTTTATTTATTGCCACATCATCATATATCCTAGATGATAAAGTTTATCAATAAAAATCTTACAGTCATTGGAGATGACCTTAGCAAGATCGAAGTGACTCAGATGTCATCGCATAAAAATAAAATAACTCGGATGCCCGGGCTCTGGGCGGCCGTTTGATCTCGGACGAGCCGCCCGGGATGCGGTGTGGACAGGTGGTTCGCATCCCTGTCGATGGCATGCAAGTCTCACGGTCAGTGTCGCGTGTGCTGGCTAGCTAGCTAGTAGTCAGTCAGTGTGACTGCTGCTGCACGTACGTTGCACGCTTCCTACAGTATATAAAAGAAACAAACAAACAAAGACGTTGAAGACGCGAAGAAGACTGGGACATGTAGATTGTCGTGATACTGGAGTCTGGACCACTGGAACTGATGGCTTCTTGGATGACTACGATAGACGGCCTTGATCACAGAAAAACTTGGATGACACGCCGCGCGTTGTGGCGGGAATGCGTTGCGGCTGGTTTTATGGAACATACTCCCTTCGTTTTTAAATATAAATCTTTTAAAAGATTTCACTACGGGTCTACATACGAAGTAAAATAAATAAATCTATACTCTAAAACATGTCTATATACATCCGTATGTAGTTCAATAGTGAAATCTTTAAAAAGACTTATATTTAGGAACGAGGGAGTAGATGTGTGAATTAATAATATCATTGTGGTTATTGTATAGTGTAAAAAAAATCATGCATAATTATGTATTGAGGTAACATTTTTTCATGCATGCATGGTTGCAAGTTCATTACGTATGCTCGTTGGGTGAGGGATGTAATTAAGAAAAAGAAAATAATAATTGATTAGCTAGCCTTTGTGGTGAGGTGATATATGTGCATATTAAGATAATAGAATAGTGGGAAGCAACTTCCTTTTTGTTTTTGAGAGAGAGAAGGGAATCAACTATCTGTGTATATAGGAAACCATGCCGTTGCCGTGATCCACCCCATGTTGGGCCACCATGACTCTGTTCAACCATACTCTTGTCTCGGCTAGATGGTGAGCGAAGATTCATGTGACTCCTAAAAAAAGATGCATGGACTTTGCCTGTTTAAGGACTATGGGGGAGGAGCGATTAGCTCCCATGCGACGTTGTTGAGTTGAATTATCTCTCATGCGACGTCGTTGATTGTAATGGCTCTCAAGCGACATCTCCCAGCGCAGAAATAGCTCAAGCAACACAACCCGTTTACGGGGCTAGCTGGCTGTTAGTTAGGCTGAGATTTGGTTAGTAATGTGCTCTGACTGGTGGGGTCCACCTAGGGCCACGTCGTCAAGAGTCAACCGTCCACTACTCGACCGGTGACTGTGTGACCATACTCGACTCGACCGTGCACGACTGGGCGAGCGGCACCGTCGTGTACATCTTCTCCGACAGAGGCATCATTTTCTTCTCCGCGGTGGTGGAGCGCCTTTCTCGGCAGCGGCAGAGCTATTGCGAGTGAGTATTTTCAAAACCCTAGTCCCATTTCTCGGAATTTTGGATAGATCTGTGGCCTCATGCTCTATTTCTTGGCGATTTAAAATCTCGATTGGATAGGAGCGTGGGGGCTGAATTAGATGGAGCGAGGAGACATTGCTTCAAATCGGTAATGCCGCCCCTTCCTCTTTTCTCTTTTAGCTGTTATCAAACTCGATTTGGTAGTGACTGTAGCTTACACTGCCGCTGACCGTCATTGACAAAACAGGGGAGGTTCTGGTTCTACCACCACATTCGTAATTATAGTGGAAATTTTTTCCTGTAAAGTCAAGCTCAGTGATGACAGTGACCAAGACATTTATACAGATACCTCCATGAGGTTGGATGTCGAACTTGCAGATGTTGAATCGATGGATTTACGCTCAATTTTCTTTTGTCATTGAGAATTATCTCGATTGATCTGTGGATGGACGATGCAGTGTGACAAGTCGTGCGGGATGAAGGTGGCGAACCGCCTCAACGTGAAGCCAAGCATGTGATGGATGGATCTGCCATGGATGATGGATGGACCATTCTGTGTAAACTTTGTGCTATATCATGAACCAGCCAGCAATAAGGGACCATGCATGCCAGCTACTGTGGATCATGTGGTCGATTAGCTACCATGCTACTAATAAGTTACCATCTTTTGTTACAGTAAACTGCATGTACTCTAGCTTAAACTAAAGTGTGTGCTTCGAGCTTATGAACCACTGTATTCCCTTTGCTTCTGCCGTTTCAAAGTCGCCTTATTGTCGATCACCTATAATTATTATTTTCGAGAACGGTTGATCACCTATATTTAATTGTACACTTAAAAATGTGCAGCTTCAATATATATATTGTTAGAGTTGTGTCGAATATTATTGTACAAGGTAGGTTACAGTTGGACTCTGAGTAGTATTGTGTTTAGACAGGATATGGAGTTGTGTCCTGATAGGACACTTGTATCCTAGGCCTCTCATATATAGCGGGGGTAGATACACGATGTAACATATACCAACATAATAGCACAGACACGCGGGGGAGCCGGCGTCCGGGCGGCGGAGGTGCGGTATTGTGATGGTGCCACGGGGAGGAGCGCCTGTAGTCATGCCGCGGGGATGTAGCCATATCGGTGAACCTCGTTAACAAATCTCGGTGTCATGCTTGTATGATTGCTTGGTCCTCGGTAGATCGACGAAAAGCCTCGGATTATTCTAACAAGTGGTATCATGAGTTAGGTTGTTCAGAGGTTGTTGATCTAGAGGTGGAGTAGAATTTGTCGAATTTGTCGATGGTCGAGTCCAGCCTCCAGGCCCAGGCACGGCCCGAGGCGTGCCGCATGCCTGGCATAGCCCGTTTAAGTCATGTCGGGCTCGGCCCGTGTCGTGCCTGGCCTGCGGGTTGTCTGGCCGGCCCGACTAGCGCGGCCCGTTTGGGCAGGTCTGCTCCCCAAGCATGTGCACGCGCGGGGCGCCTCCGGCAAGGGTTTCTTCAAGTGCACCCACGACGTCACCTGCGCATCTCCCATCTCCCTTCTTTTGCCAACGGCGGTAACAACATTTGTCCGTTCTGCTTGACAAGATGTCACCTGATGCAGCTGAGAGCATTTGCATCGCCGGCTCTACGAATAACTTCCGCGTTCTCTCCACCAAAGTCCAATCCAACTCATGCTTGGATGAGATACCGTCGAGCTCACAACGACCTGAGAAAGCAACAACATCGCCGAAGATACTCGCTGGTGATACGAGTGTCGGATGGTAATCCAAGAGATTTGTCGGAACGCCCCCGATATTTTTTAGTGGCTCTGGCATTTCGTCTTCATTCTTGAGTGAGCAGACAGCCTCCAGCCTGATGTCACCATCGCAGCCGCCTTCTTCCTCTTCCCCAGCAATGGCCTGATGGAGGTTGTATAAGTAGGCACCAGTAATTTTGAACTTAGCAAACAGAAGGCCCTCTCCGCAGTCCCAGGCGCCCAACAAATAATCGTTTGACCGAGAGCTTTGCTTGACCAGAGTGTATGTCTTCTCCCATTGGTGATCCGGAGTGAGTAGCCAGAGCACCATGTCTTGGCCCTTGCACGTGTAGACGCACGGACGACCACCTACCTGTAACATGTGGCATGGTTGAATGTCGTCTTGCCCTTTTGGGAGAGCAACGCTTGTGGCGACCTCATCGTCGGCGTCGAAAACAAGGACCGATGTCGCACTGATACAATGCACTTGACGTCCCTCCTCTCCGGTGAAGTAAGACGTGTATATAAGGAAGTAGACTTTGCCGTCCGCTATGTGTAGACTATGTTCACACAGCATCTCCATGTCACATGAGAATACCGTCCTCGGCTCTTGATGGCAGCCGGTACTATCCAAGGACACCACCATCAACGTTGTGGTTGTGCTATCGGCGCCGTCATCTGTGAACTCCCATATGAGAGCCTTGTAGACCTTGCTCGACGGCGCGTACCCAAACCCCAGGAAGCGGCGTAGCACATAGCCGTCGTCGTCCTTGGGAGCCTGCGTTGGTGGCAACGACGGCACGGACAGGAGCACCTCCTCCTTGGTGGCCGGGTTGAAAACGACGCCGTCGAGGGATGATCGGGCGGCAAGGAGGACTAGCCCGTTGCAGGTGTTGGCGTACCAGCTACCGTGCTCGACGTTGACGGTGTGCTCCAAGGCGAACGTGGGGCCGACGACGTTGAAGTAGATGGTCTTGCAGTAAGCACGCGTATAGAGGCAAGCGGCATGAGGGAGTGCCAGGCCTGGCGCGCCAAGACGGCGGTGGCGAAGCCAGAAGTACGGCCTTCTCACGAGTTGCCGGAAGCGCTTCGAGAGGCCGATGCAGCGCACGGCGCAGCGGGCCGGTAGCCGGGCAATGATCTCGTCGGCCACGAACTCGTCTCCGAAGACGGTACTCTCCTGGTCTGCCATAGACGCCATGGCTAGACGGAGAATTCCCTTGATTCTTCTATTCTATCACCACAACGACGGCCGCACACACTATAATAGTTTGTGCCGCGTGCGTATTAATTATATATATGTGTATGTATCAGTTGTATTTGGGCTGCCGAAATATAAAAGGAGAACACTATAATCCGAGTACACCTCGGTTTTTCTTGGCGCGGTCCAACTCGGAGTTGGTACAGCTGGTCCGCGCGCTAGATATTCTTCTCACAAGTCTAGATATTTACTTTATTAGAGTATAAGTAAAAATTGGAAAAGGAAAAAACCGCTACAATTACTCCCGCAATATTTAAAAACCATCACTTTTTTTTTTCTGCAAAACATATTCGATATTCAATATTATTTTTACAAAACACAGAGATAGATCAAATAGACAACTATTGACATTGAATCTGACGGATGTGCCGTAATCACGTTGACGTGGCAATGGGACGAAAACCATTAAAGGATGTCTAATAATATAGCAAATTACTGATCACGGAGTGTTGTCATGTCATCTAGAATCAATATGTGTAGTAGTTAGCTACAAGTAAGTTCTACTTTATTACTAATGGCTGATGTTACACACTTACAAAGCTTTTTGGAGCCCGTGCCACGGGTGACTATAAATCCATCTCTGGTTTCTCTTCTCTCTTTTTCAACTTAGAAAGAAATGTAATATTAAAAGTCTTACAGCCGCTTCCGTGTCTTTATACTTGCTTGATGTCACGCGAGAATAGTATCTGCCTGCGGGGATGTTATGTTGCCACAAGAATGGACGTTTGGAGGCCGTGCTCCATGGTGGCTGAAATTTTTGAAAATTCAATTTTCAAATTTTTCGGTTTCAAAAAAATCTTAAAAAATATGCAAGTAAGGAAGGATATTATGTGTATGTGTGTAAAATTTTAGGATGAAATACCTTGAAATATGATTTGCATAAAAAAACAAATTCATGGCCTGGAACGATGAATAGTATCTACGGCGATGTTATGTTGCCACTTCTTATGTTGCCTATAATCAGGATTTTGGAGTGGTAGTCCTCAAAACTTGCTCTTAAAGTTCTTTTTGATAGTAAAATCTGAGGTATCTGACATGCATGTTGATAGAATAATGGTGTCGAATGATGCGACATTCTTTGAGGACATATTTCCCATGAAGGATATGCCTAGCTCATCAATTCAGGAGATAACTACTCTATCTAGTGAGGAATTAGCTGTAGTTTCTGAACCCACCATTGCGATACAACACGTTGAGAATCCTATGAAGGATGACAATGAAATTCTTGTAAGGAGCAAGAAAAAGAGGGTTGCAAAGTCCTTTGGCGACGATTTCATGGTGTACCTCGTGGATGACACACCCAAGACTATTTCAAAAGCCTATGCACCTTCTGATGCTGACTAATGGAAGGAAGTTGTTCGTGGCAAGATATATTCCATCTTAGCTAAAGGAACCTCAGAAATTACTGACGTCCTTATGGGTGCAAACCTGTAGGATGTAAGTGGGTGTTCAAGAAAAAGCTTAGGCCTGATGGTATGATTGAAAAGTACAAGGCACGGCTTGTGACCAAGGGTTATACGTAGAAAGGAGGTGAAGACTTCTTTGATACTTACTCACCTCTGGCTAGACTGACCACTATTCCGGTGCTACTATCACTTACTCACCTCTGGCTAGACTGACCACTATTCCGGTGCTACTATTGTGCATATACGTGTTGTAATATGACTGTATCATGTACATTCCCTTATATAAATATATGACAGTCGTACCCAGTTAGGGTATCGAACATTGTTTCAAACCTATCTTGTTTTACATGGTATCAGACGTCGCGTTCGATCAGCGCCGCGCTTCCGCCTCCTCTGCCGCCGCCGCGTCGGCCTCCGCCATTGCCCCGCCTCCTTCCACCCTCGTGACGGCGTCGCCCTGTTGGAATTATGCCCTAGAGGCAATAATAAATGTATAGTTATTATTATAATTCCTGTATCAAGATAATAGTTTATTATCCATGCTATAATTGTATTGAATGAAGACTCATTTACATGTGTGGATACATAGACAAAACACCATCCCTAGCATGCCTCTAGTTGGCTAGCCAGTTGATCGATGATAGTCAGTGTCTTCTGATTATGAACAAGGTGTTGTTGCTTGATAACTGGATCACGTCATTGGGAGAATCACGTGATGGACTAGACCCAAACTAATAGACGTAGCATGTTGATCGTGTCATTTTGTTGCTACTGTTTTCTGCGTGTCAAGTATTTATTCCTATGACCATGAGATCATATAACTCACTGACACCGGAGGAATGCTTTGTGTGTATCAAACGTCGCAACGTAACTGGGTGACTATAAAGATGCTCTACAGGTATCTCCGAAGGTGTTAGTTGAGTTAGTATGGATCAAGACTGGGATTTGTCACTCCGTGTGACGGAGAGGTATCTCGGGGCCCACTCGGTAATACAACATCACACACAAGCCTTGCAAGCAATGTAACTTAGTGTAAGTTGCGGGATCTTGTATTACGGAACGAGTAAAGAGACTTGCCGGTAAACGAGATTGAAATAGGTATGCGGATACTGACGATCGAATCTCGGGCAAGTAACATACCGAAGGACAAAAGGAATGACATACGGGATTATACGAATCCTTGGCACTGAGGTTCAAACGATAAGATCTTCGTAGAATATGTAGGATCCAATATGGGCATCCAGGTCCCGCTATTGGATATTGACCGAGGAGTCTCTCGGGTCATGTCTACATAGTTCTCGAACCCGCAGGGTCTGCACACTTAAGGTTCGACGTTGTTTTATGCGTATTTGAGTTATATGGTTGGTTACCGAATGTTGTTCGGAGTCCCGGATGAGATCACGGACGTCACGAGGGTTTCCGGAATGGTCCGGAAACGAAGATTGATATATAGGATGACCCCATTTGGTTACCGGAAGGTTTTCGTGCATTACCGGAAAAGTTTCGGGCTCATCGGTAGTGTACCGGGAGTGCCGGGAGGGGTGCCGGGGACCATCGGGAGGGGTGTCACGCCCCAAGGGGTCTCATGGGCTATGGGAAGAGATAAACCAGCCCCTAGTGGGCTGGAATAAGTTCCCACTAAGGCCCATAAGGTTTGAGAAGGAAAAAACACAAGGTGGAAAGAGTTTCCAAGTGGGAAGGTGGAATCCTACTCCAAGTAGGATTGGAGTAGGACTCCTCCACCTCCAATTTCGGCCAAACCTTGAGGGTTTGAGGCTGCCTCTTCCCTCCCCCTCCCTCCTATATATACTAAGGTATTAGGGCTGATTTGAGACAACTTTTTCCACGGCAGCCCGACCACATACCTCCATAGTTTTTCCTCTAGATCGCGTTTCTGCGGAGCTCGGGCGGAGCCCTGCTGAGACGAGATCATCACCAACCTCCGGAGCGCCGTCACGCTGCCGGAGAACTCTTCTACCTCTCCGTCTCTCTTGCTGGATCAAGAAGGCCGAGATCATCGTCGAGCTGTACGTGTGCTGAACGCGGAGGTGCCGTCCGTTCGGTACTAGATCGTGGGACTGATCGCGGGATTGTTCGCGGGGCGGATCGAGGGACGTGAGGACGTTCCACTACATCAACCGCGTTCTCTAACGCTTCTGCTGTACGATCTACAAGGGTACGTAGATCACTCATCCCCTCTCGTAGATGGACATCACCATGATAGGTCTTCGTGCGCGTAGGAAAATTTTTGTTTCCCATGCGACGTTCCCCAACAGTGGCATCATGAGCTAGGTTCATGCGTAGATGTCTTCTCGAGTAGAACACAAAAGGTTTTGTGGGCGGTGATGTGCGTTTTGCTGCCCTCCTTAGTCTTTTCTTGATTCCGCGGCATTGTTGGATTGAAGCGGCTTGGACCGACATTACTCGTACGCTTACGAGAGACTGGTTTCATCGTTACGAGTAACCCCCTTTGCTCAAAGATGACTGGCAAGTGACGGTTTCTCCAACTTTAGTTGAATCGGATTTGACCGAGGAGGTCCTTGGATGAGGTTAAATAGCAACTCATACATCTCCGTTGTGGTGTTTGCGTAAGTAAGATGCGATCCTACTAGATACCCTTGGTCACCACGTAAAACTTGCAACAACAAAATTAGAGGACGTCTAACTTGTTTTTGCAGGGTATGATTGTGATGTGATATGGCCAATGATGTGATGTGATATATTGGATGTATGAGATGATCATGTTGTAATAGAAATATCGACTTGCACGTCGATGGTACGGCAACCGGCAGGAGCCATAGGGTTGTCTTTATACTAACATATGTGCTTGCAGATGCGTTTACTATTTTGCTAGGATGTAGCTTTAGTAGTGATAGCATAAGTAGCACGACAACCCCGATGGCGACACGTTGATGGATGATCATGGTGTGGCGCCGGTGACAAGAAGATCGTGCCGGTGCTTTGGTGATGGAGATCAAGAAGCACGTGATGATGGCCATATCATGTCACTTATGAATTGCATGTGATGTTAATCCTTTTATGCACCTTATTTTGCTTAGAACGACGGTAGCATTATGAGGTGATTTCTCACTAAAATTTCAAGACGAAATTGTGTTCTCCCCGACTGTGCACCGTTGCTACAGTTCGTCGTTTCGAGACACCACGTGATGATCGGGTGTGATAGACTCAACGTTCACATACAACGGGTGCAAAACAGTTGCGCACGCGGAACACTCGGGTTAAGCTTGACGAGCCTAGCATGTGCAGACATGGCCTCGGAACACATGAGACCGAAAGGTCGATCATGAATCATATAGATGATATCATTAGCATAGGGATGCTTACCACTGAAACTACTCCCGACTCACGTGATGATCGGACTTGGGATAGTGTAGGTGGATCATGAACCACTCAAATGACTAGAGAGATGTACTTTTTGAGTGGGAGTTTAGCATCTAATTTGATTAAGTTGAACTCTAATTATCTTGAACATAGTCTAAGTCCACTTTGAATATATTTGTGTTGTATATCATGGCTCACGCAAGTGTCATCCTCAATTTTAATACGTTCCTAGAGAAAGCTAAGTTGAAAGATGATGGAAGCAACTTTGTAGACTGGGCTCGTAATCTTAAGCTAATCTTACAAGCTGGAAAGAAGGATTATGTCCTTAATGCTGCGCTAGGAGATGAACCACCCGCTACGGCTGATCAGGATGTTAAGAACGCTTGGTTAGCGCGTAAGGAGGACTACTCAATAGTTCAATGTGCAGTCTTGTATGGCTTAGAACCGGGACTTCAACGTCGCTTTGAGCGTCATGGAGCATTTGAGATGTTCCAGGAGTTGAAGTTCATCTTTCAGAAGAACGCCCGGATCGAGAGGTATGAGACCTCCGATAAATTCTATGCTTGCAAGATGGAGGAAAACTCGTCTGTCAGTGAACATGTGCTCAAAATGTCTGGGTACTCAAACCGTCTAGCTGAACTGGGGATTGAACTCCCGCAAAAAGCTATCACTGACAGAATCCTTCAATCACTGCCACCAAGCTATAAAGGCTTTGTGTTGAACTACAACATGCAAGGGATGAACAAGTCTCCCGGCGAGTTGTTTGCGATGCTGAAAGTCGCAGAGTCTGAACTCCGTAAAGAACATCAAGTGTTGATGGTGAGCAAGACCACTGGTTTCAAGAGAAACGGCAAAGGCAAGAAGGGCAATTCGAAGAAGAGCGGCAAGCCTGTTGCCAATCCGCCGAAGAAACCCAAGGCTGGACCTAAGCCTGAAACAGAGTGCTTCTATTGCAAGGGTATGGGTCACTGGAAGCGCAATTGCCCCAAGTATCTGGCAGATAAGAAGGCGGGCAAAGAAAAATCAGGTATATTTGATATACATGTTATTGATGTGTACTTAACCAGCTCTCGTAGTAGTGCCTGGGTATTCGATACCGGTTCTGTTGCTCACATTTGCAACTCGAAGCAGGAACTGCGAAATAGACGAAGGCTGGCGAAAGACGAAGTGACGATGCGCGTAGGAAACGGTTCCAAGGTTGATGCAATCGCCGTCGGCACAGTGTCACTTCATCTACCATCGGGATTAGTGATGAACTTAAATCATTGTTATTTAGTGCCTGCGTTGAGCATGAACATTATATCTGGATCTTGTTTATTGCGAGACGGTTACTCTTTTAAGTCTGAGAATAATGGTTGTTCTATTACTATGAGTAACATCTTTTATGGTCATGCACCGAATGTGAGAGGATTGTTCATATTGAATCTTGATAGAGATACGCATATACATAACATTGAGACCAAAAGAGTTAGAGTAAACAATGATAGCGCCATATTTTTGTGGCACTGCCGCTTGGGTCATATTGGTGTAAAGCGCATGAAGAAACTCCATGCTGATGGACTTTTGGAGTCACTTGACTTTGATTCACTTGACACGTGCGAACCATGCCTCATGGGCAAGATGACTAAGACTCCGTTCTCCGGAACAATGGAGCGTGCAAGTGACTTGTTGGAAATCATACATACCGATGTGTGTGGTCCAATGAGCGTGGAGGCACGCGGCGGATATCGTTATTTTCTCACCTTCACTGACGATCTAAGTAGATATGGTTATGTCTACTTGATGAAGCACAAGTCTGAAACATTTGAAAAGTTCAAGCAATTTCAGAGTGAAGTGGAAAATCATCGTAACAAGAAGATCAAGTTCCTACGGTCTGATCGTGGGGGTGAATATCTGAGTTTCGAGTTTGGTACTCACTTAAGACAATGTGGAATTGTTTCGCAGTTAACACCGCCCGGAACACCACAGCGTAATGGTGTGTCCGAACGTCGTAATCGTACTTTATTAGAAATGGTGCGATCTATGATGTCTCTTACTGATTTGCCGTTATCATTTTGGGGTTATGCATTAGAAACAGCTGCATTCACTTTAAATAGGGCATCATCGAGATCCGTTGAGACGACACCATACGAACTGTGGTATGGCAAAAGGCCAAAGTTGTCGTTTCTTAAAGTTTGGGGATGTGATGCTTATGTCAAAAAGCTTCAGCCTGAAAAGCTGGAACCCAAAGCGGAAAAGTGCGTCTTCATAGGTTACCCAAAAGAGACAGTTGGGTACACCTTCTATCTCAAATCCGAGGGCAAAGTGTTTGTTGCTAAGAACGGAACTTTTCTCGAGAAGGAGTTTCTCTCGAGAGAATTGAGTGGGAGGAAGATAGAACTTGACGAGGTTGTCGAACCTCTCATCCCTCTGGATGGTGGCGCAGGGCAAGGGGAAACCTCTGTCATTGCGACGCCGGTTGAGGAGGAAGTTAATGATGATGATCATGAAACTCCAGTTCAAGTTTCTGTTGAACCACGCAGGTCGACGAGATCACGCGCTGCTCCAGAGTGGTACGGTAATCCCGTCTTATCAATCATGTTGTTAGACAACAATGAACCTGCAAATTATGAAGAAGCGATGGTGGGCCCAGATTCCAACAAATGGCTAGAAGCCATGAAATCCGAGATAGGATCCATGTATGAGAACAAAGTATGGACTTTGGAGATACTGCCTGAGGGCCGCAAGGCTATTCAGAACAAATGGATCTTTAAGAAGAAGACGGACGCTGACGGTAATGTGACCGTTTATAAAGCTCGACTTGTGGCAAAGGGTTTTTCACAAGTTCCAGGAATTGACTACGATGAGACTTTCTCTCCTGTAGCGATGCTTAAGTCCGTCAGAATCATGTTAGCAATAGCTGCATTTTTCGATTATGAAATCTGGCAGATGGATGTCAAAACGGCGTTCCTTAACGGTTTCCTTAAGGAAGAGTTGTATATGATGCAACCCGAAGGTTTTGTCGATCCTAAAAATGCTGACAAAGTGTGCAAACTCCAGCGATCCATTTATGGACTGGTGCAAGCATCTCGGAGTTGGAACAAACGCTTTGATGAGGTGATCAAAGCATTTGGGTTTATACAAGTGGTTGGAGAATCTTGTATTTACAAGAAAGTGAGTGGGAGCTCTGTGGCGTTTCTAATATTATATGTGGATGACATATTACTGATTGGAAACAACGTAGAACTTTTGGAGAGCATAAAAGGTTACTTGAATAAAAGTTTCTCTATGAAGGACCTAGGAGAAGGTGCTTACATTCTAGGCATTAAGATCTATAGGGATAGATCAAAACGCCTGATAGGACTTTCACAAAGCACATACCTTGATAAAGTTTTGAAGAGGTTCAAAATGGAACAGTCCAAGAAAGGGTTCTTGCCGGTGTTACAAGGTACGAGATTGAGTAAGACTCAGTGCCCAGCAACTGATGAAGATAGAGAGCATATGCGCTCCGTCCCCTATGCTTCAGCCATAGGTTCTATCATGTATGCGATGCTGTGCACTAGACCGGATGTTAGCCTGGCCATAAGTATGGCAGGCAGGTTCCAGAGTAATCCAGGAGTGGATCACTGGACGGCGGTCAAGAATATCCTGAAGTACCTGAAAAGGACTAAGGAGATGTTTCTCGTGTATGGAGGTGACGAAGAGCTCGCCGTAAAAGGTTACGTCGATGCAAGCTTTGACACAGATCCGGACGACTCTAAGTCACAAACCGGATACATATTTATTCTTAATGGGGGTGCAGTAAGCTGGTGCAGTTCCAAGCAAAGCATCGTAGCAGATTCTACATGTGAAGCAGAGTACATGGCTGCCTCGGAGGCGGCTAAGGAAGGTGTCTGGATGAAGCAGTTCATGACGGATCTTGGAGTGGTGCCAAGTGCACTGGATCCAATAACCTTGTTCTGTGACAACACTGGTGCCATTGCCTTAGCAAAGGAACCAAGGTTTCACAAGAAGACCAGACACATCAAACGACGCTTCAACCTCATCCGCGACTACGTCGAGGAGGAGGACGTAAATATATGCAAGGTGCACACGGATCTGAATGTAGCAGACCCGCTGACTAAACCTCTTCCACGGGCAAAACATGATCGACACCAGAACTGTATGGGTGTTAGATTTATTACAATGTAATTCACATGGTGATGTGAGGGCTAGATTATTGACTCTAGTGCAAGTGGGAGACTGTTGGAATTATGCCCTAGAGGCAATAATAAATGTATAGTTATTATTATAATTCCTGTACCAAGATAATAGTTTATTATCCATGCTATAATTGTATTGAATGAAGACTCATTTACATGTGTGGATACATAGACAAAACACCATCCCTAGCATGCCTCTAGTTGGCTAGCCAGTTGATCGATGATAGTCAGTGTCTTCTGATTATGAACAAGGTGTTGTTGCTTGATAACTGGATCACGTCATTGGGAGAATCACGTGATGGACTAGACCCAAACTAATAGACGTAGCATGTTGATCGTGTCATTTTGTTGCTACTGTTTTCTGCGTGTCAAGTATTTATTCCTATGACCATGAGATCATATAACTCACTGACACCGGAGGAATGCTTTGTGTGTATCAAACGTCGCAACGTAACTGGGTGACTATAAAGATGCTCTACAGGTATCTCCGAAGGTGTTAGTTGAGTTAGTATGGATCAAGACTGGGATTTGTCACTCCGTGTGACGGAGAGGTATCTCGGGGCCCACTCGGTAATACAACATCACACACAAGCCTTGCAAGCAATGTAACTTAGTGTAAGTTGCGGGATCTTGTATTACGGAACGAGTAAAGAGACTTGCCGGTAAACGAGATTGAAATAGGTATGCGGATACTGACGATCGAATCTCGGGCAAGTAACATACCGAAGGACAAAAGGAATGACATACGGGATTATACGAATCCTTGGCACTGAGGTTCAAACGATAAGATCTTCGTAGAATATGTAGGATCCAATATGGGCATCCAGGTCCCGCTATTGGATATTGACCGAGGAGTCTCTCGGGTCATGTCTACATAGTTCTCGAACCCGCAGGGTCTGCACACTTAAGGTTCGACGTTGTTTTATGCGTATTTGAGTTATATGGTTGGTTACCGAATGTTGTTCGGAGTCCCGGATGAGATCACGGACGTCACGAGGGTTTCCGGAATGGTCCGGAAACGAAGATTGATATATAGGATGACCCCATTTGGTTACCGGAAGGTTTTCGTGCATTACCGGAAAAGTTTCGGGCTCATCGGTAGTGTACCGGGAGTGCCGGGAGGGGTGCCGGGGACCATCGGGAGGGGTGTCACGCCCCAAGGGGTCTCATGGGCTATGGGAAGAGATAAACCAGCCCCTAGTGGGCTGGAATAAGTTCCCACTAAGGCCCATAAGGTTTGAGAAGGAAAAAACACAAGGTGGAAAGAGTTTCCAAGTGGGAAGGTGGAATCCTACTCCAAGTAGGATTGGAGTAGGACTCCTCCACCTCCAATTTCGGCCAAACCTTGAGGGTTTGAGGCTGCCTCTTCCCTCCCCCTCCCTCCTATATATACTAAGGTATTAGGGCTGATTTGAGACAACTTTTTCCACGGCAGCCCGACCACATACCTCCATAGTTTTTCCTCTAGATCGCGTTTCTGCGGAGCTCGGGCGGAGCCCTGCTGAGACGAGATCATCACCAACCTCCGGAGCGCCGTCACGCTGCCGGAGAACTCTTCTACCTCTCCGTCTCTCTTGCTGGATCAAGAAGGCCGAGATCATCGTCGAGCTGTACGTGTGCTGAACGCGGAGGTGCCGTCCGTTCGGTACTAGATCGTGGGACTGATCGCGGGATTGTTCGCGGGGCGGATCGAGGGACGTGAGGACGTTCCACTACATCAACCGCGTTCTCTAACGCTTCTGCTGTACGATCTACAAGGGTACGTAGATCACTCATCCCCTCTCGTAGATGGACATCACCATGATAGGTCTTCGTGCGCGTAGGAAAATTTTTGTTTCCCATGCGACGTTCCCCAACACGCCCTTCATGGCGTCTGCTCCGCTCGCCTTGGCTCGGACACTCTCCTCGGGATCGCATCTCCCTGCTCCTCACCACGCACGCGAGTTGCCCCCGCCGATCTCCTCAGCTGCTGTTGGTGAGGACCCGACGCCGTTGATGCCGAAACAAGGGCGGGGGTGGGACGGCGGCCGCGTCCCCATCCATGGATGGAACCATGGCTAGGTTTCGTTTGATCTTAGGGCAGCATCGGAGCTCTTCGAGCATCTATATACTGCGTCGTCGACCCCTATAGGCATTGCTTGGATCTCGTTATTTAACAAAGAACTGCGGTAGATCTATTAATAAATTTGTCGAGCCTCACCTTCACGCTTGACTTGCTGTAATATATAAAAGTCATGTCATCCACTCCATTGTGACATATCCACTACCGCCATACTGCTAAGTTAGTAGTACCACCACTATGTCCAACATCAGATGTCCGCCTCTATAATAAATATTGGCGTGTTTGTAATAAATTGTTGAGTGACCGTAACTCAACCATGTATAATATGAATCTTTTATTGGCTTGCCTAAGCTCCTCTCCTTGCCGCGGGCTCCTTCTCGCCGTTGCCTACTCTCCTCTCCTCGTCACCACGGCTTCCTCAGGCGGCGACTTCTCACGCATGGTGAGGGGCGAAGATGAGCATGGGCGACTCTCCATTACCAAACTGTACCATAAGGCCACCATCGAGGTAGACGACCAATGCACCGTGGCCGCTGCTGCCACGGCATTACTCATAGATGCTGCTAGTACATTTGAGAAAAGGGAACCACCGCATTTGGTGGATTTTGTGGCGGATCGGCCCTTCATGTTTGCCGTGGTTGAGGACATGACAAGAGCCATATTGTTTCTTGCTCATGTTGTCAATCCTCTTGCTACTTAACTGAATACATAATTACTCTATAAAATGTAGAATCCTTTGGTTGTCGATTTGAGTAATCGAACATGTGGAACCAACCTTATAACTCAGAATCCCGACCGACAGTGGTACAATCAGACTATCAAAGAATGGCAGGAGATGCAAGCTATCTGCCAGCCTTGGATATGAAACGTGTACTTCTAGTTATACCTTGCATTAATCTTGGATATGATTTTTATGATATTGTTTCAAAGTCTTAAGCAAGCAATCAATAAGCCTTCCACAAGCAAAAAGGGAGCCTTGCTCTGAATTCCGCAGTTGGATTGCCATAAAAAAGTAGCCACACTACTGGGAACTTTTTTCTCATTTTACATGCTTGCAGTTTTCTCAAAGGAGTATTGAAGAGCCATGATGTTGCAGCCGAAGAACTTCAGACATAAGAAGCAATGAATGACTTCTTTTCAGACAGTTTGGTAGCTCCTGTTGGTCCTACTACCCAGCTCTAGCAATAATCTGGGGCATGGATTTTTGGATAATGTTTCAAACTCTGAAGTAAGCAATCGATTACTCTTAACCAGAACACAAGTAACCACATATTCAGAGTTTGGGTTAGTAGCTTCATGCAACACATATCTATGTAAAATAATTTGTGTGTGGTGAAATATGTATTCAGCTCCTATATACGAAGACGACTCCTGCGGAAACCAGTCTATTTATGTTTGTCACCCATCTTGGTCAATTTTGTCTCCCAGTTCAGTAGTGAAATTACTTGTGGTCGCACTCGAACACTGAATGTGTGGTTTGTTTCGCGCTTGGATGCAGAGGAATTGCAAAAGGAAAAAAAAAGGAATTTTGTAGTCTGTCAGACAACCTCTGGGCCACCCTGCACTAGTGTGAGCCAGAGGCTCACAGACAGGAACGATCCTCTACAGCCATCAGATGACACCCATCAGGTGCATCAATGCCGTTAATCACGCTCTGGCCTAGAGGTGAGATTGCATCAACCAAACTAAAGTGCTTGCCTCCTTATTGGTATAGGATGCAGCGGTACAAGCCTATAGAACAGATCCTGTTCAAGTAAGGTCGTGCTGCACTAAGCCGCGCTTCGCCTTATAAACTGGTTAAGAGTTGGCTAAACAAGCGAGGTGGGACTAATTAGAAAGCAGACGTGCACACATGCAGTGCTACGCTTGCTCATTTTGAGCTACTTTTAATACATACTCATTTTGAACAATGTTTACTCTACCTTTTATTTATGACACCTTGTATTTTTGTTGTCTTTAGCGTTCATGCCTAATGAAATTACAGTCGACCATCACAAAAGTAGCAGACACACTGCCAGGTTTTAGAGAAATGGAAAACATAAATGAAGCACAAAACTGAGCGAAAAACAGGCTTGTTGTAACTCTGAAACATGACAGACAGAACATACAGTAGTTTGGTGAACTACATTTGTTGCATTCACATCCTTTGCTCTCCCAGCTGTTCAAAAGTACTACACTTGGAAGATATTTCTACAACTTCCATTCGGCGACACTCACGTCGTCCCCTACATGGAGCATGGCAATCCAAGGCACCCGGGCATGCAAAAACTGCCAGCGTGAATATGGTTTCAAACTGAAACCCACTTTGGAACATGGTTTCAACGGGAAGAAAAGAAGCCAAGACGGGCAGGGGCAGTACCAAAACAGGACCAGCAGCAAGGACGAATACATCTTAATTTCTCACCATGTCTCTGAAAAACAGGATCAGCTCGTCGCGTCTACGCAGGCTGGCAGCACTGTCATTAAGGAAGCTAGCACCTACCGTTAGCCTGGTTCGTCAAGCAATGATGAACGCCGACAGCCTGATCGAGGGCTAAATATCGTCAAAGCCTTTGCCTAATGAACAGAAAGCAAGTTTGTGCATCTTTATTTAATGGTGGCTAACCAACACCACTGATACAACTAGCGTCGATCTATCGACAAGGGGCTCTATTCTTCTTCTGCAAATTGTGCTTCTTGTTTAATTAACCTGAAAAACAGAATACATTTAGAGTGGAAAAGATGGTACAGACAATTAGAATAGGTACGGTGATTTTCGTGTGGTACAAATGGGTGCATAATGCAGACATAAGGTACTTTGGAAGACGGACTTCTCAGGCATTGTGAACGGCAAGGCTTTGGTTACCGAATGAGGCATTTTTACCGAGGGGAACTGGTAAAAGTGGTTAACACGGTTACCAAAAAATATCGAGAATATTTCGAACAATTTTATAATTGAATTTTGAATTCAAATAAGTGAATGAACGAACATTCGAACCAGAGACCTCTTAGGTGGTGCCTACAAGATATTAGGCGAAATTTTTGAATCAATTGGAAACTCTTCGTCATAACTCCTCAGAAACAGATACTTGCTAAAGCACAGTCAGATGCATTTTCAATTTATTCTGATACATCACAAAAAAACTTCCTAGGAGCTCTAATCTTTCCATGATGGTGATGTATCTTCATGGCTTCCCCAGCGGTGGAAGAGTCCGATGATCATTAACAGGTAGAGCAGAAGCATAGTTCATTTGCGCAGGCACCATCCCTGTACTTTGGTGCATCAAATCTGGTACAAGCAATTCGACATTTATCGTTCTCATAATCTGTCTTGCACCCACCATGATAGTAAGGACTAAGGATTAATCTTCAACTTGCACGGTGGATCAGCTTCCGCAGCACCTGATGTAAATTACAAAACCATCACATTAGAACTAAAAATCCATGTAGTATATACATAGTATAACTTTTCGTACAACCGCAAAACATGGACCATTTACTTACCAAGGCAGAGGAAGAATGCTAACACGGATAGAGACAAGACTACCAGTGCTATCTTGCGGGCCATTTCTGAAAGCTTGGATAGAATAACCTGAGGTGTGGTAAGCCAAAAGATCTGCAACCTTGTCTATTTATAGTGCATGGGATGAGTTTTTCATCGTTGAATTTCATCAGCCATTAACTGACATTCCCTCCTTTCCTTTTTTTTAGAAAAGGATTAGAAAAGGAGGGTTCCCTTCGGCCTCTCCATCAAAACGATGCAGCCACTTTATCTAAGCAATCGAAAATAAACATCCATAGGTTCGAAACAAGCTCCAAAATAACAAAGACATCCACACAGGGATAATAAAAATGCCACAACCGGCTATAAAATACACCTAGATGCCTAACCATCTATCCTATTACTGGACCGTCATCCAAACCGATTGTAGATATCCCGTGCTACCATCTTCCGTCGGATAGACCCAGTAACCAAAGGCTCCCTGGTTTCCGCAGGTGTGAGTAACGACCATATACGGATCAACGCCGACGCCCTGTGAAGTACCCGCAAGAAATTAACATTTGATAATCTGTTAAAGGTGACATCATTCCTGCAATTCCATATAACCCAAAGTAATGCACATACTCTTATACGAATATGGCTGGCCATAGAAATATCTACCCCATTTAGCCACGTCCCGAACAACGTATCAATGCAGTATGATGTTGAAAGTTATACGGACTGTTTGCCAAAGAATTTTAGCAAGTGGACATTGAAGAAAAAGTTGTTTCTTAGTCTTATCATGTTCACAGAAGGAACAACGTTTAATCCCCCCCCCCTCCCCCACCCAATTTCTCTTTGCCAAATTATCACTTGTAAAAATGACCTTCTTGTAAACAAACCACATGAAGACTTTGATACGTAAGGAAACTTTGACTTTCCATATGTAATTGGACTTGGGAATAGTTGTTGTATCGATGAGGCTTAAATACATAGACTTTATAGAAAAGATGCCATTGGATGTTAGCTTCCAACAAAGCGTATCAGTATCCTCCTTTCCTAATTAAGGCGCATTTATCTAGACACCCATGAACGTGTTTTAGTATGTAGAATCATGTGTATCTAAACGAATCCGTGTCAATTTAGAATAGGAATTAGTATATTTGATACTATCTGTTAGGAAATATATACCTGACATCAAACTTCTCATGCGAAAGGATTGCGCATTAATTCAGCAGCTTAATTTCTCGTATACTAAACCGTCCATAAGGTTAATATCCGCTGCGACTGTAATCCATGCATGCATACACAATAGAGAGCAGTAATGGTGGTAGATATGTTTTCTACTTGTCAATATCCGCTGATTAGCAGTAAGAAATAATAGATTTCAGAAAGGAAAAAGGCAGTAAGGAATAATTTAACAGCATCTCTGAAACAGGCTGAGTCAGTTGCCTTCCACCTTCAGCTCGCCAGGTTCGTGAAGGCAGGGCGACGACGAATGTCAATAACCTGATCAACAACGGAATAATGTTGCTCGTCGAACCCTTGCCTAATGGATGTGAAGCAAGTATGTGCATCTGTTATCTGTACATGTTGCTCCCGAGCACCGTTGGCACAACAGGCGTCGATCGATCGGTCAACAAGGGGCTCGGCTCTATTATTCTTCTGCAGAGTGTGCGTGCTTCTAGTCATTATACCTGAAAAACAGAATACATATGAGTTATGACAGTGAAAAATTGTACAGAGAATCCGGCTTAGTACCCTAAAACAACACAACAGGAAATCACAACTGTTGCATGTTTTGGCTAGAACAAGATTTGGTCACAATTTTTGGAGAACGGATGTTTGGAGGCCGAGCACCATGAAGCTCGAATTTTTTGAAAAAAATGAAAATTCATTTTTTTCATTTCAAAAAAATCTGCAAGAAATATGCAAGTAAAGAAGAATGTTATGTGTATGTGTGTAAATTTCTAGGATGAAATACCTTGAAATATGATCTGCACAAAAAAGACAAATTCATGACCTAGGACGATGAATAGTATCAGGTGTTAAAAAGCCTCAGATTTATCTTTTTTGTACAAGTCTTTTTCAACGTATTTTTTTCTGAAAATTTACACACATGTGTGTTACGCCCTCGCATGTCTCTGTATTTATTTTTCCGAATTTTTTAAACAGAAAAATATGAATTTTCATAAATTTTGAATTTCAAATTTAAAGACCACCGGTTCACCTAAAAGACTGCTGCAAAATCCGATTTACTGAGCAATATGCAGCCTCGTCCGTTGTTCAACTTATATACGAATAAGAAGGCACGTTGCTCCCCACGTGGATGGAGCCCATCAGTTGACCTAGTACTCCAGCATAAACACGCTAGGCAACCTCGATCACTTGATCATGCGTGATCCAATGGCAGGCCACGCGACTGATGAGTCATCAAGTCAGTCGTTATTCCAATGCTTTTCTTTTATTCTTTATGTAAATCTGCATACAGAAAAATACGGTATCAATTCAGGCAGTACAACGTCAAACAAATAAATGTGCAGTCAATCATAAGCTGCACACTGTCTCCGTCTTCAAGTCGTCATTTAACAAGCCATTTGATGCCGCGCTGTCTTTTTTTGTTGTTGCGGGATTCAAGGAACGAACCCGCATCAAACGACTGACAAACGAGACGATTAATTAGTACAAGTATGTTGGCTCAAAAATATTTCATTTTAAAAAATAGTAAAAGTATTTCGGTGTATTAGTCATCTGGACCTTAATTAGAGCAATAACAATATTTTGTTTAAAAAATAAAGTGAAATATTTCGGATGTATTAGTCATTCGATCCTAAAGTAGAACAAAACAAGGTGATTAATAGGTGCAAGTATTTCAGCTCAAAAATGTCTCGGTTCAAAAAACAAGTGAAATTATTTCGGATGTATTAGTCGTTCGATCCTTAATTAGAGAATTAATGAGGCAATTAATAATTGCAAGTATTTCGGTTAAAAATGGCTTGGTTCGAAAAACAAAGTGAGTGTATTTCAGATGTCTTATCGTCTGATTATTAATTAGAGCAAAAATGAGGCGATTAATTAGTGCAAGTATTTCGGCTCAAAATTGTTTCGGTTCAAAAAACAAAATGAAAGAATTTCAAATGTATTAGTGGTTTGATCCTTAATTACAACAAAAATGAGGAAAATAATTAGTGAAAAATATTTCTGCTCAAGAATGTATTGGAAAACTAAATAAAAGCATGTTGAATGTATTAGTAGTCTGGTCCTTAATTAGACTACCCATAATGGAAGTAATATAGGTAACAGTTTAGAAGGTACGGTTAAGTTTACGTGTATTTTCATAATAAACAAAGTTTAAGGGGTATTGCATTTATTCCAAGTAGCTAATTAGTATTTCATTGTACTACTTCTGTATACATGCGTAGTGTGAATATTATTTTTCAGCCACGTAGGTTCCAGAGAATTTTCATGCACGCATTCTAAACCGTAATGGAGGGAGTCGTAACATAGATGCCACATAAGCAAAAAATATAATGTGACAACTAATTAATAAAAAGAGAGAGAAATTAAGTTATTTTTAGCTAGTTACTCATACTAGTTGTAACATAATGCATACCAAGACAAGTTGAGTCTATAAGCAAATCAATGCAAGGCTTAATGTTACTATCCCTATGTTACTATCCACTCTGAAGGTAGTGCATATTGTTACTCCTCATTGTGAGTAGTCTTAGGACAAAAGCAAGATGATTAATTAGCGTTTACACATTGTCGGTGTTGTGACGGACTCACTATGCAAGAGTTAATCCCTCTATTAATCTAGTCTCCAGAGAGGTTAATTGGGGCATAGTCCCCGGAAGAAAAAACTACTGCTGATTATCTCCCGGTCGTGGTGCAGGATATTGCAGAGAGTGCAGCATTTATCTAATGGTGATGTGAGGTGGACTCACTTTGAATGCAAATACCACAAATACCAGTGGTTTATGAGAAGGTTGTGATGGTTATACACAATAAAAATTCTTGATGATACTAGTTATGGACGGCTGTTCATGACCATTGACTACTGAGTAGTAACATGCATATAGACTCAATGAATAATAACGTTGAGCCTTTCATTTATTAGCTTATAGACTTATTTTGTCTTGGTATGCATTATGTTAAACAATATATTTTTTTATAAGTCAAATTGACGATCTAGGTATACGTGCATGCCTTTTAAACAGTGACAAAGGGAGTAATCATAGTATGAGTAAATGGCTAAGTTATTTAATTTCTCTCTTTTATAATTAATTAGTTGTCACATTATATATTTTACTTAGATGACATCTATGTTACTTCATCCATCACAATATATTGAGCATATCTCACAGGGCTCTCGGACCTAGATGTTTTTTTATTGATAGAAAAAACCGAGCCGACGAGCTGTAAAAGCGCCTAATTAATCGCAAAATTGACGCGTTAGTAACCTCTCGTCCACTAAACGAGCGACTTCCTCGCATGCATTGGTGGAGACGGTTTTCAAAACACCTCAATTAATAGACTAATTAATGTCATGCGTCTTATTTCTTTTTAATTGTGAAAAATTATCGTTTTGAAGATACATCCAATATACTGTGATGAAGAAAGTATTATCTATGTTATTTTTATTGTGGGCAGTCTGAATGGTGAGCTTGAGGGGGGCGGCGTGAGTAGGTTATTCCTTGTATTTTCCATTCATGTACCAGCTTCTGTGAATACGCCTTGGTATACACCATAGGATTAACCCACGCCTGATTTATGATCGTAATGAATACAAGGTCCACGTAACGGCCAGACGATGGAAAATAACTGCTTTTGTTGTTGCGTGGACATAACTAAGATCATAATAGCTGGTTTCTCGGCACCGCAGACCTCCCTAAGCCTTCCATTGTACACGCGCGTACGCGCCCTGCCGATGAACAGAGGGAGGAGTGGAGATGGGTTCCGCACAGACGGAGATCGGGTTAGCCCATCCAAGTCAATTATCTGGTTGTTTTATTCGCCTACGAGCGTATACGTCAAATCAAAAACATCTTTTGTTTGCCTCCTCTAAAAGCATCTACCGCCGGACATAACAAATATGATCTTTTAAATGTTCATACATGCATTTGGTAATTGACCAAACGTGTTTTTTATACGTTCGTCCGTACAGCCATACTTTTTATTTATTTTCTCATACGTTTGATCATTTGCACGTGATTGACAAAAAACAAGAAAGAGAAAGAATATAATAAACATGGATATGAGGTGAGGTCGCTGGGACGGTAAAGCAAGTTATACGCTGCTAAAATAGTGTGATATAAACAACAATACAAGTTAGAAGTGGCGTCTCTATGTGTTGGCTGTGGGGGGTCAGGGGATCAGCTGACCCCATACCATTTGAGGAAGAGCCTACAATCACTGTATATATTGTGAAGAATTATCTTTTATTTCCTTCGTTTTTAAAATATATTTTTTTCAAGATTAAACTACTAACTACATACGAAGCAAAACGATGAATCTATATTCTAAAATATGTCTATATACATTTATGTACAGTACTAGCAAAAGAGCCCGTGCGTTGCAACGGGAGCAAACCATACAACACGTCTTAACCTAATAATCATGACTTGAGACCTTTATATAAACTTACTGCATAAATATAATTTAAAAATTGTTAAATAAGTAAAATAACATCATATTTAGATTTTACGCATCACTATAGATTCAAATTACATCGTAAATAGAAAATTTAAAAATTAAATAGGTAAGATACATTATATTTCGATTCAACACATTTTTTGAATGAAAGTTCATATGTAATAATTTAAAATTATAGTTACATTTTAAAAGATATAATTTTTTAAAGTATTTTTTAATTATAATTGGAACGCGGATTAATTAACAACATGGATCGGCCTTGTTATGAAAAAAATGGATTGTACGCTATTGATTAAAATTACATCATAAATATAATTTTAAAATTGTTAAATAGATAAAATAACATTATATTTAGATTGTGCGCATCATTATCGATTAAAATTACATTATAAACAGAATTTTAAAAAATTAAATAGATAAACTAACATTATATTCAGATTCTTCGTATTTTTCTAATAAAATTTCATATATAATAATGTAAAATTCGAGTTACCGTTTGAAAGATATGATTTTTAAAGTATTTTGCACTTATAATTAAACTACAGATTAATTAATTAAAAACTGTAGGGGTGTTTTCGAAAACATACGGAAAACGATTGTTTTTTTACTCAAGTATGTACTGCGGGTTTATTTTATGAAAACTGAAGGAGGTTTGTACAAAAATTCAAAAAAACGATTCGTTGTTTAACTTAATTATGTACTGTGGGTTGATTTCGGGAAACCACACGGGGTTTACTGTAAAAGTACAAAAAAAGTTTCGTTTCTCATTTAAATCCGGACTGCGAGTAGATTTTAAAAAACTCCACGGGGTTTTCTACAAAATGACCACGACGGACGACGGAAGCACTCCGTGCTTTATTATTAGGGAGAGATATAATGAAGTCTTAAAAAAGATTTATATTTACAAATGAAGTAAGTTAAAATTAGCTATGGCCTCGCAGATTCTCTAGGGTGGCTCGGCCTAGTGTTGAGTATATTGATTATTAGGAAAAATGAGATCGATTAGGATTTATACAACCGTGACTTGTATTCTAAATTGATCATTGTATTTCTATATATATATATTCATAAGGCATAAATAATACAACAGCTATTCCACCAATCCCTCTATTCCCCTTCAACATGATATCAGTCACAAGTTTCTAGACCTAGGCGCTGTCGGCCGCTTCCGTACCATGCGTCACCACCAGGGTGGTCAGCCTCCATGACCGCCACCGGGGGCCGCGCCGCCCGTACTTAGGGTTCGTCCGTCGGTCTTGTTGACCGGCTGCCTTAGAGAGTCTTTTTCC
Source organism: Hordeum vulgare subsp. vulgare (assembly GCF_904849725.1). Lineage (NCBI taxonomy): Eukaryota > Viridiplantae > Streptophyta > Magnoliopsida > Poales > Poaceae > Hordeum > Hordeum vulgare. The sequence goes on from NC_058523.1 coordinate 16,087,290, forward strand.
CGATCTGATCCTGGTTTTGTCTATTTTGCCGGTCTCTTGATTGGCGTTCTTCCTTTCTGGTGTTCCTAAGATCGGGTTGCGTCGCCCACTGTCGCCGTCGACACCCGCGTCGTCTACTCCGACCTAGGCGGGACCAGCCGACCTCTACTTCGACGTGGCGGCCCGTCATCCGCGCGCCCGTCACTTTACGCCGTCGTCGCCGCCCCGCGCTGAATGGGCTGCTTGCATCACCCACCTTTCGTCTTCGTCAACACTCGTTGGCCGCGCCTCGAGAATGTCGGATGCCCTAGGCCTGCCGGCTGCGCCGGGCCTGCCGGTTGCCTCGGCTGCCTACCCCCTCGCCGGTTGCCGGGCCTGCCGGCACCCTCGGCTTGCCGGCTGCCTCGGGCTCCCCGACCCATCGCCGGCCTCCTCTGGCATGCCGTTCCCAGTTGGCCGTCGTCGCCTTGGTATGCTCGGTCACCCCGCATCATCGTCCATGACACCATCATCATCATCGAGCAGCGCCCCGACCTCGCGTGCGATCGGATTGATCACCCGCCCGCCGCGATCGACTCCATCCGCGTCGTGCGACTGACCTGATCAATCGGTTGCATGCACCTCCGCAGGTCCTATGAAGGCTGTCTCGAGTATAGCGCGCCCCTCCATCGATCGACCAACGGGCTGCCACTGCGTTGACCCGTCGGGCTGCAGCGCCGCCGCCCAGTGGTTCTCCCCGAGGTCGTCCCCGTGGCTGCACCGACCCGCGCACCGCCATTGCGTCGCTCCTTCGGGTCGTAGTGTGGCGACACACGGTCTATGCCGCCACCCCCGAGGTCTTCCCACCATTGCCTCAACCTGTGCGTTGCCGCTTCGTCGCCCCTTCGGGTCGTAAAAACGCGGCGCGCGGTCCACTGTGTCGTCCCCGCGCGTCGACTTTCCGTGGTATGCGCCGCGCCGAGCACAATTGTCCGTGTCAGTCTTCGTCATGCTGTCGGGCTCTTCCTCGCCTACTTCGAGTATCGTGGCCGCTCTCCTAACCAGCCGTCGCCACCGCCATCAGGCCGCCGTCACCGTTCTCCTTTGGCGCTCTTCCAGCTCGCTCACCCGAGCCGCACCGCCCGTCCACCTCCTTCATCTTCGTCCGGCACTAGCTCATCACCAGCGTCGATGCCGTCTTCCCCGATCACTTCATCTACTCCGACCACTGCGGGCAACATCGCCCCCCGACGATTTGCGTCGCAATCGTCGTCGAGTCCTTCTCTGCTAGCCTCCTCGACATGGCATACATGTTGTGTGCTGGTCCCGTCTCCGCGTGCCCGGTACTGGCAACACCGACGTGTGCCTTCGTCCCCGATGTGCTCCTAGGCCTGGCAAGCCTGGGGCGGCACATCGGCAACATCGACTTCGTCCGTCTATGCATGAACGGTGCTGGCAACACCGGTGGGTGCCTTCGTCCATGATGTATCCCTTGGTTTGGCAAACCCGGCGCTACGCGTCGTCAACTACGTCTTCTTTCCGGCGGACCTCTGCGTCCATGACTAACTCGGTGCCTCCTTGCGCACGCATCTCCAAGGTGATTTCCTTGACACCGGCTATCCCGACTCGACATCGACCACGTCTTTCTTCGCACGGCTACCTCGACCACGGCTACACCATCCTACGCTCTCGGTTAACTCCACATCGACACAAATGGGTACCGCCTTGCTTGAGCAACCTCGTCGGTTTTCAGTCCAACCACAACTTTCTCGATGCATGGACTGTTACGACTGGGGGGTGACTGTTGGCTTACATTCGGATTCTTTTCCAGTCTCACCATCTGCGACGCTACCGTTGTGACTGCGGGGGTGTTGAGTATATTATTTTTTAGAAAATATGAAACAGACTAGGATTTGTCATACCTTGCCTTGTATTCCAAGTTGATAATTGTACTCCTATATATATGCACGGAGTAACAAAAAATGCACGTCTTTAGTTGGCGGAAATGAAAGTTCAGTTAGAAAATGAAAGAAGTGTCACAAGAAAAACAATGATGGTAAGTAAAATGCACGAACAAAATGGTATAATATTGATTGGAATCTGGAATTGTAAATGAATTTAATACTAATAGCATAGAAGGTGCTTCAGGATTACTACGATGTGTGATGTATCAGAAGTAACCTTGCGTGAGATTTCGCAAGGCCCTGTGTTGGAAACATCTGCTCGCATTGCTACGATGAGGGGCTATTCGGTGAAACCTAGTGCCCCTCCCCTATCCCCCCTCTGTTTGGAGATCTACAGTTGAACACTTCAAATCCGACCCTCCAAATGCCCGCGGATGCGTTCGAACGAGTCCCCATACACTCAATGATCACGTCTTAAATAGTACAGTCTACATCCGGACATCTCATATTAAAATCCTCAAATTCATACAAAAACATGCAAGAAATGAAACCTACGTACTACGTACAACCTAGCTACTTCTTGTTGGAGATGTCGATGATTTCGGTGCCCCCCGACGGATAAATGACCGCATACCGCAGCTCCGCCCCCTCCAACGCCTCCAGCTGCTCCGTTGCGGCCTCCTTCATCTCAATCTCCGCATCCAGCCCGTCAAAAAGGGCGTCAGCCTCCGCGTGCCTCTACCGGATGAGCCGGCGGTTGGCCTCCAACGCGGCCTCATCCATGGCCTCCGCCTCCGCCTTGTCCATGCTCTAGCCGGGAGCTCCCTCCTCCATGGCCTCCAACTTCTCCTCCTCCTACTGCTCCTCCTCCTCCTCCTCTTCCTCTGTCTTCTGCGAGTTTGGAGGGAGACCCGCAGCGATGCGGGCGGCGCAACGAGCCTGGATCTCATCCTCGATTTGAAGGCGCCGCTCCGGAGTGAGCTGCGCATAGGTGGTGACGAGCCGCCGGACCGTACTGACGAAGAGGGAACCGCAAGAGGAGGCACACGGGCTCGGATGGCGGCAGAGAGAAAGAGGAGGCGGATGAGCTAGGGTTGGGGCTGCCGGCCGGCTATTCTAGCTGGCCCCGACCTCGGGCGGGTGGCCAGAGCGACGCCACACGGCGTTCACACTGCACCGACGGTCGAGGCGTCTGTCAGACCATCGGGTTTCCCGGCGAGTCCGTGTGGTGCCAAGTCATCAGTCCAACGTGGCAGGCGTGCCCATATCCGCCTCATATTTGGGATGAAAATGAAAATGACCGGGTAGTGACCGGGCGGCCTGCCCGGTCTATTGAGGAGGGCTGAGGGGTCTGGTTGTAGATGCTATGAGCCTCCGCTCTCCTCGCCAGGAAGTTTTATCTTTTCATAATTACTAATTAAGAAATCCCATGGAAATTTCTTCAGGAAGGTTTTTATACGAGTAAAGCATGGCACCGGAAAGATGCTATTTAATTTATTAGTGCTGAAGTTAATTAATATATATTACTCACTCTGTCACGGTTTAAAAGGCGTGCTTGAAAATTCTCTAGAACCTAGATGGTTGTTGATTGCCTGTGAAATGGGCTGAAAAATAGCATTCACACTACGCATGCATATAGAAGGATTACAATGGAGTACTAATTAGCTGCTAGGAGTAATTGCAACGCATCCTAAACCTTGTCTATTGTGGAATTGCGAGTAAATTTAACCGTGCCTTCTAAACTGTGACGGAGGTAGTACCTAATGCGGAACTGAGCAGGCATCGTTACAATATACAAATAGCGGAAAAGTTGTCTAAATAGCACTCCCTTCATCTCGGTGTATAAGTCATCTTACGAAACCAAATAATACCAAAAATCTTAGGCGCGTTGCATTAACTTTCACCTTGTTTTTTTACATGAATAAAGGAATCAACCAATAAGAGATGTGGGATGTGTATGTTTTCAATGACTTGAGACTAACTAGCACGACATGCAGTGGCTAGTTCATTGCATGCAATGATATTAATTAACAAATTAATATTATTTTTTTGTGTTTTTCTCTCCGTCTTGATCGCGGTGCACAATCTAAGATGACTTATACACCGAGACAGAGAAAGTGTCTAAATTTTTTACTCCCTCCGTCTCGATGTATAGGTCATCTTAGGTTGTGCACTATATATGACCAAGACGGAGTGAAAACAAAAATAAATTAATGTTAATTTGCTAATTAATACTATTGCATGCAATGAATTGATAATTGCATGTCGTGCTAGTTAGTCTCAAGTCATTAAAAATATACACACCCCACGATTCTTATTGGTTGATTCTTTTATCCATGTTAAAAAACAAGAAACGAGGTGAAAGTTAATGCACCATGACTAAGTGTTTCGGTATTATTTATTTTCGTAAGATGACTTATACACGAAGACGGAGAAAGTAGTTACTTTAAGATTAAAACTTCAGTAAATTTGTGTTGGGAAGAGTTCACTCCATAGTACATGGAAAAAACATTCTGCACAACAGTACAATAAGTAAAGTGACAAAGTGGAAATGTGAAACTTTTGCATGGCCATTGAGCATAAATTCTGGAGCTACAGCGACTAGACACCGAACGTCAAGGATGCATAATGGCTGGCAGATCGTTGGTTTAATGTGTAATAGCTGGCAGCTCCGTGGTTTAATGCGTGAGGGCTCACGCCTCGGTTCAATGCCCCTTCCTGCCTTGCGGGCCATTTACTGGTGCAAAAGATGCCCCTATAGCGAACGACGTAGGGGTTGGAATTATTAGAGCATGGTTAATAATACAGTCAACAATCGGCTATAAGGAGTTGCCATGTCATATAAAGTCACTAGTGGAAAACGGGCCTTTGGCCGGGACCATTTAGTCACGGTCTGTCTCTGGACCGGGACTAAAGGCCCGGCCACGTCGCCCCAATTCTCAATGCCTCCCTCGAGGCTTTATACCCGGTTCGTAAGGAGCCTTTAGTCCCGGTTCGTGTCCCAAACCGGGACTAAAGGGCTACGCGGTGGGCAGTGGTGGCAACCGTTCGTATCCCCCTTTAGTCCCGGTTGGTGGCTCAACCCGGGACTAAAGGACTAACACGTGGCCTGCCGTAGTGGTGGCGACCGTTGGTATACCTCTTTAGTCCCGGTTGGTGGCTCAACCCGGGACTAAAGACCCAAACGGTTTGCATCCCGCGTCGTTTCGGACGATGAAAAGCACGAACCGAAGCGTACAGTCGCCATTTCTCTGTTTCTTCTTCTCTCTCGCTCTCCCTCTCTGTTCTTCTCCTCTCTTCTTCCATTCTCTTCTTCCACCATGCCAACTAGCTTTCATGAGGTGCTCGCACATGGCACGACCAAGCTCCATGTCGTGTACACGAACCTGAGCAGGGAGGTGCTGTTTTTTCTTCAACAGTTGAAGGAACGATAGTTTGACAACGCAGTGGATCATGAGAAGTTCTTGGGGCTTGATCTGGAGTACACGGCCGATCAACGCGGTGTTGCCGTCATCCAACTATGCTTCACACGCCATGTCTTGATCTTCCAATGGGCGAGGTAAGTTTTGAGGCTTTCTTTGATCCAAGATAATGACATTGTAAGTTTATTTGTTTCAATCATAGTTGGTTCCCTTCAAATAGTTGTAGTGAAACAATTTTGATTAGTTGAAGGGGAGCACAGTCTAATTGGAATAGTGTTTCATAATCTGAAAAATCGTATTCGAATCAACTAGTGTTTAATATGTTCCATTGGAATCATAGTTGGTTCCCTTCAAATAGTTGTAGTGAAACAATTTTGATTAGTTGAAGGGGAACACAATCTGATTGGAATAGTGTTCCATAATCTGAAAAATCGTATTAGAATCAACTAGTGTTTAATATGTTCCATTGGAATCATAGTTGGTTCGCTTCAATTAGTTGTAGTGAAACAATTTTGATTAGTTGAAGGGAACACAATCTGATTGGAATAGTGTTCCACAATCGGAAAAATCTGATTGGTTCAATATGTTCCATTGAAATCATAGTTGTAGTGATACAATTTTATGCGGTGTTCTTTGATCCAAGGTTATGAAAATTGAATATAGCTAGTGATCTCTCTAGGTTCCATTGGATAGCAATATGATATGTCATAGTCATGAAAATTGCATATAGCTAGTGATCTCTCTAGGTTCCATTGGATAGCTATAGTGATCTCTCTAGGTTCCATTGGATAGCTATAGTGATCTCTCTAGGTTCCATTGCATATGTTCTATTTGAATCCTAAAGATAATTTTCTCTTTAGTTGTACTGAAACATGTTTCCTTATTGCAGCACTATGTAACATTTGTTCCATTTTAATTTGTTTCTGTTGCAGGAGTGACAAGCATTGTCCAGAACTCATGGACTTCCTTCGCAGCGGCATCACTTTTGCTTCCGTAGACATAAGGAACGACAAGCTGAAGATGAGGCACAGCTTCGGTATTGAGATACCAGCTGGTTGCCTCGTTGATCTCCAAACGATATTTAGGCTTCGACATAACAGGACTTCGATGGCTCATATGGCAGTTGCCTTGATCGACAATTCATATGCTGATATGAAGACCAGTTTCCCAAAGTCTCAGCACAAACTTTGGGAGAAGGGCCCACTTGATGATATCAACATTGAGTATGCAGCAAAAGATGCATACATTTCATACGAGTTGTACCGCAAGATTCGAGTCGTCCACTATGGCCAGCGTCACCTCGAGGAAGGTGGACATTCTGATTTAGATGATTCAGACGAGTAGTGTTCTGAACGTCGAACACTTGTATATATATCTATGGTAGCTATTATTATGTACTGTTTGGACTAGTATCATGTACTTCTTGGACCAATTTATATATGTCTAGTTTCTGTTTGTGCCATTATAGTTTCCAAATTTGAATGGTTTAGCCCTTTCTAACTCCATTTGCTACTTTTGAATGGTTTAGCCCTTTCTAACTTCATGTTATCATGTATTTCGACCACATATATATACAAAAAGTCTTCAGTTCAAATAAGTTCAAAAAATGAAATCCCTTTTGTAACAGATCTGTTTTGATTAAAACAGTCATTTAAAAATGAAAGACCATTAGTCCCACGTGGCGTGCAGCGGAACCACGTGGCGTGCAGCGGAACCACGTGGCGTGCCGCGGAACCACTTTTGTTGTGGGGGTCGCTTCTCCTTCTTCTCCTTGTGCTAGATATTGGTTATGCACTAGGGGAAGTAGGAGTAGCGACCATCATCGACGGTTGAAAAATCAGGTGAGCTAGTGTCCACCATATATGAGAGAAGAAGAATGGCGTCTCTTATTGTGGGGGTCGCTTCTACTTCGAGAGAGATTGTCCATTTTGTGATGTGCCTTTGAATGGTGCATTTTGAACACACAAAAAGTATGGAGTTCAAATTAGTTCAAACAAATGAAATCCCTTTGTAAGAGATGAGTTCTCGTTCGAAACCCTGCTACTTCGAGAGAGGTTGTCCGTTTTGTACACGAACTGCATCCAGTTTTTGCCGTAGCCCTCTCAACTTTTTAACACATGCTATGTGGGTGAAATGATGATAGCATGCCAACTTTCAACATTTTCAGAGTTCATTTGTAGTGCTTTTCAATTTCAGGGTCAACTAGTGATGGGGCTATAGTCCTAGGGTAGGTTCATAGGCCTGTCCTATAGGTCGTACCCAAGGACTACCCTTCATAAGGGACAAGGCCCTTAGTCAGTTCCGACTAAACTAAGAAGTTCCCATCATCCAGTCGGTAACAGATCTTCGACCATCCAGTCGGAGACGAGCATTCGGAGTATATCAACTAACCGACTGGATTCCACTCTGTGCATCGTAACCCCCCTGGGGGGAAACGGTCATACGTTTCCACACGCCTTTATTAGCATTTAAGACGTACGTTACCTGTAACGTAGGCATTTATTCGCCACTACTCCACCCCTGTGCACCGAACCGTTGTGGAGGGCAGCGCACTCTATATAAGCCACCCTCTCCCACGGGTGCAAAGGTTGGCAACTCATTGTATTCCATATTTCCACTCGACAACAAGCTCCCAGAGCACTGAGACGTAGGGCTATTACCTCCATCGCAGAGGGGCCTGAACTCATACAACCTCGCCGTAGCTAAGGCTCTGTCCATCCTTTTCGTACCCTACACATCTACTGTCAGGCTTATACCCACGACAGTTGGCACCCACCGTGGGGCAGGCGTCTAAGCGACTTCTGGCGAGTTTGCGACTACTTCCTTTCGTCATGTCGTCCGGTGGAGATTCGAGCATGGGTCACCAGATCTTCTTCGGCGCTCTCTCCTTCATCGTCAACGATTCGGCATGGCTTCGGGATGCTCCTCTCGACGTCGAGGCGCTTCCCCGTCGTGGGGCTACGCACTTCCGTGCCGGCGCCCGCGGCATTCTTCTTCTCCAGCAGTCGGCTCCGGTGTCAATCTTCACCACCGTCACGCGCCCAACAAGCGGTCTCGCCGTCCACGGCTCCAGCGTTGGGTGCAACATGCCCAGGCGCGCCAGAACGCGTCTTCACAAGTGGCGGTTCTAGAGTCTGTTGTGGTTGCCCCGCTGTCCCAGCACTCGAACTCGGTTCCGACTGAGTTTCCTTCCGAGTACGCGGGTCGCGGGCCTACAGCAGAAGTACACATGGCCAACTCCCATGAAGATCCCCGTCAAGCTGGCTGGAACGAGCACGAGATCGGCAAAACGTCCGGCGCGCGCCGTCCACCTCGCCGTTCTGTCAGTCAGCACACACGGCGGAACAACGTGGAGTTGTTCCGCACACCTCTCCTCAACTTGGCTGCGGCTGCCAAGATAGCCGATTCCCTTCAGCCGACTGATTCAGAGGCTGCCAGGGGGATCGAGCAAATCCGCGCCCTGCTGCACACGGCGTAGCAGCAAAATTCGGCTGTTTCCCAGTCGCACAACAGGATCCACAATAGTTCTGTTCATGCGAATACGCATCGGTCAGTTCACAGCCCTGGTTCCCATCAGCGACACAGGGGAGGCAACCGTTCCATAAATCCTGAAGATCGTCGCCGTTCACGCACCCCTCCGTGGGGTGGGCCCGACGGTCCCCGACATCATGATGATGGGCGTTCAGTCGGTGACACTTACGACCCAAGGCCCGACGCGAGAGGGCGTATCGCCCAGTGGAGGGTCGACAGGGGCCGAGCCCACCGCGATGGTTACGATATGGACCGTCCGAGTGGAAGCAGGACCATCGTGTCCGGCCCCGAGTGTTTCAGTCGAGCCATCCGTTCGGCTGACATCCCGCCCAACTTCCGATTGGCGACAGGAATCAGCAAGTTTACAGGAGAGTCCAAGCCAGAAACATGGTTGGATGACTACCGAGTGGCAGTCCAGATCGGAGGAGGAGACGACCATGTCGCCATGAAGCACCTCCCTCTGATGCTCGACGGCTCGGCGCGGGCATGGCTGAACCAGTTGGCCCCCTCAAGCATCTACAGTTGGGCAGATCTGGCCCGAGTGTTCATCAGGACCTTTGAAGGGACGTGCAAGCGCCATGCGGGTCTCGTGGAGCTCCAGCATTGCGTCCAGAAGCAGAATGAGCCCCTGCGTGACTTCATTCAGCGTTGGACAACTCTCTACCACATAGTAGAGAACGTCACCGAGCATCAAGCAGTCTGCGCCTTCAAGGCAGGCGTGCGGTACAGGGATCTGTACCTAAAGTTCGGCCGAACAGGTGACATCTCCATGAGCAAGATGATGGAGATAGCAGCACGCTATGCAAATGGTGAAGAAGAGGACCGCATCCGAAGCGGCAAGCACAAGACAGTCGGCGACGGAGACGGGACTAACACTCGGAAGCAGAAGGAAAAAGCTCCATCCACTCCGCAGGCAGAAGCTGCAGCCGTGACCAATGCCAAGTTCAAGGGCAAAGGGAAGGCGCAGTTTACCCCCAAGAAGAAGCAGTTCAATAATCCCATCCTGGACCAGCCATGTCCGGTTCATACGAAGATGGACGAAGAAGGCAACCCCATATATCCAAAGCATACCACTCGACAGTGTCGCCTCCTGATCCAGGGGTTTGGCGAAGGGCAACCGAGTGAAAAGGACAACGAACAGGATGAGGAGGATAAGGAGGATCCGTTCCCCCAAGTCCATGCAACACTCATGATTTTTGCTGACGTTGAGAGCAAGAGTCGACTGAAGCTGGTGAACAGGGAGGTGAACATGGCCACCCCTACCAACCCCAAGTTCCTCAAATGGTCTCAGACTGCAATCACCTTTGACCAGTCGGATCATCCAGCACACGTACCCACCCCAGGGAGACAGGCTCTGGTCGTCGACCCGGTGGTGGAAGGAGTCCGACTGCGCAAAGTCCTCATGGATGGCGGCAGCGGCTTGAACATCATGTACGCCGACACAATCAAGGGGATGGGCATTCCGATATCCAAACTCAGCGAGAGCAGCATGCAGTTCCATGGAGTCGTCCCTGGACGGAAGGCCAAGTCACTCGGCCAGATCGCGTTGGACGTCATTTTCGGCTCCGACAAGAACTTCCGCAAGGAAAAGCTGACGTTCGAAGTGGTGGACTTCCAGAGCGCTTACCACGCAATTCTGGGCCGCCCAGCGTATGCGCGTTTCATGGCCCGTCCATGTTATGTATACTTGAAGCTGAAGATGCCAGGCTCGAAAGGCGTGATCACCATCACAGGCAATCGACAGCGAGCCGAAGAGTGTCTGCAACAGGGATCAAGAATCGCCGACCAGCAGATGGCCGTCCTTGAGCTCGACGAGTACAAGAAAACAGTCGACCCCGCCGACCTGATGCGCTCGAAGAAGCCAGCTTCAGAGTCTGCATTCCAGTCGGCGGGAGAGACGAAGAAGGTCAGCATCCACCCGATGGACGACACTGCTGCCCGACGAACATCTCCACCACCCTCGATCCTAAATAGGAAGCCGAGCTCACCCAATTCCTCTGTGAGAACTGGGACATCTTCGCATGGAAACCCTCTGACATGCCAGGTGTACCCAGGGAGTTGGCTGAGCACCGACTGCATGTGGATCCCACCGCTCGGCCCGTCCGAGAGCGCCTGCGCTGGTCCGCCGCGCACAAGAGGAAGGCAATCGGGGAAGAGGTGGCCAAGCTGCTGGCAGCCAACTTCATTCACGAGGTTCACCACTCCGAGTGGCTCACCAATGTTGTCATGGTGCCCAAGAAGGACAAGTCGCTCCGAATGTGCATCGACTTCAAGCATCTCAATAAGGTCTGCCCGAAAGACCATTTTCCGCTCCCCCGCATAGATCAAATTGTCGATTTGACTGCGGGTTGCGAGCGTTTGTCATTTCTTGATGCCTACTCGGGCTATCATCAGATCTGTCTGTATGGCCCCGATGAATTAAAAACAGCCTTCATCAACCCCATTCGGGTGCTTCTGCTACATCACTATGCCGTTCGGTTTGAAGAATGCAGGAGCTACCTTTATGCGCATGATCCAAAAATGCCTTCTCGACCAGATCAGTCAGAATGTGGAGGCATATATGGATGATATCGTAGTCAAGTCACCCAAAGGTTCCGACCTGCTGACTGACTTGGCAGAAACATTCGCCAACCTTCATAGGTACGATATCAAGCTCAACCCCGCCAAATGTTCATTCGGCGTTCCCAGCGGAAAGTTACTCGGTTTCTTCGTTTCCGAACGAGGGATCGATGTCAACCCCGAAAAGATCGGGACCATCGTCCGAATGGAGAGGCCGATCAGAATACACGATGTTCAATGGTTCACAGGTTGCCTAGCGGCTTTGAGCAGGTTCATCAGTCGACTCGGCGAGAAAGCACTTCCTCTGTACCGACTCATGAAGAAATCAGATACTTTCGAGTGGACAGACGAAGCCCAAGTCGCATTCGACGACCTCAAAGTCCTACTTTCCACCCAGCCGGTTCTTACTGCTCCGCTCAGTAAAGAGCCCCTTCTTCTGTATATCGTGGCTACAAATCAAGTCGTGAGTACTGTTCTTACAGTCGAACGAGAAGAAGAAGGCAAAGCATACAAAGTTCAGCGGCCAGTGTACTACGTCTCCGAAGTCCTGACTCCTTCCAAGCAGAGGTATCCCCACTATCAAAAACTTATCTACGGGATTTACATGACTGCGAAGAAGGCGGCCCATTATTTCCAAGACCACTCGGTGTCTGTCGTTTCTGATGCTCCGTTGTCGGAAATTCTCCACAATCGAGACGCGTCAGGCCGAGTGGCGAAGTGGGCAATGGAGATGATGTACTGCGATATCAAGTTCGAGGCCAAGAAAGCTATTAAGTCTCAAGCCCTGGCTGACTTCATAGCAGAATGGGTAGAACAACAGCAACCGACCCACATCTACTCGGCCCATTGGACAATGTTCTTTGATGGGTCCAAGATGTTGAATGGCTCCGGCGCTGGCGTTGTGATCATATCGCCAAAGGGCGTCAAGCTCAAGTACGTGCTATAGATACACTTCGATTCCTCCAACAACGAAGCAGAGTATGAAGCTCTCCTCCACGGATTGCGCATGGCCATCTCACTCGGCGTCTGTCGCCTGATGGTCTACGGCGATTCAGATTGGGTGGTCAATCAAGTGATGAAAGAGTGGGACGTCAGGAACCCCACCATGACCACATATTGCAATGAATTGAGGAAGCTTGAGAAGAAGTTTGAAGGTCTAGAACTTCACCATGTTCCGAGACTGAAGAACCAAGCAGCTGATGTGTTGGCAAAACTCGGATCCACTCGGAGACCAGTCCCGAGTGACGTCTGCCTCGAGCACCTTCACCTTCCCTCAGTTAAAGAAGATCCTTTCACGGAGGAACCAGTACAACCAAAGAGTTCAACAGATCCGACTGAAGTCGATGTACCTGTTGTGGTTGATCTGGTCATGGAGATTCTTGCTTTCATCCCTGATTGGACTGTGCCGATCATTGCATATATCCTGAGGCAGGAACTACCAGAAGACGAAGTCCAGGCCAGGCAGATAGTCCGCAGGTCGAAGTCATTCACTGTCATTGATGGCCAATTGTACAAGGAAAGCGTTTCAGGCGTTCTTCAATGATGCATCTCCCCAGAGGAGGGGCAGCTAATCCTGGAAGATATTCACTCGGGGACCTGCGGTCATCACGCCTCTTCGAGAGCAATCGTCGCCAAGGCATTTAGGGCTGGTTTCTTGTGGCTGCAGGCAAACGAGATGGCTAAAGATATGGTCGACCGATGTGAGGGCTGTCAGTTCTACTCCAACAAGTCCCACAAGCCGACATCTGCGTTGAAGACAATCCCTCTTGTGTGGCCGTTTGCGGTATGGGGATTAGATACAGTCGGTCCATTCAGGAAAGGCCACGGAGGATACACACATCTGTTGGTGGCAGTGGACAAGTTCACAAAATGGATTGAAGCCAAGCCCATCAAGAAGCTCGACGCCCTAACAGCCATCAAGTGTTTCAGGGACATCATCTCGAGATTCGGTGTGCCTCACAGCATAATCACGGACAACGGAACAAACTTCGACTCGGACAGATTCAAAGGTTTCTGTGCAAGCCAAGGTATCCGAGTGGATTTTGCTTTCGTAGCACATCCTCAATCCAATGGACAAGCAGAGCGGGCGAATGGACTTATTCTGCAAGGTTTGAAGCCCCGACTCCTGCGAGAGGTGGGACATGCCGCTGGCGCATGGGTCATCGAGTTACCTTCAGTGCTTTGGGGTCTCCGCACAACCCCGAACAGATCTACAAGGCGATCACCGTTCTTCCTCGTTTATGGGGTAGAAGCGGTCCTTCCGAGTGACTTGCTTCACAATGCTCCACGAGTCGAACTCTTCTCCGAAGCTGAAGCAGAACAAGCAAGGCAAGATGGAGTGGACCTTCTAGAGGAGGAACGCGAGATGGCGCTGACTCGCTCAACCATTTATCAACAAGATCTATGGCGCTTTCATGCACGCCACGTCAGGAGTCGCACGTTCCAAGCAGGCGACCTGGTGCTCCGAGTAGATCAGCAAAGACTCCACAAGTTGGCTCCTGCCTGGGAAGGACCCTTCATCATCTCCAAAGTGCTGAACAACGGAACATACAGACTCTACAACATCGACAGGGAGATAGACGAGCCGCGAGCATGGAACGGAGATCTCCTGAAGCGCTTCTACACGTGACCGTCGACTGAAGCAATGTAAAGAACAAGTATTGATGAAATAATATAAAGCAGAGTGAGCTTTTGCAGATTCAAAATTCGTCCGCGGTCGCAGACGCCGGTCTCAAAAAAAAACTTAGCTGCGATCCAGAATCGCCTAAGTTCTAACTTTCTCCGAGTGTGCACTTAACGTCGCACTCGGAGACTTAGCTGCGATCAAGAATCGCCTAAGTATTAACTTTCTTCAAGTGTGCACTTCACGTCGCACTCGGGGACTTAGCTGCGATCAAGAATCGCCTAAGTATTAACTTTCTTCGAGTGTGCACTTCACGTCGCACTCGGGGACTTAGCTGCGATCAAGAATCGCCTAAGTATTAACTTTCTTCGAGTGTGCACTAAACGTCGCACTCGGGGACTTAGCTGCCATCAAGAATCGCCTAAGTATTAACTTTCTTCGAGTGTGCACTTAACGTCGCACTCGGGGGGCTTAGCTGTCGATCAAGAATCGCCTAAGTTCTAACTTTCTCCGAGTGTGCACTTAACGTCGCACTCGAGGACTTAGCTGCGATCAAGAATCGCCTAAGTATTAACTTTCTTCGAGTGTGCACTTAACGTCCCACTCGGGGACTTAGCTGCGATCAAGAATCGCCTAAGTATTAACTTTCTTCGAGTGTGCACTTAACGTCGCACTCGGGGGCTTAGCTGCGATCAAGAATTGCCTAAGTTCTAACTTTCTCCGAGTGTGCACTTAACGTCGCACTCGGGGACTTAGCTGCGACCAAGAATCGCCTAAGTATTAACCTTCTTCGAGTGTGCACTTAACGTCACACTCGGGGACTTAGCTGCGATCAAGAATCGCCTAAGTATTAACTTTCTTCGAGTGTGCACTTCACGTCACACTCGGGGACTTAGATGCGATCAAGAATCGCCTAAGTTTCAACTTTCTCCGAGTGTGCACTCGGGGGCTTAGCTGCGATCCAGAATCGCCTAAATACATGAGTAGCAGACCCTCATTGAGGCTCATGTGGATGTCAACACAACTGACAACTACATGACTAACACATCACACCGAGTGCGACCTCATAGTCGCACTCGACAACATAGCTGCGATCCCGTATCGACCAAGTATTTTTTGACCTTCGAGTGTGTCCTTCAGATCCACTCGGACACTCACCGGACCCTCATTGAGGCTCATGTGGATATCAAGACTACTGACAATTACATGAGTACCAACTCGCTTCGAGTGAGGCCTGTCCGATGCACTCGATGACTTAGCTGCGATCATGAATCACCTAAGTACTCTATTGCCTTCGAGTGTACCCTACAGATCCACTCGGAGACCCCGCAAGACCCTCACAGAGGTTCATGCAGATGTCAAGACAACTGACACTTACATGCTACGCATGTTTGCCATTGGCTTCACCAAGAAACGCCAAACAAAAACTCGAGGCAAAATTGCAACACAAGAGCAAACAATTTGATTCAGATTCAAAAGTTCAAACAAAGATAGTTCACTCGGTGCGGATCAAGATTACCCGCACCGATCCAAGAATGTGACGGCCAACAGCAGTGGCCAAAGTTCCTTACAAATCGACACTCGGCATACCGAGGATAAAGTTTTCTTACGCATCATCCGGATTAGCGCCAAGAATGGAGGGCTCTACGAACGTGTCCAGATCGATACCGTCGGCGATGCGGGTGGCACTCTCAAGGAAGCTTTCCATGAATTCCTCGAATCGAAGTTTCTTCGTGTTGGCGACCTTCAATGCTTTCAGCTTCTCCTCGTACACCTCCTTGCAATGAACTCGGACCAGAGACAGAGCAACATCTGCACCACAACGAGCCGCAGATTTCTTCCATGACTGCACTCGGTTCGGGATCTCCTCCAGTCGAGTCATCAAGTTTTCCATCTCCTCCCGTGACTCATCTTTAGGCCAAAGCTCCTTGTCGATCCGGCCGACGACTTCTCTCAGTCGACCGATGAAAGGGCCAACTTTGCCCACGCGGATGTGCGCTCGGAGCAGATCTCGATTGCGTCCTCGCCGAGTGGAACGTTCTCGCGAATCGACCGCTCCACGTCAGCTGCTTCAGCTTCAGCGTCAATGCAAAAATCTGCAACAATAGGACAAGCAAATAATAAGCGCCGAGTGTGACGCACATACCACAAGCACTCGGAAAAAGCAGGACTTACCAGCCAGACGCGTCATCATCTGCCGAGCCCAGTCACTGACGTATTTCTCCTGGGCTATACACCGTTTGTTCAGCACGTCCATTTGTCCCATCAGAGCAGTCCTTTGTTTCCCCATCTTCTCAACTTCCTCAGTCAGCACTTTGTTCGCTTCACGAGCTTGCTCCAACGGCTTCTCTCGTTCCGCCAGAACCTCCTTCATACCAGCCATTGCAAGCAGTGCCGCATCCAGCTCACCGGCAAACTGAATCTTCTCCGCCATGAGAGTCTCATATGCTGTCCCCGTTTCACAAGTTTTCTGCCAGCCAGCACCAAGAGACAATCAGACAATTCAACAATAAAAGTCTATGTTCTTCAGACCCCTGCCGACGCAAGCAGCCGACAGCGGTCTCGGGGACTACACCCAGTGGGTTCACTGAGAGTGACCCCACTGGCATGCAACTCAAGCAGGTCCGCCCTATTGAGATACATGTTAACACCTACGCCTACGAGGCTAATACTACCCGACCTGAGTAAAATTACTCTCGGGGACTCTTACAGTAAGTGCACCCCGAGTGCCACAACTGTTCGCAGTCGACCATATTATTTACGGATCTGACCAAGTCAAATACAATATGTATAAAGACAACTGCTGGTGCAAGCACTCGACAGAAGTCTCGGGGACTACACCCACAGGGTTCACTCAGAGTGAACCCATTGCAAACATCATACGGTATCCGAGAACACCCAGTGGGTTACAAGAGAAAAGAAAATACTTACTAGCCCACTTACTCGGATATCATCCCGCAGCTCCAAGCTTCGCTGGTACAGAGATGCGATGGAGTCGTATGCCTTCTTGGCTTCTCCCGCCATCAGCTCCGCCTGCACCATGGCCCCCTTGGCCGCTCCCACCTGATCCTCCGGGAGGCGCTGGACGTTGAACTCGATATTCGACGAGCCTGGCATCGTTGGAATCTCCTTAGGCATCCCAAGGCCCGCTCCAGTCGGTTCATCAGCCACCAGCGCCATTTCAGTCGGCGGCACCGCCTCAGTCGGCAACACGTCTGCGGCGAGAGCAGTAAATGGCGGAGCAGCCTCAAGAACAGGCTCCGCAGCTTGCTCAGGTCTCCCCTGGTCACCCTTGTCCACGCAAATCGCCCCTGACAGACCGAACGGCGTGAGATCTCAGAAAAAGAAAGAGGCAAGACCTAAGATAGAATTCGCGACGCGATAATATAAAACTCTCGGAGTCGCTACAACGCACCTGGCTGGGACGAGACGACGTTGTCCGTGTCCATGGGGTCATCCTCCTGGCGTGCCGGAGAGGTGGCGGAGGTAGCAACTCTGTCGAGTGAAATTCATTCGACCAATAAACAGGAGTCCAATCGGATATCAGAAGAAATTAGAAGATCAATGCACTTACGTGGAGGTGACGGGAACAGTAACCCTCATCCGCGGCAAAGCCTTCCGAGGTTTAGACCCACTCGGTTTGGCCGCCTTGGAAGGCTGACCCGCAGGCTCAGCAGCAACATCCCTGGCCCTCTTGGTGCTCCGGGCACTCGGGACCACGGGAGCAGTGGGCGGAGCACTCGAGGATGCCGGAGGGACCGAGGGAACTGCAGGTTCATGTCGGCGCTTGGTCCGATGCTCTAGCTGCGGGGGTGGCGAGTCCTGCTCTCCGTCTTCCTCCTCTTCCTCACTAGTCTCTTCCTCCGTTTCCCCGCTGTCGGAGACATACTCGGCGCTCTCCATGCTGCCTTCCTGGCTGCCTTCCTCCTCCTCCTCGGCCGGGTTCCCGTTCGAGACGGGAGAAAACCACTTGGTCCACTTCTGCACAAAATACAGTTGGCGACATCAGACGTCACACAGAGATTCAAGCAAGCAATAAAACTAAGACAGTTACGTGCACTCGACAAATGGCACAAACCTGATTCGGAGGAGGATTGTCCGCGCAGAAAGGCTTCACTCGCCGGGATCCTCTGTGGTTCTCGCAGGTGCCTGTGATCCGGAGCACCCACGACGCCACCTTCTCCTCAGTCGCGCCCACAACGATGGTCTGAGTGGAATCTTCGGGCCCCGTATAATGCCACATGGCGTGGTCGCGAGCCTGCAGAGGTTGGATGCGCCGACCGAGGAAAACCTCCAGCAAGTCTATGCCGATGACTCCCCTTCTGACGACATCTACGAGTGCATCGACCAGAGGCTGGATGTCGTTCTTCTCCGCCTTCGTGAGCGCAAGCTGCTTAGGCGGAGCGGGTCGGTCTAAGCTAAAGGGAGGCAACCCTGTCGAGGCATTCGGGCAGGCAACGTCTTGGTAGTAGAACCACGTTGACTGCCAGTTCCTAACCGACTCACTCAGCTTAAGGGCAGGATAACTACTCCGACTCTTTTTCTGGAAACCTAAGCCTCCGCAGAGCTGGAGAAGATGTGTTTTATCATCTGACTGGCTGAGTCGTTTGATAGTTTGGGATCTAGTAGAGAATATATGCTTGAACAGCCCCCAATGGCGAGGACAGCCGATAAAGCACTCGCACAGAACTATGAAAGCAGAGAGATGGGCTATAGCATTCGGGGGAAAGTGGTGAAGCTGCACCCCGAAGTGGTTCATAATGCGTTTGAAGAAAGGATGCGGGGGCAGAGAGAAACCTCGATAGACATGGCTGAGCAGCAGGACGCGCTCCCCCTCCCGGGGCGCCGGCTCGACCTCATTCTCCGCCGGCAGCCTCCACGACTTGTGCACGATCATCCCGTGCTCCACCAGCTGCAGCAGATCCCCCTCCGTCACGTGGAGGGGAGGAAGTCGCCTTGGATCCACCCCGCCGGCAGCGGTCGCTGCCGCCGCTGGGCAGGAGCCGCCGCCTTCCCCTTCTTCTTCCTCGCCTCCATCTTGCTGTTCTGACCCTTGGTCATGGCGGAAGCTACGGATCCGCAGAGGGGAAGAAGGAGGAAGGAGTTTAGGTGCGCTGGAGGTGGCGAGAAGGACGGGGCGAGCAAAGGCAAAAGATTCGGCGAGCGTGACGAAAAACCCTCACCACTGGGATTTAAGTAAGGTTCCGACTGGGTCGTTGGCAGGTGGCCCCGAAACCTTATCCCTCGACCAACTGCGGCGATATTAGTGGAGAGGATGAAGGCGCGAGAATCGAGGCGTCAGGCGCGACTCGAGTGCGCTGGCGTCATCCCCGCTGAGCACGCGGTAACTGAAATTTGAGGATCCCGGAAAATCCGCCGCTGTCAGTTGACTGGTCACGTCAAGAGATACCCTAGAAGCACTTGGTTTTCGACAGTTTGTTCCATAAATACTTCCACTCGGATCGTTGGTCAGAGAAGATAAAATGGATCGAGGCAAGCAACGCCGAAGTCACATCCGTACCAGTCGGATCCTAACTTCAAGCATCGCTTCGTCGTTCCAACCCCAATCCATTCGGGGACTAATGATGGGGTTATAGTCTTAGGGTAGGGTCATAGGCCTGTCCTATAGGTCCTACCCGAGGACTACCCTTCATAAGGGACAAGGCCCTTAGTCAGTTCCGACTAAACTAAGAAGTTCCCATCATCCACTCGGTAACAGATCTTCGACCATCCAGTCGGAGACGAGCATTCGGAGTATATCAACTAACCGACTGGATTCCACTCTATGCATCGTAACCCCCCTGGGGGGAAACGGTCATACGTTTCCACACGCCTTTATTAGCATTTAAGACGTACATTACCTGTAACGTAGGAATTTATTCGCCACTACTCCACCCCTGTGCACCGAACCGTTGTGGAGGGCAGCGCACTCTATATAAGCCACCCTCTCCCACGGGTGCAGGGGTTGGCAACTCATTGTATTCCATATTTCCACTCGACAACAAGCTCCGAGAGCACTGAGACGTAGGGCTATTACCTCCACCGCATAGGGGCCTGAACTCATACAACCTCGCCGTAGCTATGGCTCTGCCCATCCTTTTCGTACCCTACACATCTACTGTCAGGCTTATACCCACGACAACTAGCTCAAAAAAAATAAGTAAATGCATGAAGAATACCAAATGAAGTCAGAAATTGTTGAAATTTTGTGACGTGCCTTAGAATGGTGCATTTCGAACACACAAAAAGTATGGAGTTCAAATAAGTTCAAAAAAATGAAATTCCTTTGTAAGAGATGAGTTCTCGTTCGAAACCCTGCTACTTCGAGAGAGATTGTCCGTTTTGTACACGAACTGCATCCAGTTTTTCTCGTAGCCCTCTCAAGTTTTTAACACATGCTATGTGGGTGAAATGATGATAGCATGCCAACTTTTAACATTTTCAGAGTTCATTTGTAGTGCTTTTCAATTTCAGGGTCAACTAGCTCAACAAAAATAAGTAAATGCACGAAATATACCAAATGAAGTCAGAAATTGTTGAAATTTTGTGATGTGCCATTGAATGGTGCATTCCGAACACACAAAAAGTATGGAGTTCAAATAAGTTCAAAAAAATGAAATCCCTTTGTAAGAGATGAGTTCTCGTTCGAAACGCTCCTACTTCGAGAGAGATTGTCCGTTTTGTACACGAACTGCATCCAGTTTTTGTCGTAGCCCTCTCAACTTTTTAACACTTGCTATGTGGGTGAAATGATGATAACATGCCAACTTTCAACATTTTCAGAGTTCATTTGTAGTGCTTTTCAATTTCAGGGTCAACTAGCTCAAAAAAATAAGTAAATGCACGAAATATACCAAATGAAGTCAGAAATTGTTGAAATTTTGTGATGTGCCTTTGAATGGTGCATTTTGAACACAAAAAAAGTATGGAGTTCAAATAAGTTCAAAAAAATGAAATCCCTTTGTAAGAGATGAGTTCTCGTTCGAAACGCTACTACTTCGAGAGAGATTGTCCGTTTTGTACACGAACTGCATCCAGTTTTTGTCGTAGCCCTCTCAACTTTTTAACACATGCTATGTGGGTGAAATGATGATAGCATGCCAACTTTCAACATTTCAGAGTTCATTTGTAGTGCTTTTCAATTTCAGGGTCAACTAGCTCAAAAAAATAAGTAAATGCACGAAATATACCAAATGAAGTCAGAAATTGTTGAAATTTTGTGATGTTTCTTAGAATGCTGCATTTTGAACACGCAAAAAATCTGGAGTTCAAATAAGTTCAAAAAAATGAAATCCCTTTGTAAGAGATGAGTTCTCGTTCGAAACGCTGCTACTTCGAGAGAGATTGTCCGTTTTGTACACGAACTGCATCCAGTTTTTGTCGTAGCCCTCTCAACTTTTTAACACCTGCTATGTGGGTGAAATGATGATAGCATGCCAACTTTCAGAGTTCATTTTTAGTGCTTTTCAATTTCAGGGTCAACTAGCTCAAAAAAAATAAGTAAATGCACGAAATATACCAAATGAAGTTAGAAATTGTTGAAATTTTGTGATGTGCCTTTGAATGGTGCATTTTGAACACACAAAAAGTATGGAGTTCAAATAAGTTTAAAAAATGAAATCCCTTTGTAAGAGATGAGTTCTCGTTCGAAACGCTGCTACTTCGAGGAAGATTGTCCGTTTTGTACACGAACTGCATCCAGTTTTTGTCGTAGCCCTCTCAACTTTTGAACACATGCTATGTGGGTGAAATGATGATAGCATGCCAACTTTCAACATTTTCAGAGTTCATTTGTAGTGCTTTTCAATTTCAGGGTCAACTAGCTCAAAAAAATAAGTAAATGCACGAAATATACCAACTGAAGTCAGAAATTGTTGAAATTTTGTGATGTGCCTTTGAATGGTGCATTTTGAACACACAAAAAGTATGTAGTTCAAATAAGTTAAAAAAATGAAATCCCTTTGTAAGAGATGAGTTCTCGTTCGAAACGCTACTACTTCGGGAGATAATAGTTTGGATAGTCAAAATTATTAATTATGAAAATAAAAAATAGTTTTGCATTATTTATTCAATTTGAAACACTTTTCATTATCATAGTTTTGTCAAATTCTCAAATATGCAAAAAGAATTTTTAATAAACATAGTTTTTAATTGAAAATAACAAAATTGATAATAGTTTGGATAGTCAAACTTATTAATTATTTAAATAAAAAATAATTTTTCATTATTTATTCAATTTGAAACACTTTTCATTATCATAGTTTTGTCAAATTCTCAAATATGCAAAAAGAATTTTTAATAAACATAGTTTTTAATTGAAAATAACAAAATAGATAATAGTTTGGAGAGTCAAAATTATTAGTTATGAAAATAAAAAATAGTTTTGCATTATTTATTCAATTTGAAACACTTTTCATTATCATAATTTTGTCAAATTCTCAAATATGCAAAAAGAATTTTTAATAAACATAGTTTTTAATTGAAAATAACAAAATAGATAATAGTTTGGATAGTCAAAATTATTAATTATGAAAATAAAAAATAGTTTTGCATTATTTATTCAATTTGAAACACTTTTCATTATCATAGTTTTGTCAAATTCTCAAATATGCAAAAAGAATTTTTAATAAACATAGTTTTTAATTGAAAATAACAAAATAGATAATAGTTTGGATAGTCAAAATTATTAATTGTGAAAATAGAAAAAATTGAAACTATATTCGAAATTATAGAGCAAATTCAATCTAAATTCTCATTTGAATTTAGATTGAATTTTCCCTATAATTTCTAATATAGTTACAATTTTCAGTGAGTTTAGGCCCGTAAGCCTGCTTTAGAGAGGAGCTCGATGGACAAGCTGCGACGGGGCTTATAAACAAGTGTTAGTCCCCCTCGCTTGGCGAGGTGGGACTAAACTTATCGTACAGCCGAGGAGGGGCTTTAGTCCCGGGTGGAGCCACGCCCCGGGACTACAGACCCCCTTTAGTCCCGGTTGGAGCCACGCCGTGGGACTAAAGCCCCTCGTTTCCTTTAGTCCCGGGGCGTGGCTCCAACCGGGACTAAAGGGGGTCTTTAGTCCCGGTTCGAGCCACGCACCGGGACTAAAGATCCACCTATATAAGCGGGACTTCGAAAAATTCCAACCCAAATCGTCCATTTCTCTTCTTCTTCCTCTCATTCTCCGGCCCGACGCGGCACATCGACGAACTCGACGACGCTGTCAGGCTGCCCGACGTCCTGCTCGCCGCCGCCTGCCGTCCTCCTCGCCGTCGCCGTCGTCCTCCTCGCCGCCGTCGTCCTCCTCGCCGCGCACCGCCCTCCTCGCCGCGCGCCGTCGACACCTCCGGCCGGTAAGCCCCCCGCCCCCTCCTCCCCAATACTCTGGCCAGTAGAAGAAAAGAAGAAAAAGGAGAAGAGAAGAAGAAAAAGGAGAAAAAGGAAGAAAAAGGAGAAGAAAATAAGAAAAAGGAGAAGAAAAGAAGAAAAAGAAAAAGATTTTTTTTTCATTTAATTCCTATTGTTATTAGGTTTGTGCTAGATTATTAGGGTTAGTAATATTTAGAATTAGGTTAGGGTTACAAGAAGAAGAAATATGAACAAAAATAAGAAAATAAGATTAGGAAAAATGAAAATAAGAAGAGGAGGAGAAGAAAAGAAGAAAAAGGAGAATAAGAAGATGAGGAGAGGAGAAGAAGAGGAAAAATAGAAGAAGAGGAGAAGTAGAAGAAGAGAAAAAATTAGAAGAGGAGGAGAGGAGAAGTAGAAGAAGAGAAGAGGAGAAGTACTACAAGAAGAGGAGAAGTAGAAGTAGAAGAAGAAGTAGAAGAAGAGGAAAAATTAGTTTAGGGTTACAAGAAGAAGAAATATATTTTATTTGTCATTTAATTTTGCTATTGTATATTGTATATGCTTAAGTGTTAATAGTGTTTCTTAGATTATTGCTTAATTTTGCTATTGTATATGCTTAAGTGTTAAGAGTTTAATTTTGCTATTGTATATGCTTAAGTGTTAATAGTTTATTTTTAGCAAGAAAATTAATAGAACTAGTTTATTTTTTTAGTTCATTTTACGATGCCTATCCCGCATCCTCGTCGTCGACTCGGCGGACGACACCTGCTTGATGAGAGGGGCCCTGTCCGGGACTGGGCTCCGCCCGACTGGTATTGGGAGGTGCTACCTTCCGGGGGGCGTAGGTTGGTGAGGAGCCAGCCCGTCGTTGACCCGATCCTTGTTTGGTGGCGGTCGCGTGGGCCAGTGAGGGTGCCGAGGCTTCCGGACACCACGGAGGTGGTACGTCACCGTGTCAGCGAGGAGGATGAGCACGTCCGTCGCTACATGGTTGCGTTGGAGGGCATGTTCGAGCATACCTGGCAGGTTCTTCGGGGATCTCACTGGAGCTATGATCCTGTGATGGTTCCTTCTCTTTTGGTGTCCACCGCCCGCGCCGATACCCATCGGGCGCTACGGTTCTAGATGTATCAGTGATGCTATATGTATGATAGTATTCGAGGAGTATTAGTGATAATATTCGACGATGTATGGACAAAAGTGATGATGTATTAGCTTATAATTGAATGCATGCTAATGTGAATACTACTTTATTTTACGATTTGGTTTTGCTTATTGAATGCTCAAACGATTTGGTTTTGCTTATTGAATACTACTTTATTTTACTCCTACTTTGAATACTATGCATAAATCTAGGAGTCCCGGGTGGAGCCACGACCCGGGACTTAAGTTGTTTTGGAACGGAGTTCCTGATAGAATAATTCTTTTTTGGTACAAAGGTTAAGAGAATCCGTTTTTTTGCAGAACTAAGGATCCACATATCAGGAACCTCGAAGAGGAAGAACTTCTCGAAGATATAATCAAAGACGGCCCCGAGGTTGAACCAGCTGAATCTACGTCGTCATATCTAAACCAGGACGTTGGAATGGAGGTCGAGCGACACGAAGATGAAGCCGATGGGGCAGGAGATAGGTCCAATGACGGACAAGGTGATAGCTCCACTGATGGAGAAGCCGGTGAAGAGGAGAAGTCCGGCGAGGTATACATATGAAGTTCGACAATCACTTGTAATATGTGAAAAATATTGGAGATAGCTCTATATTGTACACATATACATTCATTTGACGAATGTTTCTCCCTCTTAGGCCTCCACATCGAGCAAAATTACGAAACGAGGCCCGACTAGAAAGTTGGATGCACGGACGCATTACACATTTGAGGTGATATTTCCTACGGGCGAACCCAAGCTTCCTAAGAATGCTGCTGACACATTCAAGAAGCAATGCGGAGTTCTCGTTAGGGATCACATCCCGATCAGCGTTCGGGAGTGGAACAAGCGCAAAGGGGCAGCCGATAGTGACTATGTCACCGAAAGGTACAAAGATAAACTTTGGAATGATCTCATGTTGATGGGGTCATAGTCCTAGGGTAGGGTCATAAGCCTGCCCTACATATCCTACCCAAGGACTACCCCACACAAAGGACATGACCTTAAGTCTGCCCCGACTGAATTAAGGTCTCCCCGTCATCCAGTCGGTAACAGGCCCTGAATCATCCAGTCGGTAACTGGCATTCGGAGAACACCAGGCTCACCGAATGGATACACTCGGTACGTCATAACGGCTTCGGAGGGAAACTGTCGTACGTTTCCGGGTGTATTTATTAGCATTTAGAGCATACGTTACCTGTAACGTACGCATTCAATCGTCACTACTCCACCCCTGAGTCAGAACCGTTGTGGAGGGCAGCGCACTCTATATATAAGCCGCCCTCCCCCACTGGTCAAGGGGTTAGCAAATCTTTGTACTCCATACCACACTCGGTAACAAGCTCCGAGAGCACTGAGACGTAGGGCTGTTACCTCCACCGCAGAGGGGCTTGAACTCATACAACCTCGCCGTAGCTAGGACTCTGCCCATCTCATTCGTACCCTATACATCTACTGTCAGGCTTACACCCACGACAGTTGGCGCCCACCGTGGGGCAGGCGTCTAAGCGACTTCCGGCGAGTTTGCGACTACTTCCTTTCATCATGTCGTCTGGTGGAGGTTCGAGCATGGGTCACCAGATCCTCTTCGGCGTTCTCACCTTCACCATCGACGACTCGGCGTGGCTTCGGGAGGCGCCTCTCGACGTCAAGGCACTTCCCCATCGCGGGGCCACACACTTCCGTGCTGGCGCTCGCGGCGTTCTTCTTCTCCAACAATCGGCTCCATTATCGGCTTGCACTCCCGCCATGCGCCGCAACAAGCGGTCTCGTAGTCTGCGTCTCCAACGTTGGGTGCAGCATGCTCGAGCGCGTCAGATCGCGTCCTCTCAAGTGGCAGTTATGTAGTCCGTTGTGGTTGCCCCGCGTTCCCAGTGCTCGGGCTCGGTTCCGACTGAGCTCCCTTCCGAGTACGCGGGTCGTGGGCCTGCAGCAGAAGTACACATGGCCAACTCCCATGAAGATCCCCGTCAAGCCGGCCGGGGCGAGCACGAAATCGGCGAAGCATCCGGTGCACGTCGTCCACCTCGTCGTTCTGCCAGTCGGCACACTCGGCGGAGCAACGCGGAGGTGTTCCGCACACCTCTCCTCAACTTGGCTGCGGCTGCTCAGATTGCCGACTCCCTCCAGCCGACTGATTCAGAGGCTGGAAGAGGAATCGAGCATATCCGAGCTCTGTTGCGTACGGCGCAGCAGCAGAATTCGGCAGTCTCCCAGTCGCACAATCGGATCTACAATAGTTCCGTCCACGCAACCACGCACCGATCGGTCCACAACCCTGGTTCCCATCAACACCACGGGGGAGGCAGCCGTTCCTTGATCCGTGAAGATCGCCGCCGTTCACGCACCCCTCCGTGGGGTGGGCCTTACGGGTCCCGACATCATGATGATCGGCGTTCAGTCGGTGATACTTACGACCCAAGACCCGACGCAAGAGGGCGAATCGCCCAGCGAAGAGTCGACAGGGGTCGAGCCCACCGCGATGGGCGCGATATGGATCGTCCGAGTGGCAGCAGGACCATCGTATCTGGCCCCGAGTGTTCTAGTCGAGCCATCCGCTCGGCCGACATCCCGCCCAACTTCCGATTGGCAGCGGGAATCGGTAAATTCACAGGGGAGTCCAAGCCTGAAACATGGCTAGACAACTACCAAGTGGCAATCCAGATCGGAGGAGGGGACGACCATGTCGCTATGAAACACCTCCCTCTGATGCTCGACGGCTCGGCCCGGGCCTGGCTGAACCAGTTGGCCCCTCAAGCATTTATAGTTGGGCAGATCTAGCCCGAGTGTTCATCAGAACCTTCGAAGGGATGTGCAAGCACCCTGCAGGCCTTGTGGAGCTTCAGCACTGTGTCCAGAAGCCGAATGAGCCCTTGCGCGACTTCATCCAGCGATGGACAACTCTCTACCACACGGTGGAGAACGTCACCGAGCATCAAGCAGTCTGCGCCTTCAAGGCAGGCGCGCGGTACAGAGAACTGTACTTGAAGTTCGGTCGAACGGGCGACATCTCCATGAACAAGATGATGGAGATAGCGGCTCGCTACGCAAATGGCGAAGAAGAGGACCACATCCGGAGCGGCAAACACAAGACAGTCAGCGATGTAGATGGAGGTAACACTCGGAAGCAGAAACAAAAAGTTCCTCCCACACCGCAAGCAGAAGCTGCAGCTGTAACCAGCGCCAAGTTCAAGGGCAAAGGGAAAGCGCAGTTTACCCCCAAGAAGAAGCCTTTCAACAATCCCATCCTGGACCAGCCTTGTCCGGTTCACACGAAGATGGACGAGGAAGGCAATCCCATACGCGAAGCACACCACTCGGCAGTGTCGTCTCCTGATCCAGGGGTTCAGCGAAGGGCAACCGAGTGAGAAGAATCCCGAACAGGATGAGGAGGACAAGGAGGATCCGTTCCCCCAAGTCCATGCAACCCTGACGATTTTTGCTGATATCGAAAGCAAGAGTCGACTGAAGTTGGTGAACAGAGAGGTCAACATGGCCGTTCCGACTGCTCCCAAGTTTCTTAAATGGCCTCAGACTGCGATCACCTTTGATCAGTCGGATCATCCAACGCATGTCCCCACCCCAGGAAGACAGGCTCTGGTCGTCGACCCGGTGGTGGAAGGAGTCCGACTGCGCAAAGTCCTCATGGACGGCGGCAGCGGACTGAACATCATGTACGCTGACACTCTCAAGGGAATGGGCATTCCGATGTCCCGACTCAGCGAGAGCAACATGCAGTTCCACGGAGTCGTCCCTGGACGAAAGGCCAAGTCACTCGGCCAGATTGCATTGGAAGTCATCTTCGGCTCTGACAAGAACTTTCGCAAGGAGAAGCTCACGTTTGAGGTGGTAGACTTCCAGAGCGCTTACCACGCAATTTTGGGCCGCCCGGCGTATGTGAGTTTCAAGGCACGTCTATGCTATGTGTACTTGAAGCTAAAGATGCCCGGTCCAAAAGGCGTTATCACCATCACACGCAACCGTCAACGTGCCGAAGAGTGTCTGCAGGAAGGATCAAGAATCGCTGACCAGCAGATGGCGGTACTCGAGCTCGACGAGTACAAGAAGACAGTCGACCCTGCCGACCAGATGCGCTCAAAGAAACCAGCCTCTGAGTCCGCGTTTCAGTCGGCGGGCGAGACGAAGAAGGTCAGCATCCACCCGACGGACGACTCAGCCGCCCCGACGAACATCTCACCACCCTCGATCCTAAATAGGAAGCCGAGCTCACCCAATTCCTCCGTGAGAACTGGGACATCTTCGCATGGAAACCATCTGACATGCCGGGTGTACCCAGGGAGTTGGCTGAGCACCGACTGCATGTGGATCCCGCTGCTCGGCCTGTCCGAGAGCGCCTGCGCCGGTCCGCCGCGCACAAGAGGAAGGCAATCGGAGAAGAGGTGGCCAAACTACTGGGCGCCAACTTCATTCACGAGGTTCACCACTCCGAGTGGCTCGCCAATGTTGTCATGGTGCCCAAGAAGTACGAGTCACTCCGAATGTGCATTGACTTCAAGCACCTCAATAAGGTCTGCCCGAAAGACCATTTTCCGCTCCCCCGCATAGATCAAATTGTCGATTCGACTGCGGGGTGCGAGCGGCTGTCATTTCTTGATGCCTATTCGGGCTATCATCAGATCCGTCTGTATGGTCCCGACGAGTTAAAAACAGCCTTCATCACCCCGTTTGGGTGCTTCTGCTACATCACTATGCCCTTTGGTCTGAAGAACGCAGGAGCCACCTTTATGCGCATGATCCAGAAATGTCTCCTCGACCAGATCGGTCGCAACGTGGAGGCATACATGGATGATATCGTAGTCAAGTCACGCAAAGGTTCCGACCTGCTGACTGACTTGGCAGAAACATTCGCCAACCTTCGTAGGTACGATATCAAGCTCAATCCAGCCAAATGTTCATTCGGTGTTCCCAGCGGAAAGTTACTCGGTTTCTTCGTTTCCGAACGAGGGATCGACGTTAACCCCGAAAAGATCAGGACCATCGTCCGAATGGAGAGGCCGGTTAGAATACATGATGTTCAACGGCTCACAGGTTGCCTAGCGGCTTTGAGCAGGTTCATCAGTCGACTCGGCGAAAAAGCACTTCCTCTGTACCGACTCATGAAGAAGTCGGATACCTTCGAGTGGACAGACGAAGCACAAGTCGCATTCGACGACCTCAAAGTCCTACTTTCCACCCAGCCGGTTCTTACTGCCCCGCTCAGTAAAGAGCCCCTTCTTCTATATATCGCGGCTACAAATCAAGTCGCCAGTACTGTTCTTACAGTCGAGCGAGAAGAAGAAGGCAAAGCGTACAAAGTTCAGCGGCCAGTGTACTACGTCTCCGAAGTCCTGATCCCTTCCAAGCAAAGGTATCCCGATTATCAGAAACTTATCTATGGGATCTACATGACTGCGAAAAAGGTGGCCCATTACTTCCAAGACCACTCGGTATCTGTCGTTTCTGATGCTCCGCTGTCGGAAATTCTCCACAACCGAGACGCGTCAGGCCGAGTGGAGAAGTGGGCAATGGAGATGCTGTACTGTGACATCAAGTTCGAGGCCAAGAAAGCTATGAAGTCTCAAGCCCTGGCTGACTTTATAGTAGAATGGGTAGAACAACGGCAACCGACTCACATCTACTCGGCTCATTGGACAATGTTCTTCGATGGGTCTAAGATGTTGAATGGATCCGGCGCTGGTGTTGTGATAATATCACCCAAAGGCGACAAGCTCAAGTACGTGCTCCAGATACACTTCGATTCCTCCTACAACGAGGCGGAGTATGAAGCTCTCCTCTACGGATTGCGCATGGCCATCTCACTCGGCGTCCGTCACCTAATGGTCTATGGCGATTCGGATTTGGTGGTCAACCAAGTGATGAAAGAGTGGGACGTAAGGAACCCCACCATGACAGTGTACTGCAATGCAGTGAGGAAGCTTGAGAAGAAGTTTGAAGGTCTAGAGCTCCATCATGTTCCGAGAATAAAGAACCAAGCGGCTGATGAGTTGGCGAAACTCGGATCCACTCGGAGACCCGTCCCGAGTGATGTCTGCCTCGAGCACCTCCATCTTCCCTCAGTCAAAGAAGATCCCTTCACTGAAGAACCGATACAACCCAAGAGCGTGACAGATTCGACTAAAGTCGATGTACCTGCGTTGGTTGATCTGGTCAAGGAGATTCTGGTTGTCATGCCCGATTGGATTGTGCCGATCATCGCATATATCTTAAGGCAAGAACTTCCAGAAGATGAGGTCCAAGCCAGACAAATAGTTCGCAGGTCGAAGGCATTCACTGTCATTGACGGTCAATTGTACAAGGAGAGTGTTTCAGGCGTTCTCCAACGCTGCATTTCCCCAGAGGAAGGACAGTTGATCTTAGAAGACATTCACTCGGGAACCTGCGGTCATCACGCTTCTTCAAGAGCAATCGTCCCCAAAGCGTTCAGAGCCGGTTTCTTTTGGCTGCAGGCCAATGAGATGGCTAAAGATATGGTCGACCGATGTGAAGGCTGTCAGTTCTACTCCACCAAGTCCCACAAGCCATCATCTGCTCTAAAAACGATCCCGCTTGTGTGGCCATTTGCAGTCTGGGGATTAGACACAGTCGGACCATTCAAGACAGGCCAAGGAGGCTACACACATCTGTTGGTGGCAGTCGACAAGTTTACCAAATGGATAGAAGCCAAGCCTATCAAGAAACTCGACGCCTCAACAGCTGTCAAGTTTGTCAGGGACATCATTTCCAGATTCGGGGTGCCTCACAGCATAATCACAGACAATGGGACAAACTTCGACTCAGACAGATTCAAAGGCTTCTGTGCGAGTCAGGGTATCCGAGTGGATTTCGCTTCCGTAGCACATCCTCAATCCAATGGGCAAGCTGAGCGTGCGAATGGACTTGTCCTTCAAGGTTTGAAGCCCCGACTCTTGCGAGAGGTAGGACATGCTGCTGGTGCATGGGTCACTGAGTTACCTTCAGTGCTTTGGGGCCTCCGCACCACTCCGAACAGATCAACAGGGCGATCACCGTTCTTCCTCGTTTATGGAGCAGAAGCGGTCCTTCCGAGTGACCTGCTTCACAATGCCCCGCGAGTCGAACTCTTCTCCGAAGCCGAAGCAGAACAAGCAAGGCAAGACGGAGTCGATCTTCTAGAGGAGGAGCGCGAGATGGCGCTTACTCGCTCAACAATTTACCAGCAAGATCTGCGACGTTTTCACGCGCGTCACGTCAGGAGTCGCACATTCCAAGCTGGCGATTTGGTGCTCCGAGTGGATCAGCAAAGACCACACAAATTGGCTCCGGCCTGGGTAGGGCCTTTCATCATTTCCAAAGTGCTGAACAACGGGGCATACAGACTCTACAACATTCAGAGGGAGATAGACGAGCCGCGTGCATGGAACGGAGATCTCCTCAAGCGTTTTTATACGTGATCGTCGACTGAAGCAGTGTAACGAACAAGTTTTGATGAAATAATATACAGCAGATTCAGTTTTTTGCGGATTCAGAGTTCTTCCGCGGTTGCAGACTACGGTCACACATACAAAAAAAAACTTAGCTGCGATCCCGAATCGCCTAAGTACTACGTTCCTTCGAGTGCGCACTATACGTCGCACTCGGGGACTTAGCTGCGATCCTGAATCGCCTAAGTAATAACCTCCTCCGAGTGTGCACTATACGTCGCACTCGGGGACATAGCTGCGATCCTGAATCGCCTAAGTACTAACGTCCTCCGAGTGTGCACTATACGTTGCACTCGGGGACTTAGCTGCGATCCTGAATCGCCTAAGTACTAACCTCCTTCGAGTGTGCACTATACGTCGCACTCGGGGACTTAGCTGCAATCCTGAATCGACTAAGTATTAACCTCCTTCGAGTGTGCACTATACGTCGCACTCGGGGACTTAGCTGTGATCAAGAATCGCCTAAGTACTAACTTCCTCCGAGTGTGCACTATACGTCGCACTCGGGGACTTAGCTGCGATCCTGAATCGCCTAAGTACTAACCTCCTTCGAGTGTGCACTATACGTCGCACTCGGGGACTTAGCTGCGATCCTGAATCGCCTAAGTATTAACCTCCTTCGAGTGTGCACTATACGTCGCACTCGGGGACTTAGCTGCGATCCTGAATCGCCTAAGTATTAACCTCCTTCGAGTGTGCACTATACGTCGCACTCGGGGACTTAGCTATGATCAAGAATCGCCTAAGTAATAACTTCCTCCGAGTGTGCACTATACGTCGCACTCGGGGACTTAGCTGCGATCCTTAATCACCTAAGTAATAACTTCCTCCGAGTGTGCACTATACGTCGCAGTCGGGGACTTAGCTGCGATCCTTAATCACCTAAGTAATAACTTCCTCCGAGTGTGCACTATACGCCGCACTAGGGGACTTAGCTGTGATCAAGAATCACCTAAGTAATAACTTCCTCCGAGTGTGCACTATACGTCGCACTCGGGGACTTAGCTGTGATCAAGAATCACCTAAGTAATAACTTCCTCCGAGTGTGCACTATACGTCGCACTCGGAGACTTAGCTATGACCAAGAATCACCTAAGTAATAACTTCCTCCGAGTGTGCACTATACGTCGCACTCGGGGACTTAGCTGTGATCAAGAATCACCTAAGTAATAACTTCCTCCGAGTGTGCACTATACGTCGCACTCGGGGACTTAGCTGTGATCAAGAATCACCTAAGTAATAACTTCCTCCGAGTGTGCACTATACGTCGCACTCGGAGACTTAGCTGTGACCAAGAATCACCTAAGTAATAACTTCCTCCGAGTGTGCACTATACGTCGCACTCGGGGACTTAGCTGTGATCAAGAATCACCTGAGTAATAACTTCCTCCGAGTGTGCACTATGCGTCGCACTCGGGGACTTAGCTGTGATCACGAATCACCTAAGTAATAACTCATTCGAGTGTGCACTACAAGTCCCACTTGGAGACTTAGACGTGGCCAACAATCACCTAAGTCTCGATCTTCTCCGAGTACGCACTAAGTGTTGCACTCAAAACAGCATTCAAACAAAAGGCTAAAATTTTCATTTCGACAACATAAGTTCAAAGATGATAGCTGATTCGGTGCGGATCAAGCTTACCCGCACTGATTTAAAAGTATGATCGCCAACATAAGTGGCCAGAGTATATTACAGGTAAACACTCGGCATACCGAGGATAAAGTTCGATCACGCGTCAGCTGGGCCGGCGTCAGGACTGGAGGGCTCCACAAAAGTATCCAAGTCGATTCCATCAGCGATGCGGGTAGCAGTCTCCAAGAACGTCTCCATGAAGTCTTTGAATCGAAGCTTCTTCGTGTTGGCGACCTTCAATGCTTTCAGCTTATCTTCCCACACCTCGTTGCAATGGACCCGGACCAAGGACAGCGCAACATCAGCACCGCAACGCGCTGCCGATTTCTTCCACGATTGCACTCGGCTCGGAACCTCCTCCAGTCGCGCCATCAGGGTCTCCATCTCCTGTCGCGACTCGTCTTCTGGCTAAAGTTCCTTGTCAATTCGGCCGACGACTTCTCTCAGTCGGCCGATGAAAGGACCTACTTTCCTACGCGGATATGTGCCCGGAGCAGATCCCGGTTGGCGTCATCGCTGAGTGGCACATTCTCCTTAATGGACCGCTCCACAACCGTCGCTTCAGCTTCAGCGTCGCCGCAAAAATCTGAAACAAACGGACAAGCATACAATAAAAACCGAGTGCACGGCACACGGTACAACCACTCAAAAGAACATACGACTTACCAGCCAGACGAGTCGTCATCTGCACAGCCCAGTCGTTGACGTACTTCTCCTGAGCTATGTATCGTCTGTTCCGAACGGCCATCTGGTTGTGCAGCTCAGTCCTTTGTTTCTTCAGTCTCTCCACCTCTGCCATCAACACCCTGTTTGCTTCCAGGGCCTCCTCCAAAGACTTCTCTTGAACTTCCAGCGCGTCTTTCATGCCGGCCATGGCGAGCGTTGCAGCTTCCAGTTCACCAGCATACTGGTTCCTCTCCGCCCTCAGGGCTTCATAAGCAGTTCCCATCTCACAAGTTTTCTGCACCAAGAAACAAAGGGTAATCAGCAAGTTTATCAGTTCACAAGCTAACTTCTTCAGACCCCTGCCGACGCAAGCAGTCGGCAGCGGTCTCGGGGACTACACCCAGTGGGTTCACTAAGAGTGACCCCACTGGCATGCACCTCAAACAGGCCCGCCCTATTGAGGTGCACGTTTTCACCTGCGCCTCCGAGGCCAACACTACTCGACCTGCGTGCAACTTACTCTCGGAAACTCTTACCGCAAGAGCGCTCCGATTGCAATAAGTACTCGCACTCGGAAATCCTGTCTACGGACACAACCAAATTAACGACAAAACGTATAAAGACAACTGTCGGTGCAAGCACTCGACAGAAGTCTCGGGGACTACACCCACTGGGTTCACTCGGAGTGAACCCATTGCAAACAACAGACAACACCCAGTGGGTTACAGAAGAAAAGTAAGTACTTACTAGACTACTTACTCGGATGTCATCGCGCAGCTCCAAGCTCCGCTGGTACAAAGACGCAACGGAGTCATATGCCCTCTTGGCCTCTCCGGCCATCAGCTCCGCCTGGACCATGGCCCCCTTGGCCGCTCCCACCTGCTCCTCTGGGACACACCGAATGCTGAATTCAGAATTCGACGAACCGGGAATCGTGGGAAGTTCCTAGGGCATCCCAAGGTTCGCCCCAGTCGGTTCCTCACCCACCGGCACCGGTTCAGTCGGTGAGGCACTTCGGTCGGTGGAGCGTCGGCGGCAGGGGCGGCAGCAGGAGGAGCAGCCTCAGGGACTGGCTCCAGGACAGGCTCCACGGCAGGGTCGGCTCTCCCCTGGTCGTCCTCGTCCAGGTGAATCGCCCTGACAAGCCGAATAACATGGCGCCTCAAAAAAAGAAAAGGATGGCACAGTCGACAGGAATAAAACACCCGACTCTCCTACAACATACCTGGCTGGGACGAGACGACGTTGTTCGTGTCCATGGGGTCATCCCCTTGGCGGGCCGGAGAGGTTGCAGAAGTGGCGACCCTGTCGAGTGAAGTCCATTCGACTTGTAAAGCAGGAGTTCACTCGGATAACGTAAAGAGCCGAAGGTTAGATTCACTTACATGGATGTGACGGGGATGGCAACCCTCATGCGCGGCAGAGCCTTCTGAGGTTTGGGCCCACTCGGTTTGGGCGCCCTGGAAGACTGACCTGCGGGCTCAGCGGAGGCGTCCCTGGACCTCTTCGTGCCTCGAGCACTCGGGCCCACCGGAGCGGCAGGCGGAGCACTCGACGATGCAAGAGGAGCTGAAGGGACGGCATGCTCGTGTCGACGCTTACTCCGATGCTCTGGCCGTGGAGGTGGCGAGTCGCGCTCTTCGTCCTCTTCCTCCTCCTCGCTGTCCTCCTCCTCCGACTCCCCGCTGTCGGAGACGTATTAGGCACTCTCCACGCTCCCCTCCTGGCTGCCTTCCTCCTCTTCCTCCTCCGGATTCCCGTTCGAGACGGGGGAGAACCAGTTGGTCCACTCCTGCATGAGGTTCAGTCGAAAACGTTAAGCATCACACGAGGATATAAATAAATGACTGGAATCAAGACAGTTCAATGCACTCGGCTAATGCCACTCACCTGATTTGGTGGAGGGTTGTCCGCGCTGTAAGGCGTCACTCGGCGGGCTGCTTTGGGGTTCTCACAGGGACCCGTGATTTGGAGCACCCACGAGGTCACCTTCTCCTCGAGTATGCCCACCACGTTGGTCCGAGTGGAATCCTCGGGTCCTGTGTAGTGCCACATAGCGTGGTCGCGGGCCTGCAGAGGCTGGATCCGCCGACCGATGAAGACTTCCAGCACGTCAATACCGGTGACCCCCCTCCTGACAACATCCACGAGTGCCTCGACCAAAGGCTGGATATCGTTCTTCTCGGCCTTCGAGAGCGCGAGTTGCTTGGGTGGAGCGGGACGGTCTAGGCTAAACGGAGGCAGCCCAGTCGACGCGTTCGGACAGGCTATGTCCTGGCAGTAGAACCACGTCGGCTACCAGTTCCTAACCGATTCGCTCAACTAGAGAGCAGGGTAGCTGCTCCGACTCTTCTTCTGGAACCCTAAACCCCCACAGAGCTGGAGGAGATGCGTCTTGTCGTCCGACTGACTAAGACGTTTTATGGTTTGGGAGCGGGCGGAGAAGATGTGTTTGAATAAACCCCAATGGGGAGGGCAACCAATAAAGCACTCGCACAAAACAATGAAGGCAGAAAGATGGGCGATGGCATTCGGAGGGAAGTGATGGAGTTGAGCACCAAAGTGATTCATGATGCCTTTGAAGAAGGGATGCGGGGGAAGATAAAAACCTCTGTGAACATGGCTGAGGAGCAAGACGCGCTCCCCCTCCCGTGGCGCCGGCTCGACCTCGTCATCCGCCGGCAGCCTCCAGGACTTGTGCACGAGCATGCCGTGCTCCACCAGCTCCAGCAGGTCCCCCTCCGTCACCGTGGAGGGGAGGAAATCTCCTTGGATCCACCCCGCCGGCAGCGGCCGCTGCCGCCGTTGAGCAGCCGCCGCCTTGTTCTTCTTCTTCCTCGCCTCCATCTTGCTGGTCTGACCCTTGGTCATGGAGGCGACGGCGAGTCCTCGAGGGGGAGGAGGAGGAAGGAGCGTAGGTGCGCAGGGAGTGGCTAGGAAGACGGAGCAGGCGGGAGTGAAAGATTCGGCGAGCGTAACCGAGGAGTCTCACCGCCCAGAAGTTAAATAGAGCGCCGACTGGGTGACTGGCGAATGGGCCCGAAATCTTATCTACCCGACCGGCCGCGGCGATATCAGTGGAGGAGTTGAAGGCGCGAGGATCGAGGAGTCAGGCGCTACTCGAGCGCGCTGACGTCGTCCCCGCTGAGCGCGCGGAACCCGAAATTTGAGATCCCGGAAAATCCGCCGCTGTCAGTTGATCAGTTGCGTCAAAAGATGCCGCGGGAGCACTCGGTTCCCGACAGTCTGTTTCGCAAGCACCTCCACTCGGAGCGCTGATCAAGAGAGATAAAATGGATAGAGGCAAGCAACGTCCAAGCCGAACCAAGTCCAGTCGGATCTGAACCTCAAGCACTGCTTCGACGTTTCAACCCCAATCCATTCGGGGACTAATGATGGGGTCATAGTCCTAGGGTAGGGTCATAAGCCTGCCCTACATATCCTACCCAAGGACTACCCCACACAAATGACAGGACCTTAAGTCTGCCCCGACTGAATTAAGGTCTCCCCGTCATCCAGTCGGTAACAGGCCCTGAATCATCCAGTCGGTAACTGGCATTCGGAGAACACCAGGCTCACCGACTGGATACACTCGGTACGTCATAACGTCTCCGAAGGGAAACTGCCGTACGTTTCCGGGTGCATTTATTAGCATTTAGAGCATACGTTACCTGTAACGTACGCATTCAATCGTCACTACTCCACCCCTGAGTCAGAACCGTTGTGGAGGGCAGCGCACTCTATATAAGCCGCCCTCCTCCACTGGTCAAGGGGTTAGCAAATCTTTGTACTCCATACCACACTCGGTAACAAGCTCCGAGAGCACTGAGACGTAGGGCTGTTACCTCCACCGCAGAGGGGCCTGAACTCATACAACCTCGCCGTAGCTAGGACTCTGCCCATCTCATTCGTACCCTATACATCTACTGTCAGGCTTACACCCACGACACATGTCACATTTCAACCTGCCAGAATGTGAGAATGAAGACGCCGCAGACAAACTGAGGGCCAAAGTCAAGCAGTGGACTCTGAAGAAGATGGCCGAACTGTTCCGTAGCTGGAAGAAGAAGCTATGGAAAAACTATCTGAAGACAAAGAATGTGCCAGTATTCGAGGGGTATCTAGCCAAGCACGTGAATCACTGGAAGGCATTTCAAGAGTACAAGGAGTCAGAAGATGCCTAGGCATTATCAGAAACGAACAAGATAAATGCCGACAAGAAGAAATATCACCACAAGCTGGGGCCACGGGACTATGAGACTGCCATCCCAAAGTGGGATAAGAAAGAGCAAGATCTGATAGATAAATGCATCGTACCTGAACCACTCCGTGATGAGTGGGAATTGAGAGCAAGAAATTGGTTCCTTGCGCATGGTAGGTCGTACGACGAAACAACAGGGGACCTCATCTGCGCCAGGAAGATCCTGCGCTTGATATTACCGGCGCCCCATCAAGGCGGAAAAGCAGCGTGGCTGAATCTGAGGCCCCGCCCGACGATGAACGAAGAATGATAGAGGGCGGTCCCGGCTACCCCGTGGATGGAATCAAGGAGTCAACATCATGTGAACTCCATCAGAAATTCAAGAACATATCCATGAAGGTGGCTGTCGGACAAGCTTTACCTTCTGGCCCTGATGCACGCTGGCATGGCCGTGAGATTCCAGCTGGCTTTGCTAAAGTCGGGGTGGATGAAATCATGACGGGGTTTAATGATATGGTGCTCGACATAGCTGGACCCAAGATGAGAGGACACTCGGAGAAGTACTGGGTGGAGTCATCCTATGGGACAAGAACTACATCAAGCTTGTAGGCTCAGCCCCATGGACAACACCGCCTCCGAGTCGTCGCAGGTCACCTACACCTCCATTACCTCCAAGCCCTCCACATGACGTCGGCCAGCACAACACGAGTCCATCTCGATCACCGCCGCCGGACTTGGGTCGTCCGTCTCCTCCGCCGCCCACACATGATACTAAGCGGAAGCGTGCCAGCAAGAACGCTCCGTCGATGATTTCTAAGCGACGGAGCTCCCCAAAGCGCAAACTGTCGCCCCTCCCAAAGGTACCTCATGCTAATCTTCCTATCAGACCTTATGATCGTACCCCCGAGGAAAACGCCAGGATAGCAAAGGAACAGCATGATGCGCAGATGAAAAAGAAGGAACCTGAGCCCCGCCCGGAATACACCGAGAAGCAAATAGCATGGGCAAAAGACTTCATAACCCTTCCATCACAGTATGACTTACACTATAAGCCTGATGACTATACACGCACATTGCAGAAGGAAGTGAAAAAGAGCAGCTCACGGGCAAGTGCAAGTGGGAGCAAATCAAGTTCAACTACAAGCAAGAAAAAATCAGACGTTCCTCAGCTTGGACAACAGGCCAAACAGTCGATCCCACCCCTCAAGGTGTTAACCGAGAATGTTCCCCCTCCGGTGCAGGGGCAAGCTTTTGAAAGAGCAAAGGAGTTGGTGGCTGAATGTGGTATCTCGGTTGAAGATTTGCTGGCTTCCCAAGACGACAGGATACCCAAGGCTGTGGTAGCCCCTAAGCCACAGTTTGTCATGGGAGAGCCTTTGGTCAGCAAAGATGATCTCCCAACAAATATGCGTTACTTGCATAAATGGTACTTAAGTGAATCAAAGAATGGGAGAACGATGATCGTGCTGAGTGTCCCACGGGAGTACTACGGCCGCTCCGAAGAAATCCATATCGACTTTGATGAACTCTTCCAGATGTACAATGGAAACGCCCTCGACAAATCGCTTATGAGTTGCTATTGTCTGTAAGTTTTTCAATTCGTTGTCTACATATAACTTGTTTAGTTATTTCAATTCATTGTCTATATATAACTTGTACTCTGTTATGCAGAATGAAGATTCAGGATTGTAAAAGTAAGAGCATCCTAAATATTGGGTTTATTGACCCAGATAAAATACATATAGCGACGCTAACTGATAAACCCAAGGAGACGGAGGAAAACCTTCTAAGGTTTCTAATAGATCAAAATTTCTGTGACCATATGCTGTTTCCGTACAACTTCAGGTGAGGGTCTTTACTCTGTTGTGTCCATTCACTTATAAGTGTAATTGATAAGTTACTGACACACACACACACACACACATATATATATATATATATGTGCAGCTTTCATTGGATTCTGTTGGACATTCAAATTGATAAGGGAAGAGTTGATGCCTTCGACCCATTATCGAGACCCTTGGAACAGTTCCAAAGCCCGCAGGACATGCTCCAAGGGTAATTTTAATCATTCTTGTGCTCTATCGGTCTCTTTCGATGATTTTCTGATATATCAATTAATGAAAAACCTAGCAAATCATTATCCTTGTCGGGCAGGGTTTGGAAGCGGTTCAAGTGCGTGACTCCCGGTAACTTTTCTGAGAAGCTGACCTTTAGAGCGGCTGAGGTAAGTAGTAGTATGATATACTTCTATTAATTTTCAATACATTTATGATGCTAGATTATTATTTTGATTATATATATTCTATTCTCGTAAAGTGCGACCAGCAGCCACGGGGAACGCATCTATGCGGATACTATGTTTGCGAGACCATTCGCACGTTTACCTCTGAGTTCAAGGATCACAGATTCGACGTAAGCAATGAACATTCACACCTCTATTTTTACCCGTCATTCTTTGTTATCATGATTGATATTCATATTCATCTCCTCTTCTTATATAGCACACGGCCATGAGGACGAAGGTCCTACCAGAGTAACGTGCGATTGCTGTTGCAGAGGAGCTTGCGGGATTTCTGAGGACGGAAGCTATAGAAGACAAAGGACGATTTAGTGTAGCTAAGGGTCATTACTGATGTTCATCCATGTAATCGAATAGACGGGCTCTAGTCCCGATAATTCAGATCTCCATATAATTGTATATATATGATCGCTTGTAAGATAAGTTAATCTTATATATATATATATATATATATATATATATGCATAATTATTTCTATTTAAATTATATGAAAACTAATTCCCGAACACCAAACGAGGCATCACGTTAATCTCCCGAACACCTAAACCCTAAAACCCTAAAACCCAAAAATAATTTCATTCAAAAAAAACCCCAAAAACCAGCAAAATCTGAAAATCTTTAGTCCCGGTCCGTGTAACGAACCGGGACTAAAGGGCCTGCCCCTGGGGCGCTACGAGGCGCCCACGTGGAGCACCTTTAGTCCCGGCTTGTAAGAGGGCCGGGACGAAAGGTTAGGCCTTTAGTCCCGCCCCTTTAGTCTCGGTTGGTGAACCGGGACTAAAGCCCCTTACGGGCCGGGGCTAAAGGCCCCGTCCTCACTAGTGAGCCAACCTAATAGTCAGCATATACAATAGTAAATTTTAGATGTGTACTATTTTAGTAGTAGTTGGCCCACCTTACAATCTCACAAAGTGTCTTGGGTCTCGTGCTGCAGCTGGCTACTCACCAAGAGCCCGCTTCTCTTCTTTCTCCTTCTCTCTCTCCTCCAACTAAGCAAGGATATAATATTTTAATTCTTATAGTCTGCTTATTATTTCACCTTATTGTACTTGCTCTTAGAGCATCTCCAACAACATGTCTAACTTTTTTAGTAACGTTATAAGATTAAAAGTTGAATAAAGTATCGTTGGGAACAATTGACTGCATAGTACATGAGGAAAACATTTCGCACAACAGAGATTGAGGTTTAGTAACCTTCTTAATAAAGGTAGGTTTGTTTAAAAAGTTCTAAGACTTTTTTAGTCCCAACTAAAAAATGCCTAGTCCATGACTTTTTTTAGTTTGGTTTCAGGGACTAAATATGGATCAGAGGTTATAAGACCATGTTGCCCCTACTAATAGACTAGAGGTTATTAAATGACAAGCTAAAAGCAGGGGCACTGTTGGAATAATTCTCAAAAATTCTCAAAAAGACTATCCCTTAGAGACTTCTTTCTTTTATCCTAAATGCCCTCTTTTAGTTTCCAAAAGTCCCTCATGTTTGGTTTACATGAGACTAAAAGGGACCTTTTTAGTCCCTACACCAAAAAGTTCCTGTAAACAAACACCCTTAAGTAAAATGATAAAGTGGTAATGTGAAATTTTTGCATGGCCATTGAGTATAAATTCTGGAGTTACAACGACTAGACACTGAAAGTCAAGGAAGCGCAATGGCTGGCAGCTCGCTGGTTTAAGCCTCGGTTCAATGCCCCTCTCCCCTGCCTCGCGGGCCATCTATTGGTGCAAAAGACGCGCCTATAGTGAATGATATAGGGGTAAAAATACTTATGCGTCTCACACATTTTCTTTTCATGGCAGGACATAATTAAGAATTACATCAACGTCCGTTGCCTGTTTTTAGCATCACCCCTACACACATCAAACAA
Organism: Hordeum vulgare subsp. vulgare; assembly: GCF_904849725.1. Classification (NCBI taxonomy): domain Eukaryota; kingdom Viridiplantae; phylum Streptophyta; class Magnoliopsida; order Poales; family Poaceae; genus Hordeum; species Hordeum vulgare. Next base: position 16,129,909 of record NC_058523.1, read on the forward strand.
AAAATGGCGCATTGCCTCCTCACCCGTGCCGATGCGTCTCTATCGCTGTATTTAGAGCATCTCTAGTAGAACCCTCAAACCCTTAAATGTAAAATCAGTTTTAAGGGTTGAGAATTGCCCATTTTTAACACTTTTAAGGGTTGAAAAACAGGGGCAAAGACTAGAACCCTCAAACCCAACCCTTATAACGGAATATTCCGTTATAAGGGTTGGGTTTGAGGGTTCTACTCTTTGCCCCAACCCCAAACCTTAAAACTGTCATTTCATATATCACACATTTCACGCCATTTCATCATATGACATATCACAAATTCAATCACATTTGACATAAAACAATAATCATTCTAGTTATTATTACAACACCGAATAAAACAATAATCATTCAAATCATTACAACAATGTTTGAGCAAATAACAACAATTGTTCGAATCAAATAGGACATAGAAAAGTAAAACAAAGATACATCATGGGCCAATACGCCGCCCATCCAACTGCCAGTGATGCTCTATTAGATCATCCCGGAGACGACCATGAGTGGTTGCATCCTCAATCTCACGATGTGCTTCAAGAAAGGCGTGTATGCGAGAAGGGTTTCTTTCCGGTTGCACACGCGTACCAACATTGTCATAGAAACAAGGGAGGTTTAACCCTCTCTCATCCTCTAGGATCATGTTGTGTAGAATCACACAACATTTCATGATGTTCACCAAGGTTTTCTTGTCCCAAAACCGAGCTGGACCCCGAACTATGGCAAACCTTGCTTGTAAAACACCAAAAGCTCTCTCAATATCTTTGCGGGCTGCCTCTTGTGCCTTGGTGAAATGAGCCTCTTTTCTTGTTAAGGGCACCCCATTTTTCTCCTTGATGGACTTCACAAGAGTTGTCCATGAGGGATAGATGCCATCGGTGAGATAGTATCCCATTGAATACTCATTGTTCATGATTTTGTAGTTGCAAGCTGGAGCATCCCCAGAAATTAAACTTTTGAACAATGGAGATCTATTGAGGACATTGATATCATTGAGTGTTCCCGGCAACCCAAAGAATGCATGCCAAATCCATGTGTCCTCCGATGCTACGGCCTCAAGCACAATGGTAGCATCACGGCTTTTACCGCAATACATTCCATGCCATGCCTTTGGGCAATTTTTCCACCTCCAATGCATGCAATCAAGACTACCAAGCATCCCCGGCCATCCCCTTTTTTCATTCATTTCCATTAATCTCTTTGTATCTTCCTCGTTTGGTGCCCGAAGATACTTCTCACCATACAACCGGATGACCAACTTGGCAAACCTACGGACGGACTCCGTGGTTGTATCTTCCCCAATGCGAAGATACTCGTCGGTATAATCCGCGGGTATGCCATAAGCGAGTACCCGCATTGCCGCTGATATCTTTTGATATGCACTAAACCCCATGATACCGGCGGCGGATCTACGACGTTTAAAGTAATACGAGGCGGCCTCACAATCGGTGACAATCTTCACAAACAAACTACGTCTCATCCGGTACCTTCTGCGAAAGAGACGAGGAGGGTATGTAGGTACCTCCGCGAAGTAGTCTCGCATCAAATGCTCGTGTCCGAGAGCGCGGTTCCGGTAGATGGTGAGTCGCCCCATCTTCGACCCTCTCCTCTGATCCAAAAGCTTCACGCGGTCTTCAAACGCTTGCACGTCGACGAGGAGGCTCATCATCTCGACGTCGTCGTCTTGCAACAACTCGTCAATGTCGGAATCGTCGGATGACGACCAATCCGACGAATCCGACAACGAGTCCATGTCGGCGTTGTTCAACTCCATCTACAATATGAGTGTCAAAATGTAAAAATGAAGAAAAAAGCAAAAATGTAAAAATGAAGAAAAAAGCAAAAATTCGAACCTGCAGAGGGCAGGGCCGGCCGGGACGGGGCGGCGGCGCTGGGAGGGGCGGCCGGCGTGGAGGCGGAGGCGGAGCGCCGGCCGGGGCGGAGGCGGAGGCGGAGGGCCGGCGTGGAGGCGGAGGCGGAGCAGAGGGCCGGCCGGGGTGGAGGGCCGGCCGGGGCGGGGCGTGGCGGACGGCGGGGCGGGCCGGGGCGGGGCGCTGCGGAGGGCGGGGCGTGGCGGCGGAGGGACGGCCGCGCGATGCGGGGGGCGCAGGCGGCGGAGGGCGGCCGGGGCGGGGCACAGGCGACGGAGGGCGGCCGGGCGGGGCGCAGGCGGCGAAGGGCGGGGCGGCGGCGGCGGATCGAGGGCGGGGCGGCGGAGCGGAGCGGCGGCGGCGCTGTGGAGGGAGGGAAGGAAGCTGAAACTTCCTCCCGCGCTCGCGAGGAAATGGATTGCAGGTTGGGGGGAGAAACTCCCCCCAACCCTCACTTCTACAGGCTGCGATGGCGTTTGAGGGTCGGACCTCTAAAAATATTTACGGGTTTAAGGGTTTAAGGGTTCTAGTCTACGCCGTTTTCCGGACGAAAACTGTAAAAAAGCGGTTATTTTTAAGGGTTTGGGGGTTTGAGGGTTCTACTAGAGATGCTCTTAGCTTTGCGAACCCCAAGGTGACTGAAAAAAGATAAATCCATTACCGTTGAATAAATTAGACCAGGACAACATCCGGTACACGTCATCAAACTCCAGATCTCCCAACCCACCACGTCTAAGATGCCGAACGAGGAAACCATACCTACCATTCATCAACCATAAACCGAGTACACGTTTCGTCTTCTAGATGTCGTCGATGCAGACCACAATCTGCATCCGCTCCTGGACAAAAGGACACAAGTCCACCACAAGGATGTCTCCGCTGCCAAGATATCCCCGTTTGAATGACTAGTTCCAAAATTCATCACCGAGATAGAGACGACCGCCTCATCGGAGAAGAGTCTGGAGCTTCTTTATTCAGCATCACCGTCACCGCCGCCGAAGCCAAGACATCGACCCCCTCATGACCTAAGCTACTAGGGACCTAAAACCTAAAGTAAAACTAATCCGCATGCGTGTGATCTGTCGATCCCCTCATAACCGACGACCACGAGGTCACCAACAAAGGGGACCCATCAGGAAATGGCACCGTAAGGGTTGGCTCTCGCGGCGGCTAGTTTTTCTGGTCGCCAGGCAAACCAAAGAGGAAACTCTTGTCAAGCATTTCTTGTCACGCGTATTCAAGCTGCACGAATCATGCGCGTCCATCCGAACGTCGCGATTGCTACTTGTTATAGCTCCTTCGCTATACTTTTTTTAGCAGAATACATTTGAAGTCGCTCACATACAAGAAGTCTCCTCCCACTAAAAGCACATCGCCGGAAGACCTAGAATAAATCCAGGAAAATGCAAGCACCAACGTCAAGTCTGGGACTTGAACTCTGATGGGCAGGGGATACCACAATCCTCCTAACCATCCAACCACAAGTTGGTTTGCGCTCGTTCGCTATACTTGAAACGTTAATTATAAGCATCGATCTCCAAGGCCACTCCTTGAGATGGGTATAAATCCTCGGGTATGGAAAATTCTCCTCCCCCTTCTTGCCGACCAAACAAAATCCCACACAACTAGAGATTTGGCTCTGGCTTCCCATACACAAGTGCATGGTGAAGAAATAGCGGAAGAACTCGAGCATCGGCATCATGCATCGCCAACAAAGTCGTCACACTAGTGGGCAAAGGTTGCTAGGACCAATACCATGTTTGGATGCAAGTGTTGCATTCAAACCTGGTAATGCTCCAGTACGTCCAGAAAAGAGTCGAAGAAGGGTGGTACCATGCCAGCGATGAGGAATATGGGTAGACTAAGGAGAGAAAGGACTTGAGGCTGTCCTAGTGGGAAAACTCCGGCATTCCTAGCGCCGGCGCCGGCTCGTACGAAGCCGCCTCCTTTTCCTTGCAGGAAGTCATTGATAGCAGGGAAGATATGTCTTCACGAAGAGATAGACAATGGAAAGCATGACCTCTTGTAATGATGGCCAAGCGACGGGAGAAGAAGGAAAAGATCGGTGGAAGAAAAGATCTACCATAATCCAAGGCCTCTATGAAGACGAAGAAACCGCCGCACTGGTCCAAGCGCATCGCTCCACTCTCTCCACCCCCAGGCCTCTCTTCCGAGGTGGCGCATGGATCGACGGGATGTTTCACTCCTCCGACTGGAAAGTCATGTCACATAAGGCATTAACCACTACTTGATCATGGGCTCAATTTCCTACCATCAACCACCGATCGCCACATATCAAGTCCCTACAACACAGGGACCCATCCCCGTCTCGCAATCCCAACAACGCGAGGCAGACCTGGCCCCAGGGGCAACAGACGGTCCAATAGGAACTAGGGTACTCAGGACCTGCTAAGTCATGGGTGTGATAGTGGCGACGTGCTATCCTCACCGAGCCCTTCGTGCCCAGAAAGGGCTTGGAGGGATACCAAGGGAAGGGGTCCATATGCGTAAAGGTGTTTCCTCCTTCTCGACGAAGGAGACGATAAGATGATAGAACGGAGCATTAAATGCTCTTCCTGCACTATCAGGGCTGATGTCACACCCTAGCGATGGGACACGACCTACCTACCGTCTGACCGAAAGCCACGAAAAAAGCGTGCCATCCCTCGGGGTCATCCACAGTCTCTGAGAAGTCTTCCATCGCTTCCATGCTGCTACAGGAGCTCCTTACGGTAGCCAACCGAACGCAAGAAAGTATACTCCACCTAATCATGAAGGAGAAGCCAGACAGTTCCCGAAGTATGCTATGGCCTAATGGGCGCGGGTAGGATCATCTCGCTAAAAGCAACGAAGACATGGTAGTATAAATAGAAGTAGCCGGGCACAAGATTATAACTTGTATCTCAACACTACTACAGAAATATCATCAAGCAGGAATAGGATATTACACCTCGATTGTGGAATGAACCTGGGGTACTACTTGGGTACACTCATCCCTAGATCATCTTCTCTAGCGATGACGATGCTCGAGGAAGCATAGTATCTTTAGTCCCTCGATGGACTATCAAAAAAGGTTGTTTGCACAATGACCCTATGTCTGGTTTTTAGACACCGACAACCTCATTGTCCATATGGTTGGGCAAGACTTGCCGGAGAAGTCACGGATAAACCCATGGGCATATGAACCCATTTTGAGAAACTCATTTTTAATTGCCCAAAAATTCTGAAAAAAATGCATACATCTTAACAATCTATGTACTCATAGAAAATTTGAAGGAATAATAATCTTTCATTTGGCCTGTGCAAAAAAAGGAAAAAATATGTCATGAAATGTTATTTAGGACCACATAAATTATTCATTTTACGGAGGCAAAATAAAAAGAGATTCTTCCACAAAACTTTGTACAATGTATGTGTGGAATTTTGTTTTGAATTTTTTTAACATTTTAAAACGAATTTAAAATGCATTTTTAGAAATCCGGTTCATATGACATACATGCACCCAACTCCCTTTCGTTTGTTACGCGAGGGTCATGACGTACATGCGTCTTACGTAAGCAACGTGACGTGCATGTATGGAAATGACTTACACCTTTCAGTCGCTTAAATTTTCTGAGCATCCGTACTTAGCCTTAATTAACTGTGATGGGCCTGATGGCACCTGTTTATGCATGTTACTTCTTTCATATAGCTGTCTGATTTTAGGCTATAAAAGGAACACAACTAATCTGAGCATGCGGCATCCAATCAACACCAACACATTAGCACTACCATCAAATGAGTGGTAACACGATCATGTTCTCCAGTTCTAGATGTTCATCATTAGGGCTCTATGTGCTCCTTGCCACAAGCTGCCTATTACTAGCTGGCTGCTCTTCAGAGTCGCTGCTGACAAGTGATGTTCTTCCAAGTGAGCAGTCGGACATCGACACCGACAACCACCAAGATCTGATGATGGACCGTTTCCACGTGTGGATGACGGTGCACAACAGATCCTACTCCACCGCCGGTGAGAAGGCTCGCCGGTTTGAGGTATACAGGAGCAACATGAGGTTCATAGAGGCCGTAAATGCCGAGGCGGCCACCTCTGGGCTCACGTACGAGCTTGGGGAGGGCCCCTTCACCGACCTTACAAATGAAGAGTTCATGGAGCTATACACCGGGCAGATTTTGGAGGATGACCAATCGGAAGATGGTGACGACGACGAGCAGATTATCACCACCCATGCTGGGTCTATCGATGGCTTGGGCACACATAAGGGTGCCACCGTGTACGCCAACTTCTCGGCCAGCGCGCCAAGGAGCATCGACTGGAGGAAGAGAGGCGTCGTCACCCCGGTTAAAAACCAAAAGCAATGTGGTACACATAACATCTCTTGTTCATATTTTTCTCCACTTATATATATATATATATATTAACCACAACTTATTAACAAAGTAACAAACAGTACCAGAATCTTAGTTGGTTAATATGTATCTCTCTATATACACTGGTACGAAATACTTTTATATGCGCAGAAAGCATAATGATTAAGTTAAGAATTGGTATGGAACTGCAGGATCTTGCTGGGCATTCCCCACCGTCGCTACAATTGAAGGAATACACAAGATCAAGAGAGGGACTCTGGTGTCTCTGTCGGAGCAACAGCTGATAGATTGCGACTACCTTGATAATGGTTGCAAAGGTGGCCTGGTGACCAGAGCTTTCCAGTGGATCAAAAAGAATGGAGGGATCACCAGCACATCTTCCTACAAATACAAGGCCGTCAGAGGTCGGTGCTTGAGGAACCGTAAACCGGCGGCAAAGATCGTTGGCTTCAGGAAAGTCAAGAGCAATAGCGAGGTGTCGCTGATGAACGCTGTGGCAAACCAACCTGTGGCAGTTTCCATCTCGTCACATAGCAGTCACTTCCACCACTACAAGGGAGGAATCTACAACGGGCCATGTAGTACAACTAAACTGAACCATGCCGTCACCGTTGTAGGTTATGGGCAACAACAACAAAATGGGGCTGACTCAGTACATGCGTCCGCCCCTGGAGCCAAGTATTGGATCGTGAAGAACTCGTGGGGGACGACATGGGGCGACAAAGGCTACATACTAATGAAGAGGGGAACAAAGCATTCATCAGGGCAGTGTGGCATTGCAACACGCCCAGTCTTTCCTCTTATGAAAGGTGGTAGATCGACTGATTAAAGCTCAGTTGCTTTAAATCTAGAATTCCAGATCCATCCATTTTAATTTGTCAAAGTTTGTAATATTGGCCAGCACGTGCACTGTGCCTACGTATGTTGCATGCGCTACTATAGGTCTACGTATGTAATCCATCTTGAAAATAAGGATCTGTACGAAGTTTTAAGTTTCGGTTGATTTGGTATGAGGTCAAGGTTCTAACTTATAGCTAGAGCCATCATGTACAGCACATGTTATGTGCTTAGTGCATCTACTTACTTTAATCACTCTATATAAAATGGAATTTGTTGGGGGTCAAGAAAATGATAAATCAGTCCTCACAGGGACAAAGTATTTGCAAATCATGAGCCAAAACAATGAATCACAAAACTATGAAGATAATCAATTAAAAATTCATAAGAAATAAGCTACCCTCGTGAACATGGTCATGTAGAAGAAAAAAAAGACAATCTTTTTATAGTTGAAAAGCTATGCGACAATGTATATCTCTCCATGTAACACCTGTGGAGCCTCCCCTCCATAAACTACTTGACCGTAAATTCAGGATTTCCCCTCCTTGCCCTCCAATAATTGGCCTGGTAAAAATAATTGACGTGGTCCATGCCGTAGCCCCCTCCGTAAACTACTTGCCAGGACTTCAGGATTTCCGCTCCTTGCCATCCAATAATTCGTCTGGTCCATGTCGTAGTCCCCTTCGTAAAATTCTTGCCCGCAAATTCAGGTTTTTTGCTCCTTGCCCTCCAATAATTGGTCTAGTCCATGTCGTTAATGTCGTGGGAGATGGCTCTATGGGTGTTACATGGAGCGATATACAATTATTGAAAAATTAATAGCTCCAACTACCAATGCTGCGGATGGATGAGAACGAGAGTGAGTGGTGGCTGGAACTAGTACACTGGTGAAAAAAGGGCCTTTGGTCGCGGTTCGCAACTGCCATTAGTCGCGGTTGCGTAACCGCGACCAAATAGGCGCGACTAAAGGCCCCCCCTGTAGTCGCGGTTGCTTAAGAACCGCAACTAAAGGCCCGTCCACGTGGGCGCCAGGCGGCCGTCGGGGCGGAGGACCTTTAGTCGCGGTTCTTATGGACAACCGCGACTAAAGGCCGCCGCAGGTTTAGGGTTTTAGCCCCCCCCAAACCTGTTTTCTGTTTAATTTGTATTTTTTTATTTCTTTTGTGCTTTATTTTAATTTTGAAGGAGTTTCACATATTCTACGGGGCATAATTCTAACTTATATTGACAACGGATGATGGGCTCCCGGGGCATGCATGTGAATCGGACAAGAGACGGCCGGCGGCGTTGAGGGCGGGCGAGGGAGGCCGGTGATAGCGGCCGGCGGCGCCGTACGTGGGCGAGACGGGGCGGCGTCGAGGGCGAGGGCGAGGGCGGGCGGCGAGGGCGGCGTCGAGGGCGAGGGCGACGGCGGGCGGCGAGGGCGACGGCGGGCGGCGTCGAGGGCGAGGGCGACGGCGGCAGGCCTTCGGCGCGACAGAGATCGGAGAAGACGAGATGGAGTCGACGGTTCAGGCGTTGTATTTATAGCCCCCCACCTTTAGTCGCGGTTGAGGAGGCGACCCGCGACTAAAGGGTACCCTTTAGTCGCGGGTCGCCTCCCCAACCGCGACTAAAGGGTTTTTGGCGGGTTTTTCGTTCCCGCGCGCAACGACCTTTAGTCGCGGTTGGCCAGGCGACCGGCGACTAAAGACCTTTAGTCGCGGTTGGCCTGGCCAACCGCGACTAAAGCCCCTCACGTGCACCAGCTGGCCACCGAGCGCCCTGGGCCCAGGACTTTAGTCGCGGGTCGCCTCCCCAACCGCGACTAAAGGGTTTTTGGCGGGTTTTTCGTTCCCGCGCGCAACGACCTTTAGTCGCGGTTGGCCAGGCGACCGGCGACTAAAGACCTTTAGTCGCGGTTGGCCTGGCCAACCGCGACTAAAGCCCCTCACGTGCACCAGCTGGCCACCGAGCGCCCTGGGCCCAGGACTTTGGTCGCGGTTCGTCTTCCGAACCGCGACTAAAGAATTCATTAGTCGCGGTTCCTACAGTTTCGCGACTTATGGGGCTGGACGGAAGCCTCTTTTTCTACCAGTGGTAGTAGAGGGACGCGCTTTGCGGTGAGGCCGCCATCGTGTGCGGTGGGAGATCAAGCGGGGTACGGGTTGCTTGGGGTCGACGCAGATTGGATCGAGAGATTGAAAAATGGAGAGGTGGGGTGATGGCGTCGTGGGAAAAACTCGGATTATATGGACCAAAAAAATTCAGAGACTCGGAAAGTTTATGCGGTAAAGAAAATATATTGGGAGTGCAAAATCTGATTAGGATAAATATTATTTTGGGGCTATTTATTTTTGTTGGATCAAATTGCATTCACACCCAATGTAATATTCACATAGTTTAACAAAAAATATAAAGCTTGTGCAGTCGTAGATCAAAGGGGCAGAGTGCGACTCAGAAAAATTAGGTTCATGTCCTCAACCTGTGAACGTGAAGCAGAAGTAACATTGAAAAGGAACTCATAGGCCGAAGAGGCAACATGAATGTAGGCCCTCGAGCCATTCACACCATCGGATACGACACATAGAGATGGAAAGGCTCTACCAACAACGAGCCATCGTTAAACTCTTAACTCTTGCATATCTGCGAGCTAGAACCGAGTCCCTCTTTCATTTTTCCGAGGAGTTTCATACATTCGGGGATAGTTAATATTTTTTGTGTCGAGATGTGCTGGATCTGTCGGATGCCTACCAGATCTAAATTTAGGACGAAAGTAGAGGCAAACATTTATGAGAGGGTGGATAAATTAATATGAGAAGGTGAACATTGAAGGACTGGGCAGATAGGTGAGGCATATCTAGATCAGTATTTCTCAATTCTCATTTAAGAGGGGAGAGATTGCTTGGGTGAAGGAGGAGGAGCAAGGGGAAGATAAGAATGGATGAGTGGGCTACCAGAGAAGTAACACACACTTATTGCAAGATAGCCAGTCCCTTTTTTTCTTTACCTTTTATATATATGCCAGATTAACTTACAGTCGGTAATTACCAAAGTAGCAGACACATTGCTATGTTTGAAAGAGGAGTAAAAAAATGTGACTTATAGGAACAAAACTAGGGAAAAAATGGGTGTTGTATAAAACTCTGGAACATCAAACACAGAACACACACTTTGCTGTTCAAATGCTATTCCATTGGGATGAGCAGAGGCTTACCAAAACTAGGATCAGCGGTAAGACAAACAAATGATGCAAGTGTGTGTATGCTCATACACCGAAAAAAGGAGAATGCACCAGCCAGGAATCAAACCCGGGTCTGTATCGTGGCAGGGTACTATTTTCTCGAAACAGGCTTTTGCCCCGCTTTGTATTACAAAGCAACCACTTCTGGTACATCCAACGATAGGTGCTGGGGCGAAAACAACACATGCACGCCCAAAAGAAACATAAAAGAAAGAGTAAAAGAAACAAATGCCAACACCGACGGATCATCGAAAACGGAGAAGCCCCACGACCGTTGCGCACACCGAAAAACACCCACCAAGCTCAACACCTCCAAGAAGGGATGCGACGATGACGCCGCTGCTGCTAAGGGATTCCCCCGATACGCAGCGAGGGGAAAGGAAGGGTAGCCCCAACGCCCTACAGGAAGGTCTGGCGACATTCGCAGGCGCCACCGCGACGGTGTCGACCAGGCCGACTGGGATTTCTCCCGATCCCAACCTCCACCTCAGGCGCATCGGAGCCCGTCACCAAACCGACCACCACCCCGCGCCTACACAGACTTGAAGCTTCCACGCCGGCTCACCACAACAACGTAAGGAGGGGTCTGTACGACGAGGAAGAGGAGCCGGGGCTAAGGGCATCATCACCAACGGCACGCGGGAGGGCACAGCCTCCACCGTCGATGACGGTAACCGACCGAACGCGATAGCGGGAGCAAACCAGGCCCGTAAAGCTCCCACCGTCGTGCTGCAGAAAGCACGCCGTCTGCGACGCCGCCCCCGTCCAAGTCGCGGTTTTTCGTTCCCGTGCGCAACGACCTTTAGTCGCGGTTGGCCAGGCGACCGGCGACTAAAGACCTTTAGTCGCGGTTGGCCTGGCCAACCGCGACTAAAGCCCCTCACGTGCACCAGCTGGCCACCGAGCGCCCTGGGCCCAGGACTTTGGTCGCGGTTCGTCTTCCGAACCGCGACTAAAGAATTCATTAGTCGCGGTTCCTACAATTTCGCGACTTATGGGGCTGGACGGAAGCCTCTTTTTCTACCAGTGGTAGTAGAGGGACGCGCTTTGCGGTGAGGCCGCCATCGTGTGCGGTGGGAGATCAAGCGGGGTACGGGTTGCTTGGGGTCGACGCAGATTGGATCGAGAGATTGAAAAATGGAGAGGTGGGGTGATGGCGTCGTGGGAAAAACTCGGATTATATGGACCAAAAAAATTCAGAGACTCGGAAAGTTTATGCGGTAAAGAAAATATATTGGGAGTGCAAAATCTGATTAGGATAAATATTATTTTGGGGCTATTTATTTTTGTTGGATCAAATTGCATTCACACCCAATGTAATATTCACATAGTTTAACAAAAAATATAAAGCTTGTGCAGTCGTAGATCAAAGGGGCAGAGTGCGACTCAGAAAAATTTGGTTCATGTCCTCAACCTGTGAACGTGAAGCAGAAGTAACATTGAAAAGGAACTCATAGGCCGAAGAGGCAACATGAATGTAGGCCCTCGAGCCATTCACACCATCGGATACGACACATAGAGATGGAAAGGCTCTACCAACAACGAGCCATCGTTAAACTCTTAACTCTTGCATATCTGCGAGCTAGAACCGAGTCCCTCTTTCATTTTTCCGAGGAGTTTCATACATTCGGGGATAGTTAATATTTTTTGTGTCGAGATGTGCTGGATCTGTCGGATGCCTACCAGATCTAAATTTAGGACGAAAGTAGAGGCAAACATTTATGAGAGGGCGGATAAATTAATATGAGAAGGTGAACATTGAAGGACTGGGCAGATAGGTGAGGCATATCTAGATCAGTATTTCTCAATTCTCATTTAAGAGGGGAGAGATTGCTTGGGTGAAGGAGGAGGAGCAAGGGGAAGATAAGAATGGATGAGTGGGCTACCAGAAAAGTAACACACACTTATTGCAAGATAGCCAGTCCCTTTTTTTCTTTACCTTTTATATATATGCCAGATTAACTTACAGTCGGTAATTACCAAAGTAGCAGACACATTGCTATGTTTGAAAGAGGAGTAAAAAAATGTGACTTATAGGAACAAAACTAGGGAAAAAATGGGTGTTGTATAAAACTCTGGAACATCAAACACAGAACACACACTTTGCTGTTCAAATGCTATTCCATTGGGATGAGCAGAGGCTTACCAAAACTAGGATCAGCGGTAAGACAAACAAATGATGCAAGTGTGTGTATGCTCATACACCGAAAAAAGGAGAATGCACCAGCCAGGAATCAAACCCGGGTCTGTATCGTGGCAGGGTACTATTTTCTCGAAACAGGCTTTTGCCCCGCTTTGTATTACAAAGCAACCACTTCTGGTACATCCAACGATAGGTGCTGGGGCGAAAACAACACATGCACGCCCAAAAGAAACATAAAAGAAAGAGTAAAAGAAACAAATGCCAACACCGACGGATCATCGAAAACGGAGAAGCCCCACGACCGTTGCGCACACCGAAAAACACCCACCAAGCTCAACACCTCCAAGAAGGGATGCGACGATGACGCCGCTGCTGCTAAGGGATTCCCCCGATACGCAGCGAGGGGAAAGGAAGGGTAGCCCCAACGCCCTACAGGAAGGTCTGGCGACATTCGCAGGCGCCACCGCGACGGTGTCGACCAGGCCGACTGGGATTTCTCCCGATCCCAACCTCCACCTCAGGCGCATCGGAGCCCGTCACCAAACCGACCACCACCCCGCGCCTACACAGACTTGAAGCTTCCACGCCGGCTCACCACAACAACGTAAGGAGGGGTCTGTACGACGAGGAAGAGGAGCCGGGGCAAAGGGCATCATCACCAACGGCACGCGGGAGGGCATAGCCTCCACCGTCGATGACGGTAACCGACCGAACGCGATAGCGGGAGCAAACCAGGCCCGTAAAGCTCCCACCGTCGTGCTGCAGAAAGCACGCCGTCTGCGACGCCGCCCCCGTCCAAGCCGCTCCTCGACACCTTCGCACAGGGAGCATCCTGGCCGCTGCAACACGATCAGTCCGCCTTGCCGCCAAATGGAAGCACCACCACCACTCGCGCCGCCGGCCACCTCCACCAAGGCGCCGGACCGTCATTGTCCTTGCTGCACCCCCGCCGCACGCCCGCTACGGAAGGGACCAACCACAACCGCCGAGAGTCCAAAGCTGGACCCAACCCCCACCCACGTCGTCACCGCCAACCGCCTGGCCTGGGTGAACACCCCACAGTAGGGGGTATCCACGCCTGCATCCCCCGACAATCCATCGTTGACTGTGAGGAGCACGGCCTAGTAGTTGCAGACGACCACCACCGAGCAAGCCCCGGCATGGTCCACAACCAGCCCGAGACAAACTTACATGCCGCCACACCCATAGTCAGCACCGTCGATCTGTCCACGGCATAGCAGCAACAGTTGTGCCCACTCGGACCGACGACACGAAGGAGCAACAAGAAGTGGCACTAACGCGGTGACAAGCACCACCGCGGACTAGGTCGGCCCACTGCCTGTGCACCACCGACCGCCATCCTCTGCCACGGACCAGATCCGCACTGCCACCTATAGTCCCGGATCGACCGCTGCCGAACGAGGCAGTAGCCCCGCCCCACCACCGACCAGGAAGTCCCGAGGAGCACCACCGCGACGGGCGCACGCTGCCTCGCCGGATCTGCACTGGCCACACGCCCCCGTCACCCCCTGGCCCTGCGCCGTCCGCCACGTCCCGCACCAGATCTGGCCGGGAAGAGGCCAACCCGCCACCACCGAGGCCCTAGCAGCCCACCACGCGCCGACTGGAGCCGTTGTCGTCACCGGGGCGCCCACCGCAGCCGCGCAGCCGCCGGCGACCCGAACCCGCGCCAACCCCACCAGCAGCCGAGGCCATCGACGACAGCAGGCAGCCCACCGGAGGAGCCTCAGGTCCAGATTTGAATCGAGGGCACCCCCGCGTCCCTGCGCAGACGCGCCCCACCTGACCCGCGGCCTTCCGCGCCACCGCCCACGGAGCCGCGACGCCCGCACCGCCGCGCCACGCCGCCCCGCCTAGCTGCGTGCCTCCACCCGAAGTGGCTGTCCCGCGACAGCACCCGCCGAGAGGAAGGGATGTGAGGCCCCGCCGCCATCGACGCCGGCCGGGCTTTACGCGGTGGCGCGAGCCGGTGGCGGCGGGGGAGGGAAAGGGGAGGAGGAGGGCTGGGGACGGCGGGGTGCGCTATCGCCCGCCGCTCGCCGGAGCGGGCAGGGCCTCCTATCGCGCGGTGGTGTTATTGGGGCTGGGGAAGTTCGGGGGTTTGGATCACTCGGGTCGCAGGGTACTATTTTATCACTAGACCGTTGGTGCCCGTGACATTCGCAAATTTGAGGGGCATGTCTCTTTGATTCTATAAGCCTGACACAGTAAGAGAATCCCTAGCTGAATCTTGGTTACTTTGCAGAAGTGGATGCAGTATGACACCTATCGGATGAAGGCGCCGAATCGGACTTGACGACAAGCCAAGCCTAGCATGTGATCCATGGACAGGTAGGTGTTGTATAAAAGCTTGTGCTGTGAAGCAAAATCTTTCAACGATGGTGCTCCTGGAACAGGTGTAGATATATGTATGGATCAGATGAAAGGAATCTTTTCGAACAGCAGATATCTAGCAGATTTGGCTAAGAGAAGATTTCTAGCGGAAGCACCCCTTGAACACAAACTAGGTTGGAAGTGTACACACCGTCATGTCCGTAGTGGCCTTATTCGTTTCCAGCTGCGGCCTGAGTTGTTCTTCTCTGTTCTATAGAATCCTCGTTTGTCTTCAAAGATAGTACTGGACAGTGGAAATCTCTGGGATATTATTTCCACTTGCTTTTGTTGGAGAAGTGAGCAGGCCTACTCCCAGTTCAATGATCTCCAACTCTTGGCCAATTCAGTAATTCTGTACTGATGATGACAGAGCAAGATCTCTGGACATATCAACTGAATTTTATTCACCTGGATACTTTCCTACTCGCAGGCATATATAATTCTGTACTATTCTTGTAGTAATGAAACCCCTCCTGTGAAATGAAAATCAAAAAAGGAAATCTCGCTGTGAAGGAAGTACCAACTTTTTTTTCCTGGCCACCACTAAGAGACTGACTGAATACAAGAGCAATCTTACTCATGTGTCATGTGTGGTCTTCGGACAGTTGAAACAGGAGTTCACCTCTGTTTCAATTGACAGTTTGCAAAGTCATCCTACTAAGTGAAACAAGGGTTCACCTCTGTTTGTGATATCCTCCATTCATGGATTTCACTCTGAACCTGAAGCTGCCTAGGGTAGTTAGCACTAACTGAATCTACTTTTGCAGATGATGTAGAGACCACACTACCAAAAGGAATTCGGGGAAAGGAAAAAAATGGTAGCTAACACTAACTGAATCAAATTTGCAGATAATGTACAGATCACATTGCGCCAAAAGGAATTCGGGGAAAGGAAAAAAATGGTAGCTAACACTAACTGAATCAAATTTGCAGATAATGTACAGATCACATTGCGAAAAGGAGCTGGGAAAAAATGCAAAAAGTTATGTTTTTATCTGTCAGACAACCTCTAGGCCACCCTGTAGAGACAGAAGCCAATCTAAGAACGATCCTCTACAGCCATCGGATAACACCCATCAGGTGAATCCTGACCGTTAATCAAGCTCTGGTCTAGAGATCAGAATGCATCAACCAAACTGAAGTGCTTGCCTCCTTATTGGTAAAGGATGCAGCGGTACGAGCCTATAGAACAGATCCTGTTCAAGTAAGGTCGTGCTGTAATCAGCAGCGCTTAGCCTTATAAACAACTTCTGATTCCTGTCAACTCGCGAGGTGGGACTAATTGAGTACAGCAGCGCCTCCTCAGGGCATGATTAGTGGCCATGTAGCAGTTGAGCCCCAGAAAGAATAGAGCGCAGCCCATCCCACCCGAAATGCTGCTTCTGTTTTGTTTTTTTCTTCTCCTTGTTGAGTTAGATGTGGAGATTTTGAACCAGTTTAAATATCTAGCAAATGCTGCATGCCCAATAATTTCAACGTATAATTTTTTAGCGATGACCACTATTTAAATTAAAGTAGCAAACTCTGTTATGTTAGAAAGAAGAGAAGAAAAAAAAATGCGACATACAAGAACAAAACTGGAGAGAAAAATGGGTTGAGGAAACAAAAACTCTGGAACATCACACACTGAGCATACACTTGTCTGTTGAAGTACTTCGGTTGCATTTACAGTATCTATTATTTGTTTTTCTACTTCATTTTGGCAATATGGGCATGCAAAAAATGCCATCCTGAAACCCACTTTTGCAACATGGTGGCAAGTTAGCAACAGTGAGGATGAGCAGTGACAAAACCAAAGACAGAATGAGCAGAAAGGGACGATGTACCTTAATTTCTGGAAGAAGAAAAAATGACATTGGTGCGGTTCTATAAATACAAAAATACAGAATTCACATAAGAAACAAAAATGGTATAGAGAAACAATCAGACCAAACTCTGTAGAACAACAGATTGGCGAATCACAATTGTTGCATGTTTCAGCTAGAACAAGGTTTAGTTTCTTTAATCAGCATCATCCGTTTTGTTGCCCGGACTGTTCTCCTTTGTGCTGGATGCTCATTAATCTACAATGATAGTGCTGGAGAGTGCAGACCTCAGAAATTTGTTCTGGTTGCTCATCACAGAGCAAGAAGGGGAATCCTACTAGGAGTAGGATTGGAGGAGGACTCCTCCTCTCCTCCCACTTCGGCCGGGCCAAAGGGACAGCCCTAAGGCTGGCGGCCTCCCTCCTCTCCTCCTACATATACGAAAGGTTTTGAGGATTTTTAAGAAACAACAATTAGCCACGTGCTACCCTCTCTCTAAATCTGTTTCTCCTCTAGTCTAGTTTTCAGCGGTGCTTAGGCGAAGCCCTGCCGGACTAGCTCCACCACCATCGCCGTCACGCCGTCGCGCTGCCGGAGAACTCATCTACCTCTTCGCCCCCTCTTGCTGGATCAAGAAGGAGAAGATCATCGTCGAGCTGTACGTGTGCTGAATGCGGAGGTGCCATCCGTTCGGCGCTAGATCGGGACGGATTGTGGGACGGCAGCGATTTGGATCGTGAAGACATTTCACTACATCAACCGCGTTTCTTAACGCTTCCCGCTTAGCGATCTACAAGGGTATGTGGATCCAAACTTCCTCTCGTAGATGATCATCACCATGATAGGTCTTCGTGCGTAGGAAATTTTTTGTTTGCCATGCAACGTTCCCCAACATCGTTCTCTTCCTTGCCTACTTCGACCATCGCCGCCGCGATCCTAACCTGCCACCGCCGCCGCTCTCCTTTGGCGCTGCTGCAGCTCGCTCACCCGAGCCGTACCGCCCGTCCTCCTCCTTAATCTTCGTCCAGCACTAGCTCATCGCCAGCGTCGTCGTCGTCTTCCCCGACCACTTCATCTACTCTGACCACTGCGGGAAACATCGCCCCCTGCCGATTGGCGCCGCAATCGTCGTCGAGTCCTTCTCTGCTAGCCTCCTTGATATGGCGTATAGGTTCTGTGCAGGTCCCCATCTCTGCATGCCCGGTGCTGATAACACCGACATGTGCCTTCGTCCGCGATGTGTTCCTAGGTGTGGCAAGCCTAGCGCGGCGCATCGCCAACATCGACTTCGTCCGTCTACGCATGCGCGGTGCTGGCAACATCGATGGGTGCCTTCGTCCATGATGTCAAAAAGGGCGTCAGCCTCCGCGTGCCTCTGCCGGATGAGCCGGCGGTTGGCTTCCAACACAGCCTCGTCCATGGCCTCCGCCTCCGCCTTGGCCATGCTCATGCCGGGAGCTCCCTCCTCATGGCCTCCAACTTCTCCTCCTCCTACTGCTCATCCTCCCCCTCCTCTTCCTCTGTCTTCGGCGAGTCTGGAGGGAGACCCGCAGCGATGCGGGCGGCGCAGCGAGCCTGGATCTCATCCTCGATTTGAAGGTGCCACTCCGGAGTGAGCTGCGCATAGGTGGTGACGAGCCGCCGGACCATACTGATGGAGAGGGAACCGCGATAGGAGGCGCACGGGCTCGGGTCGCGGCAGAGAGAAAGAGGAGGCGGATGAGCTAGGGTTGGGGCCGCCGGTCGGCTTGAATAGCCGGCCCCGACCTCGAGCGGGGAGCCAGAGTGACGCCACACGGCGTTCACACTGCGCCGACGGTCGAGGCGCCTGTCAGACCATCGGGTTTCTCGGTGAGTCCGTGTGGGGCCAAGCCATCAGTCCAACGTGGCAGGCGTGTCCATATCCGCCTCATATTTGGGATGAAAATGGAAATGACCGGGTAGTGACCGGGCGGCCTGCCCGGTCTATTAAGGAGGGCTTGAGGGGTCTGGCTGTAGATGCTCTGAGCCTTCGCTCCCCTCGCCAGGAAGTTTTATCTTTTCATAATTACTAATTAAGAAATCCCATGGAAATTTCTTGAGGAAGGTTTTTATACGAGTAAAGCATGGCACTGGAAAGATGCTATTTAATTTATTAGTGCTGAAGTTAATTAATATATATTACTCACTCTGTCACGGTTTAAAAGACGTGCTTGGAAATTCTCTGGAACCTAGATGGTTGTTGATTGCCTTTGAAATGGGCTGAAAAATAGCATTCACACTACGCATGCATATATAATTATTACAATGGAGTACTAATTAGCTGCTATGAGTAATTGCAACGCATCCTAAACCTTGTCTATTGTGGAATTGCGAGTAAATTTAACCGTGCCTTCTAAACTGTTACGGAGGTAGTACCTAATGCGAAACTGAGCAGGCATCATTACAATATACAAATAGCGGAAAAGTTGTCTAAATAGCACTCCCTTCGTCTCGGTGTATAAGTCATCTTACGAAACCAAATAATACCGAAAACTCTTAGGCGCGTTGCATTAACTTTCACCTTGTTTTTTTACATGAATAAAGGAATCAACCAATAAGAGATGTGGGGCGTGTATGTTTTTAATGACTTGAGACTAACTAGCACGACATGCAGTGGCTAGTTCATTGCATGCAATGATATTAATTAAGAAATTAATATTTTTTTTGTGTTTTTCTCTCCGTCTTGATCGCGGCGCACAATCTAAGATGACTTATACACCGAGACAGAGAAAGTACCTAATTTTTTTACTCCCTCCGTCTCGGTGTATAGGTCATCTTAGGTTGTGCACTATATATGACCAAGACGGAGTGAAAACAAAAATAAATTAATGTTAATTTGCTAATTAATACTATTGTATGCAATGAACTGATAATTGCATGTCGTGCTAGTTTTTTTTGAGCGGGGAAAGCCAGACGGCTTTTATATTGCATTTTAAAACACAGTTACATCGTTAGCTAATGTATCAATGAGGAAGCTGGAAGGCTCCTCCATCCACTTTATAGTTCTAGTGGGTTCAGCAAACCTAGCTAGAGTGTGAGCTACTATGTTTGCTTCCCTTGGGCAGAAGACAAATTGTATCAGAGAAAAGTTCTTGGCGAGGAAGGAGCATTCTTCATATACTGCCGCCGCTGGACCTAGTGAATTACCGTCGAGTATCATGGTGTCAATCACATCCTGGCAATCAGACTCCACAATGATCTGCTGCACACCGATCTCACTGGCCAAGAGGAGTCCATCTCGCAACGCTCTCGCTTCCGCTGAAGTGGCATCTTCGGCAAAAGGTATATCACTGCAGGAGCCAGCGATGAACACCCATTTGTTTGATCGCAACACCGCACCGGTGCTACCTATCCCCGAATCTGCCGAGAAGCCGGCATCCACGTTAAGCTTGTAAACACCATCAGGCGGCCGTTGCCATCCATGTCGGACCGCACCTGGGCTCCTCTTCCTTGCCCTTACGAAGTTCTTCACAAGTGCCGATATTGATGTGCAGATCTTGGTGGTTCAGCTACATGTTCCTCGTGAGTAAAGCTCCTCCTTTCCCACCAGACATACCAGACCGTCGTCGCAATTAGTTCAGTACGGTCAACATCCAAAATATTTGCTTTGATGGTGCTCTTAGAGAGTAATAGTTCAGATAGGACAGCACTCCCGTCCTGCTCGAGATCACAAATTTGGTTCACCAGTTCCAGGAGACCTAGGACCCTCCATACTTCCTGTACTCTAGGGCACTGGAAAAAGGCATGCTTAATACTTTCACAATCCATTGAGCAAAGCGGGCATTGAGAGCTGGTCATGATGTGTTGATTTGCCAAAACCCCATAGCATCGTATAGCTCCTAGTAATGATTTCCATATGTGGATTTTGATCTTTGCGGGCAGCCTCAACTTCCATATGGTTCTCCAAATAGGGTTATTACCTGAGGAATGATTTGTATTCGTCCTCCTCAACTTTCGCCCATGTTGGTTATCCCATTCTTGGTGGTATGCCGATCTCACAGAGAACATACCTCGCTTGTCAGGGTGCCAGGAAACAAAGTCATCCATCATCCCCACCGCAAGGGGGATATTTAAAATGCGTTGTGCATCAATTGGCCAAAAAATATCCGTGATGAGCTCCTCGTCCCATGATCTCCTGTCCACATCTATAAGTTCATAAACTTTAGTTAGCACAATATTACTCCGCGGAGTCATAGGTTTTTTGTTGGGGCTGTTAGGTATCAACGGATCCTCCCAGATTTTAATTGAAGCTCCATCTCCCACACGCCATATGATGCCTTGTCTGAATGTTTGTAACCCACTCCACAAACTTTGCCATGTGTATGAGCTCCCCTTCTTTAGGGTACAGTTAAGCAGAACACCATCTGGGTAATATTTTGCCTTGAGAACCCTTGCACACAGTGAATCTGGGTAGCTTAGAAGCCTCCAAGATTGTTTTGCTAGGAGAGCTAGGTTAAAACATTGGATGTCTCTAAAACCCATTCCTCCTTTCTCTTTCAGCACACACATTTTCCACCATGCAAACCAGTGCATGTGTTTTTTCTGCTCTTCATCACCCCGCCAGTACTTTGAGATTGCCGATGTGATCACATTACAAATCTCCTTCGGTAGTTTGAAAATAGACATGGCATAAGAGGGGATAGCTTGTATTATTGCTTTGAGCAATATTTCTCTCCCCCCCACCGAGAGAAGCTTCTCCTTCCATCATCTGATCTTACTCAGAATTCTCTCAACAAGGTGCTGGAAACAATCAGATCGATGCCCTCCTACAATTGGCGGCAGACCCAGGTATTTCTCCGATATAGCTTCGGCCATGATGTTAAGAGTGGTGCAGATTTCCACTCGTGCTTGGACTGACGTACAAGGGCTAAAGAACAACGCTGATTTGGCCTCACTGACTAACTGTCCCGATGCCCTACAGTACTCGTCCAGAACTTTCCGGAGGGATATTGCATTTGCTTGGTCCGCTCGCATTAAGATTAGAGAATCATCTGCAAAGAGGAGGTGGGAGACCGCTGGTGCATCTCGACAAACTTTAACCCCCGTGATATTACCAGCCGTCTCTTCAAATGCGATCATACTAGACAGCCCTTCCGCACATATAAGGAACAAATATGGTGACAATGGATCGCCTTGCCTCGGGCCCCTCGTTGGAGTAAAAGGTGCCGATAGATCATCGTTAATACGTACCTGATACTGGACTAGAGAAACGCATTCCATGATGAGGGCCACCCAGTCGGCGCTGAAACCTAGGTTGATCATCATCTTCTCGAGAAATCTCCATTCCACCCGATCATACGCCTTGTGCATGTCTAGTTTCACAGCACAGGTGCCATACCCCGATGTCTTCCTCTTGATGGCATGATAGGACTCGAACGTTACGAGGAAGTTGTCGGTAATAAGCCGGCCTGGAACAAATGCGCTCTGGTTGGGTGAGATGATCTCTGATAGCACCATTTTTAGTCTCGCTGCCAGCACTTTGGATATGATCTTATATAGAACATTGCAGAGGCTAATAGGTCTGAATTGTGTAACAAATTCAGGGTTGTCCACCTTGGGAATAAGAACTATCGTTGTGTTATTCCATCCCCTAGGAATTTGCCTGGTTTGTATTGCGTGCAGCACCTCATCCACCAGATCTTCTCCTATTATGTGCCAGAAACGCTTATAGAAAACCGCATGAAGTCCATCAGGGCCAGGGGCTTTGAAATCACCAATGTTGTACAGAGCTTTTTTTAACCTCCTCTCTAGTGTAGGGTTTATTGAGCTCCGTGTTCATCTCCTGTGTGACTCTAGGGTTTACTTTCTGAATGACAGTGTCATCATCCCCTTGCGCTCCAGCCGTGAAGAGAGAGGTGAAATAAGCTGAAATATGCTCATGTATATCATCGAGCTCCTCTACCCAGTCGCCATTAGGTTCTTTGATTTTCATGATCGCATTTCGCTTCTTTCTGCCGTTAGCTGCACGGTGGAAAAAACCTGTATTTTGATCCCCTTTTGCAAGCCAATCTGCTCTACCTCGTTGCATCCAGTTATAGTTTCTCTTTCTCGAGAATGTCCTCAAT
Organism: Hordeum vulgare subsp. vulgare; assembly: GCF_904849725.1. Lineage (NCBI taxonomy): Eukaryota > Viridiplantae > Streptophyta > Magnoliopsida > Poales > Poaceae > Hordeum > Hordeum vulgare. Next base: position 16,152,664 of record NC_058523.1, read on the forward strand.
TTTGATGTGGAGTTTTTGCTGCTGAACTATTGCCTCATCAGATAATGGGCTAGTCAGTACAGCATTCAGCTCAGCTTGCAACTGTCGTAGTTTTGACCTCGGCCCCTTCAGCGTACTCCTGTCCCAGTGATGCAAGTCAGCATGCACCCCTGCAATTACATCGGCCAAGGGGCCTAAACCTTCCTCCTTCCTCTTATTCCATGTCGTCTGCACGATGTTCTCCACATTCTCCTCTGCTAGCCACCGAGCCTCAAACTTCCGAGTCCCTAGTTTCTTTCTCTGTTGTAGTATCACACTATGATCCGTATTAATTAAGATAGGCCGATGATCAGACTTATCATACTCCTCATTGGAAACCCCATAGTCTGGAAACATATCAGCGCATCGCACGTTACTCACCGCTCGATCCAGACGTTCTCGGATAGTTCCTCTATGCCAGGTGAAGATGTCCCCCACATATCCAAGATCATCCAGCCCGCAGTCAGACAGTGCATCACTAAACGCCCGCAAGCATCGGATCGGTCGTGAAACACCCCCTTCCTTCTCATAATTGTGCAGAATTTCATTAAAATCCCCTGCTATAAGCCAGGGGAGGCTTGTCATCGCATGTAGTTGCCTTCGATATTCCCAAGTAAGATGTTTTCTTTCTCCACTAGGTTCCCCATATAGTCCCGTGAATCGCCATCCATCCGGGGAATTCTCATTGATACGAAGATCGATGAAATTTGCATGAATCTCTACTGACGTGACTCCCACGTTAGCTTGCCAAAGCATCAAGAGACCACCACTTCTTCCATCGCTTTCCGACACTGCCATTTGATCAAAGCCCAGACGTCGCATCAGTTTTCCTGCCCTTGCTTTGTCCAGATGTGTCTCAGACAGGAAAAACACATCTGGTTTTACTCGCCCGTGGATCCCCACGAGCGCACGCACTGCCGCAGTCTTCGGTATCCCGCGGCAGTTCCAGCTCATAAGTTTCATTGCGTCCGGTCGAGCTCCTTCTCGGAGCTCGCCGATATCTGTTGACTAGCATCCATGATGGTATTACATCCTATTCTTGATCGCTTCAAGTCCTGAGACGACACATCGTCCTCCTCCTCCCCTTCTGCATTAGTGTTGGCGTCCAGTTCATCCATTGGTATAGTTCCCACCGCCGCAGCCTCCAAGAGGAGGGGAGGCTTCGGTTTCCTGGTCTCTGTTGTCAGCTCTTCGTAAGTTAATCTCTTTCGAGATTTTTCCCCTTCATACACTGCCCCAACTCCCACTTTGTGTGGGCTATTAGCATCATCCTGCAACTCCTTCGCCAATGGCCTCCCCTGATCAGTTCTGCCCTGGGGGTTGACCTTATTTCCCCCTGTAGCCTGCTGCCTAGTCCCTTGCGGTTGACCCGCTGATCTAGCAGCAAGGATCCAGTCTCCCCAAGCCATGGCCTCTCTGTCGTGCTTCCCATTACCATGTTCCAAGAAAGTGTGCCCCATATGTCCACATACGTAGCAGAACACCGGCATTTTCTCATAAAGAATGGAATAGTAGACTTTCCGTTGATTCCTGGTTATGGAGACAAACCTCATTAGCGGTTCGTTGACACTCAGCCTGACCCGGACCCTGACAATCCTTCCGTCACCCCATCTAGGGTTTAGTATTACAGTCGATACCTCCCCAACTTTCCTGGTCAATGAGCGTATCACCTGTTCCTTCCTATACATCGGAGGTAGGTCAACAATTTGGATCCACACTGCGAGTTTATCCAGCATCACCTCATCAAATTTTGTGAATCTGTCATATGGTTCCATGAAAACCCCATGGTCCCGAAACAGCCAAGGTCCTTCTTCCGTGATTCTCTTCCAATCGCCCATGCAATTGACCGTGATCGAGAAAAGGTTTGCTCCTAGCGCACTGAACGTCGCCCCCTGTGCCAAGCTCCAAGCCATGCGCATGCTCTCATAGAACGCCCCCCTGCAGAAGGGTTTTTCGGTATGAACTTTGGCTATCACCATAAACTCAGCACCCGCAGACTCCTCCGGGAATTCCTCATCGAAGTTGAGATCGTCCTCCTCTCTCTCTTGCAGGTTCAGTTTTCCTATCAGATCATCCACACCCATCGCCTTATCCGCCATGGTTGCGCTACTCGCCGAAGATCTCGATCCCGACGTCGCCATAGAACACAGCAGAACTCCGGCACAGGATCCGAGCGCTACCCTGGTGCGGGTATATGTAGATCGCCCCCCTGCCCCGGAGGGGAGTTGTAGTCCGACTGCACGAAGGAAAACTAGACGTTTCCGCCAGGGGAGAAAAACCCTAGGCCGCCGCCAGGGGAGTTTATCTAGGAAATTGATCGCTTTGAAGTGCTTTTCCTTTTCATTGCATGTCATGCTAGTTAGTCTCAAGTCATTAAAAACATACACACCCCACGACTCTTATTGGTTGATTCTTTTATCCATGTTAAAAAACAAAAAACGAGGTGAAAGTTAATGCACCATGACTAAGTGTTTCGATATTATTTATTTTTGTAAGATGACTTATACACAAAGACGGAGAAAGTAGTTACTTTAAGATTAAAACTTCAGTAAATTTGTGTTGGGAAGAGTTCACTCCATAGTACATGGAAAAAACATTCTGCACAACAGTACAATAAGTAAAGTGACAAAGTGGAAATGTGAAACTTTTGCATGGCCATTGAGCATAAATTCTGGAGCTACAGCGACTAGACACCGAACGTCAAGGATGCATAATGGCTGGCAGATCGTTGGTTTAATGTGTAATAGCTGGCAGCTCCGTGGTTTAATGCGTGAGGGCTCACGCCTCGGTTCAATGCCCCTCTCCCCTGCCTCGCGGGCCATCTATTGGTGCAAAAGACGCGCCTATAGTGAATGATATAGGGGTTAAAATCCTTATGCGTCTCACACATTTTCTTTTCATGGCAGGACATAATTGAGAATTACATCAACGTCCGTTGCCTGTTTTCAGCATCACCCCTACACACACCAAACAAAAAATGGCGCATTGCCTCTTCAACCGTGCCCGATGCGTCTCTATCGCTGGTATTTAGCTTTGCGAACCCTAAGGTGACTGAAAAATGATAAATTCATTACCATTGAATAAATTAGACCTGGGCAACACCCGGTACACGTCATCAAACTCCATATCTCACAACCCACCACGTCTAAGATGCCGAACGAGAAACCATAGCTACCATCCATCAACCATAAACCGAGTACACGTTTCGTCTTCTAGATGTCGTCGATGCACACCACAATCTGCATCCGCTCCTGGACAAAAGGACACAAGTCCACCACAAGGATGTCTCCGCTGCCAAGATATCCCCGTTTGAATGACTGATTCCCAAATCCATCAGTGAGATAGCGACGATCGCCTCACCGGAGAAGAGTCTGGAGCTTCTTTATTCAGCATCACCGTCACCGCCGTCGAAGCCAAGACATCGACCCCCTCATGGCCTAAGCTACTAGGGACCTAAAACCTAAGTAAAAATAATCCGCATGCGTGGGATCTGTCAATCCCCTCATAACCGACGACCACGAGGTCACCAACAAAGGGGAGCCATCAGGAAATGGCACCGTACTAGTGTTTCTGGTCGCCAGGCAAACCTCTACACTCTATCCCTATGAGCACCTTCGAGAGACTAAGTCGGCACATCATCTTGAGATTGACGAAGTCGGCACTGACGGCTTCGTTGTCGATGGAAAGTCTCCTCCCACTGAAAGCACATCGCCGGAAGACCTGGAATAAATCCAGGAAAATGCAAGCACCAACGTCAAGTCTGGGGCTTGAACTCTGGTGGGCAGGGGATACCACAATCCTCCTAACCATCCAATCACAAGTTGGTTTGCGCTTGTTCGCTGTACTTGAAACGTTAATTATAAGCATCCATCTCCAACGCCACTCCTTGAGATGGGTATAAAGCCTCGGGTATGGAAAATTCTCCTCCCCCTTCTTGCCAACGAAACAAAATCCCACACAACTAGAGATTTGGCTCTGGCTTCCCATACACAAGTGCATGGTGAAGAAATAGCGGAAGAACTCGAGCATTGGCATCATGCATCGCCAACAAAGTCGTCACACTAGTGGGCAAAGGTTGCTAGTGTTAAACAATATGTTTGGGGAACTGCTCGACACCCTAAACGTGGGTGCGGCTCTCTCATTATATAGAGATACCGTACAAGTCATATACAGTTATATACAGACACGCTACGTATATACAGTCTAACACCCTCCCTCAATCTTAACTGTGGCCTGAAGTACAAAGCAAGTTAAGATTGTGCCTACATCCTACGAACTGAGGCTGTGGAAGAGACTTCGTGAAGATGTCAGCAAGTTGATCCTTGGAAGAGATGAACTTAATACGGAGTAGCTTCTGTGCAACACGTTCCCTGACAAAGTGATAGTCAATTTCAATGTGTTTCGTTCGGGCATGGAATACCGGATTCGATGAGAGGTATGTAGCACCGATGTTGTCACACCAAAGTATCGGAGGCTGATCTTGAGAGACTCTCAACTCTCTCAACAAAGACTGTACCCATATGAGCTTAGTTGTGGCATTAGCAACCGCCTTGTATTCAGCTTCAGTACTACTGCGAGATACTGTAGCTTGCTTGCGAGCATTCGAGGCGATCAAATTAGGACCAAAGAATACTGCATAGCCCCCCGTGGATCGCCTATCATCAGGACTACCAACCCAATCTGCATCTGAGAAGGCCGAAAGCTCACAAGATGTAGCAGGCTTTAGGAGCAAGCCATACGAGCCGGTCAGACAAACATAGCGCAGAATCCGCTTCACAGCTGACCAATGAGACGTCCTGGGTGCATGAAGATACTGACATACACGGTTGACTGCATAAGAGACATCCGGTCTGGTGATAGTGAGGTATTGCAGACCACCAACGAGGCTGCGGTACTCAGTAGCATCATCAGGCAAAAGAGGGTCTCCATCAAGCGCAGACAACCGATCAGTGGCAGACATAGGAGTGGTAGCATGCTTGCACTTCAACATACCAGCACGGTGCAGCAAGTCGAGAGAGTACTTATGCTGAGTGAGAGTCAACCCAGCAGAAGACCGTGAGACCTCCAAGCCAAGGAAATAGTGCAGAGCACCCAAATCCTTGACAGCAAAAGCTCCACTCAGCGAAGAAACAAGGCGCTCGGCAGCAGCATTAGACGAGCTAATGAGGATGATATCATCCACATAGACCGGCATGTACATCGTCACCTCAGGAAGCTGCAGAAGGAACAATGATGTATCAGCCGTGGAGGAAACAAAACCATGAGCTCGAAGAACCGAGCCAAGGCGTGCATGCCATGTACGAGGAGCCTCCTTCAGTCCATAGAGAGCCTTCACCAGGCGACAGAGATGCTGAGGACGTGCATGATCAACAAAACCAGGTGGCTGACGCATATAAACCTCCTCCTCTAGAACTCCATGCAGAAAGGCGTTCTGCACATCAAGCTGACGGAGAGACCATCCGCGAGTAACAGCCAAAGAGAGCAGCAAACGAATGGTAGTAGGCTTGATGACTGGACTGAACGTGTCTTCATAATCAAGACCATACCTCTGTTTGAAGCCCTTAGCAACTAACCGTGCCTTGTAGCGTTCAATGGAACCATCAGCATGCTTCTTGACCTTGAAGACCCACTTGGAATCAATAATATTGACCCCAGAAACAGGAGGAACCAGTCGCCAAGTATCATTCTTCAAGAGAGCTTGAAATTCCTCCTCCATAGCAGCGCGCCAGTGCGGAATACCGAGAGCAGCCTAAAAGTGTCGAGGCTCGGCAGTGGGATCCGCAACGGCATGGGCAACACAGGCAGCAATCCATGCAACAGTCCCATCAGTGCGCTTCTTTGGACGAAAGACGCCAGCCTGACTGCGTGTACGAGGGCGAAGAGCCACAGCAGTAGGAGACGCTGGTGGCGACGACGAGCCAGACGCAGGCGAGGCGGTGTTTGGCGATGCTGGGCCAGCGTCCGTCGCTGGCGAGGCCGGTGATGATGAGCCGGGTGAGGCCGGCCCGCTCGGAGCCGGGGCAGAGCTGGCCACGGGGCCAGGCGACGAGGAGGTGGCCGGGGAGGCTGGGCCGGGCAAGCCCAGCTCGGGCGAAGCTGGGCCGGGAGAAGTTGGCGCGGGGGAGGCCGGCACAGGCGTGACCGCCACGGGCGACACGGCAGCGGGCTGGCGGGCACGACCCGGCGTGCATGCGCCATGCATAGGATCGACGACGCGAGTGTGATCGACTTCGGTCGCCTGATCATCCAGAAGTTCAAGGCGAGCACCACCTCCAATACCTGCAGCATGGTTAGGGAGCAACATAGGAGCATATGCAACATCTACAAATTGATCAGGCGAAGGTAAAGCGGAGTGCACAGGTGGTGTAGGATTAGTAGAGTTGTTCGGAAGTGCAGCAAAAGGGAACACGCTCTCATGAAACACGACATCACCAGATATGTAAACGCGATTGGTGGGAACGTGAAGGCACTTGTACCCTTTATGAAGGGAACTGTACCCAAGAAAAACACACTTTTTATACCGAAACTCTAGCTTATGTTTATTGTACGGACGAAGGTGAGGCCAACATGCACATCCAAAAACCTTCAGGAAAGTGTAGTCTGGGAGTTAATTGAGCAAGAGTTCAAGAGGAGTTTGCATTTGCAAGCATCGTGAAGGAAGCCTATTTATTAAAAAACAGGCTGTGCAGAAAGCATCACTCCAGAACCGAAACGGAACGGAGGCATGAGCTAGTAAAGTAAGGCCAGTTTCTACAAGATGGCGATGCTTACGTTCAGCGGCGCCATTCTGCTGATGTGTATGAGGACAAGACACACGGTGCGAGATCCCAAGCTTATTAAAGAACAAATTGAGATGATGATATTCACCCCCCCAATCCGACTGAACATGAAGAATCTTATGCTTAAGGAGACGCTCAACATGTGCTTGAAACTGAATGAACACATCCAACACATCAGATTTACGCTTGATAAGATAAAGCCACGTAAACCGACTGTAAGCATCAATAAAACTGACATAATAAGTATGGTCACTGACAGACGTTTGGGCATGACCCCGTACATCACAAAACACTAGCTCAAGAGGCTGTTTAACGACACGACTAGACTCAGAAAACGGAAGGTGATGACTCTTGCCTTGCTGACAGGCATCACAGACAGTTTCAGCATTTTTATTGGACATAACTGGAAGTTCATGACGATGCAGGACATGATGAACTATGGGAGCAGCAGGATGACTAAGCCGCGCATGCCAGTGTGAAGAAGACACGCGAACACCAGTGAACACCTGGGGGGATGCGGCGCAGGAGGTGCAGGTGGCGCATCAAGCGCATAAAGGCCATGGCGAAGACGACCTTTAAGCAGAACGGCTCTCGTGTCCCGATCCTTAATATAAAATAAGAAAGGGTGAAATTCAGCGAAGATAGGATTATCACGAGTAAGCTGAGGAACAGATAACAGACTACGTGTAGCAGAAGGAACACGAAGAACATTACGAAGGTGCAGTTTTCTGGAATTGTGTGTAAGAAGAGCGGCCTGACCAAGATGTGAGATGCGCATACCTGCTCCGTTGGCGGTGTGAACCTGATCATGACCGCGGTATGGCTCCTGGGTGGAGATCTTGCCCATCTCACTCGTCAGGTGATTGGTAGCTCCCATGTCCATGTACCATGCCGGATCAATGGAGTAGGACGGAGTGTGCCCGTGCTCGGTGCTCGCCACAGCAGCGACCGCCTGCTTGTCATTGCCTTTGCCATTGTTTCCAATGCCGAGGAAGTCCTTTTTGAAGCGTCGATGACAGCGGGAGGCGATGTGACCCTCAAGACCGCACAGTTGGCAAGCTTGCTGGGCGCCGCAGCAGGGGCATACAACGCGCGGGCGACCCCCGCCAGTGACGGAAGGCGCAGAGGCGCGGGGATGCTGCTGAGGGGCGGTCGCCGGCTTGCCGCCAGCTGTCGGCTTCTGAGGTTTGCCGCGGGCTGCGGCGTTGGCGGCGGAGAAGCTCAGGGAGGCATGGCGCGCTTTGATGCGCTGTTCGCGGCCGAGGAGGCGTGAGTAGAGCTCACGAGGCTGAAGGGGAACGTCGCGACCATTGATGTTCTCAATGAGATTATCATAGTCGTCGTCGAGGCCGTTCAAGACGTAGGTGGTGAAGTCCTCGGGGCGACGCGGCTGGCCAATGGAGGCCAGCGTGTCAGACAGGCCAGTCATCTTGTTGAAGTAGTCCGTGATGCTGATGTCACGGAGCTTCGTCTCGCCCAGCTCAGTGCGGATAGCATGAGCCCGAGCATGAGACTGGGAGGCAAAGATGGTGTGGAGCGACGTCCACGCATCCCGCGACGTAGAGGCGAAGAGGACCAGCGACGAGACGCTCGGGGTGAGCGACGACTGGATGGCAGAGAGGATGGCTTGATCCTGGGCCACCCACGTATGGTACGCTGGATGATACACCGGCGGGCACGGAAGGGTGTCGTCGACGTAACCCTCCAGGTAGCGGCTCCGAAGGAGCGGCAGCACCTGTGCACGCCAAGACAAGTAATTGTCGGGCGTGAGCTGCACCGGGATGAGGTGCGAGAAGTAGAAGGGTGACGGTGTCGCGGCATGATCAGCGTGAGCCGATGGCGGAGACGCGTAGTGGCCCATCGGTGGCGCCGTCTCCAGGGACGGTGCAGGAGCAGCAGACGCCACACCATCATACGATGACGACGGGTAGGCGCCGTAGGTCGGCGCAGGTAGGGCCCCATAGGGTGACGTAGGTGGGGCCCCGTAGTGCGGCACCGGAGGCGCGGCGTAGGGCTGCATAGGCGGCGCACCGTAGGGAGGCGCCAACCAGGAAAACGGCGGCGTCGATGGGGCCCCATAGGCAAGGGGGCCGTAGTGACGCGGGCGGGGCGCCGTAGGCCGACGCGTGAGGCGCGCCGTAGGTCAGCGCGGGCGGGGCGCCGTGGGTTGGCGTCGAGTGGTCGCCGGAGGGGATGGGCGCGGGGCCACGAGGGGGTGGCGGCGCGACCACGTTGGGCGAGGCAGACAGGCCGCCGGAGGAGGCCGGCGGCGGCGGATAGCCCCCCGCACCAGGCCCGACTGCAGGCGGCGGCTGAACCGATCCCAGCGAGGGCTGAGCCGGGGATCGAGGCTGCCACCACGCGAGGGGATTGGAGGCGAGGAAGGGCGAAGCAGAGGCGGAGGCCGTCGCGGCGGGAGGAGCGGCAGCAGCGGCTAGGGCGCACGCTGCGGATGAGGCGGCGGCGGCGTCTAGGGGTAGGGCAGCGGAAGACGACATCGTAACCTAATGTGATACCATGTTAAATAATATGTTTAGGGAACTGCTCGACACCCTAAAGGTGGGTGCGGCTATCTCATTATATAGAGGTACCAAGAGGTACCGTACACGTCATATACAGTTATATACAGACACGCTACGTATATACAGTCTAACAGCTAGGACCAATACCATGTTTGGATGCAAGTGCTGCATTCAAACCTGGTAATGCTACAGTACGTCCAGAAAAGAGTCGAAGAAGGGTGGTACCATGCCAGCGATGAGGAATATGGGGTAGACTAAGGAGAGAAACGACTTGAGGCTGTCCTAGTGGGCGAACTCCGGCGTTCCTAGCGTCAGCGCCCGCTCGTATGAAGCCGCCTCCTTTTCCTTGCAGGAAGTCATTGATAGCAGGGAAGATATGTCTTCACGAAGAGATAGACAATGGAAAGCATGCCCTCTTGTAATGATGGCCAAGCGACGGGAGAAGAAGAAGAAGATCTGTGGAAGAAAAGATCTACCATAATCCAAGGCCTCTATAAAGACGATGCAACCGCCGCGCTGGTCCAAGAGCATCGCTCCACTCTCTCCACCCCCAGGCCTCTCTTCCGAGGTGGCGCATGGATCGACGGGATGTTTCACCCCTCCGACTAGAAAGTCATGTCACATAAGGCATTAACCACTACTGGATCATGGGCTCGATTTCCTACCATCAGCTACCGATCACCACATATCAAGTCCCTACAAAACATGGACCCATCCCCGTCTCGCAATCCCAACAACGCGATGCATACCTGGAGCCAGGGGCTACAGACGGTCCAATAGGAACTAGGGTGCTCAGGACCTGCTAAGTCATGGGTGTGATAGTGGCGACGTGCTATCCTCACCGAGCCCTTGGCGCCCAGAAAGGGCTTGGAGGGATACCAAGGGAAGGGGTCCATATGCGTAAAGGTGTTTCCTCCTTCTCGACAATGGAGACGATAAGACGATACAACTGAGCATTAAATGCTCTTCCTGCACTATCAGGGATGACGTCACACCCTAGCGATGGGACACGACCTACCTATCGTCTGACCAAAAGCCACGAACAGGTGTGCCATTCCTCGGGGCCATCCACAGTCTCTAAGAAGTCTTCCATCGCTCCCATGCTGCTACAGGAGCTCCTTACGGTAGCCAACCGAACGCAAGAAAGTATACTCCACTTAATCATGACGGAGAAGCCAGACAGTTCCCGGAGTACGCTATGGACTAATGGGCGCCGGAAGGATCCTCTCCCTAAAAGCAATTAAGACATGGTAGTATAAATAGAAGTAGCTAGGCACAAGAATACAACTTGTATTTCAACACTACCATAGAAATATCATCAAGAAGGAATAGGATATTACACCTCTATTGTGGCATGAACCTGGGTACTACTTATGTACGCTCATCCCTAGTTCATCTTCTCCGACAATGACGATGCTTGAGGAAACATATTTTCTTTAGTCCCTCGACGGACTATCAAAAAAGGTTGTTCGCACAACGACCTGATGTCTGGTTTTTAGACACCGACAACCTCATTGTCCATATGGTTGGGCAAGACTTGCCGGAGAAGTCACGGATAAACCCATGGGCATATGAACCCATTTTGAGAAACTCATTTTTAATTGCCCAAAAATTCTGAAAAAATGCATACATCTTAACATTCTATGTACGCATAGAAAATTTTAAGGAATAATAATCTTCCATTTGGCCTGTGCAAAAAAAGGAAAAAATATGTCATGAAATGTTATTTAGGACCACATAAATTATTCATTTTACGGAGGCAAAATAAAAAGAGATTCTTCCACAAAACTTTGTACAATGTATGTGTGGAATTTTGTTTTGAATTTTTTTAACATTTTAAAACGAATTTAAAATGCATTTTTAGAAAGCCGGTTCATATGACATACATGCACCCAACTCCCTTTCGTTTGTTACGCGAGGGTCATGACGTACATGCGTCTTACGTAAGCAACGTGACGTGCATGTATGGAAATGACTTACACCTTTCAGTCGCTTTAATTTTTTGAGCATCCGTACTTAGCCTTAATTAACTGTGATGGGCCTGATGGCGCCTGTTTATGCATGTTACTTCTTCCATATAGCTGTCTGATTTTAGGCTATAAAAGGAACACAACTAAGCTGAGCATGCGGCATCCAATCAACACCAACACATTAGCACTACCATCAAATGAGTGGTAACACGATCATGTTCTCCAGTTCTAGATGTTCATCATTAGGGCTCTATGTGCTCCTTGCCACAAGCTGCCTATTACTAGCTGGCTGCTCTTCAGAGTCGCTGCTGACAAGTGATGTTCTTCCAAGTGAGCAGTCGGGCATCGACACCGACAACCACCAAGATCTGATGATGGACCGTTTCCACGTGTGGATGACGGTGCACAACAGATCCTACTCCACCGCCGGTGAGAAGGCTCGCCGGTTTGAGGTATACAGGAGCAACATGAGGTTCATAGAGGCCGTAAATGCCGAGGCGGCCACCTCTGGGCTCACGTACGAGCTTGGGGAGGGCCCCTTCACCGACCTTACAAATGAAGAGTTCATGGAGCTATACACCGGGCAGATTTTGGAGGATGACCAATCGGAAGATGGTGACGACGACGAGCAGATTATCACCACCCATGCTGGGTCTATCGATGGCTTGGGCACACATAAGGGTGCCACCGTGTACGCCAACTTCTCGGCCAGCGCGCCAAGGAGCATCGACTGGAGGAAGAGAGGCGTCGTCACCCCGGTTAAAAACCAAAAGCAATGTGGTACACATAACATCTCTTGTTCATATTTTTCTCCACTTATATATATATATATATATATATATATATATATATATATATATATATATATATATATATATATTAACCACAACTTATTAACAAAGTAACAAACAGTACCAGAATCTTAGTTGGTTAATATGTATCTCTCTCTTTTATATGCGCAGAAAGCATAATGATTAAGTTAAGAATTGGTATGGAACTGCAGGATCTTGCTGGGCATTCCCCACCGTCGCTACAATTGAAGGAATACACAAGATCAAGAGAGGGACTCTGGTGTCTCTGTCGGAGCAACAGCTGATAGATTGCGACTACCTTGATAATGGTTGCAAAGGTGGCCTGGTGACCAGAGCTTTCCAGTGGATCAAAAAGAATGGAGGGATCACCAGCACATCTTCCTACAAATACAAGGCCGTCAGAGGTCGGTGCTTGAGGAACCGTAAACCGGCGGCAAAGATCGTTGGCTTCAGGAAAGTCAAGAGCAATAGCGAGGTGTCGCTGATGAACGCTGTGGCAAACCAACCTGTGGCAGTTTCCATCTCGTCACATAGCAGTCACTTCCACCACTACAAGGGAGGAATCTACAACGGGCCATGTAGTACAACTAAACTGAACCATGCCGTCACCGTTGTAGGTTATGGGCAACAACAACAAAATGGGGCTGACTCAGTACATGCGTCCGCCCCTGGAGCCAAGTATTGGATCGTGAAGAACTCGTGGGGGACAACATGGGGCGACAAAGGCTACATACTAATGAAGAGGGGAACAAAGCATTCATCAGGGCAGTGTGGCATTGCAACACGCCCAGTCTTTCCTCTTATGAAAGGTGGTAGATCGACTGATTAAAGCTCACTTGCTTTAAATCTAGAATTCCAGATCCATCCATTTTAATTTGTCAAAGTTTGTAATATTGGCCAGCACGTGCACTGTGCCTACGTATGTTGCATGCGCTACTATAGGTCTACGTATGTAATCCATCTTGAAAATAAGGATCTGTACGAAGTTCTAAGTTTCGGTTGATTTGGTATGAGGTCAAGGTTCTAACTTATAGCTAGAGCCATCATGTACAGCACATGTTATGTGCTTAGTGCATCTACTTACTTTAATCACTCTATATAAAATGGAATTTGTTGGGGGTCAAGAAAATGATAAATCAGTACTCACAGGGACAAAGTATTTACAAATCATGAGCCAAAACAATGAATCACAAAACTATGAAGATAATCAATTAAAAATTCATAAGAAATAAGCTACCCTCGTGAACATGGTCATGTAGAAGAAAAAAAAGACAATCTTTTTATAGTTGAAAAGCTATGCAATAATGTATATCTCTCCGTGTAACACCTGTGGAGCCTCCCCTCCATAAACTACTTGACCGTAAATTCAGGATTTCCCCTCCTTGCCCTCCAATAATTGGCCTGGTAAAAATAATTGACGTGGTCCATGCCGTAGCCCCCTCTGTAAACTACTTGCCAGGACTTCAGGATTTCCGCTCCTTGCCATCCAATAATTCGTCTGGTCCATGTCGTAGTCCCCTTCGTAAAATTCTTGCCCGCAAATTCAGGTTTTTTGCTCCTTGCCCTCCAATAATTGGTCTAGTCCATGTCGTTAATGTCGTGGGAGATGGCTCTATGGGTGTTACATGGAGCGATATACAATTATTGAAAAATTGATGGCTTCAACTACCAATGCTGCGGATGGATGAGAACGAGAGTGAGTGGTGGCTGGAACTAGTAGTAGAGGGACACGCTTTGCGGTGAGGCCGCCATCGTGTGGGGTGGGAGATCAAGCGGGGTACGGGTTGCTTGGGGTCGACGCAGATTGGACCGAGAGATTGAAAAATGGAGAAGTGGGGTGATGGCGTCATGGGAATAACTCGGATTATATGGACCAAAAAAATTCAGAGACTCGGAAAGTTTATGCGGTAAAGAAAATATATTGGGAGTGCAAAATCTGATTAGGAGAAAGTAATTTTTTGGCACCAGTCAACCACGTATGAATAAATATTACCGTATTTGTTTCTATAAAAAGGATAAATATTATTTTGGGGCTATTTATTTTTGTTGGATCAAATTGCATTCACACCCAATGTAATATTCACATAGTTTAACAAAAAATATAAAGCTTGTGCAGTCGTAGATCAAAGGGGGCAGAGTGCGACTCAGAAAAATGAGGTTCGTGTCCTCGACCTGTGAACGTGAAGCAGAAGTAACATTGAAAAGGAACTCATAGGCCGAAGAGGCAACATGAATGTAGGCCTTCGAGCCATTCACACCATCGGATACGACACATAGAGATGGAAAGGCTCTACCAACAATGAGCCATCGTTAAACTCTTAACTCTTGCATATCTGCGAGCTAGAACCGAGTCCCTCTTTCATTTTTCCGAGGAGTTTCATACATTCGGGGATAGTTAAAAAAATTTGTGTCGAGATGTGCTGGATCTGTCGGATGCCTACCAGATCTAAATTTAGGACGAATGTAGAGGCAAACATTTATGAGAGGGCGGATAAATTAATATGAGAAGGTGAACATTGAAGGACTGGGCAGATAGGTGAGGTATATCTAGATCAGTATTTCTCAATTCTCATTTAAGAGGGGAGAGATTGCTTGGGTGAAGGGGGAGGAGCAAGGGGAAGATAAGAATGGATGAGTGGGCTACCAGAGAAGTAACACACACTTATTGCAAGATAGCTAGTCCCTTTTTTTCTTTACCTTGTATATATATGCCAGATTAACTTACAGTCGGTAATTACCAAAGTAGCAGACACATTGCTATGTTTGAAAGAGGAGTAAAAAAATGTGACTTATAGGAACAAAACTAGGGAAAAAATGGGTGTTGTATAAAACTCTGGAACATCAAACACAGAACACACACTTTGCTGTTCAAATGCTATTCCATTGGGATGAGCAGAGGCTTACCAAAACTAGGATCAGCGGTAAGACAAACAAATGATGCAAGTGTGTGTATGCTCATACACCGAAAAAAGGAGAATGCACCAGCCAAGAATCAAACCCGGGTCTGTATCGTGGCAGGGTACTATTTTCTCGAAACAGGCTTTTGCCCCGCTTTGTATTACAAAGCAACCACTTCTGGTACATCGAACGATAGATGCTGGGGCGAAAACAACACATGCACGCCCAAAAGAAACATAAAAGAAAGAGTAAAAGAAACAAATGCCAACACCGGCGGATCATCGAAAACGGAGAAGCCCCACGACCGTTGCGCACACCTAAAAACACCCACCAAGCTCAACACCTCCAAGAAGGGATGCGACGATGACGCCGCTGCTGCTAAGGGATTCCCCCGATACGCAGCGAGGGGAAAGGAAGGGTAGCCCCAACGCCCTACAGGAAGGTCTGGCGACATTCGCAGGCGCCACCGCGACGGTGTCGACCAGGCCGACTGGGATTTCTCCCGATCCCAACCTCCACCTCAGGCGCATCGGAGCCCGTCACCAAACCGACCACCACCCCGTGCCTACACAGACTTGAAGCTTCCACGCCGGCTCACCACAACAACGTAAGGAGGGGTCTATACGACGAGGAAGAGGAGCCGGGGCTAAGGGCATCATCACCAACGGCACGCGGGAGGGCACGACCTCCACCGTCGATGACGGTAACCGACCGAACGCGATAGCGGGAGCAAACCAGGCCCATAAAGCTCCCACCGTCGTGCTGCAGAAAGCACGCCGTCTGCGACGCCGCCCCCGTCCAAGCCGCTCCTCGACACCTTCGCACAGGGAGCATCCTGGCCGCTGCAACACGATCAGTCCGCCCTGCCGCCAAATGGAAGCACCACCACCACTCGCGCCGCCGGCCACCTCCACCAAGGCGCCGGACCGTCATTGTCCTTGCTGCACCCCCGCCGCACGCCCGCTACGGAAGGGACCAACCACAACCGCCGAGAGTCCAAAGCTGGACCCAACCCCCACCCACGTCGTCACCGCCAACCGCCTGGCCTGGGTGAACATCCCACAGTAGGGGGTATCCACGCCTGCATCCCCAGACAATCATCGTTGACTGTGAGGAGCACGGCCTAGTAGTTGCAGACGACCACCACCGAGCAAGCCCCGGCATGGTCCACAACCAGCCCGAGACAAACTTACATGCCGCCACACCCATAGTCAGCGCCGTCGACCTGTCCACGGCATAGCAGCAACAGGGGTGCCCACTCGGACCGACGACACGAAGGAGCAACAAGAAGTGGCACTAACGCGGTGACAAGCACCACCGCGGACTAGGTCGGCCCACTGCCTGTACACCACCGACCGCCATCCTCTGCCACGGACCAGATCCGCACTGCCACCTATAGTCCCGGATCGACCGCTGCCGAACGAGGCAGTAGCCCCGCCCCACCACCGACCAGGAAGTCCCGAGGAGCACCACCGCGACGGGCGCACGCTGCCTCGCCGGATCTGCACTGGCCACACGCCCCCGTCGCCCCCTGGCCCTGCGCCGTCCGCCACGTCCCGCACCAGATCTGGCCGGGAAGAGGCCAACCCGCCACCACCGAGGCCCTAGCAGCCCACCACGCGCCGACTGGAGCCGTCGTCGTCACCGGGGCGCCCGCCGCAGCCGCGCAGCCGCCGGCGGCCCGAACCCGCGCCAACCCCGCCAGCAGCCGAGGCCATCGACGACAGCAGGCAGCCCACCGGAGGAGCCTCAGGTCCAGATTTGAATCGAGGGCACCCCCGCGTCCCTGCGCAGACGCGCCCCACCTGACCCGCGGCCTTCCGCGCCACCGCCCACGGAGCCGCGACGCCCGCACCGCCGCGCCACGCCGCCCCGCCTAGCTGCGTGCCTCCACCCGAAGTGGCTGTCCCGCGACAGCACCCGCCGAGAGGAAGGGATGTGATGCCCCGCCGCCATCGACGCCGGCCGGGCTTTACCCGGTGGCAGGAGCCGGTGGCGGCGGGGGAGGGAAAGGGGAGGAGGAGGGGTGGGGACGGCGGGGTGCGCTATCGCCCGCCGCTCGCCGGAGCGGGCAGGGCCTCCTATCGCGCGGTGGTGTTATTGGGGCTGGGGAAGTTCGGGGGTTTGGATCACTCGGGTCGCAGGGTACTATTTTATCACTAGACCATTGGTGCCCGTGACATTCGCAAATTTGAGGGGCATGTCTCTTTGATTCTATAAGCCCGACACAGTAAGAGAATCCCTAGCTGAATATTGGTTACTTTGCAGAAGTGGATGCAGTATGACACCTATCGGATGAAGGCGCCGAATCGGACTTGACGACAAGCCAAGCCTAGCATGTGATCCATGGACAGGTAGGTGTTGTATAAAAGCTTGTGCTGTGAAGCAAAATCTTTCAACGATGGTGCTCCTGGAACAGGTGTAGATATATGTATGGATCAGATGAAAGGAATCTTTTCGATCAGCAGATATCTAGCAGATTTGGCTAAGAGAAGATTTCTAGCGGAAGCACCCCTTGAACACAAACTAGGTTGGAAGTGTACACACCGTCATGTCCGTAGTGGCCTTATTCGTTTCCAGCTGCGGCCTGAGTTGTTCTTCTCTGTTCTATAGAATCCTCGTTTGTCCTCAAAGATAGTACTGGACAGTGGAGATCTCTGGGATATTATTTCCACTTGCTTTTGTTGGAGAAGTGAGCAGGCCTACTCCCAGTTCAATGATCTCCAACTCTTGGCCAATTCAGTAATTCTGTACTGATGATGACAGAGCAAGATCTCTGGACATATCAACTGAATTTTATTCACCTGGATACTTTCCTACTCGCAGGCATATATAATTCTGTACTATTCTTGTAGTAATGAAACCCCTCCTGTGAAATGAAAATCAAAAAAGGAAATCTCGCTGTGAAGGAAGTACCAACTTTTTTTTCCTGGCCACCACTAAGAGACTGACTGAATACAAGAGCAATCTTACTCATGTGTCATGTGTGGTCTTCGGACAGTTGAAACAGGAGTTCACCTCTGTTTCAATTGACAGTTTGCAAAGTCATCCTACTAAGTGAAACAAGGGTTCACCTCTGTTTGTGATATCCTCCATTCATGGATTTCACTCTGAACCTGAAGCTGCCTAGGGTAGTTAGCACTAACTGAATCTACTTTTGCAGATGATGTAGAGACCACACTACCAAAAGGAATTCGGGGAAAGGAAAAAAATGGTAGCTAACACTAACTGAATCAAATTTGCAGATAATGTACAGATCACATTGCGCCAAAAGGAATTCGGGGAAAGGAAAAAAATGGTAGCTAACACTAACTGAATCAAATTTGCAGATAATGTACAGATCACATTGCGAAAAGGAGCTGGGAAAAAATGCAAAAAGTTATGTTTTTATCTGTCAGACAACCTCTAGGCCACCCTGTAGAGACAGAAGCCAATCTAAGAACGATCCTCTACAGCCATCGGATAACACCCATCAGGTGAATCCTGACCGTTAATCAAGCTCTGGTCTAGAGATCAGAATGCATCAACCAAACTGAAGTGCTTGCCTCCTTATTGGTAAAGGATGCAGCGGTACGAGCCTATAGAACAGATCCTGTTCAAGTAAGGTCGTGCTGTAATCAGCAGCGCTTAGCCTTATAAACAACTTCTGATTCCTGTCAACTCGCGAGGTGGGACTAATTGAGTACAGCAGCGCCTCCTCAGGGCATGATTAGTGGCCATGTAGCAGTTGAGCCCCAGAAAGAATAGAGCGCAGCCCATCCCACCCGAAATGCTGCTTCTGTTTTGTTTTTTTCTTCTCCTTGTTGAGTTAGATGTGGAGATTTTGAACCAGTTTAAATATCTAGCAAATGCTGCATGCCCAATAATTTCAACGTATAATTTTTTAGCGATGACCACTATTTAAATTAAAGTAGCAAACTCTGTTATGTTAGAAAGAAGAGAAGAAAAAAAAATGCGACATACAAGAACAAAACTGGAGAGAAAAATGGGTTGAGGAAACAAAAACTCTGGAACATCACACACTGAGCATACACTTGTCTGTTGAAGTACTTCGGTTGCATTTACAGTATCTATTATTTGTTTTTCTACTTCATTTTGGCAATATGGGCATGCAAAAAATGCCATCCTGAAACCCACTTTTGCAACATGGTGGCAAGTTAGCAACAGTGAGGATGAGCAGTGACAAAACCAAAGACAGAATGAGCAGAAAGGGACGATGTACCTTAATTTCTGGAAGAAGAAAAAATGACATTGGTGCGGTTCTATAAATACAAAAATACAGAATTCACATAAGAAACAAAAATGGTATAGAGAAACAATCAGACCAAACTCTGTAGAACAACAGATTGGCGAATCACAATTGTTGCATGTTTCAGCTAGAACAAGGTTTAGTTTCTTTAATCAGCATCATCCGTTTTGTTGCCCGGACTGTTCTCCTTTGTGCTGGATGCTCATTAATCTACAATGATAGTGCTGGAGAGTGCAGACCTCAGAAATTTGTTCTGGTTGCTCATCACAGAGCAAGAAGGGGAATCCTACTAGGAGTAGGATTGGAGGAGGACTCCTCCTCTCCTCCCACTTCGGCCGGGCCAAAGGGACAGCCCTAAGGCTGGCGGCCTCCCTCCTCTCCTCCTACATATACGAAAGGTTTTGAGGATTTTTAAGAAACAACAATTAGCCACGTGCTACCCTCTCTCTAAATCTGTTTCTCCTCTAGTCTAGTTTTCAGCGGTGCTTAGGCGAAGCCCTGCCGGACTAGCTCCACCACCATCGCCGTCACGCCGTCGCGCTGCCGGAGAACTCATCTACCTCTTCGCCCCCTCTTGCTGGATCAAGAAGGAGAAGATCATCGTCGAGCTGTACGTGTGCTGAATGCGGAGGTGCCATCCGTTCGGCGCTAGATCGGGACGGATTGTGGGACGGCAGCGATTTGGATCGTGAAGACATTTCACTACATCAACCGCGTTTCTTAACGCTTCCCGCTTAGCGATCTACAAGGGTATGTGGATCCAAACTTCCTCTCGTAGATGATCATCACCATGATAGGTCTTCGTGCGTAGGAAATTTTTTGGCAAGCCTAGCGCGGCGCATCGCCAACATCGACTTCGTCCGTCTACGCATGCGCGGTGCTGGCAACATCGATGGGTGCCTTAGTCCATGATGTCAAAAAGGGCGTCAGCCTCCGCGTGCCTCTGCCGGATGAGCCGGCGGTTGGCTTCCAACACAGCCTCGTCCATGGCCTCCGCCTCCGCCTTGGCCATGCTCATGCCGGGAGCTCCCTCCTCATGGCCTCCAACTTCTCCTCCTCCTACTGCTCATCCTCCTCCTCCTCTTCCTCTGTCTTCGGCGAGTCTGGAGGGAGACCCGCAGCGATGCGGGCGGCGCAGCGAGCCTGGATCTCATCCTCGATTTGAAGGTGCCGCTCCGGAGTGAGCTGCGCATAGGTGGTGACGAGCCGCCGGACCATACTGACGGAGAGGGAACCGCGATAGGAGGCGCACGGGCTCGGGTCGCGGCAGAGAGAAAGAGGAGGCGGATGAGCTAGGGTTGGGGCCGCCGGTCGGCTTGAATAGCCGGCCCCGACCTCGAGCGGGGAGCCAGAGTGACGCCACACGGCGTTCACACTGCGCCGACGGTCGAGGCGCCTGTCAGACCATCGGGTTTCCCGATGAGTCCGTGTGGGGCCAAGCCATCAGTCCAACGTGGCAGGCGTGTCCATATCCGCCTCATATTTGGGATGAAAATGGAAATGACCGGGTAGTGACCGGGCGGCCTGCCCGGTCTATTAAGGAGGGCTTGAGGGGTCTGGCTGTAGATGCTCTGAGCCTTCGCTCCCCTCGCCAGGAAGTTTTATCTTTTCATAATTACTAATTAAGAAATCCCATGGAAATTTCTTGAGGAAGGTTTTTATACGAGTAAAGCATGGCACTGGAAAGATGCTATTTAATTTATTAGTGCTGAAGTTAATTAATATATATTACTCACTCTGTCACGGTTTAAAAGACGTGCTTGGAAATTCTCTGGAACCTAGATGGTTGTTGATTGCCTTTGAAATGGGCTGAAAAATAGCATTCACACTACGCATGCATATATAATTATTACAATGGAGTACTAATTAGCTGCTATGAGTAATTGCAACGCATCCTAAACCTTGTCTATTGTGGAATTGCGAGTAAATTTAACCGTGCCTTCTAAACTGTTACGGAGGTAGTACCTAATGCGAAACTGAGCAGGCATCATTACAATATACAAATAGCGGAAAAGTTGTCTAAATAGCACTCCCTTCGTCTCGGTGTATAAGTCATCTTACGAAACCAAATAATACCGAAAACTCTTAGGCGCGTTGCATTAACTTTCACCTTGTTTTTTTACATGAATAAAGGAATCAACCAATAAGAGATGTGGGCCGTGTATGTTTTTAATAACTTGAGACTAACTAGCACGACATGCAGTGGCTAGTTCATTGCATGCAATGATATTAATTAAGAAATTAATATTTTTTTGTGTTTTTCTCTCCGTCTTGATCGCGGCGCACAATCTAAGATGACTTATACACCGAGACAGAGAAAGTACCTAATTTTTTTACTCCCTCCGTCTCGGTGTATAGGTCATCTTAGGTTGTGCACTATATATGACCAAGACGGAGTGAAAACAAAAATAAATTAATGTTAATTTGCTAATTAATACTATTGTATGCAATGAACTGATAATTGCATGTCGTGCTAGTTTTTTTTGAGCGGGGAAAGCCAGACGGCTTTTATATTGCATTTTAAAACACAGTTACATCGTTAGCTAATGTATCAATGAGGAAGCTGGAAGGCTCCTCCATCCACTTTATAGTTCTAGTGGGTTCAGCAAACCTAGCTAGAGTGTGAGCTACTATGTTTGCTTCCCTTGGGCAGAAGACAAATTGTATCAGAGAAAAGTTCTTGGCGAGGAAGGAGCATTCTTCATATACTGCCGCCGCTGGACCTAGTGAATTACCGTCGAGTATCATGGTGTCAATCACATCCTGGCAATCAGACTCCACAATGATCTGCTGCACACCGACCTCACTGGCCAAGAGGAGTCCATCTCGCAACGCTCTCGCTTCCGCTGAAGTGGCATCTTCGGCAAAAGGTATATCACTGCAGGAGCCAGCGATGAACACCCATTTGTTTGATCGCAACACCGCACCGGTGCTACCTATCCCCGAATCTGCCGAGAAGCCGACATCCACGTTAAGCTTGTAAACACCATCAGGCGGCCGTTGCCATCCATGTCGGACCGCACCTGGGCTCCTCTTCCTTGCCCTTACGAAGTTCTTCACAAGTGCCGATATTGATGTGCAGATCTTGGTGGTTCAGCTACATGTTCCCCGTGAGTAAAGCTCCTCCTTTCCCACCAGACATACCAGACCGTCGTCGCAATTAGTTCAGTACGGTCAACATCCAAAATATTTGCTTTGATGGTGCTCTTAGAGAGTAATAGTTCAGATAGGACCGCACTCCCGTCCTGCTCGAGATCACAAATTTGGTTCACCAGTTCCAGGAGACCTAGGACCCTCCATACTTCCTGTACTCTAGGGCACTGGAAAAAAGCATGCTTAATACTTTCACAATCCATTGAGCAAAGCGGGCATTGAGAGCTGGTCATGATGTGTTGATTTGCCAAAACCCCATAGCATCGTATAGCTCCTAGTAATGATTTCCATATGTGGATTTTGATCTTTGCGGGCAGCCTCAACTTCCATATGGTTCTCCAAATAGGGTTATTACCTGAGGAATGATTTGTATTCGTCCTCCTCAACTTTCGCCCATGTTGGTTATCCCATTCTTGGTGGTATGCCGATCTCACAGAGAACATACCTCGCTTGTCAGGGTGCCAGGAAACAAAGTCATCCATCATCCCCACCGCAAGGGGGATATTTAAAATGCGTTGTGCATCAATTGGCCAAAAAATATCCGTGATGAGCTCCTCGTCCCATGATCTCCTGTCCACATCTATAAGTTCATCAACTTTAGTTAGCACAATATTACTCCGCGGAGTCATAGGTTTTTTGTTGGGGCTGTTAGGTATCAACGGATCCTCCCAGATTTTAATTGAAGCTCCATCTCCCACACGCCATATGATGCCTTGTCTGAATGTTTGTAACCCACTCCACAAACTTTGCCATGTGTATGAGCTCCCCTTCTTTAGGGTACAGTTAAGCAGAACACCATCTGGGTAATATTTTGCCTTGAGAACCCTTGCACACAGTGAATCTGGGTAGCTTAGAAGCCTCCAAGATTGTTTTGCTAGGAGAGCTAGGTTAAAACATTGGATGTCTCTAAAACCCATTCCTCCTTTCTCTTTCAGCACACACATTTTCCACCATGCAAACCAGTGCATGTGTTTTTTCTGCTCTTCATCACCCCGCCAGTACTTTGAGATTGCCGATGTGATCACATTACAAATCTCCTTCGGTAGTTTGAAAATAGACATGGCATAAGAGGGGATAGCTTGTATTATTGCTTTGAGCAATATTTCTCTCCCCCCCCACCGAGAGAAGCTTCTCCTTCCATCATCTGATCTTACTCAGAATTCTCTCAACAAGGTGCTGGAAACAATCAGATCGATGCACTCCTACAATTGGCGGCAGACCCAGGTATTTCTCCGATATAGCTTCGGCCATGATGTTAAGAGTGGTGCAGATTTCCACTCGTGCTTGGACTGACGTACAAGGGCTAAAGAACAACGCTGATTTGGCCTCACTGACTAACTGTCCCGATGCCCTACAGTACTCGTCCAGAACTTTCCGGAGGGATATTGCATTTGCTTGGTCCGCTCGCATTAAGATTAGAGAATCATCTGCAAAGAGGAGGTGGGAGACCGCTGGTGCATCTCGACAAACTTTAACCCCCGTGATATTACCAGCCGTCTCTTCAAATGCGATCATACTAGACAGCCCTTCCGCACATATAAGGAACAAATATGGTGACAATGGATCGCCTTGCCTCGGGCCCCTCGTTGGAGTAAAAGGTGCCGATAGATCATCGTTAATACGTACCTGATACTGGACTAGAGAAACGCATTCCATGATGAGGGCCACCCAGTCGGCGCTGAAACCTAGGTTGATCATCATCTTCTCGAGAAATCTCCATTCCACCCGATCATACGCCTTGTGCATGTCTAGTTTCACAGCACAGGTGCCATACCCCGATGTCTTCCTCTTGATGGCATGATAGGACTCGAACGTTACGAGGAAGTTGTCGGTAATAAGCCGGCCTGGAACAAATGCGCTCTGGTTGGGTGAGATGATCTCTGATAGCACCATTTTTAGTCTCGCTGCCAGCACTTTGGATATGATCTTATATAGAACATTGCAGAGGCTAATAGGTCTGAATTGTGTAACAAATTCAGGGTTGTCCACCTTGGGAATAAGAACTATCGTTGTGTTATTCCATCCCCTAGGAATTTGCCTGGTTTGTATTGCGTGCAGCACCTCATCCACCAGATCTTCTCCTATTATGTGCCAGAAACGCTTATAGAAAACTGCATGAAGTCCATCAGGGCCAGGGGCTTTGAAATCACCAATGTTGTACAGAGCTTTTTTTAACCTCCTCTCTAGTGTAGGGTTTATTGAGCTCCGTGTTCATCTCCTGTGTGACTCTAGGGTTTACTTTCTGAATGACAGTGTCATCATCCCCTTGCGCTCCAGCCGTGAAGAGAGAGGTGAAATAAGCTGAAATATGCTCATGTATATCATCGAGCTCCTCTACCCAGTCGCCATTAGGTTCTTTGATTTTCATGATCGCATTTCGCTTCTTTCTGCCGTTAGCTGCACGGTGGAAAAAACCTGTATTTTGATCCCCTTTTGCAAGCCAATCTGCTCTACCTCGTTGCATCCAGTTATAGTTTCTCTTTCTCGAGAATGTCCTCAATTTTGATGTGGAGTTTTTGCTGCTGAACTATTGCCTCATCAGATAATGGGCTAGTCAGTACAGCATTCAGCTCAGCTTGCAACTGTCGTAGTTTTGACCTCGGCCCCTTCAGCGTACTCCTGTCCCAGTGATGCAAGACAGCATGCACCCCTGCAATTACATCGGCCAAGGGGCCTAAACCTTCCTCCTTCCTCTTATTCCATGCCGTCTGCACGATGTTCTCCACATTCTCCTCTGCTAGCCACCGAGCCTCAAACTTCCGAGTCCCTGGTTTCTTTCTCTGTTGTAGTATCACACTATGATCCGTATTAATTAAGATAGGCCGATGATCAGACTTATCATACTCCTCATTGGAAACCCCATAGTCTGGAAACATATCAGCGCATCGCACGTTACTCACCGCTCGATCCAGACGTTCTCGGATAGTTCCTCTATGCCAGGTGAAGATGTCCCCCACATATCCAAGATCATCCAGCCCGCAGTCAGACAGTGCATCACTAAACGCCCGCAAGCATCGGATCGGTCGTGAAACACCCCCTTCCTTCTCATAATTGTGCAGAATTTCATTAAAATCCCCTGCTATAAGCCAGGGGAGGCTTGTCATCGCATGTAGTTGCCTTCGATATTCCCAAGTAAGATGTTTTCTTTCTCCACTAGGTTCCCCATATAGTCCCGTGAATCGCCATCCATCCGGGGAATTCTCATTGATACGAAGATCGATGAAATTTGCATGAATCTCTACTGACGTGACTCCCACGTTAGCTTGCCAAAGCATCAAGAGACCACCACTTCTTCCATCGCTTTCCGACACTGCCATTTGATCAAAGCCCAGACGTCGCATCAGTTTTCCTGCCCTTGCTTTGTTCAGATGTGTCTCAGACAGGAAAAACACATCTGGTTTTACTCGCCCGTGGATCCCCACGAGCGCACGCACTGCCGCAGTCTTCGGTATCCCGCGGCAGTTCCAGCTCATAAGTTTCATTGCGTCCGGTCGAGCTCCTTCTCGGAGCTCGCCGATATCTGTTGACTAGCATCCATGATGGTATTACATCCTATTCTTGATCGCTTCAAGTCCTGAGACGACACATCGTCCTCCTCCTCCCCTTCTGCATTAGTGTTGGCGTCCAGTTCATCCATTGGTATAGTTCCCACCGCCGCAGCCTCCAAGAGGAGGGGAGGCTTCGGTTTCCTGGTCTCTGTTGTCAGCTCTTCGTAAGTTAATCTCTTTCGAGATTTTTCCCCTTCATACACTGCCCCAACTCCCACTTTGTGTGGGCTATTAGCATCATCCTGCAACTCCTTCGCCAATGGCCTCCCCTGATCAGTTCTGCCCTGGGGGTTGACCTTATTTCCCCCTGTAGCCTGCTGCCTAGTCCCTTGCGGTTGACCCGCTGATCTAGCAGCAAGGATCCAGTCTCCCCAAGCCATGGCCTCTCTGTCGTGCTTCCCATTACCATGTTCCAAGAAAGTGTGCCCCATATGTCCACATACGTAGCAGAACACCGGCATTTTCTCATAAAGAATGGAATAGTAGACTTTCCGTTGATTCCTGGTTATGGAGACAAACCTCATTAGCGGTTCGTTGACACTCAGCCTGACCCGGACCCTGACAATCCTTCCGTCACCCCATCTAGGGTTTAGTATTACAGTCGATACCTCCCCAACTTTCCTGGTCAATGAGCGTATCACCTGTTCCTTCCTATACATCGGAGGTAGGTCAACAATTTGGATCCACACTGCGAGTTTATCCAGCATCACCTCATCAAATTTTGTGAATCTGTCATATGGTTCCATGAAAACCCCATGGTCCCGAAACAGCCAAGGTCCTTCTTCCGTGATTCTCTTCCAATCGCCCATGCAATTGACCGTGATCGAGAAAAGGTTTGCTCCTAGCGCACTGAACGTCGCCCCCTGTGCCAAGCTCCAAGCCATGCGCATGCTCTCATAGAACGCCCCCCTGCAGAAGGGTTTTTCGGTATGAACTTTGGCTATCACCATAAACTCAGCACCCGCAGACTCCTCCGGGAATTCCTCATCGAAGTTGAGATCGTCCTCCTCTCTCTCTTGCAGGTTCAGTTTTCCTATCAGATCATCCACACCCATCGCCTTATCCGCCATGGTTGCGCTACTCGCCGAAGATCTCGATCCCGACGTCGCCATAGAACACAGCAGAACTCCGGCACAGGATCCGAGCGCTACCCTGGTGCGGGTATATGTAGATCGTCCCCCTGCCCCGGAGGGGAGTTGTAGTCCGACTGCACGAAGGAAAACTAGACGTTTCCGCCAGGGGAGAAAAACCCTAGGCCGCCGCCAGGGGAGTTTATCTAGGAAATTGATCGCTTTGAAGTGCTTTTCCTTTTCATTGCATGTCGTGCTAGTTAGTCTCAAGTCATTAAAAACATACACACCCCACGACTCTTATTGGTTGATTCTTTTATCCATGTTAAAAAACAAAAAACGAGGTGAAAGTTAATGCACCATGACTAAGTGTTTCGATATTATTTATTTTTGTAAGATGACTTATACACAAAGACGGAGAAAGTAGTTACTTTAAGATTAAAACTTCAGTAAATTTGTGTTGGGAAGAGTTCACTCCATAGTACATGGAAAAAACATTCTGCACAACAGTACAATAAGTAAAGTGACAAAGTGGAAATGTGAAACTTTTGCATGGCCATTGAGCATAAATTCTGGAGCTACAGCGACTAGACACCGAACGTCAAGGATGCATAATGGCTGGCAGATCGTTGGTTTAATGTGTAATAGCTGGCAGCTCCGTGGTTTAATGCGTGAGGGCTCACGCCTCGGTTCAATGCCCCTCTCCCCTGCCTCGCGGGCCATCTATTGGTGCAAAAGACGCGCCTATAGTGAATGATATAGGGGTTAAAATCCTTATGCGTCTCACACATTTTCTTTTCATGGCAGGACATAATTGAGAATTACATCAACGTCCGTTGCCTGTTTTCAGCATCACCCCTACACACACCAAACAAAAAATGGCGCATTGCCTCTTCAACCGTGCCCGATGCGTCTCTATCGCTGGTATTTAGCTTTGCGAACCCTAAGGTGACTGAAAAATGATAAATTCATTACCGTTGAATAAATTAGACCTGGGCAACACCCGGTACACGTCATCAAACTCCATATCTCACAACCCACCACGTCTAAGATGCCGAACGAGAAACCATAGCTACCATCCATCAACCATAAACCGAGTACACGTTTCGTCTTCTAGATGTCGTCGATGCAGACCACAATCTGCATCCGTTCCTGGACAAAAGGACACAAGTCCACCACAAGGATGTCTCCGCTGCCAAGATATCCCCGTTTGAATGACTGATTCCCAAATCCATCAGTGAGATAGCGACGATCGCCTCACCGGAGAAGAGTCTGGAGCTTCTTTATTCAGCATCACCGTCACCGCCGTCGAAGCCAAGACATCGACCCCCTCATGGCCTAAGCTACTAGGGACCTAAAACCTAAGTAAAAATAATCCGCATGCGTGGGATCTGTCAATCCCCTCATAACCGACGACCACGAGGTCACCAACAAAGGGGAGCCATCAGGAAATGGCACCGTACTAGTGTTTCTGGTCGCCAGGCAAACCTCTACACCCTATCCCTATGAGCACCTTCGAGAGACTAAGTCGGCACATCATCTTGAGATTGACGAAGTCGGCACTGACGGCTTCGTTGTCGATGGAAAGTCTCCTCCCACTGAAAGCACATCGCCGGAAGACCTGGAATAAATCCAGGAAAATGCAAGCACCAACGTCAAGTCTGGGGCTTGAACTCTGGTGGGCAGGGGATACCACAATCCTCCTAACCATCCAATCACAAGTTGGTTTGCGCTTGTTCGCTGTACTTGAAACGTTAATTATAAGCATCCATCTCCAACGCCACTCCTTGAGATGGGTATAAAGCCTCGGGTATGGAAAATTCTCCTCCCCCTTCTTGCCAACGAAACAAAATCCCACACAACTAGAGATTTGGCTCTGGCTTCCCATACACAAGTGCATGGTGAAGAAATAGCGGAAGAACTCGAGCATTGGCATCATGCATCGCCAACAAAGTCGTCACACTAGTGGGCAAAGGTTGCTAGTGTTAAACAATATGTTTGGGGAACTGCTCGACACCCTAAACGTGGGTGCGGCTCTCTCATTATATAGAGATACCGTACAAGTCATATACAGTTATATACAGACACGCTACGTATATACAGTCTAACACCCTCCCTCAATCTTAACTGTGGCCTGAAGTACAAAGCAAGTTAAGATTGTGCCTACATCCTACGAACTGAGGCTGTGGAAGAGACTTCGTGAAGATGTCAGCAAGTTGATCCTTGGAAGAGATGAACTTAATACGGAGTAGCTTCTGTGCAACACGTTCCCTGACAAAGTGATAGTCAATTTCAATGTGTTTCGTTCGGGCATGGAATACCGGATTCGATGAGAGGTATGTAGCACCGATGTTGTCACACCAAAGTATCGGAGGCTGATCTTGAGAGACTCTCAACTCTCTCAACAAAGACTGTACCCATATGAGCTTAGTTGTGGCATTAGCAACCGCCTTGTATTCAGCTTCAGTACTACTGCGAGATACTGTAGCTTGCTTGCGAGCATTCGAGGCGATCAAATTAGGACCAAAGAATACTGCATAGCCCCCCGTGGATCGCCTATCATCAGGACTACCAACCCAATCTGCATCTGAGAAGGCCGAAAGCTCACAAGATGTAGCAGGCTTTAGGAGCAAGCCATACGAGCCGGTCAGACAAACATAGCGCAGAATCCGCTTCACAGCTGACCAATGAGACGTCCTGGGTGCATGAAGATACTGACATACACGGTTGACTGCATAAGAGACATCCGGTCTGGTGATAGTGAGGTATTGCAGACCACCAACGAGGCTGCGGTACTCAGTAGCATCATCAGGCAAAAGAGGGTCTCCATCAAGCGCACACAACCGATCAGTGGCAGACATAGGAGTGGTAGCATGCTTGCACTTCAACATACCAGCACGGTGCAGCAAGTCGAGAGAGTACTTATGCTGAGTGAGAGTCAACCCAGCAGAAGACCGTGAGACCTCCAAGCCAAGGAAATAGTGCAGAGCACCCAAATCCTTGACAGCAAAAGCTCCACTCAGCGAAGAAACAAGGCGCTCGGCAGCAGCATTAGACGAGCTAATGAGGATGATATCATCCACATAGACCGGCATGTACATCGTCACCTCAGGAAGCTGCAGAAGGAACAATGATGTATCAGCCGTGGAGGAAACAAAACCATGAGCTCGAAGAACCGAGCCAAGGCATGCATGCCATGTACGAGGAGCCTCCTTCAGTCCATAGAGAGCCTTCACCAGGCGACAGAGATGCTGAGGACGTGCATGATCAACAAAACCAGGTGGCTGACGCATATAAACCTCCTCCTCTAGAACTCCATGCAGAAAGGCGTTCTGCACATCAAGCTGACGGAGAGACCATCCGCGAGTAACAGCCAAAGAGAGCAGCAAACGAATGGTAGTAGGCTTGATGACTGGACTGAACGTGTCTTCATAATCAAGACCATACCTCTGTTTGAAGCCCTTAGCAACTAACCGTGCCTTGTAGCGTTCAATGGAACCGTCAGCATGCTTCTTGACCTTGAAGACCCACTTGGAATCAATAATATTGACCCCAGAAACAGGAGGAACCAGTCGCCAAGTATCATTCTTCAAGAGAGCTTGAAATTCCTCCTCCATAGCAGCGCGCCAGTGCGGAATACCGAGATCAGCCTAAAAGTGTCGAGGCTCAGCAGTGGGATCCGCAACGGCATGGGCAACACAGGCAGCAATCCATGCAACAGTCCCATCAGTGCGCTTCTTTGGACGAAAGACGCCAGCCTGACTGCGTGTACGAGGGCGAAGAGCCACAGCAGTAGGAGACGCTGGTGGCGACGACGAGCCAGACGCAGGCGAGGCGGTGTTTGGCGATGCTGGGCCAGCGTCCGTCGCTGGCGAGGCCGGTGATGATGAGCCGGGTGAGGCCGGCCCGCTCGGAGCCGGGGCAGAGCTGGCCACGGGGCCAGGCGACGAGGAGGTGGCCGGGGAGGCTGGGCCGGGCAAGCCCAGCTCGGGCGAAGCTGGGCCGGGAGAAGTTGGCGCGGGGGAGGCCGGCACAGGCGTGACCGCCACGGGCGGCACGGCAGCGGGCTGGCGGGCACGACCCGGCGTGCATGCGCCATGCATAGGATCGACGACGCGAGTGTGATCGACTTCGGTCGCCTGATCATCCAGAAGTTCAAGGCGAGCACCACCTCCAATACCTGCAGCATGGTTAGGGAGCAACATAGGAGCATATGCAACATCTACAAATTGATCAGGCGAAGGTAAAGCGGAGTGCACAGGTGGTGTAGGATTAGTAGAGTTGTTCGGAAGTGCAGCAAAAGGGAACACGCTCTCATGAAACACGACATCACCAGATATGTAAACGCGATTGGTGGGAACGTGAAGGCACTTGTACCCTTTATGAAGGGAACTGTACCCAAGAAAAACACACTTTTTATACCGAAACTCTAGCTTATGTTTATTGTACGGACGAAGGTGAGGCCAACATGCACATCCAAAAACCTTCAGGAAAGTGTAGTCTGGGAGTTAATTGAGCAAGAGTTCAAGAGGAGTTTGCATTTGCAAGCGTCGTGAAGGAAGCCTATTTATTAAAAAACAGGCTGTGGAGAAAGTATCACTCCAGAACCGAAACGGAACGGAGGCATGAGCTAGTAAAGTAAGGCCAGTTTCTACAAGATGGCGATGCTTACGTTCAGCGGCGCCATTCTGCTGATGTGTATGAGGACAAGACACACGGTGCGAGATCCCAAGCTTATTAAAGAACAAATTGAGATGATGATATTCACCCCCCCCCCCCAATCCGACTGAACATGAAGAATCTTATGCTTAAGGAGACGCTCAACATGTGCTTGAAACTGAATGAACACATCCAACACATCAGATTTACGCTTGATAAGATAAAGCCAAGTAAACCGACTGTAAGCATCAATAAAACTGACATAATAAGTATGGTCACTGACAGACGTTTGGGCATGACCCCGTACATCACAAAACACTAGCTCAAGAGGCTGTTTAACGACACGACTAGACTCAGAAAACGGAAGGTGATGACTCTTGCCTTGCTGACAGGCATCACAGACAGTTTCAGCATTTTTATTGGACATAACTGGAAGTTCATGACGATGCAGGACATGATGAACTATGGGAGCAGCAGGATGACTAAGCCGCGCATGCCAGTGTGAAGAAGACACGCGAACACCAGTGAACACCTGGGGGGATGCGGCGCAGGAGGTGCAGGTGGCGCATCAAGCGCATAAAGGCCATGGCGAAGACGACCTTTAAGCAGAACGGCTCTCGTGTCCCGATCCTTAATATAAAATAAGAAAGGGTGAAATTCAGCGAAGATAGGATTATCACGAGTAAGCTGAGGAACAGATAACAGACTACGTGTAGCAGAAGGAATACGAAGAACATTACGAAGGTGCAGTTTTCTGGAATTGTGTGTAAGAAGAGCGGCCTGACCAAGATGTGAGATGCGCATACCTGCTCCGTTGGCGGTGTGAACCTGATCATGACCGCGGTATGGCTCCTGGGTGGAGAGCTTGCCCATCTCACTCGTCAGGTGATTGGTAGCTCCCATGTCCATGTACCATCCCGGATCAATGGAGTAGGACGGAGTGTGCCCGTGCTCGGTGCTCGCCACAGCAGCGGCCGCCTGCTTGTCATTGCCTTTGCCATTGTTTCCAATGCCGAGGAAGTCCTTTTTGAAGCGTCGATGACAGCGGGAGGCGATGTGACCCTCAAGACCGCACAGTTGGCAAGCTTGCTGGGCGCCGCAGCAGGGGCATACAACGCGCGGGCGACCCCCGCCAGTGACGGAAGGCGCAGAGGCGCGGGGATGCTGCTGAGGGGCGGTCGCCGGCTTGCCGCCAGCTGTCGGCTTCTGAGGTTTGCCGCGGGCTGCGGCGTTGGCGGCGGAGAAGCTCGGGGAGGCATGGCGCGCTTTGATGCGCTGTTCGCGGCCGAGGAGGCGTGAGTAGAGCTCACGAGGCTGAAGGGGAACGTCGCGACCATTGATGTTCTCAATGAGATTATCATAGTCGTCGTCGAGGCCGTTCAAGACGTAGGTGGTGAAGTCCTCGGGGCGACGCGGCTGGCCAATGGAGGCCAGCGTGTCAGACAGGCCAGTCATCTTGTTGAAGTAGTCCGTGATGCTGATGTCACGGAGCTTCGTCTCGCCCAGCTCAGTGCGGATAGCATGAGCCCGAGCATGAGACTGGGAGGCAAAGATGGTGTGGAGCGACATCCACGCATCCCGCGACGTAGAGGCGAAGAGGACCAGCGACGAGACGCTCGGGGTGAGCGACGACTGGATGGCAGAGAGGATGGCTTGATCCTGGGCCACCCACGTATGGTACGCTGGATGATACACCGGCGGGCACGGAAGGGTGTCGTCGACGTAACCCTCCAGGTAGCGGCTCCGAAGGAGCGGCAGCACCTGTGCACGCCAAGACAAGTAATTGTCGGGCGTGAGCTGCACCGGGATGAGGTGCGAGAAGTAGAAGGGTGACGGTGTCGCGGCATGATCAGCGTGAGCCGATGGCGGAGACGCGTAGTGGCCCATCGGTGGCGCCGTCTCCAGGGACGGTGCAGGAGCAGCAGACGCCACACCATCATACGATGACGACGGGTAGGCGCCGTAGGTCGGCGCAGGTAGGGCCCCATAGGGTGACGTAGGCGGGGCCCCGTAGTGCGGCACCGGAGGCGCGGCGTAGGGCTGCATAGGCGGCGCACCGTAGGGAGGCGCCAACCAGGAAAACGGCGGCGTCGATGGGGCCCCATAGGCAAGGGGGCCGTAGTGACGCGGGCGGGGCGCCGTAGGCCGACGCGTGAGGCGCGCCGTAGGTCAGCGCGGGCGGGGCGCCGTGGGTTGGCGTCGAGTGGTCGCCGGAGGGGATGGGCGCGGGGCCACGAGGGGGTGGCGGCGCGACCACGTTGGGCGAGGCAGACAGGCCGCCGGAGGAGGCCGGCGGCGGCGGATAGCCCCCCGCACCAGGCCCGACTACAGGCGGCAGCTGAACCGATCCCAGCGAGGGCTGAGCCGGGGATCGAGGCTGCCACCACGCGAGGGGATTGGAGGCGAGGAAGGGCGAAGCAGAGGCGGAGGCCGTCGCGGCGGGAGGAGCGGCAGCAGCGGCTAGGGCGCACGCTGCGGATGAGGCGGCGGCGGCGTCTAGGGGTAGGGCAGCGGAAGACGACATCGTAACCTAATGTGATACCATGTTAAATAATATGTTTAGGGAACTGCTCGACACCCTAAAGGTGGGTGCGGCTATCTCATTATATAGAGGTACCAAGAGGTACCGTACACGTCATATACAGTTATATACAGACACGCTACGTATATACAGTCTAACAGCTAGGACCAATACCATGTTTGGATGCAAGTGCTGCATTCAAACCTGGTAATGCTACAGTACGTCCAGAAAAGAGTCGAAGAAGGGTGGTACCATGCCAGCGATGAGGAATATGGGGTAGACTAAGGAGAGAAACGACTTGAGGCTGTCCTAGTGGGCGAACTCCGGCGTTCCTAGCGTCAGCGCCCGCTCATATGAAGCCGCCTCCTTTTCCTTGCAGGAAGTCATTGATAGCAGGGAAGATATGTCTTCACGAAGAGATAGACAATGGAAAGCATGCCCTCTTGTAATGATGGCCAAGCGACGGGAGAAGAAGAAGAAGATCTGTGGAAGAAAAGATCTACCATAATCCAAGGCCTCTATAAAGACGATGCAACCGCCGCGCTGGTCCAAGAGCATCGCTCCACTCTCTCCACCCCCAGGCCTCTCTTCTGAGGTGGCGCATGGATCGACGGGATGTTTCACCCCTCCGACTAGAAAGTCATGTCACATAAGGCATTAACCACTACTGGATCATGGGCTCGATTTCCTACCATCAGCTACCGATCACCACATATCAAGTCCCTACAAAACATGGACCCATCCCCGTCTCGCAATCCCAACAACGCGATGCATACCTGGAGCCAGGGGCTACAGACGGTCCAATAGGAACTAGGGTGCTCAGGACCTGCTAAGTCATGGGTGTGATAGTGGCGACGTGCTATCCTCACCGAGCCCTTGGCGCCCAGAAAGGGCTTGGAGGGATACCAAGGGAAGGGGTCCATATGCGTAAAGGTGTTTCCTCCTTCTCGACAATGGAGACGATAAGACGATACAACTGAGCATTAAATGCTCTTCCTGCACTATCAGGGATGACGTCACACCCTAGCGATGGGACACGACCTACCTATCGTCTGACCAAAAGCCACGAACAGGTGTGCCATTCCTCGGGGCCATCCACAGTCTCTAAGAAGTCTTCCATCGCTCCCATGCTGCTACAGGAGCTCCTTACGGTAGCCAACCGAACGCAAGAAAGTATACTCCACTTAATCATGACGGAGAAGCCAGACAGTTCCCGGAGTACGCTATGGACTAATGGGCGCCGGAAGGATCCTCTCCCTAAAAGCAATTAAGACATGGTAGTATAAATAGAAGTAGCTAGGCACAAGAATACAACTTGTATTTCAACACTACCATAGAAATATCATCAAGAAGGAATAGGATATTACACCTCTATTGTGGCATGAACCTGGGTACTACTTATGTACGCTCATCCCTAGTTCATCTTCTCCGACAATGACGATGCTTGAGGAAACATATTTTCTTTAGTCCCTCGACGGACTATCAAAAAAGGTTGTTCGCACAACGACCTGATGTCTGGTTTTTAGACACCGACAACCTCATTGTCCATATGGTTGGGCAAGACTTGCCGGAGAAGTCACGGATAAACCCATGGGCATATGAACCCATTTTGAGAAACTCATTTTTAATTGCCCAAAAATTCTGAAAAAATGCATACATCTTAACATTCTATGTACGCATAGAAAATTTTAAGGAATAATAATCTTCCATTTGGCCTGTGCAAAAAAAGGAAAAAATATGTCATGAAATGTTATTTAGGACCACATAAATTATTCATTTTACGGAGGCAAAATAAAAAGAGATTCTTCCACAAAACTTTGTACAATGTATGTGTGGAATTTTGTTTTGAATTTTTTTAACATTTTAAAACGAATTTAAAATGCATTTTTAGAAAGCCGGTTCATATGACATACATGCACCCAACTCCCTTTCGTTTGTTACGCGAGGGTCATGACGTACATGCGTCTTACGTAAGCAACGTGACGTGCATGTATGGAAATGACTTACACCTTTCAGTCGCTTTAATTTTTTGAGCATCCGTACTTAGCCTTAATTAACTGTGATGGGCCTGATGGCGCCTGTTTATGCATGTTACTTCTTCCATATAGCTGTCTGATTTTAGGCTATAAAAGGAACACAACTAAGCTGAGCATGCGGCATCCAATCAACACCAACACATTAGCACTACCATCAAATGAGTGGTAACACGATCATGTTCTCCAGTTCTAGATGTTCATCATTAGGGCTCTATGTGCTCCTTGCCACAAGCTGCCTATTACTAGCTGGCTGCTCTTCAGAGTCGCTGCTGACAAGTGATGTTCTTCCAAGTGAGCAGTCGGGCATCGACACCGACAACCACCAAGATCTGATGATGGACCGTTTCCACGTGTGGATGACGGTGCACAACAGATCCTACTCCACCGCCGGTGAGAAGGCTCGCCGGTTTGAGGTATACAGGAGCAACATGAGGTTCATAGAGGCCGTAAATGCCGAGGCGGCCACCTCTGGGCTCACGTACGAGCTTGGGGAGGGCCCCTTCACCGACCTTACAAATGAAGAGTTCATGGAGCTATACACCGGGCAGATTTTGGAGGATGACCAATCGGAAGATGGTGACGACGACGAGCAGATTATCACCACCCATGCTGGGTCTATCGATGGCTTGGGCACACATAAGGGTGCCACCGTGTACGCCAACTTCTCGGCCAGCGCGCCAAGGAGCATCGACTGGAGGAAGAGAGGCGTCGTCACCCCGGTTAAAAACCAAAAGCAATGTGGTACACATAACATCTCTTGTTCATATTTTTCTCCACTTATATATATATATATATATATATATATATATATATATATATATATATATATATATATATATATATATATATATTAACCACAACTTATTAACAAAGTAACAAACAGTACCAGAATCTTAGTTGGTTAATATGTATCTCTCTCTTTTATATGCGCAGAAAGCATAATGATTAAGTTAAGAATTGGTATGGAACTGCAGGATCTTGCTGGGCATTCCCCACCGTCGCTACAATTGAAGGAATACACAAGATCAAGAGAGGGACTCTGGTGTCTCTGTCGGAGCAACAGCTGATAGATTGCGACTACCTTGATAATGGTTGCAAAGGTGGCCTGGTGACCAGAGCTTTCCAGTGGATCAAAAAGAATGGAGGGATCACCAGCACATCTTCCTACAAATACAAGGCCGTCAGAGGTCGGTGCTTGAGGAACCGTAAACCGGCGGCAAAGATCGTTGGCTTCAGGAAAGTCAAGAGCAATAGCGAGGTGTCGCTGATGAACGCTGTGGCAAACCAACCTGTGGCAGTTTCCATCTCGTCACATAGCAGTCACTTCCACCACTACAAGGGAGGAATCTACAACGGGCCATGTAGTACAACTAAACTGAACCATGCCGTCACCGTTGTAGGTTATGGGCAACAACAACAAAATGGGGCTGACTCAGTACATGCGTCCGCCCCTGGAGCCAAGTATTGGATCGTGAAGAACTCGTGGGGGACAACATGGGGCGACAAAGGCTACATACTAATGAAGAGGGGAACAAAGCATTCATCAGGGCAGTGTGGCATTGCAACACGCCCAGTCTTTCCTCTTATGAAAGGTGGTAGATCGACTGATTAAAGCTCACTTGCTTTAAATCTAGAATTCCAGATCCATCCATTTTAATTTGTCAAAGTTTGTAATATTGGCCAGCACGTGCACTGTGCCTACGTATGTTGCATGCGCTACTATAGGTCTACGTATGTAATCCATCTTGAAAATAAGGATCTGTACGAAGTTCTAAGTTTCGGTTGATTTGGTATGAGGTCAAGGTTCTAACTTATAGCTAGAGCCATCATGTACAGCACATGTTATGTGCTTAGTGCATCTACTTACTTTAATCACTCTATATAAAATGGAATTTGTTGGGGGTCAAGAAAATGATAAATCAGTACTCACAGGGACAAAGTATTTACAAATCATGAGCCAAAACAATGAATCACAAAACTATGAAGATAATCAATTAAAAATTCATAAGAAATAAGCTACCCTCGTGAACATGGTCATGTAGAAGAAAAAAAAGACAATCTTTTTATAGTTGAAAAGCTATGCAATAATGTATATCTCTCCGTGTAACACCTGTGGAGCCTCCCCTCCATAAACTACTTGACCGTAAATTCAGGATTTCCCCTCCTTGCCCTCCAATAATTGGCCTGGTAAAAATAATTGACGTGGTCCATGCCGTAGCCCCCTCTGTAAACTACTTGCCAGGACTTCAGGATTTCCGCTCCTTGCCATCCAATAATTCGTCTGGTCCATGTCGTAGTCCCCTTCGTAAAATTCTTGCCCGCAAATTCAGGTTTTTTGCTCCTTGCCCTCCAATAATTGGTCTAGTCCATGTCGTTAATGTCGTGGGAGATGGCTCTATGGGTGTTACATGGAGCGATATACAATTATTGAAAAATTGATGGCTTCAACTACCAATGCTGCGGATGGATGAGAACGAGAGTGAGTGGTGGCTGGAACTAGTAGTAGAGGGACGCGCTTTGCGGTGAGGCCGCCATCGTGTGGGGTGGGAGATCAAGCGGGGTACGGGTTGCTTGGGGTCGACGCAGATTGGACCGAGAGATTGAAAAATGGAGAAGTGGGGTGATGGCGTCATGGGAAAAACTCGGATTATATGGACCAAAAAAATTCAGAGACTCGGAAAGTTTATGCGGTAAAGAAAATATATTGGGAGTGCAAAATCTGATTAGGAGAAAGTAATTTTTTGGCACCAGTCAACCACGTATGAATAAATATTACCGTATTTGTTTCTATAAAAAGGATAAATATTATTTTGGGGCTATTTATTTTTGTTGGATCAAATTGCATTCACACCCAATGTAATATTCACATAGTTTAACAAAAAATATAAAGCTTGTGCAGTCGTAGATCAAAGGGGGCAGAGTGCGACTCAGAAAAATGAGGTTCGTGTCCTCGACCTGTGAACGTGAAGCAGAAGTAACATTGAAAAGGAACTCATAGGCCGAAGAGGCAACATGAATGTAGGCCTTCGAGCCATTCACACCATCGGATACGACACATAGAGATGGAAAGGCTCTACCAACAATGAGCCATCGTTAAACTCTTAACTCTTGCATATCTGCGAGCTAGAACCGAGTCCCTCTTTCATTTTTCCGAGGAGTTTCATACATTCGGGGATAGTTAAAAAAATTTGTGTCGAGATGTGCTGGATCTGTCGGATGCCTACCAGATCTAAATTTAGGACGAATGTAGAGGCAAACATTTATGAGAGGGCGGATAAATTAATATGAGAAGGTGAACATTGAAGGACTGGGCAGATAGGTGAGGTATATCTAGATCAGTATTTCTCAATTCTCATTTAAGAGGGGAGAGATTGCTTGGGTGAAGGGGGAGGAGCAAGGGGAAGATAAGAATGGATGAGTGGGCTACCAGAAAAGTAACACACACTTATTGCAAGATAGCTAGTCCCTTTTTTTCTTTACCTTGTATATATATGCCAGATTAACTTACAGTCGGTAATTACCAAAGTAGCAGACACATTGCTATGTTTGAAAGAGGAGTAAAAAAATGTGACTTATAGGAACAAAACTAGGGAAAAAATGGGTGTTGTATAAAACTCTGGAACATCAAACACAGAACACACACTTTGCTGTTCAAATGCTATTCCATTGGGATGAGCAGAGGC
The DNA here is from genome assembly GCF_904849725.1 of Hordeum vulgare subsp. vulgare. Taxonomy (NCBI): domain Eukaryota; kingdom Viridiplantae; phylum Streptophyta; class Magnoliopsida; order Poales; family Poaceae; genus Hordeum; species Hordeum vulgare. Next base: position 16,192,582 of record NC_058523.1, read on the forward strand.
TTACCAAAACTAGGATCAGCGGTAAGACAAACAAATGATGCAAGTGTGTGTATGCTCATACACCGAAAAAAGGAGAATGCACCAGCCAAGAATCAAACCCGGGTCTGTATCGTGGCAGGGTACTATTTTCTCGAAACAGGCTTTTGCCCCGCTTTGTATTACAAAGCAACCACTTCTGGTACATCGAACGATAGATGCTGGGGCGAAAACAACACATGCACGCCCAAAAGAAACATAAAAGAAAGAGTAAAAGAAACAAATGCCAACACCGGCGGATCATCGAAAACGGAGAAGCCCCACGACCGTTGCGCACACCTAAAAACACCCACCAAGCTCAACACCTCCAAGAAGGGATGCGACGATGACGCCGCTGCTGCTAAGGGATTCCCCCGATACGCAGCGAGGGGAAAGGAAGGGTAGCCCCAACGCCCTACAGGAAGGTCTGGCGACATTCGCAGGCGCCACCGCGACGGTGTCGACCAGGCCGACTGGGATTTCTCCCGATCCCAACCTCCACCTCAGGCGCATCGGAGCCCGTCACCAAACCGACCACCACCCCGTGCCTACACAGACTTGAAGCTTCCACGCCGGCTCACCACAACAACGTAAGGAGGGGTCTATACGACGAGGAAGAGGAGCCGGGGCTAAGGGCATCATCACCAACGGCACGCGGGAGGGCACGACCTCCACCGTCGATGACGGTAACCGACCGAACGCGATAGCGGGAGCAAACCAGGCCCATAAAGCTCCCACCGTCGTGCTGCAGAAAGCACGCCGTCTACGACGCCGCCCCCGTCCAAGCCGCTCCTCGACACCTTCGCACAGGGAGCATCCTGGCCGCTGCAACACGATCAGTCCGCCCTGCCGCCAAATGGAAGCACCACCACCACTCGCGCCGCCGGCCACCTCCACCAAGGCGCCGGACCGTCATTGTCCTTGCTGCACCCCCGCCGCACGCCCGCTACGGAAGGGACCAACCACAACTGCCGAGAGTCCAAAGCTGGACCCAACCCCCACCCACGTCGTCACCGCCAACCGCCTGGCCTGGGTGAACATCCCACAGTAGGGGGTATCCACGCCTGCATCCCCAGACAATCATCGTTGACTGTGAGGAGCACGGCCTAGTAGTTGCAGACGACCACCACCGAGCAAGCCCCGGCATGGTCCACAACCAGCCCGAGACAAACTTACATGCCGCCACACCCATAGTCAGCGCCGTCGACCTGTCCACGGCATAGCAGCAACAGGGGTGCCCACTCGGACCGACGACACGAAGGAGCAACAAGAAGTGGCACTAACGCGGTGACAAGCACCACCGCGGACTAGGTCGGCCCACTGCCTGTACACCACCGACCGCCATCCTCTGCCACGGACCAGATCCGCACTGCCACCTATAGTCCCGGATCGACCGCTGCCGAACGAGGCAGTAGCCCCGCCCCACCACCGACCAGGAAGTCCCGAGGAGCACCACCGCGACGGGCGCACGCTGCCTCGCCGGATCTGCACTGGCCACACGCCCCCGTCGCCCCCTGGCCCTGCGCCGTCCGCCACGTCCCGCACCAGATCTGGCCGGGAAGAGGCCAACCCGCCACCACCGAGGCCCTAGCAGCCCACCACGCGCCGACTGGAGCCGTCGTCGTCACCGGGGCGCCCGCCGCAGCTGCGCAGCCGCCGGCGGCCCGAACCCGCGCCAACCCCGCCAGCAGCCGAGGCCATCGACGACAGCAGGCAGCCCACCGGAGGAGCCTCAGGTCCAGATTTGAATCGAGGGCACCCCCGCGTCCCTGCGCAGACGCGCCCCACCTGACCCGCGGCCTTCCGCGCCACCGCCCACGGAGCCGCGACGCCCGCACCGCCGCGCCACGCCGCCCCGCCTAGCTGCGTGCCTCCACCCGAAGTGGCTGTCCCGCGACAGCACCCGCCGAGAGGAAGGGATGTGATGCCCCGCCGCCATCGACGCCGGCCGGGCTTTACCCGGTGGCAGGAGCCGGTGGCGGCGGGGGAGGGAAAGGGGAGGAGGAGGGGTGGGGACGGCGGGGTGCGCTATCGCCCGCCGCTCGCCGGAGCGGGCAGGGCCTCCTATCGCGCGGTGGTGTTATTGGGGCTGGGGAAGTTCGGGGGTTTGGATCACTCGGGTCGCAGGGTACTATTTTATCACTAGACCATTGGTGCCCGTGACATTCGCAAATTTGAGGGGCATGTCTCTTTGATTCTATAAGCCCGACACAGTAAGAGAATCCCTAGCTGAATATTGGTTACTTTGCAGAAGTGGATGCAGTATGACACCTATCGGATGAAGGCGCCGAATCGGACTTGACGACAAGCCAAGCCTAGCATGTGATCCATGGACAGGTAGGTGTTGTATAAAAGCTTGTGCTGTGAAGCAAAATCTTTCAACGATGGTGCTCCTGGAACAGGTGTAGATATATGTATGGATCAGATGAAAGGAATCTTTTCGATCAGCAGATATCTAGCAGATTTGGCTAAGAGAAGATTTCTAGCGGAAGCACCCCTTGAACACAAACTAGGTTGGAAGTGTACACACCGTCATGTCCGTAGTGGCCTTATTCGTTTCCAGCTGCGGCCTGAGTTGTTCTTCTCTGTTCTATAGAATCCTCGTTTGTCCTCAAAGATAGTACTGGACAGTGGAGATCTCTGGGATATTATTTCCACTTGCTTTTGTTGGAGAAGTGAGCAGGCCTACTCCCAGTTCAATGATCTCCAACTCTTGGCCAATTCAGTAATTCTGTACTGATGATGACAGAGCAAGATCTCTGGACATATCAACTGAATTTTATTCACCTGGATACTTTCCTACTCGCAGGCATATATAATTCTGTACTATTCTTGTAGTAATGAAACCCCTCCTGTGAAATGAAAATCAAAAAAGGAAATCTCGCTGTGAAGGAAGTACCAACTTTTTTTTCCTGGCCACCACTAAGAGACTGACTGAATACAAGAGCAATCTTACTCATGTGTCATGTGTGGTCTTCGGACAGTTGAAACAGGAGTTCACCTCTGTTTCAATTGACAGTTTGCAAAGTCATCCTACTAAGTGAAACAAGGGTTCACCTCTGTTTGTGATATCCTCCATTCATGGATTTCACTCTGAACCTGAAGCTGCCTAGGGTAGTTAGCACTAACTGAATCTACTTTTGCAGATGATGTAGAGACCACACTACCAAAAGGAATTCGGGGAAAGGAAAAAAATGGTAGCTAACACTAACTGAATCAAATTTGCAGATAATGTACAGATCACATTGCGCCAAAAGGAATTCGGGGAAAGGAAAAAAATGGTAGCTAACACTAACTGAATCAAATTTGCAGATAATGTACAGATCACATTGCGAAAAGGAGCTGGGAAAAAATGCAAAAAGTTATGTTTTTATCTGTCAGACAACCTCTAGGCCACCCTGTAGAGACAGAAGCCAATCTAAGAACGATCCTCTACAGCCATCGGATAACACCCATCAGGTGAATCCTGACCGTTAATCAAGCTCTGGTCTAGAGATCAGAATGCATCAACCAAACTGAAGTGCTTGCCTCCTTATTGGTAAAGGATGCAGCGGTACGAGCCTATAGAACAGATCCTGTTCAAGTAAGGTCGTGCTGTAATCAGCAGCGCTTAGCCTTATAAACAACTTCTGATTCCTGTCAACTCGCGAGGTGGGACTAATTGAGTACAGCAGCGCCTCCTCAGGGCATGATTAGTGGCCATGTAGCAGTTGAGCCCCAGAAAGAATAGAGCGCAGCCCATCCCACCCGAAATGCTGCTTCTGTTTTGTTTTTTTCTTCTCCTTGTTGAGTTAGATGTGGAGATTTTGAACCAGTTTAAATATCTAGCAAATGCTGCATGCCCAATAATTTCAACGTATAATTTTTTAGCGATGACCACTATTTAAATTAAAGTAGCAAACTCTGTTATGTTAGAAAGAAGAGAAGAAAAAAAAATGCGACATACAAGAACAAAACTGGAGAGAAAAATGGGTTGAGGAAACAAAAACTCTGGAACATCACACACTGAGCATACACTTGTCTGTTGAAGTACTTCGGTTGCATTTACAGTATCTATTATTTGTTTTTCTACTTCATTTTGGCAATATGGGCATGCAAAAAATGCCATCCTGAAACCCACTTTTGCAACATGGTGGCAAGTTAGCAACAGTGAGGATGAGCAGTGACAAAACCAAAGACAGAATGAGCAGAAAGGGACGATGTACCTTAATTTCTGGAAGAAGAAAAAATGACATTGGTGCGGTTCTATAAATACAAAAATACAGAATTCACATAAGAAACAAAAATGGTATAGAGAAACAATCAGACCAAACTCTGTAGAACAACAGATTGGCGAATCACAATTGTTGCATGTTTCAGCTAGAACAAGGTTTAGTTTCTTTAATCAGCATCATCCGTTTTGTTGCCCGGACTGTTCTCCTTTGTGCTGGATGCTCATTAATCTACAATGATAGTGCTGGAGAGTGCAGACCTCAGAAATTTGTTCTGGTTGCTCATCACAGAGCAAGAAGGGGAATCCTACTAGGAGTAGGATTGGAGGAGGACTCCTCCTCTCCTCCCACTTCGGCCGGGCCAAAGGGACAGCCCTAAGGCTGGCGGCCTCCCTCCTCTCCTCCTACATATACGAAAGGTTTTGAGGATTTTTAAGAAACAACAATTAGCCACGTGCTACCCTCTCTCTAAATCTGTTTCTCCTCTAGTCTAGTTTTCAGCGGTGCTTAGGCGAAGCCCTGCCGGACTAGCTCCACCACCATCGCCGTCACGCCGTCGCGCTGCCGGAGAACTCATCTACCTCTTCGCCCCCTCTTGCTGGATCAAGAAGGAGAAGATCATCGTCGAGCTGTACGTGTGCTGAATGCGGAGGTGCCATCCGTTCGGCGCTAGATCGGGACGGATTGTGGGACGGCAGCGATTTGGATCGTGAAGACATTTCACTACATCAACCGCGTTTCTTAACGCTTCCCGCTTAGCGATCTACAAGGGTATGTGGATCCAAACTTCCTCTCGTAGATGATCATCACCATGATAGGTCTTCGTGCGTAGGAAATTTTTTGTTTGCCATGCAACGTTCCCCAACATCGTTCTCTTCCTTGCCTACTTCGACCATCGCCGCCGCGATCCTAACCTGCCACCGCCGCCGCTCTCCTTTGGCGCTGCTGCAGCTCGCTCACCCGAGCCGTACCGCCCGTCCTCCTCCTTAATCTTCGTCCAGCACTAGCTCATCGCCAGCGTCGTCGTCGTCTTCCCCGACCACTTCATCTACTCTGACCACTGCGGGAAACATCGCCCCCTGCCGATTGGCGCCGCAATCGTCGTCGAGTCCTTCTCTGCTAGCCTCCTTGATATGGCGTATAGGTTCTGTGCAGGTCCCCATCTCTGCATGCCCGGTGCTGATAACACCGACATGTGCCTTCGTCCGCGATGTGTTCCTAGGTGTGGCAAGCCTAGCGCGGCGCATCGCCAACATCGACTTCGTCCGTCTACGCATGCGCGGTGCTGGCAACATCGATGGGTGCCTTCGTCCATGATGTCAAAAAGGGCGTCAGCCTCCGCGTGCCTCTGCCGGATGAGCCGGCGGTTGGCTTCCAACACAGCCTCGTCCATGGCCTCCGCCTCCGCCTTGGCCATGCTCATGCCGGGAGCTCCCTCCTCATGGCCTCCAACTTCTCCTCCTCCTACTGCTCATCCTCCTCCTCCTCTTCCTCTGTCTTCGGCGAGTCTGGAGGGAGACCCGCAGCGATGCGGGCGGCGCAGCGAGCCTGGATCTCATCCTCGATTTGAAGGTGCCGCTCCGGAGTGAGCTGCGCATAGGTGGTGACGAGCCGCCGGACCATACTGACGGAGAGGGAACCGCGATAGGAGGCGCACGGGCTCGGGTCGCGGCAGAGAGAAAGAGGAGGCGGATGAGCTAGGGTTGGGGCCGCCGGTCGGCTTGAATAGCCGGCCCCGACCTCGAGCGGGGAGCCAGAGTGACGCCACACGGCGTTCACACTGCGCCGACGGTCGAGGCGCCTGTCAGACCATCGGGTTTCCCGATGAGTCCGTGTGGGGCCAAGCCATCAGTCCAACGTGGCAGGCGTGTCCATATCCGCCTCATATTTGGGATGAAAATGGAAATGACCGGGTAGTGACCGGGCGGCCTGCCCGGTCTATTAAGGAGGGCTTGAGGGGTCTGGCTGTAGATGCTCTGAGCCTTCGCTCCCCTCGCCAGGAAGTTTTATCTTTTCATAATTACTAATTAAGAAATCCCATGGAAATTTCTTGAGGAAGGTTTTTATACGAGTAAAGCATGGCACTGGAAAGATGCTATTTAATTTATTAGTGCTGAAGTTAATTAATATATATTACTCACTCTGTCACGGTTTAAAAGACGTGCTTGGAAATTCTCTGGAACCTAGATGGTTGTTGATTGCCTTTGAAATGGGCTGAAAAATAGCATTCACACTACGCATGCATATATAATTATTACAATGGAGTACTAATTAGCTGCTACGAGTAATTGCAACGCATCCTAAACCTTGTCTATTGTGGAATTGCGAGTAAATTTAACCGTGCCTTCTAAACTGTTACGGAGGTAGTACCTAATGCGAAACTGAGCAGGCATCATTACAATATACAAATAGCGGAAAAGTTGTCTAAATAGCACTCCCTTCGTCTCGGTGTATAAGTCATCTTACGAAACCAAATAATACCGAAAACTCTTAGGCGCGTTGCATTAACTTTCACCTTGTTTTTTTACATGAATAAAGGAATCAACCAATAAGAGATGTGGGGCGTGTATGTTTTTAATGACTTGAGACTAACTAGCACGACATGCAGTGGCTAGTTCATTGCATGCAATGATATTAATTAAGAAATTAATATTTTTTTGTGTTTTTCTCTCCGTCTTGATCGCGGCGCACAATCTAAGATGACTTATACACCGAGACAGAGAAAGTACCTAATTTTTTTACTCACTCCGTCTCGGTGTATAGGTCATCTTAGGTTGTGCACTATATATGACCAAGACGGAGTGAAAACAAAAATAAATTAATGTTAATTTGCTAATTAATACTATTGTATGCAATGAACTGATAATTGCATGTCGTGCTAGTTTTTTTTGAGCGGGGAAAGCCAGACGGCTTTTATATTGCATTTTAAAACACAGTTACATCGTTAGCTAATGTATCAATGAGGAAGCTGGAAGGCTCCTCCATCCACTTTATAGTTCTAGTGGGTTCAGCAAACCTAGCTAGAGTGTGAGCTACTATGTTTGCTTCCCTTGGGCAGAAGACAAATTGTATCAGAGAAAAGTTCTTGGCGAGGAAGGAGCATTCTTCATATACTGCCGCCGCTGGACCTAGTGAATTACCGTCGAGTATCATGGTGTCAATCACATCCTGGCAATCAGACTCCACAATGATCTGCTGCACACCGACCTCACTGGCCAAGAGGAGTCCATCTCGCAACGCTCTCGCTTCCGCTGAAGTGGCATCTTCGGCAAAAGGTATATCACTGCAGGAGCCAGCGATGAACACCCATTTGTTTGATCGCAACACCGCACCGGTGCTACCTATCCCCGAATCTGCCGAGAAGCCGACATCCACGTTAAGCTTGTAAACACCATCAGGCGGCCGTTGCCATCCATGTCGGACCGCACCTGGGCTCCTCTTCCTTGCCCTTACGAAGTTCTTCACAAGTGCCGATATTGATGTGCAGATCTTGGTGGTTCAGCTACATGTTCCCCGTGAGTAAAGCTCCTCCTTTCCCACCAGACATACCAGACCGTCGTCGCAATTAGTTCAGTACGGTCAACATCCAAAATATTTGCTTTGATGGTGCTCTTAGAGAGTAATAGTTCAGATAGGACCGCACTCCCGTCCTGCTCGAGATCACAAATTTGGTTCACCAGTTCCAGGAGACCTAGGACCCTCCATACTTCCTGTACTCTAGGGCACTGGAAAAAAGCATGCTTAATACTTTCACAATCCATTGAGCAAAGCGGGCATTGAGAGCTGGTCATGATGTGTTGATTTGCCAAAACCCCATAGCATCGTATAGCTCCTAGTAATGATTTCCATATGTGGATTTTGATCTTTGCGGGCAGCCTCAACTTCCATATGGTTCTCCAAATAGGGTTATTACCTGAGGAATGATTTGTATTCGTCCTCCTCAACTTTCGCCCATGTTGGTTATCCCATTCTTGGTGGTATGCCGATCTCACAGAGAACATACCTCGCTTGTCAGGGTGCCAGGAAACAAAGTCATCCATCATCCCCACCGCAAGGGGGATATTTAAAATGCGTTGTGCATCAATTGGCCAAAAAATATCCGTGATGAGCTCCTCGTCCCATGATCTCCTGTCCACATCTATAAGTTCATCAACTTTAGTTAGCACAATATTACTCCGCGGAGTCATAGGTTTTTTGTTGGGGCTGTTAGGTATCAACGGATCCTCCCAGATTTTAATTGAAGCTCCATCTCCCACACGCCATATGATGCCTTGTCTGAATGTTTGTAACCCACTCCACAAACTTTGCCATGTGTATGAGCTCCCCTTCTTTAGGGTACAGTTAAGCAGAACACCATCTGGGTAATATTTTGCCTTGAGAACCCTTGCACACAGTGAATCTGGGTAGCTTAGAAGCCTCCAAGATTGTTTTGCTAGGAGAGCTAGGTTAAAACATTGGATGTCTCTAAAACCCATTCCTCCTTTCTCTTTCAGCACACACATTTTCCACCATGCAAACCAGTGCATGTGTTTTTTCTGCTCTTCATCACCCCGCCAGTACTTTGAGATTGCCGATGTGATCACATTACAAATCTCCTTCGGTAGTTTGAAAATAGACATGGCATAAGAGGGGATAGCTTGTATTATTGCTTTGAGCAATATTTCTCTCCCCCCCCCACCGAGAGAAGCTTCTCCTTCCATCATCTGATCTTACTCAGAATTCTCTCAACAAGGTGCTGGAAACAATCAGATCGATGCACTCCTACAATTGGCGGCAGACCCAGGTATTTCTCCGATATAGCTTCGGCCATGATGTTAAGAGTGGTGCAGATTTCCACTCGTGCTTGGACTGACGTACAAGGGCTAAAGAACAACGCTGATTTGGCCTCACTGACTAACTGTCCCGATGCCCTACAGTACTCGTCCAGAACTTTCCGGAGGGATATTGCATTTGCTTGGTCCGCTCGCATTAAGATTAGAGAATCATCTGCAAAGAGGAGGTGGGAGACCGCTGGTGCATCTCGACAAACTTTAACCCCCGTGATATTACCAGCCGTCTCTTCAAATGCGATCATACTAGACAGCCCTTCCGCACATATAAGGAACAAATATGGTGACAATGGATCGCCTTGCCTCGGGCCCCTCGTTGGAGTAAAAGGTGCCGATAGATCATCGTTAATATGTACCTGATACTGGACTAGAGAAACGCATTCCATGATGAGGGCCACCCAGTCGGCGCTGAAACCTAGGTTGATCATCATCTTCTCGAGAAATCTCCATTCCACCCGATCATACGCCTTGTGCATGTCTAGTTTCACAGCACAGGTGCCATACCCCGATGTCTTCCTCTTGATGGCATGATAGGACTCGAACGTTACGAGGAAGTTGTCGGTAATAAGCCGGCCTGGAACAAATGCGCTCTGGTTGGGTGAGATGATCTCTGATAGCACCATTTTTAGTCTCGCTGCCAGCACTTTGGATATGATCTTATATAGAACATTGCAGAGGCTAATAGGTCTGAATTGTGTAACAAATTCAGGGTTGTCCACCTTGGGAATAAGAACTATCGTTGTGTTATTCCATCCCCTAGGAATTTGCCTGGTTTGTATTGCGTGCAACACCTCATCCACCAGATCTTCTCCTATTATGTGCCAGAAACGCTTATAGAAAACTGCATGAAGTCCATCAGGGCCAGGGGCTTTGAAATCACCAATGTTGTACAGAGCTTTTTTTAACCTCCTCTCTAGTGTAGGGTTTATTGAGCTCCGTGTTCATCTCCTGTGTGACTCTAGGGTTTACTTTCTGAATGACAGTGTCATCATCCCCTTGCGCTCCAGCCGTGAAGAGAGAGGTGAAATAAGCTGAAATATGCTCATGTATATCATCGAGCTCCTCTACCCAGTCGCCATTAGGTTCTTTGATTTTCATGATCGCATTTCGCTTCTTTCTGCCGTTAGCTGCACGGTGGAAAAAACCTGTATTTTGATCCCCTTTTGCAAGCCAATCTGCTCTACCTCGTTGCATCCAGTTATAGTTTCTCTTTCTCGAGAATGTCCTCAATTTTGATGTGGAGTTTTTGCTGCTGAACTATTGCCTCATCAGATAATGGGCTAGTCAGTACAGCATTCAGCTCAGCTTGCAACTGTCGTAGTTTTGACCTCGGCCCCTTCAGCGTACTCCTGTCCCAGTGATGCAAGACAGCATGCACCCCTGCAATTACATCGGCCAAGGGGCCTAAACCTTCCTCCTTCCTCTTATTCCATGCCGTCTGCACGATGTTCTCCACATTCTCCTCTGCTAGCCACCGAGCCTCAAACTTCCGAGTCCCTGGTTTCTTTCTCTGTTGTAGTATCACACTATGATCCATATTAATTAAGATAGGCCGATGATCAGACTTATCATACTCCTCATTGGAAACCCCATAGTCTGGAAACATATCAGCGCATCGCACGTTACTCACCGCTCGATCCAGACGTTCTCGGATAGTTCCTCTATGCCAGGTGAAGATGTCCCCCACATATCCAAGATCATCCAGCCCGCAGTCAGACAGTGCATCACTAAACGCCCGCAAGCATCGGATCGGTCGTGAAACACCCCCTTCCTTCTCATAATTGTGCAGAATTTCATTAAAATCCCCTGCTATAAGCCAGGGGAGGCTTGTCATCGCATGTAGTTGCCTTCGATATTCCCAAGTAAGATGTTTTCTTTCTCCACTAGGTTCCCCATATAGTCCCGTGAATCGCCATCCATCCGGGGAATTCTCATTGATACGAAGATCGATGAAATTTGCATGAATCTCTACTGACGTGACTCCCACGTTAGCTTGCCAAAGCATCAAGAGACCACCACTTCTTCCATCGCTTTCCGACACTGCCATTTGATCAAAGCCCAGACGTCGCATCAGTTTTCCTGCCCTTGCTTTGTTCAGATGTGTCTCAGACAGGAAAAACACATCTGGTTTTACTCGCCCGTGGATCCCCACGAGCGCACGCACTGCCGCAGTCTTCGGTATCCCGCGGCAGTTCCAGCTCATAAGTTTCATTGCGTCCGGTCGAGCTCCTTCTCGGAGCTCGCCGATATCTGTTGACTAGCATCCATGATGGTATTACATCCTATTCTTGATCGCTTCAAGTCCTGAGACGACACATCGTCCTCCTCCTCCCCTTCTGCATTAGTGTTGGCGTCCAGTTCATCCATTGGTATAGTTCCCACCGCCGCAGCCTCCAAGAGGAGGGGAGGCTTCGGTTTCCTGGTCTCTGTTGTCAGCTCTTCGTAAGTTAATCTCTTTCGAGATTTTTCCCCTTCATACACTGCCCCAACTCCCACTTTGTGTGGGCTATTAGCATCATCCTGCAACTCCTTCGCCAATGGCCTCCCCTGATCAGTTCTGCCCTGGGGGTTGACCTTATTTCCCCCTGTAGCCTGCTGCCTAGTCCCTTGCGGTTGACCCGCTGATCTAGCAGCAAGGATCCAGTCTCCCCAAGCCATGGCCTCTCTGTCGTGCTTCCCATTACCATGTTCCAAGAAAGTGTGCCCCATATGTCCACATACGTAGCAGAACACCGGCATTTTCTCATAAAGAATGGAATAGTAGACTTTCCGTTGATTCCTGGTTATGGAGACAAACCTCATTAGCGGTTCGTTGACACTCAGCCTGACCCGGACCCTGACAATCCTTCCGTCACCCCATCTAGGGTTTAGTATTACAGTCGATACCTCCCCAACTTTCCTGGTCAATGAGCGTATCACCTGTTCCTTTCTATACATCGGAGGTAGGTCAACAATTTGGATCCACACTGCGAGTTTATCCAGCATCACCTCATCAAATTTTGTGAATCTGTCATATGGTTCCATGAAAACCCCATGGTCCCGAAACAGCCAAGGTCCTTCTTCCGTGATTCTCTTCCAATCGCCCATGCAATTGACCGTGATCGAGAAAAGGTTTGCTCCTAGCGCACTGAACGTCGCCCCCTGTGCCAAGCTCCAAGCCATGCGCATGCTCTCATAGAACGCCCCCCTGCAGAAGGGTTTTTCGGTATGAACTTTGGCTATCACCATAAACTCAGCACCCGCAGACTCCTCCGGGAATTCCTCATCGAAGTTGAGATCGTCCTCCTCTCTCTCTTGCAGGTTCAGTTTTCCTATCAGATCATCCACACCCATCGCCTTATCCGCCATGGTTGCGCTACTCGCCGAAGATCTCGATCCCGACGTCGCCATAGAACACAGCAGAACTCCGGCACAGGATCCGAGCGCTACCCTGGTGCGGGTATATGTAGATCGTCCCCCTGCCCCGGAGGGGAGTTGTAGTCCGACTGCACGAAGGAAAACTAGACGTTTCCGCCAGGGGAGAAAAACCCTAGGCCGCCGCCAGGGGAGTTTATCTAGGAAATTGATCGCTTTGAAGTGCTTTTCCTTTTCATTGCATGTCGTGCTAGTTAGTCTCAAGTCATTAAAAACATACACACCCCACGACTCTTATTGGTTGATTCTTTTATCCATGTTAAAAAACAAAAAACGAGGTGAAAGTTAATGCACCATGACTAAGTGTTTCGATATTATTTATTTTTGTAAGATGACTTATACACAAAGACGGAGAAAGTAGTTACTTTAAGATTAAAACTTCAGTAAATTTGTGTTGGGAAGAGTTCACTCCATAGTACATGGAAAAAACATTCTGCACAACAGTACAATAAGTAAAGTGACAAAGTGGAAATGTGAAACTTTTGCATGGCCATTGAGCATAAATTCTGGAGCTACAGCGACTAGACACCGAACGTCAAGGATGCATAATGGCTGGCAGATCGTTGGTTTAATGTGTAATAGCTGGCAGCTCCGTGGTTTAATGCGTGAGGGCTCACGCCTCGGTTCAATGCCCCTCTCCCCTGCCTCGCGGGCCATCTATTGGTGCAAAAGACGCGCCTATAGTGAATGATATAGGGGTTAAAATCCTTATGCGTCTCACACATTTTCTTTTCATGGCAGGACATAATTGAGAATTACATCAACGTCCGTTGCCTGTTTTCAGCATCACCCCTACACACACCAAACAAAAAATGGCGCATTGCCTCTTCAACCGTGCCCGATGCGTCTCTATCGCTGGTATTTAGCTTTGCGAACCCTAAGGTGACTGAAAAATGATAAATTCATTACCGTTGAATAAATTAGACCTGGGCAACACCCGGTACACGTCATCAAACTCCATATCTCACAACCCACCACGTCTAAGATGCCGAACGAGAAACCATAGCTACCATCCATCAACCATAAACCGAGTACACGTTTCGTCTTCTAGATGTCGTCGATGCAGACCACAATCTGCATCCGTTCCTGGACAAAAGGACACAAGTCCACCACAAGGATGTCTCCGCTGCCAAGATATCCCCGTTTGAATGACTGATTCCCAAATCCATCAGTGAGATAGCGACGATCGCCTCACCGGAGAAGAGTCTGGAGCTTCTTTATTCAGCATCACCGTCACCGCCGTCGAAGCCAAGACATCGACCCCCTCATGGCCTAAGCTACTAGGGACCTAAAACCTAAGTAAAAATAATCCGCATGCGTGGGATCTGTCAATCCCCTCATAACCGACGACCACGAGGTCACCAACAAAGGGGAGCCATCAGGAAATGGCACCGTACTAGTGTTTCTGGTCGCCAGGCAAACCTCTACACCCTATCCCTATGAGCACCTTCGAGAGACTAAGTCGGCACATCATCTTGAGATTGACGAAGTCGGCACTGACGGCTTCGTTGTCGATGGAAAGTCTCCTCCCACTGAAAGCACATCGCCGGAAGACCTGGAATAAATCCAGGAAAATGCAAGCACCAACGTCAAGTCTGGGGCTTGAACTCTGGTGGGCAGGGGATACCACAATCCTCCTAACCATCCAATCACAAGTTGGTTTGCGCTTGTTCGCTGTACTTGAAACGTTAATTATAAGCATCCATCTCCAACGCCACTCCTTGAGATGGGTATAAAGCCTCGGGTATGGAAAATTCTCCTCCCCCTTCTTGCCAACGAAACAAAATCCCACACAACTAGAGATTTGGCTCTGGCTTCCCATACACAAGTGCATGGTGAAGAAATAGCGGAAGAACTCGAGCATTGGCATCATGCATCGCCAACAAAGTCGTCACACTAGTGGGCAAAGGTTGCTAGTGTTAAACAATATGTTTGGGGAACTGCTCGACACCCTAAACGTGGGTGCGGCTCTCTCATTATATAGAGATACCGTACAAGTCATATACAGTTATATACAGACACGCTACGTATATACAGTCTAACACCCTCCCTCAATCTTAACTGTGGCCTGAAGTACAAAGCAAGTTAAGATTGTGCCTACATCCTACGAACTGAGGCTGTGGAAGAGACTTCGTGAAGATGTCAGCAAGTTGATCCTTGGAAGAGATGAACTTAATACGGAGTAGCTTCTGTGCAACACGTTCCCTGACAAAGTGATAGTCAATTTCAATGTGTTTCGTTCGGGCATGGAATACCGGATTCGATGAGAGGTATGTAGCACCGATGTTGTCACACCAAAGTATCGGAGGCTGATCTTGAGAGACTCTCAACTCTCTCAACAAAGACTGTACCCATATGAGCTTAGTTGTGGCATTAGCAACCGCCTTGTATTCAGCTTCAGTACTACTGCGAGATACTGTAGCTTGCTTGCGAGCATTCGAGGCGATCAAATTAGGACCAAAGAATACTGCATAGCCCCCCGTGGATCGCCTATCATCAGGACTACCAACCCAATCTGCATCTGAGAAGGCCGAAAGCTCACAAGATGTAGCAGGCTTTAGGAGCAAGCCATACGAGCCGGTCAGACAAACATAGCGCAGAATCCGCTTCACAGCTGACCAATGAGACGTCCTGGGTGCATGAAGATACTGACATACACGGTTGACTGCATAAGAGACATCCGGTCTGGTGATAGTGAGGTATTGCAGACCACCAACGAGGCTGCGGTACTCAGTAGCATCATCAGGCAAAAGAGGGTCTCCATCAAGCGCACACAACCGATCAGTGGCAGACATAGGAGTGGTAGCATGCTTGCACTTCAACATACCAGCACGGTGCAGCAAGTCGAGAGAGTACTTATGCTGAGTGAGAGTCAACCCAGCAGAAGACCGTGAGACCTCCAAGCCAAGGAAATAGTGCAGAGCACCCAAATCCTTGACAGCAAAAGCTCCACTCAGCGAAGAAACAAGGCGCTCGGCAGCAGCATTAGACGAGCTAATGAGGATGATATCATCCACATAGACCGGCATGTACATCGTCACCTCAGGAAGCTGCAGAAGGAACAATGATGTATCAGCCGTGGAGGAAACAAAACCATGAGCTCGAAGAACCGAGCCAAGGCATGCATGCCATGTACGAGGAGCCTCCTTCAGTCCATAGAGAGCCTTCACCAGGCGACAGAGATGCTGAGGACGTGCATGATCAACAAAACCAGGTGGCTGACGCATATAAACCTCCTCCTCTAGAACTCCATGCAGAAAGGCGTTCTGCACATCAAGCTGACGGAGAGACCATCCGCGAGTAACAGCCAAAGAGAGCAGCAAACGAATGGTAGTAGGCTTGATGACTGGACTGAACGTGTCTTCATAATCAAGACCATACCTCTGTTTGAAGCCCTTAGCAACTAACCGTGCCTTGTAGCGTTCAATGGAACCATCAGCATGCTTCTTGACCTTGAAGACCCACTTGGAATCAATAATATTGACCCCAGAAACAGGAGGAACCAGTCGCCAAGTATCATTCTTCAAGAGAGCTTGAAATTCCTCCTCCATAGCAGCGCGCCAGTGCGGAATACCGAGAGCAGCCTAAAAGTGTCGAGGCTCAGCAGTGGGATCCGCAACGGCATGGGCAACACAGGCAGCAATCCATGCAACAGTCCCATCAGTGCGCTTCTTTGGACGAAAGACGCCAGCCTGACTGCGTGTACGAGGGCGAAGAGCCACAGCAGTAGGAGACGCTGGTGGCGACGACGAGCCAGACGCAGGCGAGGCGGTGTTTGGCGATGCTGGGCCAGCGTCCGTCGCTGGCGAGGCCGGTGATGATGAGCCGGGTGAGGCCGGCCCGCTCGGAGCCGGGGCAGAGCTGGCCACGGGGCCAGGCGACGAGGAGGTGGCCGGGGAGGCTGGGCCGGGCAAGCCCAGCTCGGGCGAAGCTGGGCCGGGAGAAGTTGGCGCGGGGGAGGCCGGCACAGGCGTGACCGCCACGGGCGGCACGGCAGCGGGCTGGCGGGCACGACCCGGCGTGCATGCGCCATGCATAGGATCGACGACGCGAGTGTGATCGACTTCGGTCGCCTGATCATCCAGAAGTTCAAGGCGAGCACCACCTCCAATACCTGCAGCATGGTTAGGGAGCAACATAGGAGCATATGCAACATCTACAAATTGATCAGGCGAAGGTAAAGCGGAGTGCACAGGTGGTGTAGGATTAGTAGAGTTGTTCGGAAGTGCAGCAAAAGGGAACACGCTCTCATGAAACACGACATCACCAGATATGTAAACGCGATTGGTGGGAACGTGAAGGCACTTGTACCCTTTATGAAGGGAACTGTACCCAAGAAAAACACACTTTTTATACCGAAACTCTAGCTTATGTTTATTGTACGGACGAAGGTGAGGCCAACATGCACATCCAAAAACCTTCAGGAAAGTGTAGTCTGGGAGTTAATTGAGCAAGAGTTCAAGAGGAGTTTGCATTTGCAAGCGTCGTGAAGGAAGCCTATTTATTAAAAAACAGGCTGTGGAGAAAGTATCACTCCAGAACCGAAACGGAACGGAGGCATGAGCTAGTAAAGTAAGGCCAGTTTCTACAAGATGGCGATGCTTACGTTCAGCGGCGCCATTCTGCTGATGTGTATGAGGACAAGACACATGGTGCGAGATCCCAAGCTTATTAAAGAACAAATTGAGATGATGATATTCACCCCCCCCCCAATCCGACTGAACATGAAGAATCTTATGCTTAAGGAGACGCTCAACATGTGCTTGAAACTGAATGAACACATCCAACACATCAGATTTACGCTTGATAAGATAAAGCCAAGTAAACCGACTGTAAGCATCAATAAAACTGACATAATAAGTATGGTCACTGACAGACGTTTGGGCATGACCCCGTACATCACAAAACACTAGCTCAAGAGGCTGTTTAACGACACGACTAGACTCAGAAAACGGAAGGTGATGACTCTTGCCTTGCTGACAGGCATCACAGACAGTTTCAGCATTTTTATTGGACATAACTGGAAGTTCATGACGATGCAGGACATGATGAACTATGGGAGCAGCAGGATGACTAAGCCGCGCATGCCAGTGTGAAGAAGACACGCGAACACCAGTGAACACCTGGGGGGATGCGGCGCAGGAGGTGCAGGTGGCGCATCAAGCGCATAAAGGCCATGGCGAAGACGACCTTTAAGCAGAACGGCTCTCGTGTCCCGATCCTTAATATAAAATAAGAAAGGGTGAAATTCAGCGAAGATAGGATTATCACGAGTAAGCTGAGGAACAGATAACAGACTACGTGTAGCAGAAGGAACACGAAGAACATTACGAAGGTGCAGTTTTCTGGAATTGTGTGTAAGAAGAGCGGCCTGACCAAGATGTGAGATGCGCATACCTGCTCCGTTGGCGGTGTGAACCTGATCATGACCGCGGTATGGCTCCTGGGTGGAGAGCTTGCCCATCTCACTCGTCAGGTGATTGGTAGCTCCCATGTCCATGTACCATCCCGGATCAATGGAGTAGGACGGAGTGTGCCCGTGCTCGGTGCTCGCCACAGCAGCGGCCGCCTGCTTGTCATTGCCTTTGCCATTGTTTCCAATGCCGAGGAAGTCCTTTTTGAAGCGTCGATGACAGCGGGAGGCGATGTGACCCTCAAGACCGCACAGTTGGCAAGCTTGCTGGGCGCCGCAGCAGGGGCATACAACGCGCGGGCGACCCCCGCCAGTGACGGAAGGCGCAGAGGCGCGGGGATGCTGCTGAGGGGCGGTCGCCGGCTTGCCGCCAGCTGTCGGCTTCTGAGGTTTGCCGCGGGCTGCGGCGTTGGCGGCGGAGAAGCTCGGGGAGGCATGGCGCGCTTTGATGCGCTGTTCGCGGCCGAGGAGGCGTGAGTAGAGCTCACGAGGCTGAAGGGGAACGTCGCGACCATTGATGTTCTCAATGAGATTATCATAGTCGTCGTCGAGGCCGTTCAAGACGTAGGTGGTGAAGTCCTCGGGGCGACGCGGCTGGCCAATGGAGGCCAGCGTGTCAGACAGGCCAGTCATCTTGTTGAAGTAGTCCGTGATGCTGATGTCACGGAGCTTCGTCTCGCCCAGCTCAGTGCGGATAGCATGAGCCCGAGCATGAGACTGGGAGGCAAAGATGGTGTGGAGCGACATCCACGCATCCCGCGACGTAGAGGCGAAGAGGACCAGCGACGAGACGCTCGGGGTGAGCGACGACTGGATGGCAGAGAGGATGGCTTGATCCTGGGCCACCCACGTATGGTACGCTGGATGATACACCGGCGGGCACGGAAGGGTGTCGTCGACGTAACCCTCCAGGTAGCGGCTCCGAAGGAGCGGCAGCACCTGTGCACGCCAAGACAAGTAATTGTCGGGCGTGAGCTGCACCGGGATGAGGTGCGAGAAGTAGAAGGGTGACGGTGTCGCGGCATGATCAGCGTGAGCCGATGGCGGAGACGCGTAGTGGCCCATCGGTGGCGCCGTCTCCAGGGACGGTGCAGGAGCAGCAGACGCCACACCATCATACGATGACGACGGGTAGGCGCCGTAGGTCGGCGCAGGTAGGGCCCCATAGGGTGACGTAGGTGGGGCCCCGTAGTGCGGCACCGGAGGCGCGGCGTAGGGCTGCATAGGCGGCGCACCGTAGGGAGGCGCCAACCAGGAAAACGGCGGCGTCGATGGGGCCCCATAGGCAAGGGGGCCGTAGTGACGCGGGCGGGGCGCCGTAGGCCGACGCGTGAGGCGCGCCGTAGGTCAGCGCGGGCGGGGCGCCGTGGGTTGGCGTCGAGTGGTCGCCGGAGGGGATGGGCGCGGGGCCACGAGGGGGTGGCGGCGCGACCACGTTGGGCGAGGCAGACAGGCCGCCGGAGGAGGCCGGCGGCGGCGGATAGCCCCCCGCACCAGGCCCGACTGCAGGCGGCGGCTGAACCGATCCCAGCGAGGGCTGAGCTGGGGATCGAGGCTGCCACCACGCGAGGGGATTGGAGGCGAGGAAGGGCGAAGCAGAGGCGGAGGCCGTCGCGGCGGGAGGAGCGGCAGCAGCGGCTAGGGCGCACGCTGCGGATGAGGCGGCGGCGGCGTCTAGGGGTAGGGCAGCGGAAGACGACATCGTAACCTAATGTGATACCATGTTAAATAATATGTTTAGGGAACTGCTCGACACCCTAAAGGTGGGTGCGGCTATCTCATTATATAGAGGTACCAAGAGGTACCGTACACGTCATATACAGTTATATACAGACACGCTACGTATATACAGTCTAACAGCTAGGACCAATACCATGTTTGGATGCAAGTGCTGCATTCAAACCTGGTAATGCTACAGTACGTCCAGAAAAGAGTCGAAGAAGGGTGGTACCATGCCAGCGATGAGGAATATGGGGTAGACTAAGGAGAGAAACGACTTGAGGCTGTCCTAGTGGGCGAACTCCGGCGTTCCTAGCGTCAGCGCCCGCTCATATGAAGCCGCCTCCTTTTCCTTGCAGGAAGTCATTGATAGCAGGGAAGATATGTCTTCACGAAGAGATAGACAATGGAAAGCATGCCCTCTTGTAATGATGGCCAAGCGACGGGAGAAGAAGAAGAAGATCTGTGGAAGAAAAGATCTACCATAATCCAAGGCCTCTATAAAGACGATGCAACCGCCGCGCTGGTCCAAGAGCATCGCTCCACTCTCTCCACCCCCAGGCCTCTCTTCCGAGGTGGCGCATGGATCGACGGGATGTTTCACCCCTCCGACTAGAAAGTCATGTCACATAAGGCATTAACCACTACTGGATCATGGGCTCGATTTCCTACCATCAGCTACCGATCACCACATATCAAGTCCCTACAAAACATGGACCCATCCCCGTCTCGCAATCCCAACAACGCGATGCATACCTGGAGCCAGGGGCTACAGACGGTCCAATAGGAACTAGGGTACTCAGGACCTGCTAAGTCATGGGTGTGATAGTGGCGACGTGCTATCCTCACCGAGCCCTTGGCGCCCAGAAAGGGCTTGGAGGGATACCAAGGGAAGGGGTCCATATGCGTAAAGGTGTTTCCTCCTTCTCGACAATGGAGACGATAAGACGATACAACTGAGCATTAAATGCTCTTCCTGCACTATCAGGGATGACGTCACACCCTAGCGATGGGACACGACCTACCTATCGTCTGACCAAAAGCCACGAACAGGTGTGCCATTCCTCGGGGCCATCCACAGTCTCTAAGAAGTCTTCCATCGCTCCCATGCTGCTACAGGAGCTCCTTACGGTAGCCAACCGAACGCAAGAAAGTATACTCCACATGACGGAGAAGCCAGACAGTTCCCGGAGTACGCTATGGACTAATGGGCGCCGGAAGGATCCTCTCCCTAAAAGCAATTAAGACATGGTAGTATAAATAGAAGTAGCTAGGCACAAGAATACAACTTGTATTTCAACACTACCATAGAAATATCATCAAGAAGGAATAGGATATTACACCTCTATTGTGGCATGAACCTGGGTACTACTTATGTACGCTCATCCCTAGTTCATCTTCTCCGACAATGACGATGCTTGAGGAAACATATTTTCTTTAGTCCCTCGACGGACTATCAAAAAAGGTTGTTCGCACAACGACCTGATGTCTGGTTTTTAGACACCGACAACCTCATTGTCCATATGGTTGGGCAAGACTTGCCGGAGAAGTCACGGATAAACCCATGGGCATATGAACCCATTTTGAGAAACTCATTTTTAATTGCCCAAAAATTCTGAAAAAATGCATACATCTTAACATTCTATGTACGCATAGAAAATTTTAAGGAATAATAATCTTCCATTTGGCCTGTGCAAAAAAAGGAAAAAATATGTCATGAAATGTTATTTAGGACCACATAAATTATTCATTTTACGGAGGCAAAATAAAAAGAGATTCTTCCACAAAACTTTGTACAATGTATGTGTGGAATTTTGTTTTGAATTTTTTTAACATTTTAAAACGAATTTAAAATGCATTTTTAGAAAGCCGGTTCATATGACATACATGCACCCAACTCCCTTTCGTTTGTTACGCGAGGGTCATGACGTACATGCGTCTTACGTAAGCAACGTGACGTGCATGTATGGAAATGACTTACACCTTTCAGTCGCTTTAATTTTTTGAGCATCCGTACTTAGCCTTAATTAACTGTGATGGGCCTGATGGCGCCTGTTTATGCATGTTACTTCTTCCATATAGCTGTCTGATTTTAGGCTATAAAAGGAACACAACTAAGCTGAGCATGCGGCATCCAATCAACACCAACACATTAGCACTACCATCAAATGAGTGGTAACACGATCATGTTCTCCAGTTCTAGATGTTCATCATTAGGGCTCTATGTGCTCCTTGCCACAAGCTGCCTATTACTAGCTGGCTGCTCTTCAGAGTCGCTGCTGACAAGTGATGTTCTTCCAAGTGAGCAGTCGGACATCGACACCGACAACCACCAAGATCTGATGATGGACCGTTTCCACGTGTGGATGACGGTGCACAACAGATCCTACTCCACCGCCGGTGAGAAGGCTCGCCGGTTTGAGGTATACAGGAGCAACATGAGGTTCATAGAGGCCGTAAATGCCGAGGCGGCCACCTCTGGGCTCACGTACGAGCTTGGGGAGGGCCCCTTCACCGACCTTACAAATGAAGAGTTCATGGAGCTATACACCGGGCAGATTTTGGAGGATGACCAATCGGAAGATGGTGACGACGACGAGCAGATTATCACCACCCATGCTGGGTCTATCGATGGCTTGGGCACACATAAGGGTGCCACCGTGTACGCCAACTTCTCGGCCAGCGCGCCAAGGAGCATCGACTGGAGGAAGAGAGGCGTCGTCACCCCGGTTAAAAACCAAAAGCAATGTGGTACACATAACATCTCTTGTTCATATTTTTCTCCACTTATATATATATATATATATATATATATATATATATATATATTAACCACAACTTATTAACAAAGTAACAAACAGTACCAGAATCTTAGTTGGTTAATATGTATCTCTCTCTTTTATATGCGCAGAAAGCATAATGATTAAGTTAAGAATTGGTATGGAACTGCAGGATCTTGCTGGGCATTCCCCACCGTCGCTACAATTGAAGGAATACACAAGATCAAGAGAGGGACTCTGGTGTCTCTGTCGGAGCAACAGCTGATAGATTGCGACTACCTTGATAATGGTTGCAAAGGTGGCCTGGTGACCAGAGCTTTCCAGTGGATCAAAAAGAATGGAGGGATCACCAGCACATCTTCCTACAAATACAAGGCCGTCAGAGGTCGGTGCTTGAGGAACCGTAAACCGGCGGCAAAGATCGTTGGCTTCAGGAAAGTCAAGAGCAATAGCGAGGTGTCGCTGATGAACGCTGTGGCAAACCAACCTGTGGCAGTTTCCATCTCGTCACATAGCAGTCACTTCCACCACTACAAGGGAGGAATCTACAACGGGCCATGTAGTACAACTAAACTGAACCATGCCGTCACCGTTGTAGGTTATGGGCAACAACAACAAAATGGGGCTGACTCAGTACATGCGTCCGCCCCTGGAGCCAAGTATTGGATCGTGAAGAACTCGTGGGGGACAACATGGGGCGACAAAGGCTACATACTAATGAAGAGGGGAACAAAGCATTCATCAGGGCAGTGTGGCATTGCAACACGCCCAGTCTTTCCTCTTATGAAAGGTGGTAGATCGACTGATTAAAGCTCACTTGCTTTAAATCTAGAATTCCAGATCCATCCATTTTAATTTGTCAAAGTTTGTAATATTGGCCAGCACGTGCACTGTGCCTACGTATGTTGCATGCGCTACTATAGGTCTACGTATGTAATCCATCTTGAAAATAAGGATCTGTACGAAGTTCTAAGTTTCGGTTGATTTGGTATGAGGTCAAGGTTCTAACTTATAGCTAGAGCCATCATGTACAGCACATGTTATGTGCTTAGTGCATCTACTTACTTTAATCACTCTATATAAAATGGAATTTGTTGGGGGTCAAGAAAATGATAAATCAGTACTCACAGGGACAAAGTATTTACAAATCATGAGCCAAAACAATGAATCACAAAACTATGAAGATAATCAATTAAAAATTCATAAGAAATAAGCTACCCTCGTGAACATGGTCATGTAGAAGAAAAAAAAGACAATCTTTTTATAGTTGAAAAGCTATGCAATAATGTATATCTCTCCGTGTAACACCTGTGGAGCCTCCCCTCCATAAACTACTTGACCGTAAATTCAGGATTTCCCCTCCTTGCCCTCCAATAATTGGCCTGGTAAAAATAATTGACGTGGTCCATGCCGTAGCCCCCTCTGTAAACTACTTGCCAGGACTTCAGGATTTCCGCTCCTTGCCATCCAATAATTCGTCTGGTCCATGTCGTAGTCCCCTTCGTAAAATTCTTGCCCGCAAATTCAGGTTTTTTGCTCCTTGCCCTCCAATAATTGGTCTAGTCCATGTCGTTAATGTCGTGGGAGATGGCTCTATGGGTGTTACATGGAGCGATATACAATTATTGAAAAATTGATGGCTTCAACTACCAATGCTGCGGATGGATGAGAACGAGAGTGAGTGGTGGCTGGAACTAGTAGTAGAGGGACGCGCTTTGCGGTGAGGCCGCCATCGTGTGGGGTGGGAGATCAAGCGGGGTACGGGTTGCTTGGGGTCGACGCAGATTGGACCGAGAGATTGAAAAATGGAGAAGTGGGGTGATGGCGTCATGGGAAAAACTCGGATTATATGGACCAAAAAAATTCAGAGACTCGGAAAGTTTATGCGGTAAAGAAAATATATTGGGAGTGCAAAATCTGATTAGGAGAAAGTAATTTTTTGGCACCAGTCAACCACGTATGAATAAATATTACCGTATTTGTTTCTATAAAAAGGATAAATATTATTTTGGGGCTATTTATTTTTGTTGGATCAAATTGCATTCACACCCAATGTAATATTCACATAGTTTAACAAAAAATATAAAGCTTGTGCAGTCGTAGATCAAAGGGGGCAGAGTGCGACTCAGAAAAATGAGGTTCGTGTCCTCGACCTGTGAACGTGAAGCAGAAGTAACATTGAAAAGGAACTCATAGGCCGAAGAGGCAACATGAATGTAGGCCTTCGAGCCATTCACACCATCGGATACGACACATAGAGATGGAAAGGCTCTACCAACAATGAGCCATCGTTAAACTCTTAACTCTTGCATATCTGCGAGCTAGAACCGAGTCCCTCTTTCATTTTTCCGAGGAGTTTCATACATTCGGGGATAGTTAAAAAAATTTGTGTCGAGATGTGCTGGATCTGTCGGATGCCTACCAGATCTAAATTTAGGACGAATGTAGAGGCAAACATTTATGAGAGGGCGGATAAATTAATATGAGAAGGTGAACATTGAAGGACTGGGCAGATAGGTGAGGTATATCTAGATCAGTATTTCTCAATTCTCATTTAAGAGGGGAGAGATTGCTTGGGTGAAGGGGGAGGAGCAAGGGGAAGATAAGAATGGATGAGTGGGCTACCAGAAAAGTAACACACACTTATTGCAAGATAGCTAGTCCCTTTTTTTCTTTACCTTGTATATATATGCCAGATTAACTTACAGTCGGTAATTACCAAAGTAGCAGACACATTGCTATGTTTGAAAGAGGAGTAAAAAAATGTGACTTATAGGAACAAAACTAGGGAAAAAATGGGTGTTGTATAAAACTCTGGAACATCAAACACAGAACACACACTTTGCTGTTCAAATGCTATTCCATTGGGATGAGCAGAGGCTTACCAAAACTAGGATCAGCGGTAAGACAAACAAATGATGCAAGTGTGTGTATGCTCATACACCGAAAAAAGGAGAATGCACCAGCCAAGAATCAAACCCGGGTCTGTATCGTGGCAGGGTACTATTTTCTCGAAACAGGCTTTTGCCCCGCTTTGTATTACAAAGCAACCACTTCTGGTACATCGAACGATAGATGCTGGGGCGAAAACAACACATGCACGCCCAAAAGAAACATAAAAGAAAGAGTAAAAGAAACAAATGCCAACACCGGCGGATCATCGAAAACGGAGAAGCCCCACGACCGTTGCGCACACCTAAAAACACCCACCAAGCTCAACACCTCCAAGAAGGGATGCGACGATGACGCCGCTGCTGCTAAGGGATTCCCCCGATACGCAGCGAGGGGAAAGGAAGGGTAGCCCCAACGCCCTACAGGAAGGTCTGGCGACATTCGCAGGCGCCACCGCGACGGTGTCGACCAGGCCGACTGGGATTTCTCCCGATCCCAACCTCCACCTCAGGCGCATCGGAGCCCGTCACCAAACCGACCACCACCCCGTGCCTACACAGACTTGAAGCTTCCACGCCGGCTCACCACAACAACGTAAGGAGGGGTCTATACGACGAGGAAGAGGAGCCGGGGCTAAGGGCATCATCACCAACGGCACGCGGGAGGGCACGACCTCCACCGTCGATGACGGTAACCGACCGAACGCGATAGCGGGAGCAAACCAGGCCCATAAAGCTCCCACCGTCGTGCTGCAGAAAGCACGCCGTCTGCGACGCCGCCCCCGTCCAAGCCGCTCCTCGACACCTTCGCACAGGGAGCATCCTGGCCGCTGCAACACGATCAGTCCGCCCTGCCGCCAAATGGAAGCACCACCACCACTCGCGCCGCCGGCCACCTCCACCAAGGCGCCGGACCGTCATTGTCCTTGCTGCACCCCCGCCGCACGCCCGCTACGGAAGGGACCAACCACAACCGCCGAGAGTCCAAAGCTGGACCCAACCCCCACCCACGTCGTCACCGCCAACCGCCTGGCCTGGGTGAACATCCCACAGTAGGGGGTATCCACGCCTGCATCCCCAGACAATCATCGTTGACTGTGAGGAGCACGGCCTAGTAGTTGCAGACGACCACCACCGAGCAAGCCCCGGCATGGTCCACAACCAGCCCGAGACAAACTTACATGCCGCCACACCCATAGTCAGCGCCGTCGACCTGTCCACGGCATAGCAGCAACAGGGGTGCCCACTCGGACCGACGACACGAAGGAGCAACAAGAAGTGGCACTAACGCGGTGACAAGCACCACCGCGGACTAGGTCGGCCCACTGCCTGTACACCACCGACCGCCATCCTCTGCCACGGACCAGATCCGCACTGCCACCTATAGTCCCGGATCGACCGCTGCCGAACGAGGCAGTAGCCCCGCCCCACCACCGACCAGGAAGTCCCGAGGAGCACCACCGCGACGGGCGCACGCTGCCTCGCCGGATCTGCACTGGCCACACGCCCCCGTCGCCCCCTGGCCCTGCGCCGTCCGCCACGTCCCGCACCAGATCTGGCCGGGAAGAGGCCAACCCGCCACCACCGAGGCCCTAGCAGCCCACCACGCGCCGACTGGAGCCGTCGTCGTCACCGGGGCGCCCGCCGCAGCCGCGCAGCCGCCGGCGGCCCGAACCCGCGCCAACCCCGCCAGCAGCCGAGGCCATCGACGACAGCAGGCAGCCCACCGGAGGAGCCTCAGGTCCAGATTTGAATCGAGGGCACCCCCGCGTCCCTGCGCAGACGCGCCCCACCTGACCCGCGGCCTTCCGCGCCACCGCCCACGGAGCCGCGACGCCCGCACCGCCGCGCCACGCCGCCCCGCCTAGCTGCGTGCCTCCACCCGAAGTGGCTGTCCCGCGACAGCACCCGCCGAGAGGAAGGGATGTGATGCCCCGCCGCCATCGACGCCGGCCGGGCTTTACCCGGTGGCAGGAGCCGGTGGCGGCGGGGGAGGGAAAGGGGAGGAGGAGGGGTGGGGACGGCGGGGTGCGCTATCGCCCGCCGCTCGCCGGAGCGGGCAGGGCCTCCTATCGCGCGGTGGTGTTATTGGGGCTGGGGAAGTTCGGGGGTTTGGATCACTCGGGTCGCAGGGTACTATTTTATCACTAGACCATTGGTGCCCGTGACATTCGCAAATTTGAGGGGCATGTCTCTTTGATTCTATAAGCCCGACACAGTAAGAGAATCCCTAGCTGAATATTGGTTACTTTGCAGAAGTGGATGCAGTATGACACCTATCGGATGAAGGCGCCGAATCGGACTTGACGACAAGCCAAGCCTAGCATGTGATCCATGGACAGGTAGGTGTTGTATAAAAGCTTGTGCTGTGAAGCAAAATCTTTCAACGATGGTGCTCCTGGAACAGGTGTAGATATATGTATGGATCAGATGAAAGGAATCTTTTCGATCAGCAGATATCTAGCAGATTTGGCTAAGAGAAGATTTCTAGCGGAAGCACCCCTTGAACACAAACTAGGTTGGAAGTGTACACACCGTCATGTCCGTAGTGGCCTTATTCGTTTCCAGCTGCGGCCTGAGTTGTTCTTCTCTGTTCTATAGAATCCTCGTTTGTCCTCAAAGATAGTACTGGACAGTGGAGATCTCTGGGATATTATTTCCACTTGCTTTTGTTGGAGAAGTGAGCAGGCCTACTCCCAGTTCAATGATCTCCAACTCTTGGCCAATTCAGTAATTCTGTACTGATGATGACAGAGCAAGATCTCTGGACATATCAACTGAATTTTATTCACCTGGATACTTTCCTACTCGCAGGCATATATAATTCTGTACTATTCTTGTAGTAATGAAACCCCTCCTGTGAAATGAAAATCAAAAAAGGAAATCTCGCTGTGAAGGAAGTACCAACTTTTTTTTCCTGGCCACCACTAAGAGACTGACTGAATACAAGAGCAATCTTACTCATGTGTCATGTGTGGTCTTCGGACAGTTGAAACAGGAGTTCACCTCTGTTTCAATTGACAGTTTGCAAAGTCATCCTACTAAGTGAAACAAGGGTTCACCTCTGTTTGTGATATCCTCCATTCATGGATTTCACTCTGAACCTGAAGCTGCCTAGGGTAGTTAGCACTAACTGAATCTACTTTTGCAGATGATGTAGAGACCACACTACCAAAAGGAATTCGGGGAAAGGAAAAAAATGGTAGCTAACACTAACTGAATCAAATTTGCAGATAATGTACAGATCACATTGCGAAAAGGAGCTGGGAAAAAATGCAAAAAGTTATGTTTTTATCTGTCAGACAACCTCTAGGCCACCCTGTAGAGACAGAAGCCAATCTAAGAACGATCCTCTACAGCCATCGGATAACACCCATCAGGTGAATCCTGACCGTTAATCAAGCTCTGGTCTAGAGATCAGAATGCATCAACCAAACTGAAGTGCTTGCCTCCTTATTGGTAAAGGATGCAGCGGTACGAGCCTATAGAACAGATCCTGTTCAAGTAAGGTCGTGCTGTAATCAGCAGCGCTTAGCCTTATAAACAACTTCTGATTCCTGTCAACTCGCGAGGTGGGACTAATTGAGTACAGCAGCGCCTCCTCAGGGCATGATTAGTGGCCATGTAGCAGTTGAGCCCCAGAAAGAATAGAGCGCAGCCCATCCCACCCGAAATGCCGCTTCTGTTTTGTTTTTTTCTTCTCCTTGTTGAGTTAGATGTGGAGATTTTGAACCAGTTTAAATATCTAGCAAATGCTGCATGCCCAATAATTTCAACGTATAATTTTTTAGCGATGACCACTATTTAAATTAAAGTAGCAAACTCTGTTATGTTAGAAAGAAGAGAAGAAAAAAAAATGCGACATACAAGAACAAAACTGGAGAGAAAAATGGGTTGAGGAAACAAAAACTCTGGAACATCACACACTGAGCATACACTTGTCTGTTGAAGTACTTCGGTTGCATTTACAGTATCTATTATTTGTTTTTCTACTTCATTTTGGCAATATGGGCATGCAAAAAATGCCATCCTGAAACCCACTTTTGCAACATGGTGGCAAGTTAGCAACAGTGAGGATGAGCAGTGACAAAACCAAAGACAGAATGAGCAGAAAGGGACGATGTACCTTAATTTCTGGAAGAAGAAAAAATGACATTGGTGCGGTTCTATAAATACAAAAATACAGAATTCACATAAGAAACAAAAATGGTATAGAGAAACAATCAGACCAAACTCTGTAGAACAACAGATTGGCGAATCACAATTGTTGCATGTTTCAGCTAGAACAAGGTTTAGTTTCTTTAATCAGCATCATCCGTTTTGTTGCCCGGACTGTTCTCCTTTGTGCTGGATGCTCATTAATCTACAATGATAGTGCTGGAGAATGCAGACCTCAGAAATTTGTTCTGGTTGCTCATCACAGAGCAAGAAGGGGAATCCTACTAGGAGTAGGATTGGAGGAGGACTCCTCCTCTCCTCCCACTTCGGCCGGGCCAAAGGGACAGCCCTAAGGCTGGCGGCCTCCCTCCTCTCCTCCTACATATACGAAAGGTTTTGAGGATTTTTAAGAAACAACAATTAGCCACGTGCTACCCTCTCTCTAAATCTGTTTCTCCTCTAGTCTAGTTTTCAGCGGTGCTTAGGCGAAGCCCTGCCGGACTAGCTCCACCACCATCGCCATCACGCCGTCGCGCTGCCGGAGAACTCATCTACCTCTTCGCCCCCTCTTGCTGGATCAAGAAGGAGAAGATCATCGTCGAGCTGTACGTGTGCTGAATGCGGAGGTGCCATCCGTTCGGCGCTAGATCGGGACGGATTGTGGGACGGCAGCGATTTGGATCGTGAAGACATTTCACTACATCAACCGCGTTTCTTAACGCTTCCCGCTTAGCGATCTACAAGGGTATGTGGATCCAAACTTCCTCTCGTAGATGATCATCACCATGATAGGTCTTCGTGCGTAGGAAATTTTTTGTTTGCCATGCAACGTTCCCCAACATCGTTCTCTTCCTTGCCTACTTCGACCATCGCCGCCGCGATCCTAACCTGCCACCGCCGCCGCTCTCCTTTGGTGCTGCTGCAGCTCGCTCACCCGAGCCGTACCGCCCGTCCTCCTCCTTAATCTTCGTCCAGCACTAGCTCATCGCCAGCGTCGTCGTCGTCTTCCCCGACCACTTCATCTACTCTGACCACTGCGGGAAACATCGCCCCCTGCCGATTGGCGCCGCAATCGTCGAGTCCTTCTCTGCTAGCCTCCTTGATATGGCGTATAGGTTCTGTGCAGGTCCCCATCTCTGCATGCCCGGTGCTGATAACACCGACATGTGCCTTCGTCCGCGATGTGTTCCTAGGTGTGGCAAGCCTAGCGCGGCGCATCGCCAACATCGACTTCGTCCGTCTACGCATGCGCGGTGCTGGCAACATCGATGGGTGCCTTCGTCCATGATGTCAAAAAGGGCGTCAGCCTCCGCGTGCCTCTGCCGGATGAGCCGGCGGTTGGCTTCCAACACAGCCTCGTCCATGGCCTCCGCCTCCGCCTTGGCCATGCTCATGCCGGGAGCTCCCTCCTCATGGCCTCCAACTTCTCCTCCTCCTACTGCTCATCCTCCTCCTCCTCTTCCTCTGTCTTCGGCGAGTCTGGAGGGAGACCCGCAGCGATGCGGGCGGCGCAGCGAGCCTGGATCTCATCCTCGATTTGAAGGTGCCGCTCCGGAGTGAGCTGCGCATAGGTGGTGACGAGCCGCCGGACCATACTGACGGAGAGGGAACCGCGATAGGAGGCGCACGGGCTCGGGTCGCGGCAGAGAGAAAGAGGAGGCGGATGAGCTAGGGTTGGGGCCGCCGGTCGGCTTGAATAGCCGGCCCCGACCTCGAGCGGGGAGCCAGAGTGACGCCACACGGCGTTCACACTGCGCCGACGGTCGAGGCGCCTGTCAGACCATCGGGTTTCCCGGTGAGTCCGTGTGGGGCCAAGCCATCAGTCCAACGTGGCAGGCGTGTCCATATCCGCCTCATATTTGGGATGAAAATGGAAATGACCGGGTAGTGACCGGGCGGCCTGCCCGGTCTATTAAGGAGGGCTTGAGGGGTCTGGCTGTAGATGCTCTGAGCCTTCGCTCCCCTCGCCAGGAAGTTTTATCTTTTCATAATTACTAATTAAGAAATCCCATGGAAATTTCTTGAGGAAGGTTTTTATACGAGTAAAGCATGGCACTGGAAAGATGCTATTTAATTTATTAGTGCTGAAGTTAATTAATATATATTACTCACTCTGTCACGGTTTAAAAGACGTGCTTGGAAATTCTCTGGAACCTAGATGGTTGTTGATTGCCTTTGAAATGGGCTGAAAAATAGCATTCACACTACGCATGCATATATAATTATTACAATGGAGTACTAATTAGCTGCTACGAGTAATTGCAACGCATCCTAAACCTTGTCTATTGTGGAATTGCGAGTAAATTTAACCGTGCCTTCTAAACTGTTACGGAGGTAGTACCTAATGCGAAACTGAGCAGGCATCATTACAATATACAAATAGCGGAAAAGTTGTCTAAATAGCACTCCCTTCGTCTCGGTGTATAAGTCATCTTACGAAACCAAATAATACCGAAAACTCTTAGGCGCGTTGCATTAACTTTCACCTTGTTTTTTTACATGAATAAAGGAATCAACCAATAAGAGATGTGGGGCGTGTATGTTTTTAATGACTTGAGACTAACTAGCACGACATGCAGTGGCTAGTTCATTGCATGCAATGATATTAATTAAGAAATTAATATTTTTTTGTGTTTTTCTCTCCGTCTTGATCGCGGCGCACAATCTAAGATGACTTATACACCGAGACAGAGAAAGTACCTAATTTTTTTACTCCCTCCGTCTCGGTGTATAGGTCATCTTAGGTTGTGCACTATATATGACCAAGACGGAGTGAAAACAAAAATAAATTAATGTTAATTTGCTAATTAATACTATTGTATGCAATGAACTGATAATTGCATGTCGTGCTAGTTTTTTTTGAGCGGGGAAAGCCAGACGGCTTTTATATTGCATTTTAAAACACAGTTACATCGTTAGCTAATGTATCAATGAGGAAGCTGGAAGGCTCCTCCATCCACTTTATAGTTCTAGTGGGTTCAGCAAACCTAGCTAGAGTGTGAGCTACTATGTTTGCTTCCCTTGGGCAGAAGACAAATTGTATCAGAGAAAAGTTCTTGGCGAGGAAGGAGCATTCTTCATATACTGCCGCCGCTGGACCTAGTGAATTACCGTCGAGTATCATGGTGTCAATCACATCCTGGCAATCAGACTCCACAATGATCTGCTGCACACCGACCTCACTGGCCAAGAGGAGTCCATCTCGCAACGCTCTCGCTTCCGCTGAAGTGGCATCTTCGGCAAAAGGTATATCACTGCAGGAGCCAGCGATGAACACCCATTTGTTTGATCGCAACACCGCACCGGTGCTACCTATCCCCGAATCTGCCGAGAAGCCGACATCCACGTTAAGCTTGTAAACACCATCAGGCGGCCGTTGCCATCCATGTCGGACCGCACCTGGGCTCCTCTTCCTTGCCCTTACGAAGTTCTTCACAAGTGCCGATATTGATGTGCAGATCTTGGTGGTTCAGCTACATGTTCCCCGTGAGTAAAGCTCCTCCTTTCCCACCAGACATACCAGACCGTCGTCGCAATTAGTTCAGTACGGTCAACATCCAAAATATTTGCTTTGATGGTGCTCTTAGAGAGTAATAGTTCAGATAGGACCGCACTCCCGTCCTGCTCGAGATCACAAATTTGGTTCACCAGTTCCAGGAGACCTAGGACCCTCCATACTTCCTGTACTCTAGGGCACTGGAAAAAAGCATGCTTAATACTTTCACAATCCATTGAGCAAAGCGGGCATTGAGAGCTGGTCATGATGTGTTGATTTGCCAAAACCCCATAGCATCGTATAGCTCCTAGTAATGATTTCCATATGTGGATTTTGATCTTTGCGGGCAGCCTCAACTTCCATATGGTTCTCCAAATAGGGTTATTACCTGAGGAATGATTTGTATTCGTCCTCCTCAACTTTCGCCCATGTTGGTTATCCCATTCTTGGTGGTATGCCGATCTCACAGAGAACATACCTCGCTTGTCAGGGTGCCAGGAAACAAAGTCATCCATCATCCCCACCGCAAGGGGGATATTTAAAATGCGTTGTGCATCAATTGGCCAAAAAATATCCGTGATGAGCTCCTCGTCCCATGATCTCCTGTCCACATCTATAAGTTCATAAACTTTAGTTAGCACAATATTACTCCGCGGAGTCATAGGTTTTCTGTTGGGGCTGTTAGGTATCAACGGATCCTCCCAGATTTTAATTGAAGCTCCATCTCCCACACGCCATATGATGCCTTGTCTGAATGTTTGTAACCCACTCCACAAACTTTGCCATGTGTATGAGCTCCCCTTCTTTAGGGTACAGTTAAGCAGAACACCATCTGGGTAATATTTTGCCTTGAGAACCCTTGCACACAGTGAATCTGGGTAGCTTAGAAGCCTCCAAGATTGTTTTGCTAGGAGAGCTAGGTTAAAACATTGGATGTCTCTAAAACCCATTCCTCCTTTCTCTTTCAGCACACACATTTTCCACCATGCAAACCAGTGCATGTGTTTTTTCTGCTCTTCATCACCCCGCCAGTACTTTGAGATTGCCGATGTGATCACATTACAAATCTCCTTCGGTAGTTTGAAAATAGACATGGCATAAGAGGGGATAGCTTGTATTATTGCTTTGAGCAATATTTCTCTCCCCCCCCACCGAGAGAAGCTTCTCCTTCCATCATCTGATCTTACTCAGAATTCTCTCAACAAGGTGCTGGAAACAATCAGATCGATGCACTCCTACAATTGGCGGCAGACCCAGGTATTTCTCCGATATAGCTTCGGCCATGATGTTAAGAGTGGTGCAGATTTCCACTCGTGCTTGGACTGACGTACAAGGGCTAAAGAACAACGCTGATTTGGCCTCACTGACTAACTGTCCCGATGCCCTACAGTACTCGTCCAGAACTTTCCGGAGGGATATTGCATTTGCTTGGTCCGCTCGCATTAAGATTAGAGAATCATCTGCAAAGAGGAGGTGGGAGACCGCTGGTGCATCTCGACAAACTTTAACCCCCGTGATATTACCAGCCGTCTCTTCAAATGCGATCATACTAGACAGCCCTTCCGCACATATAAGGAACAAATATGGTGACAATGGATCGCCTTGCCTCGGGCCCCTCGTTGGAGTAAAAGGTGCCGATAGATCATCGTTAATACGTACCTGATACTGGACTAGAGAAACGCATTCCATGATGAGGGCCACCCAGTCGGCGCTGAAACCTAGGTTGATCATCATCTTCTCGAGAAATCTCCATTCCACCCGATCATACGCCTTGTGCATGTCTAGTTTCACAGCACAGGTGCCATACCCCGATGTCTTCCTCTTGATGGCATGATAGGACTCGAACGTTACGAGGAAGTTGTCGGTAATAAGCCGGCCTGGAACAAATGCGCTCTGGTTGGGTGAGATGATCTCTGATAGCACCATTTTTAGTCTCGCTGCCAGCACTTTGGATATGATCTTATATAGAACATTGCAGAGGCTAATAGGTCTGAATTGTGTAACAAATTCAGGGTTGTCCACCTTGGGAATAAGAACTATCGTTGTGTTATTCCATCCCCTAGGAATTTGCCTGGTTTGTATTGCGTGCAGCACCTCATCCACCAGATCTTCTCCTATTATGTGCCAGAAACGCTTATAGAAAACTGCATGAAGTCCATCAGGGCGAGGGGCTTTGAAATCACCAATGTTGTACAGAGCTTTTTTTAACCTCCTCTCTAGTGTAGGGTTTATTGAGCTCCGTGTTCATCTCCTGTGTGACTCTAGGGTTTACTTTCTGAATGACAGTGTCATCATCCCCTTGCGCTCCAGCCGTGAAGAGAGAGGTGAAATAAGCTGAAATATGCTCATGTATATCATCGAGCTCCTCTACCCAGTCGCCATTAGGTTCTTTGATTTTCATGATCGCATTTCGCTTCTTTCTGCCGTTAGCTGCACGGTGGAAAAAACCTGTATTTTGATCCCCTTTTGCAAGCCAATCTGCTCTACCTCGTTGCATCCAGTTATAGTTTCTCTTTCTCGAGAATGTCCTCAATTTTGATGTGGAGTTTTTGCTGCTGAACTATTGCCTCATCAGATAATGGGCTAGTCAGTACAGCATTCAGCTCAGCTTGCAACTGTCGTAGTTTTGACCTCGGCCCCTTCAGCGTACTCCTGTCCCAGTGATGCAAGACAGCATGCACCCCTGCAATTACATCGGCCAAGGGGCCTAAACCTTCCTCCTTCCTCTTATTCCATGCCGTCTGCACGATGTTCTCCACATTCTCCTCTGCTAGCCACCGAGCCTCAAACTTCCGAGTCCCTGGTTTCTTTCTCTGTTGTAGTATCACACTATGATCCATATTAATTAAGATAGGCCGATGATCAGACTTATCATACTCCTCATTGGAAACCCCATAGTCTGGAAACATATCAGCGCATCGCACGTTACTCACCGCTCGATCCAGACGTTCTCGGATAGTTCCTCTATGCCAGGTGAAGATGTCCCCCACATATCCAAGATCATCCAGCCCGCAGTCAGACAGTGCATCACTAAACGCCCGCAAGCATCGGATCGGTCGTGAAACACCCCCTTCCTTCTCATAATTGTGCAGAATTTCATTAAAATCCCCTGCTATAAGCCAGGGGAGGCTTGTCATCGCATGTAGTTGCCTTCGATATTCCCAAGTAAGATGTTTTCTTTCTCCACTAGGTTCCCCATATAGTCCCGTGAATCGCCATCCATCCGGGGAATTCTCATTGATACGAAGATCGATGAAATTTGCATGAATCTCTACTGACGTGACTCCCACGTTAGCTTGCCAAAGCATCAAGAGACCACCACTTCTTCCATCGCTTTCCGACACTGCCATTTGATCAAAGCCCAGACGTCGCATCAGTTTTCCTGCCCTTGCTTTGTTCAGATGTGTCTCAGACAGGAAAAACACATCTGGTTTTACTCGCCCGTGGATCCCCACGAGCGCACGCACTGCCGCAGTCTTCGGTATCCCGCGGCAGTTCCAGCTCATAAGTTTCATTGCGTCCGGTCGAGCTCCTTCTCGGAGCTCGCCGATATCTGTTGACTAGCATCCATGATGGTATTACATCCTATTCTTGATCGCTTCAAGTCCTGAGACGACACATCGTCCTCCTCCTCCCCTTCTGCATTAGTGTTGGCGTCCAGTTCATCCATTGGTATAGTTCCCACCGCCGCAGCCTCCAAGAGGAGGGGAGGCTTCGGTTTCCTGGTCTCTGTTGTCAGCTCTTCGTAAGTTAATCTCTTTCGAGATTTTTCCCCTTCATACACTGCCCCAACTCCCACTTTGTGTGGGCTATTAGCATCATCCTGCAACTCCTTCGCCAATGGCCTCCCCTGATCAGTTCTGCCCTGGGGGTTGACCTTATTTCCCCCTGTAGCCTGCTGCCTAGTCCCTTGCGGTTGACCCGCTGATCTAGCAGCAAGGATCCAGTCTCCCCAAGCCATGGCCTCTCTGTCGTGCTTCCCATTACCATGTTCCAAGAAAGTGTGCCCCATATGTCCACATACGTAGCAGAACACCGGCATTTTCTCATAAAGAATGGAATAGTAGACTTTCCGTTGATTCCTGGTTATGGAGACAAACCTCTTTAGCGGTTCGTTGACACTCAGCCTGACCCGGACCCTGACAATCCTTCCGTCACCCCATCTAGGGTTTAGTATTACAGTCGATACCTCCCCAACTTTCCTGGTCAATGAGCGTATCACCTGTTCCTTCCTATACATCGGAGGTAGGTCAACAATTTGGATCCACACTGCGAGTTTATCCAGCATCACCTCATCAAATTTTGTGAATCTGTCATATGGTTCCATGAAAACCCCATGGTCCCGAAACAGCCAAGGTCCTTCTTCCGTGATTCTCTTCCAATCGCCCATGCAATTGACCGTGATCGAGAAAAGGTTTGCTCCTAGCGCACTGAACGTCGCCCCCTGTGCCAAGCTCCAAGCCATGCGCATGCTCTCATAGAACGCCCCCCTGCAGAAGGGTTTTTCGGTATGAACTTTGGCTATCACCATAAACTCAGCACCCGCAGACTCCTCCGGGAATTCCTCATCGAAGTTGAGATCGTCCTCCTCTCTCTCTTGCAGGTTCAGTTTTCCTATCAGATCATCCACACCCATCGCCTTATCCGCCATGGTTGCGCTACTCGCCGAAGATCTCGATCCCGACGTCGCCATAGAACACAGCAGAACTCCGGCACAGGATCCGAGCGCTACCCTAGTGCGGGTATATGTAGATCGTCCCCCTGCCCCGGAGGGGAGTTGTAGTCCGACTGCACGAAGGAAAACTAGACGTTTCCGCCAGGGGAGAAAAACCCTAGGCCGCCGCCAGGGGAGTTTATCTAGGAAATTGATCGCTTTGAAGTGCTTTTCCTTTTCATTGCATGTCGTGCTAGTTAGTCTCAAGTCATTAAAAACATACACACCCCACGACTCTTATTGGTTGATTCTTTTATCCATGTTAAAAAACAAAAAACGAGGTGAAAGTTAATGCACCATGACTAAGTGTTTCGATATTATTTATTTTTGTAAGATGACTTATACACAAAGACGGAGAAAGTAGTTACTTTAAGATTAAAACTTCAGTAAATTTGTGTTGGGAAGAGTTCACTCCATAGTACATGGAAAAAACATTCTGCACAACAGTACAATAAGTAAAGTGACAAAGTGGAAATGTGAAACTTTTGCATGGCCATTGAGCATAAATTCTGGAGCTACAGCGACTAGACACCGAACGTCAAGGATGCATAATGGCTGGCAGATCGTTGGTTTAATGTGTAATAGCTGGCAGCTCCGTGGTTTAATGCGTGAGGGCTCACGCCTCGGTTCAATGCCCCTCTCCCCTGCCTCGCGGGCCATCTATTGGTGCAAAAGACGCGCCTATAGTGAATGATATAGGGGTTAAAATCCTTATGCGTCTCACACATTTTCTTTTCATGGCAGGACATAATTGAGAATTACATCAACGTCCGTTGCCTGTTTTCAGCATCACCCCTACACACACCAAACAAAAAATGGCGCATTGCCTCTTCAACCGTGCCCGATGCGTCTCTATCGCTGGTATTTAGCTTTGCGAACCCTAAGGTGACTGAAAAATGATAAATTCATTACCGTTGAATAAATTAGACCTGGGCAACATCCGGTACACGTCATCAAACTCCATATCTCACAACCCACCACGTCTAAGATGCCGAACGAGAAACCATAGCTACCATCCATCAACCATAAACCGAGTACACGTTTCGTCTTCTAGATGTCGTCGATGCAGACCACAATCTGCATCCGTTCCTGGACAAAAGGACACAAGTCCACCACAAGGATGTCTCCGCTGCCAAGATATCCCCGTTTGAATGACTGATTCCCAAATCCATCAGTGAGATAGCGACGATCGCCTCACCGGAGAAGAGTCTGGAGCTTCTTTATTCAGCATCACCGTCACCGCCGTCGAAGCCAAGACATCGACCCCCTCATGGCCTAAGCTACTAGGGACCTAAAACCTAAGTAAAAATAATCCGCATGCGTGGGATCTGTCAATCCCCTCATAACCGACGACCACGAGGTCACCAACAAAGGGGAGCCATCAGGAAATGGCACCGTACTAGTGTTTCTGGTCGCCAGGCAAACCTCTACACCCTATCCCTATGAGCACCTTCGAGAGACTAAGTCGGCACATCATCTTGAGATTGACGAAGTCGGCACTGACGGCTTCGTTGTCGATGGAAAGTCTCCTCCCACTGAAAGCACATCGCCGGAAGACCTGGAATAAATCCAGGAAAATGCAAGCACCAACGTCAAGTCTGGGGCTTGAACTCTGGTGGGCAGGGGATACCACAATCCTCCTAACCATCCAATCACAAGTTGGTTTGCGCTTGTTCGCTGTACTTGAAACGTTAATTATAAGCATCCATCTCCAACGCCACTCCTTGAGATGGGTATAAAGCCTCGGGTATGGAAAATTCTCCTCCCCCTTCTTGCCAACGAAACAAAATCCCACACAACTAGAGATTTGGCTCTGGCTTCCCATACACAAGTGCATGGTGAAGAAATAGCGGAAGAACTCGAGCATTGGCATCATGCATCGCCAACAAAGTCGTCACACTAGTGGGCAAAGGTTGCTAGTGTTAAACAATATGTTTGGGGAACTGCTCGACACCCTAAACGTGGGTGCGGCTCTCTCATTATATAGAGATACCGTACAAGTCATATACAGTTATATACAGACACGCTACGTATATACAGTCTAACACCCTCCCTCAATCTTAACTGTGGCCTGAAGTACAAAGCAAGTTAAGATTGTGCCTACATCCTACGAACTGAGGCTGTGGAAGAGACTTCGTGAAGATGTCAGCAAGTTGATCCTTGGAAGAGATGAACTTAATACGGAGTAGCTTCTGTGCAACACGTTCCCTGACAAAGTGATAGTCAATTTCAATGTGTTTCGTTCGGGCATGGAATACCGGATTCGATGAGAGGTATGTAGCACCGATGTTGTCACACCAAAGTATCGGAGGCTGATCTTGAGAGACTCTCAACTCTCTCAACAAAGACTGTACCCATATGAGCTTAGTTGTGGCATTAGCAACCGCCTTGTATTCAGCTTCAGTACTACTGCGAGATACTGTAGCTTGCTTGCGAGCATTCGAGGCGATCAAATTAGGACCAAAGAATACTGCATAGCCCCCCGTGGATCGCCTATCATCAGGACTACCAACCCAATCTGCATCTGAGAAGGCCGAAAGCTCACAAGATGTAGCAGGCTTTAGGAGCAAGCCATACGAGCCGGTCAGACAAACATAGCGCAGAATCCGCTTCACAGCTGACCAATGAGACGTCCTGGGTGCATGAAGATACTGACATACACGGTTGACTGCATAAGAGACATCCGGTCTGGTGATAGTGAGGTATTGCAGACCACCAACGAGGCTGCGGTACTCAGTAGCATCATCAGGCAAAAGAGGGTCTCCATCAAGCGCACACAACCGATCAGTGGCAGACATAGGAGTGGTAGCATGCTTGCACTTCAACATACCAGCACGGTGCAGCAAGTCGAGAGAGTACTTATGCTGAGTGAGAGTCAACCCAGCAGAAGACCGTGAGACCTCCAAGCCAAGGAAATAGTGCAGAGCACCCAAATCCTTGACAGCAAAAGCTCCACTCAGCGAAGAAACAAGGCGCTCGGCAGCAGCATTAGACGAGCTAATGAGGATGATATCATCCACATAGACCGGCATGTACATCGTCACCTCAGGAAGCTGCAGAAGGAACAATGATGTATCAGCCGTGGAGGAAACAAAACCATGAGCTCGAAGAACCGAGCCAAGGCATGCATGCCATGTACGAGGAGCCTCCTTCAGTCCATAGAGAGCCTTCACCAGGCGACAGAGATGCTGAGGACGTGCATGATCAACAAAACCAGGTGGCTGACGCATATAAACCTCCTCCTCTAGAACTCCATGCAGAAAGGCGTTCTGCACATCAAGCTGACGGAGAGACCATCCGCGAGTAACAGCCAAAGAGAGCAGCAAACGAATGGTAGTAGGCTTGATGACTGGACTGAACGTGTCTTCATAATCAAGACCATACCTCTGTTTGAAGCCCTTAGCAACTAACCGTGCCTTGTAGCGTTCAATGGAACCATCAGCATGCTTCTTGACCTTGAAGACCCACTTGGAATCAATAATATTGACCCCAGAAACAGGAGGAACCAGTCGCCAAGTATCATTCTTCAAGAGAGCTTGAAATTCCTCCTCCATAGCAGCGCGCCAGTGCGGAATACCGAGAGCAGCCTAAAAGTGTCGAGGCTCAGCAGTGGGATCCGCAACGGCATGGGCAACACAGGCAGCAA
This sequence comes from Hordeum vulgare subsp. vulgare, assembly GCF_904849725.1. Lineage (NCBI taxonomy): Eukaryota > Viridiplantae > Streptophyta > Magnoliopsida > Poales > Poaceae > Hordeum > Hordeum vulgare. The sequence goes on from NC_058523.1 coordinate 16,233,868, forward strand.
TCCATGCAACAGTCCCATCAGTGCGCTTCTTTGGACGAAAGACGCCAGCCTGACTGCGTGTACGAGGGCGAAGAGCCACAGCAGTAGGAGACGCTGGTGGCGACGACGAGCCAGACGCAGGCGAGGCGGTGTTTGGCGATGCTGGGCCAGCGTCCGTCGCTGGCGAGGCCGGTGATGATGAGCCGGGTGAGGCCGGCCCGCTCGGAGCCGGGGCAGAGCTGGCCACGGGGCCAGGCGACGAGGAGGTGGCCGGGGAGGCTGGGCCGGGCAAGCCCAGCTCGGGCGAAGCTGGGCCGGGAGAAGTTGGCGCGAGGGAGGCCGGCACAGGCGTGACCGCCACGGGCGGCACGGCAGCGGGCTGGCGGGCACGACCCGGCGTGCATGCGCCATGCATAGGATCGACGACGCGAGTGTGATCGACTTCGGTCGCCTGATCATCCAGAAGTTCAAGGCGAGCACCACCTCCAATACCTGCAGCATGGTTAGGGAGCAACATAGGAGCATATGCAACATCTACAAATTGATCAGGCGAAGGTAAAGCGGAGTGCACAGGTGGTGTAGGATTAGTAGAGTTGTTCGGAAGTGCAGCAAAAGGGAACACGCTCTCATGAAACACGACATCACCAGATATGTAAACGCGATTGGTGGGAACGTGAAGGCACTTGTACCCTTTATGAAGGGAACTGTACCCAAGAAAAACACACTTTTTATACCGAAACTCTAGCTTATGTTTATTGTACGGACGAAGGTGAGGCCAACATGCACATCCAAAAACCTTCAGGAAAGTGTAGTCTGGGAGTTAATTGAGCAAGAGTTCAAGAGGAGTTTGCATTTGCAAGCGTCGTGAAGGAAGCCTATTTATTAAAAAACAGGCTGTGGAGAAAGTATCACTCCAGAACCGAAACGGAACGGAGGCATGAGCTAGTAAAGTAAGGCCAGTTTCTACAAGATGGCGATGCTTACGTTCAGCGGCGCCATTCTGCTGATGTGTATGAGGACAAGACACACGGTGCGAGATCCCAAGCTTATTAAAGAACAAATTGAGATGATGATATTCACCCCCCCCCCAATCCGACTGAACATGAAGAATCTTATGCTTAAGGAGACGCTCAACATGTGCTTGAAACTGAATGAACACATCCAACACATCAGATTTACGCTTGATAAGATAAAGCCAAGTAAACCGACTGTAAGCATCAATAAAACTGACATAATAAGTATGGTCACTGACAGACGTTTGGGCATGACCCCGTACATCACAAAACACTAGCTCAAGAGGCTGTTTAACGACACGACTAGACTCAGAAAACGGAAGGTGATGACTCTTGCCTTGCTGACAGGCATCACAGACAGTTTCAGCATTTTTATTGGACATAACTGGAAGTTCATGACGATGCAGGACATGATGAACTATGGGAGCAGCAGGATGACTAAGCCGCGCATGCCAGTGTGAAGAAGACACGCGAACACCAGTGAACACCTGGGGGGATGCGGCGCAGGAGGTGCAGGTGGCGCATCAAGCGCATAAAGGCCATGGCGAAGACGACCTTTAAGCAGAACGGCTCTCGTGTCCCGATCCTTAATATAAAATAAGAAAGGGTGAAATTCAGCGAAGATAGGATTATCACGAGTAAGCTGAGGAACAGATAACAGACTACGTGTAGCAGAAGGAACACGAAGAACATTACAAAGGTGCAGTTTTCTGGAATTGTGTGTAAGAAGAGCGGCCTGACCAAGATGTGAGATGCGCATACCTGCTCCGTTGGCGGTGTGAACCTGATCATGACCGCGGTATGGCTCCTGGGTGGAGAGCTTGCCCATCTCACTCGTCAGGTGATTGGTAGCTCCCATGTCCATGTACCATCCCGGATCAATGGAGTAGGACGGAGTGTGCCCGTGCTCGGTGCTCGCCACAGCAGCGGCCGCCTGCTTGTCATTGCCTTTGCCATTGTTTCCAATGCCGAGGAAGTCCTTTTTGAAGCGTCGATGACAGCGGGAGGCGATGTGACCCTCAAGACCGCACAGTTGGCAAGCTTGCTGGGCGCCGCAGCAGGGGCATACAACGCGCGGGCGACCCCCGCCAGTGACGGAAGGCGCAGAGGCGCGGGGATGCTGCTGAGGGGCGGTCGCCGGCTTGCCGCCAGCTGTCGGCTTCTGAGGTTTGCCGCGGGCTGCGGCGTTGGCGGCGGAGAAGCTCGGGGAGGCATGGCGCGCTTTGATGCGCTGTTCGCGGCCGAGGAGGCGTGAGTAGAGCTCACGAGGCTGAAGGGGAACGTCGCGACCATTGATGTTCTCAATGAGATTATCATAGTCGTCGTCGAGGCCGTTCAAGACGTAGGTGGTGAAGTCCTCGGGGCGACGCGGCTGGCCAATGGAGGCCAGCGTGTCAGACAGGCCAGTCATCTTGTTGAAGTAGTCCGTGATGCTGATGTCACGGAGCTTCGTCTCGCCCAGCTCAGTGCGGATAGCATGAGCCCGAGCATGAGACTGGGAGGCAAAGATGGTGTGGAGCGACATCCACGCATCCCGCGACGTAGAGGCGAAGAGGACCAGCGACGAGACGCTCGGGGTGAGCGACGACTGGATGGCAGAGAGGATGGCTTGATCCTGGGCCACCCACGTATGGTACGCTGGATGATACACCGGCGGGCACGGAAGGGTGTCGTCGACGTAACCCTCCAGGTAGCGGCTCCGAAGGAGCGGCAGCACCTGTGCACGCCAAGACAAGTAATTGTCGGGCGTGAGCTGCACCGGGATGAGGTGCGAGAAGTAGAAGGGTGACGGTGTCGCGGCATGATCAGCGTGAGCCGATGGCGGAGACGCGTAGTGGCCCATCGGTGGCGCCGTCTCCAGGGACGGTGCAGGAGCAGCAGACGCCACACCATCATACGATGACGACGGGTAGGCGCCGTAGGTCGGCGCAGGTAGGGCCCCATAGGGTGACGTAGGTGGGGCCCCGTAGTGCGGCACCGGAGGCGCGGCGTAGGGCTGCATAGGCGGCGCACCGTAGGGAGGCGCCAACCAGGAAAACGGCGGCGTCGATGGGGCCCCATAGGCAAGGGGGCCGTAGTGACGCGGGCGGGGCGCCGTAGGCCGACGCGTGAGGCGCGCCGTAGGTCAGCGCGGGCGGGGCGCCGTGGGTTGGCGTCGAGTGGTCGCCGGAGGGGATGGGCGCGGGGCCACGAGGGGGTGGCGGCGCGACCACGTTGGGCGAGGCAGACAGGCCGCCGGAGGAGGCCGGCGGCGGCGGATAGCCCCCCGCACCAGGCCCGACTGCAGGCGGCGGCTGAACCGATCCCAGCGAGGGCTGAGCCGGGGATCGAGGCTGCCACCACGCGAGGGGATTGGAGGCGAGGAAGGGCGAAGCAGAGGCGGAGGCCGTCGCGGCGGGAGGAGCGGCAGCAGCGGCTAGGGCGCACGCTGCGGATGAGGCGGCGGCGGCGTCTAGGGGTAGGGCAGCGGAAGACGACATCGTAACCTAATGTGATACCATGTTAAATAATATGTTTAGGGAACTGCTCGACACCCTAAAGGTGGGTGCGGCTATCTCATTATATAGAGGTACCAAGAGGTACCGTACACGTCATATACAGTTATATACAGACACGCTACGTATATACAGTCTAACAGCTAGGACCAATACCATGTTTGGATGCAAGTGCTGCATTCAAACCTGGTAATGCTACAGTACGTCCAGAAAAGAGTCGAAGAAGGGTGGTACCATGCCAGCGATGAGGAATATGGGGTAGACTAAGGAGAGAAACGACTTGAGGCTGTCCTAGTGGGCGAACTCCGGCGTTCCTAGCGTCAGCGCCCGCTCATATGAAGCCGCCTCCTTTTCCTTGCAGGAAGTCATTGATAGCAGGGAAGATATGTCTTCACGAAGAGATAGACAATGGAAAGCATGCCCTCTTGTAATGATGGCCAAGCGACGGGAGAAGAAGAAGAAGATCTGTGGAAGAAAAGATCTACCATAATCCAAGGCCTCTATAAAGACGATGCAACCGCCGCGCTGGTCCAAGAGCATCGCTCCACTCTCTCCACCCCCAGGCCTCTCTTCCGAGGTGGCGCATGGATCGACGGGATGTTTCACCCCTCCGACTAGAAAGTCATGTCACATAAGGCATTAACCACTACTGGATCATGGGCTCGATTTCCTACCATCAGCTACCGATCACCACATATCAAGTCCCTACAAAACATGGACCCATCCCCGTCTCGCAATCCCAACAACGCGATGCATACCTGGAGCCAGGGGCTACAGACGGTCCAATAGGAACTAGGGTACTCAGGACCTGCTAAGTCATGGGTGTGATAGTGGCGACGTGCTATCCTCACCGAGCCCTTGGCGCCCAGAAAGGGCTTGGAGGGATACCAAGGGAAGGGGTCCATATGCGTAAAGGTGTTTCCTCCTTCTCGACAATGGAGACGATAAGACGATACAACTGAGCATTAAATGCTCTTCCTGCACTATCAGGGATGACGTCACACCCTAGCGATGGGACACGACCTACCTATCGTCTGACCAAAAGCCACGAACAGGTGTGCCATTCCTCGGGGCCATCCACAGTCTCTAAGAAGTCTTCCATCGCTCCCATGCTGCTACAGGAGCTCCTTACGGTAGCCAACCGAACGCAAGAAAGTATACTCCACTTAATCATGACGGAGAAGCCAGACAGTTCCCGGAGTACGCTATGGACTAATGGGCGCCGGAAGGATCCTCTCCCTAAAAGCAATTAAGACATGGTAGTATAAATAGAAGTAGCTAGGCACAAGAATACAACTTGTATTTCAACACTACCATAGAAATATCATCAAGAAGGAATAGGATATTACACCTCTATTGTGGCATGAACCTGGGTACTACTTATGTACGCTCATCCCTAGTTCATCTTCTCCGACAATGACGATGCTTGAGGAAACATATTTTCTTTAGTCCCTCGACGGACTATCAAAAAAGGTTGTTCGCACAACGACCTGATGTCTGGTTTTTAGACACCGACAACCTCATTGTCCATATGGTTGGGCAAGACTTGCCGGAGAAGTCACGGATAAACCCATGGGCATATGAACCCATTTTGAGAAACTCATTTTTAATTGCCCAAAAATTCTGAAAAAATGCATACATCTTAACATTCTATGTACGCATAGAAAATTTTAAGGAATAATAATCTTCCATTTGGCCTGTGCAAAAAAAGGAAAAAATATGTCATGAAATGTTATTTAGGACCACATAAATTATTCATTTTACGGAGGCAAAATAAAAAGAGATTCTTCCACAAAACTTTGTACAATGTATGTGTGGAATTTTGTTTTGAATTTTTTTAACATTTTAAAACGAATTTAAAATGCATTTTTAGAAAGCCGGTTCATATGACATACATGCACCCAACTCCCTTTCGTTTGTTACGCGAGGGTCATGACGTACATGCGTCTTACGTAAGCAACGTGACGTGCATGTATGGAAATGACTTACACCTTTCAGTCGCTTTAATTTTTTGAGCATCCGTACTTAGCCTTAATTAACTGTGATGGGCCTGATGGCGCCTGTTTATGCATGTTACTTCTTCCATATAGCTGTCTGATTTTAGGCTATAAAAGGAACACAACTAAGCTGAGCATGCGGCATCCAATCAACACCAACACATTAGCACTACCATCAAATGAGTGGTAACACGATCATGTTCTCCAGTTCTAGATGTTCATCATTAGGGCTCTATGTGCTCCTTGCCACAAGCTGCCTATTACTAGCTGGCTGCTCTTCAGAGTCGCTGCTGACAAGTGATGTTCTTCCAAGTGAGCAGTCGGACATCGACACCGACAACCACCAAGATCTGATGATGGACCGTTTCCACGTGTGGATGACGGTGCACAACAGATCCTACTCCACCGCCGGTGAGAAGGCTCGCCGGTTTGAGGTATACAGGAGCAACATGAGGTTCATAGAGGCCGTAAATGCCGAGGCGGCCACCTCTGGGCTCACGTACGAGCTTGGGGAGGGCCCCTTCACCGACCTTACAAATGAAGAGTTCATGGAGCTATACACCGGGCAGATTTTGGAGGATGACCAATCGGAAGATGGTGACGACGACGAGCAGATTATCACCACCCATGCTGGGTCTATCGATGGCTTGGGCACACATAAGGGTGCCACCGTGTACGCCAACTTCTCGGCCAGCGCGCCAAGGAGCATCGACTGGAGGAAGAGAGGCGTCGTCACCCCGGTTAAAAACCAAAAGCAATGTGGTACACATAACATCTCTTGTTCATATTTTTCTCCACTTATATATATATATATATATATATATATATATATATATATATATATATTAACCACAACTTATTAACAAAGTAACAAACAGTACCAGAATCTTAGTTGGTTAATATGTATCTCTCTCTTTTATATGCGCAGAAAGCATAATGATTAAGTTAAGAATTGGTATGGAACTGCAGGATCTTGCTGGGCATTCCCCACCGTCGCTACAATTGAAGGAATACACAAGATCAAGAGAGGGACTCTGGTGTCTCTGTCGGAGCAACAGCTGATAGATTGCGACTACCTTGATAATGGTTGCAAAGGTGGCCTGGTGACCAGAGCTTTCCAGTGGATCAAAAAGAATGGAGGGATCACCAGCACATCTTCCTACAAATACAAGGCCGTCAGAGGTCGGTGCTTGAGGAACCGTAAACCGGCGGCAAAGATCGTTGGCTTCAGGAAAGTCAAGAGCAATAGCGAGGTGTCGCTGATGAACGCTGTGGCAAACCAACCTGTGGCAGTTTCCATCTCGTCACATAGCAGTCACTTCCACCACTACAAGGGAGGAATCTACAACGGGCCATGTAGTACAACTAAACTGAACCATGCCGTCACCGTTGTAGGTTATGGGCAACAACAACAAAATGGGGCTGACTCAGTACATGCGTCCGCCCCTGGAGCCAAGTATTGGATCGTGAAGAACTCGTGGGGGACAACATGGGGCGACAAAGGCTACATACTAATGAAGAGGGGAACAAAGCATTCATCAGGGCAGTGTGGCATTGCAACACGCCCAGTCTTTCCTCTTATGAAAGGTGGTAGATCGACTGATTAAAGCTCACTTGCTTTAAATCTAGAATTCCAGATCCATCCATTTTAATTTGTCAAAGTTTGTAATATTGGCCAGCACGTGCACTGTGCCTACGTATGTTGCATGCGCTACTATAGGTCTACGTATGTAATCCATCTTGAAAATAAGGATCTGTACGAAGTTCTAAGTTTCGGTTGATTTGGTATGAGGTCAAGGTTCTAACTTATAGCTAGAGCCATCATGTACAGCACATGTTATGTGCTTAGTGCATCTACTTACTTTAATCACTCTATATAAAATGGAATTTGTTGGGGGTCAAGAAAATGATAAATCAGTACTCACAGGGACAAAGTATTTACAAATCATGAGCCAAAACAATGAATCACAAAACTATGAAGATAATCAATTAAAAATTCATAAGAAATAAGCTACCCTCGTGAACATGGTCATGTAGAAGAAAAAAAAGACAATCTTTTTATAGTTGAAAAGCTATGCAATAATGTATATCTCTCCGTGTAACACCTGTGGAGCCTCCCCTCCATAAACTACTTGACCGTAAATTCAGGATTTCCCCTCCTTGCCCTCCAATAATTGGCCTGGTAAAAATAATTGACGTGGTCCATGCCGTAGCCCCCTCTGTAAACTACTTGCCAGGACTTCAGGATTTCCGCTCCTTGCCATCCAATAATTCGTCTGGTCCATGTCGTAGTCCCCTTCGTAAAATTCTTGCCCGCAAATTCAGGTTTTTTGCTCCTTGCCCTCCAATAATTGGTCTAGTCCATGTCGTTAATGTCGTGGGAGATGGCTCTATGGGTGTTACATGGAGCGATATACAATTATTGAAAAATTGATGGCTTCAACTACCAATGCTGCGGATGGATGAGAACGAGAGTGAGTGGTGGCTGGAACTAGTAGTAGAGGGACGCGCTTTGCGGTGAGGCCGCCATCGTGTGGGGTGGGAGATCAAGCGGGGTACGGGTTGCTTGGGGTCGACGCAGATTGGACCGAGAGATTGAAAAATGGAGAAGTGGGGTGATGGCGTCATGGGAAAAACTCGGATTATATGGACCAAAAAAATTCAGAGACTCGGAAAGTTTATGCGGTAAAGAAAATATATTGGGAGTGCAAAATCTGATTAGGAGAAAGTAATTTTTTGGCACCAGTCAACCACGTATGAATAAATATTACCGTATTTGTTTCTATAAAAAGGATAAATATTATTTTGGGGCTATTTATTTTTGTTGGATCAAATTGCATTCACACCCAATGTAATATTCACATAGTTTAACAAAAAATATAAAGCTTGTGCAGTCGTAGATCAAAGGGGGCAGAGTGCGACTCAGAAAAATGAGGTTCGTGTCCTCGACCTGTGAACGTGAAGCAGAAGTAACATTGAAAAGGAACTCATAGGCCAAAGAGGCAACATGAATGTAGGCCTTCGAGCCATTCACACCATCGGATACGACACATAGAGATGGAAAGGCTCTACCAACAATGAGCCATCGTTAAACTCTTAACTCTTGCATATCTGCGAGCTAGAACCGAGTCCCTCTTTCATTTTTCCGAGGAGTTTCATACATTCGGGGATAGTTAAAAAAATTTGTGTCGAGATGTGCTGGATCTGTCGGATGCCTACCAGATCTAAATTTAGGACGAATGTAGAGGCAAACATTTATGAGAGGGCGGATAAATTAATATGAGAAGGTGAACATTGAAGGACTGGGCAGATAGGTGAGGTATATCTAGATCAGTATTTCTCAATTCTCATTTAAGAGGGGAGAGATTGCTTGGGTGAAGGGGGAGGAGCAAGGGGAAGATAAGAATGGATGAGTGGGCTACCAGAAAAGTAACACACACTTATTGCAAGATAGCTAGTCCCTTTTTTTCTTTACCTTGTATATATATGCCAGATTAACTTACAGTCGGTAATTACCAAAGTAGCAGACACATTGCTATGTTTGAAAGAGGAGTAAAAAAATGTGACTTATAGGAACAAAACTAGGGAAAAAATGGGTGTTGTATAAAACTCTGGAACATCAAACACAGAACACACACTTTGCTGTTCAAATGCTATTCCATTGGGATGAGCAGAGGCTTACCAAAACTAGGATCAGCGGTAAGACAAACAAATGATGCAAGTGTGTGTATGCTCATACACCGAAAAAAGGAGAATGCACCAGCCAAGAATCAAACCCGGGTCTGTATCGTGGCAGGGTACTATTTTCTCGAAACAGGCTTTTGCCCCGCTTTGTATTACAAAGCAACCACTTCTGGTACATCGAACGATAGATGCTGGGGCGAAAACAACACATGCACGCCCAAAAGAAACATAAAAGAAAGAGTAAAAGAAACAAATGCCAACACCGGCGGATCATCGAAAACGGAGAAGCCCCACGACCGTTGCGCACACCTAAAAACACCCACCAAGCTCAACACCTCCAAGAAGGGATGCGACGATGACGCCGCTGCTGCTAAGGGATTCCCCCGATACGCAGCGAGGGGAAAGGAAGGGTAGCCCCAACGCCCTACAGGAAGGTCTGGCGACATTCGCAGGCGCCACCGCGACGGTGTCGACCAGGCCGACTGGGATTTCTCCCGATCCCAACCTCCACCTCAGGCGCATCGGAGCCCGTCACCAAACCGACCACCACCCCGTGCCTACACAGACTTGAAGCTTCCACGCCGGCTCACCACAACAACGTAAGGAGGGGTCTATACGACGAGGAAGAGGAGCCGGGGCTAAGGGCATCATCACCAACGGCACGCGGGAGGGCACGACCTCCACCGTCGATGACGGTAACCGACCGAACGCGATAGCGGGAGCAAACCAGGCCCATAAAGCTCCCACCGTCGTGCTGCAGAAAGCACGCCGTCTGCGACGCCGCCCCCGTCCAAGCCGCTCCTCGACACCTTCGCACAGGGAGCATCCTGGCCGCTGCAACACGATCAGTCCGCCCTGCCGCCAAATGGAAGCACCACCACCACTCGCGCCGCCGGCCACCTCCACCAAGGCGCCGGACCGTCATTGTCCTTGCTGCACCCCCGCCGCACGCCCGCTACGGAAGGGACCAACCACAACCGCCGAGAGTCCAAAGCTGGACCCAACCCCCACCCACGTCGTCACCGCCAACCGCCTGGCCTGGGTGAACATCCCACAGTAGGGGGTATCCACGCCTGCATCCCCAGACAATCATCGTTGACTGTGAGGAGCACGGCCTAGTAGTTGCAGACGACCACCACCGAGCAAGCCCCGGCATGGTCCACAACCAGCCCGAGACAAACTTACATGCCGCCACACCCATAGTCAGCGCCGTCGACCTGTCCACGGCATAGCAGCAACAGGGGTGCCCACTCGGACCGACGACACGAAGGAGCAACAAGAAGTGGCACTAACGCGGTGACAAGCACCACCGCGGACTAGGTCGGCCCACTGCCTGTACACCACCGACCGCCATCCTCTGCCACGGACCAGATCCGCACTGCCACCTATAGTCCCGGATCGACCGCTGCCGAACGAGGCAGTAGCCCCGCCCCACCACCGACCAGGAAGTCCCGAGGAGCACCACCGCGACGGGCGCACGCTGCCTCGCCGGATCTGCACTGGCCACACGCCCCCGTCGCCCCCTGGCCCTGCGCCGTCCGCCACGTCCCGCACCAGATCTGGCCGGGAAGAGGCCAACCCGCCACCACCGAGGCCCTAGCAGCCCACCACGCGCCGACTGGAGCCGTCGTCGTCACCGGGGCGCCCGCCGCAGCCGCGCAGCCGCCGGCGGCCCGAACCCGCGCCAACCCCGCCAGCAGCCGAGGCCATCGACGACAGCAGGCAGCCCACCGGAGGAGCCTCAGGTCCAGATTTGAATCGAGGGCACCCCCGCGTCCCTGCGCAGACGCGCCCCACCTGACCCGCGGCCTTCCGCGCCACCGCCCACGGAGCCGCGACGCCCGCACCGCCGCGCCACGCCGCCCCGCCTAGCTGCGTGCCTCCACCCGAAGTGGCTGTCCCGCGACAGCACCCGCCGAGAGGAAGGGATGTGATGCCCCGCCGCCATCGACGCCGGCCGGGCTTTACCCGGTGGCAGGAGCCGGTGGCGGCGGGGGAGGGAAAGGGGAGGAGGAGGGGTGGGGACGGCGGGGTGCGCTATCGCCCGCCGCTCGCCGGAGCGGGCAGGGCCTCCTATCGCGCGGTGGTGTTATTGGGGCTGGGGAAGTTCGGGGGTTTGGATCACTCGGGTCGCAGGGTACTATTTTATCACTAGACCATTGGTGCCCGTGACATTCGCAAATTTGAGGGGCATGTCTCTTTGATTCTATAAGCCCGACACAGTAAGAGAATCCCTAGCTGAATATTGGTTACTTTGCAGAAGTGGATGCAGTATGACACCTATCGGATGAAGGCGCCGAATCGGACTTGACGACAAGCCAAGCCTAGCATGTGATCCATGGACAGGTAGGTGTTGTATAAAAGCTTGTGCTGTGAAGCAAAATCTTTCAACGATGGTGCTCCTGGAACAGGTGTAGATATATGTATGGATCAGATGAAAGGAATCTTTTCGATCAGCAGATATCTAGCAGATTTGGCTAAGAGAAGATTTCTAGCGGAAGCACCCCTTGAACACAAACTAGGTTGGAAGTGTACACACCGTCATGTCCGTAGTGGCCTTATTCGTTTCCAGCTGCGGCCTGAGTTGTTCTTCTCTGTTCTATAGAATCCTCGTTTGTCCTCAAAGATAGTACTGGACAGTGGAGATCTCTGGGATATTATTTCCACTTGCTTTTGTTGGAGAAGTGAGCAGGCCTACTCCCAGTTCAATGATCTCCAACTCTTGGCCAATTCAGTAATTCTGTACTGATGATGACAGAGCAAGATCTCTGGACATATCAACTGAATTTTATTCACCTGGATACTTTCCTACTCGCAGGCATATATAATTCTGTACTATTCTTGTAGTAATGAAACCCCTCCTGTGAAATGAAAATCAAAAAAGGAAATCTCGCTGTGAAGGAAGTACCAACTTTTTTTTCCTGGCCACCACTGAGAGACTGACTGAATACAAGAGCAATCTTACTCATGTGTCATGTGTGGTCTTCGGACAGTTGAAACAGGAGTTCACCTCTGTTTCAATTGACAGTTTGCAAAGTCATCCTACTAAGTGAAACAAGGGTTCACCTCTGTTTGTGATATCCTCCATTCATGGATTTCACTCTGAACCTGAAGCTGCCTAGGGTAGTTAGCACTAACTGAATCTACTTTTGCAGATGATGTAGAGACCACACTACCAAAAGGAATTCGGGGAAAGGAAAAAAATGGTAGCTAACACTAACTGAATCAAATTTGCAGATAATGTACAGATCACATTGCGCCAAAAGGAATTCGGGGAAAGGAAAAAAATGGTAGCTAACACTAACTGAATCAAATTTGCAGATAATGTACAGATCACATTGCGAAAAGGAGCTGGGAAAAAATGCAAAAAGTTATGTTTTTATCTGTCAGACAACCTCTAGGCCACCCTGTAGAGACAGAAGCCAATCTAAGAACGATCCTCTACAGCCATCGGATAACACCCATCAGGTGAATCCTGACCGTTAATCAAGCTCTGGTCTAGAGATCAGAATGCATCAACCAAACTGAAGTGCTTGCCTCCTTATTGGTAAAGGATGCAGCGGTACGAGCCTATAGAACAGATCCTGTTCAAGTAAGGTCGTGCTGTAATCAGCAGCGCTTAGCCTTATAAACAACTTCTGATTCCTGTCAACTCGCGAGGTGGGACTAATTGAGTACAGCAGCGCCTCCTCAGGGCATGATTAGTGGCCATGTAGCAGTTGAGCCCCAGAAAGAATAGAGCGCAGCCCATCCCACCCGAAATGCTGCTTCTGTTTTGTTTTTTTCTTCTCCTTGTTGAGTTAGATGTGGAGATTTTGAACCAGTTTAAATATCTAGCAAATGCTGCATGCCCAATAATTTCAACGTATAATTTTTTAGCGATGACCACTATTTAAATTAAAGTAGCAAACTCTGTTATGTTAGAAAGAAGAGAAGAAAAAAAAATGCGACATACAAGAACAAAACTGGAGAGAAAAATGGGTTGAGGAAACAAAAACTCTGGAACATCACACACTGAGCATACACTTGTCTGTTGAAGTACTTCGGTTGCATTTACAGTATCTATTATTTGTTTTTCTACTTCATTTTGGCAATATGGGCATGCAAAAAATGCCATCCTGAAACCCACTTTTGCAACATGGTGGCAAGTTAGCAACAGTGAGGATGAGCAGTGACAAAACCAAAGACAGAATGAGCAGAAAGGGACGATGTACCTTAATTTCTGGAAGAAGAAAAAATGACATTGGTGCGGTTCTATAAATACAAAAATACAGAATTCACATAAGAAACAAAAATGGTATAGAGAAACAATCAGACCAAACTCTGTAGAACAACAGATTGGCGAATCACAATTGTTGCATGTTTCAGCTAGAACAAGGTTTAGTTTCTTTAATCAGCATCATCCGTTTTGTTGCCCGGACTGTTCTCCTTTGTGCTGGATGCTCATTAATCTACAATGATAGTGCTGGAGAATGCAGACCTCAGAAATTTGTTCTGGTTGCTCATCACAGAGCAAGAAGGGGAATCCTACTAGGAGTAGGATTGGAGGAGGACTCCTCCTCTCCTCCCACTTCGGCCGGGCCAAAGGGACAGCCCTAAGGCTGGCGGCCTCCCTCCTCTCCTCCTACATATACGAAAGGTTTTGAGGATTTTTAAGAAACAACAATTAGCCACGTGCTACCCTCTCTCTAAATCTGTTTCTCCTCTAGTCTAGTTTTCAGCGGTGCTTAGGCGAAGCCCTGCCGGACTAGCTCCACCACCATCGCCGTCACGCCGTCGCGCTGCCGGAGAACTCATCTACCTCTTCGCCCCCTCTTGCTGGATCAAGAAGGAGAAGATCATCGTCGAGCTGTACGTGTGCTGAATGCGGAGGTGCCATCCGTTCGGCGCTAGATCGGGACGGATTGTGGGACGGCAGCGATTTGGATCGTGAAGACATTTCACTACATCAACCGCGTTTCTTAACGCTTCCCGCTTAGCGATCTACAAGGGTATGTGGATCCAAACTTCCTCTCGTAGATGATCATCACCATGATAGGTCTTCGTGCGTAGGAAATTTTTTGTTTGCCATGCAACGTTCCCCAACATCGTTCTCTTCCTTGCCTACTTCGACCATCGCCGCCGCGATCCTAACCTGCCACCGCCGCCGCTCTCCTTTGGTGCTGCTGCAGCTCGCTCACCCGAGCCGTACCGCCCGTCCTCCTCCTTAATCTTCGTCCAGCACTAGCTCATCGCCAGCGTCGTCGTCGTCTTCCCCGACCACTTCATCTACTCTGACCACTGCGGGAAACATCGCCCCCTGCCGATTGGCGCCGCAATCGTCGTCGAGTCCTTCTCTGCTAGCCTCCTTGATATGGCGTATAGGTTCTGTGCAGGTCCCCATCTCTGCATGCCCGGTGCTGATAACACCGACATGTGCCTTCGTCCGCGATGTGTTCCTAGGTGTGGCAAGCCTAGCGCGGCGCATCGCCAACATCGACTTCGTCCGTCTACGCATGCGCGGTGCTGGCAACATCGATGGGTGCCTTCGTCCATGATGTCAAAAAGGGCGTCAGCCTCCGCGTGCCTCTGCCGGATGAGCCGGCGGTTGGCTTCCAACACAGCCTCGTCCATGGCCTCCGCCTCCGCCTTGGCCATGCTCATGCCGGGAGCTCCCTCCTCATGGCCTCCAACTTCTCCTCCTCCTACTGCTCATCCTCCTCCTCCTCTTCCTCTGTCTTCGGCGAGTCTGGAGGGAGACCCGCAGCGATGCGGGCGGCGCAGCGAGCCTGGATCTCATCCTCGATTTGAAGGTGCCGCTCCGGAGTGAGCTGCGCATAGGTGGTGACGAGCCGCCGGACCATACTGACGGAGAGGGAACCGCGATAGGAGGCGCACGGGCTCGGGTCGCGGCAGAGAGAAAGAGGAGGCGGATGAGCTAGGGTTGGGGCCGCCGGTCGGCTTGAATAGCCGGCCCCGACCTCGAGCGGGGAGCCAGAGTGACGCCACACGGCGTTCACACTGCGCCGACGGTCGAGGCGCCTGTCAGACCATCGGGTTTCCCGATGAGTCCGTGTGGGGCCAAGCCATCAGTCCAACGTGGCAGGCGTGTCCATATCCGCCTCATATTTGGGATGAAAATGGAAATGACCGGGTAGTGACCGGGCGGCCTGCCCGGTCTATTAAGGAGGGCTTGAGGGGTCTGGCTGTAGATGCTCTGAGCCTTCGCTCCCCTCGCCAGGAAGTTTTATCTTTTCATAATTACTAATTAAGAAATCCCATGGAAATTTCTTGAGGAAGGTTTTTATACGAGTAAAGCATGGCACTGGAAAGATGCTATTTAATTTATTAGTGCTGAAGTTAATTAATATATATTACTCACTCTGTCACGGTTTAAAAGACGTGCTTGGAAATTCTCTGGAACCTAGATGGTTGTTGATTGCCTTTGAAATGGGCTGAAAAATAGCATTCACACTACGCATGCATATATAATTATTACAATGGAGTACTAATTAGCTGCTACGAGTAATTGCAACGCATCCTAAACCTTGTCTATTGTGGAATTGCGAGTAAATTTAACCGTGCCTTCTAAACTGTTACGGAGGTAGTACCTAATGCGAAACTGAGCAGGCATCATTACAATATACAAATAGCGGAAAAGTTGTCTAAATAGCACTCCCTTCGTCTCGGTGTATAAGTCATCTTACGAAACCAAATAATACCGAAAACTCTTAGGCGCGTTGCATTAACTTTCACCTTGTTTTTTTACATGAATAAAGGAATCAACCAATAAGAGATGTGGGGCGTGTATGTTTTTAATGACTTGAGACTAACTAGCACGACATGCAGTGGCTAGTTCATTGCATGCAATGATATTAATTAAGAAATTAATATTTTTTTGTGTTTTTCTCTCCGTCTTGATCGCGGCGCACAATCTAAGATGACTTATACACCGAGACAGAGAAAGTACCTAATTTTTTTACTCACTCCGTCTCGGTGTATAGGTCATCTTAGGTTGTGCACTATATATGACCAAGACGGAGTGAAAACAAAAATAAATTAATGTTAATTTGCTAATTAATACTATTGTATGCAATGAACTGATAATTGCATGTCGTGCTAGTTTTTTTTGAGCGGGGAAAGCCAGACGGCTTTTATATTGCATTTTAAAACACAGTTACATCGTTAGCTAATGTATCAATGAGGAAGCTGGAAGGCTCCTCCATCCACTTTATAGTTCTAGTGGGTTCAGCAAACCTAGCTAGAGTGTGAGCTACTATGTTTGCTTCCCTTGGGCAGAAGACAAATTGTATCAGAGAAAAGTTCTTGGCGAGGAAGGAGCATTCTTCATATACTGCCGCCGCTGGACCTAGTGAATTACCGTCGAGTATCAT
Source organism: Hordeum vulgare subsp. vulgare (assembly GCF_904849725.1). Classification (NCBI taxonomy): domain Eukaryota; kingdom Viridiplantae; phylum Streptophyta; class Magnoliopsida; order Poales; family Poaceae; genus Hordeum; species Hordeum vulgare. The sequence continues at coordinate 16,250,409 of NC_058523.1, forward strand.
GGTGTCAATCACATCCTGGCAATCAGACTCCACAATGATCTGCTGCACACCGACCTCACTGGCCAAGAGGAGTCCATCTCGCAACGCTCTCGCTTCCGCTGAAGTGGCATCTTCGGCAAAAGGTATATCACTGTAGGAGCCAGCGATGAACACCCATTTGTTTGATCGCAACACCGCACCGGTGCTACCTATCCCCGAATCTGCCGAGAAGCCGACATCCACGTTAAGCTTGTAAACACCATCAGGCGGCCGTTGCCATCCATGTCGGACCGCACCTGGGCTCCTCTTCCTTGCCCTTACGAAGTTCTTCACAAGTGCCGATATTGATGTGCAGATCTTGGTGGTTCAGCTACATGTTCCCCGTGAGTAAAGCTCCTCCTTTCCCACCAGACATACCAGACCGTCGTCGCAATTAGTTCAGTACGGTCAACATCCAAAATATTTGCTTTGATGGTGCTCTTAGAGAGTAATAGTTCAGATAGGACCGCACTCCCGTCCTGCTCGAGATCACAAATTTGGTTCACCAGTTCCAGGAGACCTAGGACCCTCCATACTTCCTGTACTCTAGGGCACTGGAAAAAAGCATGCTTAATACTTTCACAATCCATTGAGCAAAGCGGGCATTGAGAGCTGGTCATGATGTGTTGATTTGCCAAAACCCTATAGCATCGTATAGCTCCTAGTAATGATTTCCATATGTGGATTTTGATCTTTGCGGGCAGCCTCAACTTCCATATGGTTCTCCAAATAGGGTTATTACCTGAGGAATGATTTGTATTCGTCCTCCTCAACTTTCGCCCATGTTGGTTATCCCATTCTTGGTGGTATGCCGATCTCACAGAGAACATACCTCGCTTGTCAGGGTGCCAGGAAACAAAGTCATCCATCATCCCCACCGCAAGGGGGATATTTAAAATGCGTTGTGCATCAATTGGCCAAAAAATATCCGTGATGAGCTCCTCGTCCCATGATCTCCTGTCCACATCTATAAGTTCATAAACTTTAGTTAGCACAATATTACTCCGCGGAGTCATAGGTTTTTTGTTGGGGCTGTTAGGTATCAACGGATCCTCCCAGATTTTAATTGAAGCTCCATCTCCCACACGCCATATGATGCCTTGTCTGAATGTTTGTAACCCACTCCACAAACTTTGCCATGTGTATGAGCTCCCCTTCTTTAGGGTACAGTTAAGCAGAACACCATCTGGGTAATATTTTGCCTTGAGAACCCTTGCACACAGTGAATCTGGGTAGCTTAGAAGCCTCCAAGATTGTTTTGCTAGGAGAGCTAGGTTAAAACATTGGATGTCTCTAAAACCCATTCCTCCTTTCTCTTTCAGCACACACATTTTCCACCATGCAAACCAGTGCATGTGTTTTTTCTGCTCTTCATCACCCCGCCAGTACTTTGAGATTGCCGATGTGATCACATTACAAATCTCCTTCGGTAGTTTGAAAATAGACATGGCATAAGAGGGGATAGCTTGTATTATTGCTTTGAGCAATATTTCTCTCCCCCCCCCCACCGAGAGAAGCTTCTCCTTCCATCATCTGATCTTACTCAGAATTCTCTCAACAAGGTGCTGGAAACAATCAGATCGATGCACTCCTACAATTGGCGGCAGACCCAGGTATTTCTCCGATATAGCTTCGGCCATGATGTTAAGAGTGGTGCAGATTTCCACTCGTGCTTGGACTGACGTACAAGGGCTAAAGAACAACGCTGATTTGGCCTCACTGACTAACTGTCCCGATGCCCTACAGTACTCGTCCAGAACTTTCCGGAGGGATATTGCATTTGCTTGGTCCGCTCGCATTAAGATTAGAGAATCATCTGCAAAGAGGAGGTGGGAGACCGCTGGTGCATCTCGACAAACTTTAACCCCCGTGATATTACCAGCCGTCTCTTCAAATGCGATCATACTAGACAGCCCTTCCGCACATATAAGGAACAAATATGGTGACAATGGATCGCCTTGCCTCGGGCCCCTCGTTGGAGTAAAAGGTGCCGATAGATCATCGTTAATACGTACCTGATACTGGACTAGAGAAACGCATTCCATGATGAGGGCCACCCAGTCGGCGCTGAAACCTAGGTTGATCATCATCTTCTCGAGAAATCTCCATTCCACCCGATCATACGCCTTGTGCATGTCTAGTTTCACAGCACAGGTGCCATACCCCGATGTCTTCCTCTTGATGGCATGATAGGACTCGAACGTTACGAGGAAGTTGTCGGTAATAAGCCGGCCTGGAACAAATGCGCTCTGGTTGGGTGAGATGATCTCTGATAGCACCATTTTTAGTCTCGCTGCCAGCACTTTGGATATGATCTTATATAGAACATTGCAGAGGCTAATAGGTCTGAATTGTGTAACAAATTCAGGGTTGTCCACCTTGGGAATAAGAACTATCGTTGTGTTATTCCATCCCCTAGGAATTTGCCTGGTTTGTATTGCGTGCAGCACCTCATCCACCAGATCTTCTCCTATTATGTGCCAGAAACGCTTATAGAAAACTGCATGAAGTCCATCAGGGCGAGGGGCTTTGAAATCACCAATGTTGTACAGAGCTTTTTTTAACCTCCTCTCTAGTGTAGGGTTTATTGAGCTCCGTGTTCATCTCCTGTGTGACTCTAGGGTTTACTTTCTGAATGACAGTGTCATCATCCCCTTGCGCTCCAGCCGTGAAGAGAGAGGTGAAATAAGCTGAAATATGCTCATGTATATCATCGAGCTCCTCTACCCAGTCGCCATTAGGTTCTTTGATTTTCATGATCGCATTTCGCTTCTTTCTGCCGTTAGCTGCACGGTGGAAAAAACCTGTATTTTGATCCCCTTTTGCAAGCCAATCTGCTCTACCTCGTTGCATCCAGTTATAGTTTCTCTTTCTCGAGAATGTCCTCAATTTTGATGTGGAGTTTTTGCTGCTGAACTATTGCCTCATCAGATAATGGGCTAGTCAGTACAGCATTCAGCTCAGCTTGCAACTGTCGTAGTTTTGACCTCGGCCCCTTCAGCGTACTCCTGTCCCAGTGATGCAAGACAGCATGCACCCCTGCAATTACATCGGCCAAGGGGCCTAAACCTTCCTCCTTCCTCTTATTCCATGCCGTCTGCACGATGTTCTCCACATTCTCCTCTGCTAGCCACCGAGCCTCAAACTTCCGAGTCCCTGGTTTCTTTCTCTGTTGTAGTATCACACTATGATCCATATTAATTAAGATAGGCCGATGATCAGACTTATCATACTCCTCATTGGAAACCCCATAGTCTGGAAACATATCAGCGCATCGCACGTTACTCACCGCTCGATCCAGACGTTCTCGGATAGTTCCTCTATGCCAGGTGAAGATGTCCCCCACATATCCAAGATCATCCAGCCCGCAGTCAGACAGTGCATCACTAAACGCCCGCAAGCATCGGATCGGTCGTGAAACACCCCCTTCCTTCTCATAATTGTGCAGAATTTCATTAAAATCCCCTGCTATAAGCCAGGGGAGGCTTGTCATCGCATGTAGTTGCCTTCGATATTCCCAAGTAAGATGTTTTCTTTCTCCACTAGGTTCCCCATATAGTCCCGTGAATCGCCATCCATCCGGGGAATTCTCATTGATACGAAGATCGATGAAATTTGCATGAATCTCTACTGACGTGACTCCCACGTTAGCTTGCCAAAGCATCAAGAGACCACCACTTCTTCCATCGCTTTCCGACACTGCCATTTGATCAAAGCCCAGACGTCGCATCAGTTTTCCTGCCCTTGCTTTGTTCAGATGTGTCTCAGACAGGAAAAACACATCTGGTTTTACTCGCCCGTGGATCCCCACGAGCGCACGCACTGCCGCAGTCTTCGGTATCCCGCGGCAGTTCCAGCTCATAAGTTTCATTGCGTCCGGTCGAGCTCCTTCTCGGAGCTCGCCGATATCTGTTGACTAGCATCCATGATGGTATTACATCCTATTCTTGATCGCTTCAAGTCCTGAGACGACACATCGTCCTCCTCCTCCCCTTCTGCATTAGTGTTGGCGTCCAGTTCATCCATTGGTATAGTTCCCACCGCCGCAGCCTCCAAGAGGAGGGGAGGCTTCGGTTTCCTGGTCTCTGTTGTCAGCTCTTCGTAAGTTAATCTCTTTCGAGATTTTTCCCCTTCATACACTGCCCCAACTCCCACTTTGTGTGGGCTATTAGCATCATCCTGCAACTCCTTCGCCAATGGCCTCCCCTGATCAGTTCTGCCCTGGGGGTTGACCTTATTTCCCCCTGTAGCCTGCTGCCTAGTCCCTTGCGGTTGACCCGCTGATCTAGCAGCAAGGATCCAGTCTCCCCAAGCCATGGCCTCTCTGTCGTGCTTCCCATTACCATGTTCCAAGAAAGTGTGCCCCATATGTCCACATACGTAGCAGAACACCGGCATTTTCTCATAAAGAATGGAATAGTAGACTTTCCGTTGATTCCTGGTTATGGAGACAAACCTCATTAGCGGTTCGTTGACACTCAGCCTGACCCGGACCCTGACAATCCTTCCGTCACCCCATCTAGGGTTTAGTATTACAGTCGATACCTCCCCAACTTTCCTGGTCAATGAGCGTATCACCTGTTCCTTCCTATACATCGGAGGTAGGTCAACAATTTGGATCCACACTGCGAGTTTATCCAGCATCACCTCATCAAATTTTGTGAATCTGTCATATGGTTCCATGAAAACCCCATGGTCCCGAAACAGCCAAGGTCCTTCTTCCGTGATTCTCTTCCAATCGCCCATGCAATTGACCGTGATCGAGAAAAGGTTTGCTCCTAGCGCACTGAACGTCGCCCCCTGTGCCAAGCTCCAAGCCATGCGCATGCTCTCATAGAACGCCCCCCTGCAGAAGGGTTTTTCGGTATGAACTTTGGCTATCACCATAAACTCAGCACCCGCAGACTCCTCCGGGAATTCCTCATCGAAGTTGAGATCGTCCTCCTCTCTCTCTTGCAGGTTCAGTTTTCCTATCAGATCATCCACACCCATCGCCTTATCCGCCATGGTTGCGCTACTCGCCGAAGATCTCGATCCCGACGTCGCCATAGAACACAGCAGAACTCCGGCACAGGATCCGAGCGCTACCCTGGTGCGGGTATATGTAGATCGTCCCCCTGCCCCGGAGGGGAGTTGTAGTCCGACTGCACGAAGGAAAACTAGACGTTTCCGCCAGGGGAGAAAAACCCTAGGCCGCCGCCAGGGGAGTTTATCTAGGAAATTGATCGCTTTGAAGTGCTTTTCCTTTTCATTGCATGTCGTGCTAGTTAGTCTCAAGTCATTAAAAACATACACACCCCACGACTCTTATTGGTTGATTCTTTTATCCATGTTAAAAAACAAAAAACGAGGTGAAAGTTAATGCACCATGACTAAGTGTTTCGATATTATTTATTTTTGTAAGATGACTTATACACAAAGACGGAGAAAGTAGTTACTTTAAGATTAAAACTTCAGTAAATTTGTGTTGGGAAGAGTTCACTCCATAGTACATGGAAAAAACATTCTGCACAACAGTACAATAAGTAAAGTGACAAAGTGGAAATGTGAAACTTTTGCATGGCCATTGAGCATAAATTCTGGAGCTACAGCGACTAGACACCGAACGTCAAGGATGCATAATGGCTGGCAGATCGTTGGTTTAATGTGTAATAGCTGGCAGCTCCGTGGTTTAATGCGTGAGGGCTCACGCCTCGGTTCAATGCCCCTCTCCCCTGCCTCGCGGGCCATCTATTGGTGCAAAAGACGCGCCTATAGTGAATGATATAGGGGTTAAAATCCTTATGCGTCTCACACATTTTCTTTTCATGGCAGGACATAATTGAGAATTACATCAACGTCCGTTGCCTGTTTTCAGCATCACCCCTACACACACCAAACAAAAAATGGCGCATTGCCTCTTCAACCGTGCCCGATGCGTCTCTATCGCTGGTATTTAGCTTTGCGAACCCTAAGGTGACTGAAAAATGATAAATTCATTACCGTTGAATAAATTAGACCTGGGCAACACCCGGTACACGTCATCAAACTCCATATCTCACAACCCACCACGTCTAAGATGCCGAACGAGAAACCATAGCTACCATCCATCAACCATAAACCGAGTACACGTTTCGTCTTCTAGATGTCGTCGATGCAGACCACAATCTGCATCCGTTCCTGGACAAAAGGACACAAGTCCACCACAAGGATGTCTCCGCTGCCAAGATATCCCCGTTTGAATGACTGATTCCCAAATCCATCAGTGAGATAGCGACGATCGCCTCACCGGAGAAGAGTCTGGAGCTTCTTTATTCAGCATCACCGTCACCGCCGTCGAAGCCAAGACATCGACCCCCTCATGGCCTAAGCTACTAGGGACCTAAAACCTAAGTAAAAATAATCCGCATGCGTGGGATCTGTCAATCCCCTCATAACCGACGACCACGAGGTCACCAACAAAGGGGAGCCATCAGGAAATGGCACCGTACTAGTGTTTCTGGTCGCCAGGCAAACCTCTACACCCTATCCCTATGAGCACCTTCGAGAGACTAAGTCGGCACATCATCTTGAGATTGACGAAGTCGGCACTGACGGCTTCGTTGTCGATGGAAAGTCTCCTCCCACTGAAAGCACATCGCCGGAAGACCTGGAATAAATCCAGGAAAATGCAAGCACCAACGTCAAGTCTGGGGCTTGAACTCTGGTGGGCAGGGGATACCACAATCCTCCTAACCATCCAATCACAAGTTGGTTTGCGCTTGTTCGCTGTACTTGAAACGTTAATTATAAGCATCCATCTCCAACGCCACTCCTTGAGATGGGTATAAAGCCTCGGGTATGGAAAATTCTCCTCCCCCTTCTTGCCAACGAAACAAAATCCCACACAACTAGAGATTTGGCTCTGGCTTCCCATACACAAGTGCATGGTGAAGAAATAGCGGAAGAACTCGAGCATTGGCATCATGCATCGCCAACAAAGTCGTCACACTAGTGGGCAAAGGTTGCTAGTGTTAAACAATATGTTTGGGGAACTGCTCGACACCCTAAACGTGGGTGCGGCTCTCTCATTATATAGAGATACCGTACAAGTCATATACAGTTATATACAGACACGCTACGTATATACAGTCTAACACCCTCCCTCAATCTTAACTGTGGCCTGAAGTACAAAGCAAGTTAAGATTGTGCCTACATCCTACGAACTGAGGCTGTGGAAGAGACTTCGTGAAGATGTCAGCAAGTTGATCCTTGGAAGAGATGAACTTAATACGGAGTAGCTTCTGTGCAACACGTTCCCTGACAAAGTGATAGTCAATTTCAATGTGTTTCGTTCGGGCATGGAATACCGGATTCGATGAGAGGTATGTAGCACCGATGTTGTCACACCAAAGTATCGGAGGCTGATCTTGAGAGACTCTCAACTCTCTCAACAAAGACTGTACCCATATGAGCTTAGTTGTGGCATTAGCAACCGCCTTGTATTCAGCTTCAGTACTACTGCGAGATACTGTAGCTTGCTTGCGAGCATTCGAGGCGATCAAATTAGGACCAAAGAATACTGCATAGCCCCCCGTGGATCGCCTATCATCAGGACTACCAACCCAATCTGCATCTGAGAAGGCCGAAAGCTCACAAGATGTAGCAGGCTTTAGGAGCAAGCCATACGAGCCGGTCAGACAAACATAGCGCAGAATCCGCTTCACAGCTGACCAATGAGACGTCCTGGGTGCATGAAGATACTGACATACACGGTTGACTGCATAAGAGACATCCGGTCTGGTGATAGTGAGGTATTGCAGACCACCAACGAGGCTGCGGTACTCAGTAGCATCATCAGGCAAAAGAGGGTCTCCATCAAGCGCAGACAACCGATCAGTGGCAGACATAGGAGTGGTAGCATGCTTGCACTTCAACATACCAGCACGGTGCAGCAAGTCGAGAGAGTACTTATGCTGAGTGAGAGTCAACCCAGCAGAAGACCGTGAGACCTCCAAGCCAAGGAAATAGTGCAGAGCACCCAAATCCTTGACAGCAAAAGCTCCACTCAGCGAAGAAACAAGGCGCTCGGCAGCAGCATTAGACGAGCTAATGAGGATGATATCATCCACATAGACCGGCATGTACATCGTCACCTCAGGAAGCTGCAGAAGGAACAATGATGTATCAGCCGTGGAGGAAACAAAACCATGAGCTCGAAGAACCGAGCCAAGGCATGCATGCCATGTACGAGGAGCCTCCTTCAGTCCATAGAGAGCCTTCACCAGGCGACAGAGATGCTGAGGACGTGCATGATCAACAAAACCAGGTGGCTGACGCATATAAACCTCCTCCTCTAGAACTCCATGCAGAAAGGCGTTCTGCACATCAAGCTGACGGAGAGACCATCCGCGAGTAACAGCCAAAGAGAGCAGCAAACGAATGGTAGTAGGCTTGATGACTGGACTGAACGTGTCTTCATAATCAAGACCATACCTCTGTTTGAAGCCCTTAGCAACTAACCGTGCCTTGTAGCGTTCAATGGAACCATCAGCATGCTTCTTGACCTTGAAGACCCACTTGGAATCAATAATATTGACCCCAGAAACAGGAGGAACCAGTCGCCAAGTATCATTCTTCAAGAGAGCTTGAAATTCCTCCTCCATAGCAGCGCGCCAGTGCGGAATACCGAGAGCAGCCTAAAAGTGTCGAGGCTCAGCAGTGGGATCCGCAACGGCATGGGCAACACAGGCAGCAATCCATGCAACAGTCCCATCAGTGCGCTTCTTTGGACGAAAGACGCCAGCCTGACTGCGTGTACGAGGGCGAAGAGCCACAGCAGTAGGAGACGCTGGTGGCGACGACGAGCCAGACGCAGGCGAGGCGGTGTTTGGCGATGCTGGGCCAGCGTCCGTCGCTGGCGAGGCCGGTGATGATGAGCCGGGTGAGGCCGGCCCGCTCGGAGCCGGGGCAGAGCTGGCCACGGGGCCAGGCGACGAGGAGGTGGCCGGGGAGGCTGGGCCGGGCAAGCCCAGCTCGGGCGAAGCTGGGCCGGGAGAAGTTGGCGCGGGGGAGGCCGGCACAGGCGTGACCGCCACGGGCGGCACGGCAGCGGGCTGGCGGGCACGACCCGGCGTGCATGCGCCATGCATAGGATCGACGACGCGAGTGTGATCGACTTCGGTCGCCTGATCATCCAGAAGTTCAAGGCGAGCACCACCTCCAATACCTGCAGCATGGTTAGGGAGCAACATAGGAGCATATGCAACATCTACAAATTGATCAGGCGAAGGTAAAGCGGAGTGCACAGGTGGTGTAGGATTAGTAGAGTTGTTCGGAAGTGCAGCAAAAGGGAACACGCTCTCATGAAACACGACATCACCAGATATGTAAACGCGATTGGTGGGAACGTGAAGGCACTTGTACCCTTTATGAAGGGAACTGTACCCAAGAAAAACACACTTTTTATACCGAAACTCTAGCTTATGTTTATTGTACGGACGAAGGTGAGGCCAACATGCACATCCAAAAACCTTCAGGAAAGTGTAGTCTGGGAGTTAATTGAGCAAGAGTTCAAGAGGAGTTTGCATTTGCAAGCGTCGTGAAGGAAGCCTATTTATTAAAAAACAGGCTGTGGAGAAAGTATCACTCCAGAACCGAAACGGAACGGAGGCATGAGCTAGTAAAGTAAGGCCAGTTTCTACAAGATGGCGATGCTTACGTTCAGCGGCGCCATTCTGCTGATGTGTATGAGGACAAGACACACGGTGCGAGATCCCAAGCTTATTAAAGAACAAATTGAGATGATGATATTCACCCCCCCCCCCCAATCCGACTGAACATGAAGAATCTTATGCTTAAGGAGACGCTCAACATGTGCTTGAAACTGAATGAACACATCCAACACATCAGATTTACGCTTGATAAGATAAAGCCAAGTAAACCGACTGTAAGCATCAATAAAACTGACATAATAAGTATGGTCACTCACAGACGTTTGGGCATGACCCCGTACATCACAAAACACTAGCTCAAGAGGCTGTTTAACGACAAGACTAGACTCAGAAAACGGAAGGTGATGACTCTTGCCTTGCTGACAGGCATCACAGACAGTTTCAGCATTTTTATTGGACATAACTGGAAGTTCATGACGATGCAGGACATGATGAACTATGGGAGCAGCAGGATGACTAAGCCGCGCATGCCAGTGTGAAGAAGACACGCGAACACCAGTGAACACCTGGGGGGATGCGGCGCAGGAGGTGCAGGTGGCGCATCAAGCGCATAAAGGCCATGGCGAAGACGACCTTTAAGCAGAACGGCTCTCGTGTCCCGATCCTTAATATAAAATAAGAAAGGGTGAAATTCAGCGAAGATAGGATTATCACGAGTAAGCTGAGGAACAGATAACAGACTACGTGTAGCAGAAGGAACACGAAGAACATTACGAAGGTGCAGTTTTCTGGAATTGTGTGTAAGAAGAGCGGCCTGACCAAGATGTGAGATGCGCATACCTGCTCCGTTGGCGGTGTGAACCTGATCATGACCGCGGTATGGCTCCTGGATGGAGAGCTTGCCCATCTCACTCGTCAGGTGATTGGTAGCTCCCATGTCCATGTACCATCCCGGATCAATGGAGTAGGACGGAGTGTGCCCGTGCTCGGTGCTCGCCACAGCAGCGGCCGCCTGCTTGTCATTGCCTTTGCCATTGTTTCCAATGCCGAGGAAGTCCTTTTTGAAGCGTCGATGACAGCGGGAGGCGATGTGACCCTCAAGACCGCACAGTTGGCAAGCTTGCTGGGCGCCGCAGCAGGGGCATACAACGCGCGGGCGACCCCCGCCAGTGACGGAAGGCGCAGAGGCGCGGGGATGCTGCTGAGGGGCGGTCGCCGGCTTGCCGCCAGCTGTCGGCTTCTGAGGTTTGCCGCGGGCTGCGGCGTTGGCGGCGGAGAAGCTCGGGGAGGCATGGCGCGCTTTGATGCGCTGTTCGCGGCCGAGGAGGCGTGAGTAGAGCTCACGAGGCTGAAGGGGAACGTCGCGACCATTGATGTTCTCAATGAGATTATCATAGTCGTCGTCGAGGCCGTTCAAGACGTAGGTGGTGAAGTCCTCGGGGCGACGCGGCTGGCCAATGGAGGCCAGCGTGTCAGACAGGCCAGTCATCTTGTTGAAGTAGTCCGTGATGCTGATGTCACGGAGCTTCGTCTCGCCCAGCTCAGTGCGGATAGCATGAGCCCGAGCATGAGACTGGGAGGCAAAGATGGTGTGGAGCGACATCCACGCATCCCGCGACGTAGAGGCGAAGAGGACCAGCGACGAGACGCTCGGGGTGAGCGACGACTGGATGGCAGAGAGGATGGCTTGATCCTGGGCCACCCACGTATGGTACGCTGGATGATACACCGGCGGGCACGGAAGGGTGTCGTCGACGTAACCCTCCAGGTAGCGGCTCCGAAGGAGCGGCAGCACCTGTGCACGCCAAGACAAGTAATTGTCGGGCGTGAGCTGCACCGGGATGAGGTGCGAGAAGTAGAAGGGTGACGGTGTCGCGGCATGATCAGCGTGAGCCGATGGCGGAGACGCGTAGTGGCCCATCGGTGGCGCCGTCTCCAGGGACGGTGCAGGAGCAGCAGACGCCACACCATCATACGATGACGACGGGTAGGCGCCGTAGGTCGGCGCAGGTAGGGCCCCATAGGGTGACGTAGGTGGGGCCCCGTAGTGCGGCACCGGAGGCGCGGCGTAGGGCTGCATAGGCGGCGCACCGTAGGGAGGCGCCAACCAGGAAAACGGCGGCGTCGATGGGGCCCCATAGGCAAGGGGGCCGTAGTGACGCGGGCGGGGCGCCGTAGGCCGACGCGTGAGGCGCGCCGTAGGTCAGCGCGGGCGGGGCGCCGTGGGTTGGCGTCGAGTGGTCGCCGGAGGGGATGGGCGCGGGGCCACGAGGGGGTGGCGGCGCGACCACGTTGGGCGAGGCAGACAGGCCGCCGGAGGAGGCCGGCGGCGGCGGATAGCCCCCCGCACCAGGCCCGACTGCAGGCGGCGGCTGAACCGATCCCAGCGAGGGCTGAGCCGGGGATCGAGGCTGCCACCACGCGAGGGGATTGGAGGCGAGGAAGGGCGAAGCAGAGGCGGAGGCCGTCGCGGCGGGAGGAGCGGCAGCAGCGGCTAGGGCGCACGCTGCGGATGAGGCGGCGGCGGCGTCTAGGGGTAGGGCAGCGGAAGACGACATCGTAACCTAATGTGATACCATGTTAAATAATATGTTTAGGGAACTGCTCGACACCCTAAAGGTGGGTGCGGCTATCTCATTATATAGAGGTACCAAGAGGTACCGTACACGTCATATACAGTTATATACAGACACGCTACGTATATACAGTCTAACAGCTAGGACCAATACCATGTTTGGATGCAAGTGCTGCATTCAAACCTGGTAATGCTACAGTACGTCCAGAAAAGAGTCGAAGAAGGGTGGTACCATGCCAGCGATGAGGAATATGGGGTAGACTAAGGAGAGAAACGACTTGAGGCTGTCCTAGTGGGCGAACTCCGGCGTTCCTAGCGTCAGCGCCCGCTCGTATGAAGCCGCCTCCTTTTCCTTGCAGGAAGTCATTGATAGCAGGGAAGATATGTCTTCACGAAGAGATAGACAATGGAAAGCATGCCCTCTTGTAATGATGGCCAAGCGACGGGAGAAGAAGAAGAAGATCTGTGGAAGAAAAGATCTACCATAATCCAAGGCCTCTATAAAGACGATGCAACCGCCGCGCTGGTCCAAGAGCATCGCTCCACTCTCTCCACCCCCAGGCCTCTCTTCCGAGGTGGCGCATGGATCGACGGGATGTTTCACCCCTCCGACTAGAAAGTCATGTCACATAAGGCATTAACCACTACTGGATCATGGGCTCGATTTCCTACCATCAGCTACCGATCACCACATATCAAGTCCCTACAAAACATGGACCCATCCCCGTCTCGCAATCCCAACAACGCGATGCATACCTGGAGCCAGGGGCTACAGACGGTCCAATAGGAACTAGGGTGCTCAGGACCTGCTAAGTCATGGGTGTGATAGTGGCGACGTGCTATCCTCACCGAGCCCTTGGCGCCCAGAAAGGGCTTGGAGGGATACCAAGGGAAGGGGTCCATATGCGTAAAGGTGTTTCCTCCTTCTCGACAATGGAGACGATAAGACGATACAACTGAGCATTAAATGCTCTTCCTGCACTATCAGGGATGACGTCACACCCTAGCGATGGGACACGACCTACCTATCGTCTGACCAAAAGCCACGAACAGGTGTGCCATTCCTCGGGGCCATCCACAGTCTCTAAGAAGTCTTCCATCGCTCCCATGCTGCTACAGGAGCTCCTTACGGTAGCCAACCGAACGCAAGAAAGTATACTCCACTTAATCATGACGGAGAAGCCAGACAGTTCCCGGAGTACGCTATGGACTAATGGGCGCCGGAAGGATCCTCTCCCTAAAAGCAATTAAGACATGGTAGTATAAATAGAAGTAGCTAGGCACAAGAATACAACTTGTATTTCAACACTACCATAGAAATATCATCAAGAAGGAATAGGATATTACACCTCTATTGTGGCATGAACCTGGGTACTACTTATGTACGCTCATCCCTAGTTCATCTTCTCCGACAATGACGATGCTTGAGGAAACATATTTTCTTTAGTCCCTCGACGGACTATCAAAAAAGGTTGTTCGCACAACGACCTGATGTCTGGTTTTTAGACACCGACAACCTCATTGTCCATATGGTTGGGCAAGACTTGCCGGAGAAGTCACGGATAAACCCATGGGCATATGAACCCATTTTGAGAAACTCATTTTTAATTGCCCAAAAATTCTGAAAAAATGCATACATCTTAACATTCTATGTACGCATAGAAAATTTTAAGGAATAATAATCTTCCATTTGGCCTGTGCAAAAAAAGGAAAAAATATGTCATGAAATGTTATTTAGGACCACATAAATTATTCATTTTACGGAGGCAAAATAAAAAGAGATTCTTCCACAAAACTTTGTACAATGTATGTGTGGAATTTTGTTTTGAATTTTTTTAACATTTTAAAACGAATTTAAAATGCATTTTTAGAAAGCCGGTTCATATGACATACATGCACCCAACTCCCTTTCGTTTGTTACGCGAGGGTCATGACGTACATGCGTCTTACGTAAGCAACGTGACGTGCATGTATGGAAATGACTTACACCTTTCAGTCGCTTTAATTTTTTGAGCATCCGTACTTAGCCTTAATTAACTGTGATGGGCCTGATGGCGCCTGTTTATGCATGTTACTTCTTCCATATAGCTGTCTGATTTTAGGCTATAAAAGGAACACAACTAAGCTGAGCATGCGGCATCCAATCAACACCAACACATTAGCACTACCATCAAATGAGTGGTAACACGATCATGTTCTCCAGTTCTAGATGTTCATCATTAGGGCTCTATGTGCTCCTTGCCACAAGCTGCCTATTACTAGCTGGCTGCTCTTCAGAGTCGCTGCTGACAAGTGATGTTCTTCCAAGTGAGCAGTCGGACATCGACACCGACAACCACCAAGATCTGATGATGGACCGTTTCCACGTGTGGATGACGGTGCACAACAGATCCTACTCCACCGCCGGTGAGAAGGCTCGCCGGTTTGAGGTATACAGGAGCAACATGAGGTTCATAGAGGCCGTAAATGCCGAGGCGGCCACCTCTGGGCTCACGTACGAGCTTGGGGAGGGCCCCTTCACCGACCTTACAAATGAAGAGTTCATGGAGCTATACACCGGGCAGATTTTGGAGGATGACCAATCGGAAGATGGTGACGACGACGAGCAGATTATCACCACCCATGCTGGGTCTATCGATGGCTTGGGCACACATAAGGGTGCCACCGTGTACGCCAACTTCTCGGCCAGCGCGCCAAGGAGCATCGACTGGAGGAAGAGAGGCGTCGTCACCCCGGTTAAAAACCAAAAGCAATGTGGTACACATAACATCTCTTGTTCATATTTTTCTCCACTTATATATATATATATATATATATATATATATATATATATATATATATATATATATATTAACCACAACTTATTAACAAAGTAACAAACAGTACCAGAATCTTAGTTGGTTAATATGTATCTCTCTCTTTTATATGCGCAGAAAGCATAATGATTAAGTTAAGAATTGGTATGGAACTGCAGGATCTTGCTGGGCATTCCCCACCGTCGCTACAATTGAAGGAATACACAAGATCAAGAGAGGGACTCTGGTGTCTCTGTCGGAGCAACAGCTGATAGATTGCGACTACCTTGATAATGGTTGCAAAGGTGGCCTGGTGACCAGAGCTTTCCAGTGGATCAAAAAGAATGGAGGGATCACCAGCACATCTTCCTACAAATACAAGGCCGTCAGAGGTCGGTGCTTGAGGAACCGTAAACCGGCGGCAAAGATCGTTGGCTTCAGGAAAGTCAAGAGCAATAGCGAGGTGTCGCTGATGAACGCTGTGGCAAACCAACCTGTGGCAGTTTCCATCTCGTCACATAGCAGTCACTTCCACCACTACAAGGGAGGAATCTACAACGGGCCATGTAGTACAACTAAACTGAACCATGCCGTCACCGTTGTAGGTTATGGGCAACAACAACAAAATGGGGCTGACTCAGTACATGCGTCCGCCCCTGGAGCCAAGTATTGGATCGTGAAGAACTCGTGGGGGACAACATGGGGCGACAAAGGCTACATACTAATGAAGAGGGGAACAAAGCATTCATCAGGGCAGTGTGGCATTGCAACACGCCCAGTCTTTCCTCTTATGAAAGGTGGTAGATCGACTGATTAAAGCTCACTTGCTTTAAATCTAGAATTCCAGATCCATCCATTTTAATTTGTCAAAGTTTGTAATATTGGCCAGCACGTGCACTGTGCCTACGTATGTTGCATGCGCTACTATAGGTCTACGTATGTAATCCATCTTGAAAATAAGGATCTGTACGAAGTTCTAAGTTTCGGTTGATTTGGTATGAGGTCAAGGTTCTAACTTATAGCTAGAGCCATCATGTACAGCACATGTTATGTGCTTAGTGCATCTACTTACTTTAATCACTCTATATAAAATGGAATTTGTTGGGGGTCAAGAAAATGATAAATCAGTACTCACAGGGACAAAGTATTTACAAATCATGAGCCAAAACAATGAATCACAAAACTATGAAGATAATCAATTAAAAATTCATAAGAAATAAGCTACCCTCGTGAACATGGTCATGTAGAAGAAAAAAAAGACAATCTTTTTATAGTTGAAAAGCTATGCAATAATGTATATCTCTCCGTGTAACACCTGTGGAGCCTCCCCTCCATAAACTACTTGACCGTAAATTCAGGATTTCCCCTCCTTGCCCTCCAATAATTGGCCTGGTAAAAATAATTGACGTGGTCCATGCCGTAGCCCCCTCTGTAAACTACTTGCCAGGACTTCAGGATTTCCGCTCCTTGCCATCCAATAATTCGTCTGGTCCATGTCGTAGTCCCCTTCGTAAAATTCTTGCCCGCAAATTCAGGTTTTTTGCTCCTTGCCCTCCAATAATTGGTCTAGTCCATGTCGTTAATGTCGTGGGAGATGGCTCTATGGGTGTTACATGGAGCGATATACAATTATTGAAAAATTGATGGCTTCAACTACCAATGCTGCGGATGGATGAGAACGAGAGTGAGTGGTGGCTGGAACTAGTAGTAGAGGGACGCGCTTTGCGGTGAGGCCGCCATCGTGTGGGGTGGGAGATCAAGCGGGGTACGGGTTGCTTGGGGTCGACGCAGATTGGACCGAGAGATTGAAAAATGGAGAAGTGGGGTGATGGCGTCATGGGAAAAACTCGGATTATATGGCCCAAAAAAATTCAGAGACTCGGAAAGTTTATGCGGTAAAGAAAATATATTGGGAGTGCAAAATCTGATTAGGAGAAAGTAATTTTTTGGCACCAGTCAACCACGTATGAATAAATATTACCGTATTTGTTTCTATAAAAAGGATAAATATTATTTTGGGGCTATTTATTTTTGTTGGATCAAATTGCATTCACACCCAATGTAATATTCACATAGTTTAACAAAAAATATAAAGCTTGTGCAGTCGTAGATCAAAGGGGGCAGAGTGCGACTCAGAAAAATGAGGTTCGTGTCCTCGACCTGTGAACGTGAAGCAGAAGTAACATTGAAAAGGAACTCATAGGCCAAAGAGGCAACATGAATGTAGGCCTTCGAGCCATTCACACCATCGGATACGACACATAGAGATGGAAAGGCTCTACCAACAATGAGCCATCGTTAAACTCTTAACTCTTGCATATCTGCGAGCTAGAACCGAGTCCCTCTTTCATTTTTCCGAGGAGTTTCATACATTCGGGGATAGTTAAAAAAATTTGTGTCGAGATGTGCTGGATCTGTCGGATGCCTACCAGATCTAAATTTAGGACGAATGTAGAGGCAAACATTTATGAGAGGGCGGATAAATTAATATGAGAAGGTGAACATTGAAGGACTGGGCAGATAGGTGAGGTATATCTAGATCAGTATTTCTCAATTCTCATTTAAGAGGGGAGAGATTGCTTGGGTGAAGGGGGAGGAGCAAGGGGAAGATAAGAATGGATGAGTGGGCTACCAGAAAAGTAACACACACTTATTGCAAGATAGCTAGTCCCTTTTTTTCTTTACCTTGTATATATATGCCAGATTAACTTACAGTCGGTAATTACCAAAGTAGCAGACACATTGCTATGTTTGAAAGAGGAGTAAAAAAATGTGACTTATAGGAACAAAACTAGGGAAAAAATGGGTGTTGTATAAAACTCTGGAACATCAAACACAGAACACACACTTTGCTGTTCAAATGCTATTCCATTGGGATGAGCAGAGGCTTACCAAAACTAGGATCAGCGGTAAGACAAACAAATGATGCAAGTGTGTGTATGCTCATACACCGAAAAAAGGAGAATGCACCAGCCAAGAATCAAACCCGGGTCTGTATCGTGGCAGGGTACTATTTTCTCGAAACAGGCTTTTGCCCCGCTTTGTATTACAAAGCAACCACTTCTGGTACATCGAACGATAGATGCTGGGGCGAAAACAACACATGCACGCCCAAAAGAAACATAAAAGAAAGAGTAAAAGAAACAAATGCCAACACCGGCGGATCATCGAAAACGGAGAAGCCCCACGACCGTTGCGCACACCTAAAAACACCCACCAAGCTCAACACCTCCAAGAAGGGATGCGACGATGACGCCGCTGCTGCTAAGGGATTCCCCCGATACGCAGCGAGGGGAAAGGAAGGGTAGCCCCAACGCCCTACAGGAAGGTCTGGCGACATTCGCAGGCGCCACCGCGACGGTGTCGACCAGGCCGACTGGGATTTCTCCCGATCCCAACCTCCACCTCAGGCGCATCGGAGCCCGTCACCAAACCGACCACCACCCCGTGCCTACACAGACTTGAAGCTTCCACGCCGGCTCACCACAACAACGTAAGGAGGGGTCTATACGACGAGGAAGAGGAGCCGGGGCTAAGGGCATCATCACCAACGGCACGCGGGAGGGCACGACCTCCACCGTCGATGACGGTAACCGACCGAACGCGATAGCGGGAGCAAACCAGGCCCATAAAGCTCCCACCGTCGTGCTGCAGAAAGCACGCCGTCTGCGACGCCGCCCCCGTCCAAGCCGCTCCTCGACACCTTCGCACAGGGAGCATCCTGGCCGCTGCAACACGATCAGTCCGCCCTGCCGCCAAATGGAAGCACCACCACCACTCGCGCCGCCGGCCACCTCCACCAAGGCGCCGGACCGTCATTGTCCTTGCTGCACCCCCGCCCCCTGGCCCTGCGCCGTCCGCCACGTCCCGCACCAGATCTGGCCGGGAAGAGGCCAACCCGCCACCACCGAGGCCCTAGCAGCCCACCACGCGCCGACTGGAGCCGTCGTCGTCACCGGGGCGCCCGCCGCAGCCGCGCAGCCGCCGGCGGCCCGAACCCGCGCCAACCCCGCCAGCAGCCGAGGCCATCGACGACAGCAGGCAGCCCACCGGAGGAGCCTCAGGTCCAGATTTGAATCGAGGGCACCCCCGCGTCCCTGCGCAGACGCGCCCCACCTGACCCGCGGCCTTCCGCGCCACCGCCCACGGAGCCGCGACGCCCGCACCGCCGCGCCACGCCGCCCCGCCTAGCTGCGTGCCTCCACCCGAAGTGGCTGTCCCGCGACAGCACCCGCCGAGAGGAAGGGATGTGATGCCCCGCCGCCATCGACGCCGGCCGGGCTTTACCCGGTGGCAGGAGCCGGTGGCGGCGGGGGAGGGAAAGGGGAGGAGGAGGGGTGGGGACGGCGGGGTGCGCTATCGCCCGCCGCTCGCCGGAGCGGGCAGGGCCTCCTATCGCGCGGTGGTGTTATTGGGGCTGGGGAAGTTCGGGGGTTTGGATCACTCGGGTCGCAGGGTACTATTTTATCACTAGACCATTGGTGCCCGTGACATTCGCAAATTTGAGGGGCATGTCTCTTTGATTCTATAAGCCCGACACAGTAAGAGAATCCCTAGCTGAATATTGGTTACTTTGCAGAAGTGGATGCAGTATGACACCTATCGGATGAAGGCGCCGAATCGGACTTGACGACAAGCCAAGCCTAGCATGTGATCCATGGACAGGTAGGTGTTGTATAAAAGCTTGTGCTGTGAAGCAAAATCTTTCAACGATGGTGCTCCTGGAACAGGTGTAGATATATGTATGGATCAGATGAAAGGAATCTTTTCGATCAGCAGATATCTAGCAGATTTGGCTAAGAGAAGATTTCTAGCGGAAGCACCCCTTGAACACAAACTAGGTTGGAAGTGTACACACCGTCATGTCCGTAGTGGCCTTATTCGTTTCCAGCTGCGGCCTGAGTTGTTCTTCTCTGTTCTATAGAATCCTCGTTTGTCCTCAAAGATAGTACTGGACAGTGGAGATCTCTGGGATATTATTTCCACTTGCTTTTGTTGGAGAAGTGAGCAGGCCTACTCCCAGTTCAATGATCTCCAACTCTTGGCCAATTCAGTAATTCTGTACTGATGATGACAGAGCAAGATCTCTGGACATATCAACTGAATTTTATTCACCTGGATACTTTCCTACTCGCAGGCATATATAATTCTGTACTATTCTTGTAGTAATGAAACCCCTCCTGTGAAATGAAAATCAAAAAAGGAAATCTCGCTGTGAAGGAAGTACCAACTTTTTTTTCCTGGCCACCACTGAGAGACTGACTGAATACAAGAGCAATCTTACTCATGTGTCATGTGTGGTCTTCGGACAGTTGAAACAGGAGTTCACCTCTGTTTCAATTGACAGTTTGCAAAGTCATCCTACTAAGTGAAACAAGGGTTCACCTCTGTTTGTGATATCCTCCATTCATGGATTTCACTCTGAACCTGAAGCTGCCTAGGGTAGTTAGCACTAACTGAATCTACTTTTGCAGATGATGTAGAGACCACACTACCAAAAGGAATTCGGGGAAAGGAAAAAAATGGTAGCTAACACTAACTGAATCAAATTTGCAGATAATGTACAGATCACATTGCGCCAAAAGGAATTCGGGGAAAGGAAAAAAATGGTAGCTAACACTAACTGAATCAAATTTGCAGATAATGTACAGATCACATTGCGAAAAGGAGCTGGGAAAAAATGCAAAAAGTTATGTTTTTATCTGTCAGACAACCTCTAGGCCACCCTGTAGAGACAGAAGCCAATCTAAGAACGATCCTCTACAGCCATCGGATAACACCCATCAGGTGAATCCTGACCGTTAATCAAGCTCTGGTCTAGAGATCAGAATGCATCAACCAAACTGAAGTGCTTGCCTCCTTATTGGTAAAGGATGCAGCGGTACGAGCCTATAGAACAGATCCTGTTCAAGTAAGGTCGTGCTGTAATCAGCAGCGCTTAGCCTTATAAACAACTTCTGATTCCTGTCAACTCGCGAGGTGGGACTAATTGAGTACAGCAGCGCCTCCTCAGGGCATGATTAGTGGCCATGTAGCAGTTGAGCCCCAGAAAGAATAGAGCGCAGCCCATCCCACCCGAAATGCTGCTTCTGTTTTGTTTTTTTCTTCTCCTTGTTGAGTTAGATGTGGAGATTTTGAACCAGTTTAAATATCTAGCAAATGCTGCATGCCCAATAATTTCAACGTATAATTTTTTAGCGATGACCACTATTTAAATTAAAGTAGCAAACTCTGTTATGTTAGAAAGAAGAGAAGAAAAAAAAATGCGACATACAAGAACAAAACTGGAGAGAAAAATGGGTTGAGGAAACAAAAACTCTGGAACATCACACACTGAGCATACACTTGTCTGTTGAAGTACTTCGGTTGCATTTACAGTATCTATTATTTGTTTTTCTACTTCATTTTGGCAATATGGGCATGCAAAAAATGCCATCCTGAAACCCACTTTTGCAACATGGTGGCAAGTTAGCAACAGTGAGGATGAGCAGTGACAAAACCAAAGACAGAATGAGCAGAAAGGGACGATGTACCTTAATTTCTGGAAGAAGAAAAAATGACATTGGTGCGGTTCTATAAATACAAAAATACAGAATTCACATAAGAAACAAAAATGGTATAGAGAAACAATCAGACCAAACTCTGTAGAACAACAGATTGGCGAATCACAATTGTTGCATGTTTCAGCTAGAACAAGGTTTAGTTTCTTTAATCAGCATCATCCGTTTTGTTGCCCGGACTGTTCTCCTTTGTGCTGGATGCTCATTAATCTACAATGATAGTGCTGGAGAATGCAGACCTCAGAAATTTGTTCTGGTTGCTCATCACAGAGCAAGAAGGGGAATCCTACTAGGAGTAGGATTGGAGGAGGACTCCTCCTCTCCTCCCACTTCGGCCGGGCCAAAGGGACAGCCCTAAGGCTGGCGGCCTCCCTCCTCTCCTCCTACATATACGAAAGGTTTTGAGGATTTTTAAGAAACAACAATTAGCCACGTGCTACCCTCTCTCTAAATCTGTTTCTCCTCTAGTCTAGTTTTCAGCGGTGCTTAGGCGAAGCCCTGCCGGACTAGCTCCACCACCATCGCCGTCACGCCGTCGCGCTGCCGGAGAACTCATCTACCTCTTCGCCCCCTCTTGCTGGATCAAGAAGGAGAAGATCATCGTCGAGCTGTACGTGTGCTGAATGCGGAGGTGCCATCCGTTCGGCGCTAGATCGGGACGGATTGTGGGACGGCAGCGATTTGGATCGTGAAGACATTTCACTACATCAACCGCGTTTCTTAACGCTTCCCGCTTAGCGATCTACAAGGGTATGTGGATCCAAACTTCCTCTCGTAGATGATCATCACCATGATAGGTCTTCGTGCGTAGGAAATTTTTTGTTTGCCATGCAACGTTCCCCAACATCGTTCTCTTCCTTGCCTACTTCGACCATCGCCGCCGCGATCCTAACCTGCCACCGCCGCCGCTCTCCTTTGGTGCTGCTGCAGCTCGCTCACCCGAGCCGTACCGCCCGTCCTCCTCCTTAATCTTCGTCCAGCACTAGCTCATCGCCAGCGTCGTCGTCGTCTTCCCCGACCACTTCATCTACTCTGACCACTGCGGGAAACATCGCCCCCTGCCGATTGGCGCCGCAATCGTCGTCGAGTCCTTCTCTGCTAGCCTCCTTGATATGGCGTATAGGTTCTGTGCAGGTCCCCATCTCTGCATGCCCGGTGCTGATAACACCGACATGTGCCTTCGTCCGCGATGTGTTCCTAGGTGTGGCAAGCCTAGCGCGGCGCATCGCCAACATCGACTTCGTCCGTCTACGCATGCGCGGTGCTGGCAACATCGATGGGTGCCTTCGTCCATGATGTCAAAAAGGGCGTCAGCCTCCGCGTGCCTCTGCCGGATGAGCCGGCGGTTGGCTTCCAACACAGCCTCGTCCATGGCCTCCGCCTCCGCCTTGGCCATGCTCATGCCGGGAGCTCCCTCCTCATGGCCTCCAACTTCTCCTCCTCCTACTGCTCATCCTCCTCCTCCTCTTCCTCTGTCTTCGGCGAGTCTGGAGGGAGACCCGCAGCGATGCGGGCGGCGCAGCGAGCCTGGATCTCATCCTCGATTTGAAGGTGCCGCTCCGGAGTGAGCTGCGCATAGGTGGTGACGAGCCGCCGGACCATACTGACGGAGAGGGAACCGCGATAGGAGGCGCACGGGCTCGGGTCGCGGCAGAGAGAAAGAGGAGGCGGATGAGCTAGGGTTGGGGCCGCCGGTCGGCTTGAATAGCCGGCCCCGACCTCGAGCGGGGAGCCAGAGTGACGCCACACGGCGTTCACACTGCGCCGACGGTCGAGGCGCCTGTCAGACCATCGGGTTTCCCGGTGAGTCCGTGTGGGGCCAAGCCATCAGTCCAACGTGGCAGGCGTGTCCATATCCGCCTCATATTTGGGATGAAAATGGAAATGACCGGGTAGTGACCGGGCGGCCTGCCCGGTCTATTAAGGAGGGCTTGAGGGGTCTGGCTGTAGATGCTCTGAGCCTTCGCTCCCCTCGCCAGGAAGTTTTATCTTTTCATAATTACTAATTAAGAAATCCCATGGAAATTTCTTGAGGAAGGTTTTTATACGAGTAAAGCATGGCACTCGAAAGATGCTATTTAATTTATTAGTGCTGAAGTTAATTAATATATATTACTCACTCTGTCATGGTTTAAAAGACGTGCTTGGAAATTCTCTGGAACCTAGATGGTTGTTGATTGCCTTTGAAATGGGCTGAAAAATAGCATTCACACTACGCATGCATATATAATTATTACAATGGAGTACTAATTAGCTGCTACGAGTAATTGCAACGCATCCTAAACCTTGTCTATTGTGGAATTGCGAGTAAATTTAACCGTGCCTTCTAAACTGTTACGGAGGTAGTACCTAATGCGAAACTGAGCAGGCATCATTACAATATACAAATAGCGGAAAAGTTGTCTAAATAGCACTCCCTTCGTCTCGGTGTATAAGTCATCTTACGAAACCAAATAATACCGAAAACTCTTAGGCGCGTTGCATTAACTTTCACCTTGTTTTTTTACATGAATAAAGGAATCAACCAATAAGAGATGTGGGGCGTGTATGTTTTTAATGACTTGAGACTAACTAGCACGACATGCAGTGGCTAGTTCATTGCATGCAATGATATTAATTAAGAAATTAATATTTTTTTGTGTTTTTCTCTCCGTCTTGATCGCGGCGCACAATCTAAGATGACTTATACACCGAGACAGAGAAAGTACCTAATTTTTTTACTCCCTCCGTCTCGGTGTATAGGTCATCTTAGGTTGTGCACTATATATGACCAAGACGGAGTGAAAACAAAAATAAATTAATGTTAATTTGCTAATTAATACTATTGTATGCAATGAACTGATAATTGCATGTCGTGCTAGTTTTTTTTGAGCGGGGAAAGCCAGACGGCTTTTATATTGCATTTTAAAACACAGTTACATCGTTAGCTAATGTATCAATGAGGAAAATGGAAGGCTCCTCCATCCACTTTATAGTTCTAGTGGGTTCAGCAAACCTAGCTAGAGTGTGAGCTACTATGTTTGCTTCCCTTGGGCAGAAGACAAATTGTATCAGAGAAAAGTTCTTGGCGAGGAAGGAGCATTCTTCATATACTGCCGCCGCTGGACCTAGTGAATTACCGTCGAGTATCATGGTGTCAATCACATCCTGGCAATCAGACTCCACAATGATCTGCTGCACACCGATCTCACTGGCCAAGAGGAGTCCATCTCGCAACGCTCTCGCTTCCGCTGAAGTGGCATCTTCGGCAAAAGGTATATCACTGCAGGAGCCAGCGATGAACACCCATTTGTTTGATCGCAACACCGCACCGGTGCTACCTATCCCCGAATCTGCCGAGAAGCCGACATCCACGTTAAGCTTGTAAACACCATCAGGCGGCCGTTGCCATCCATGTCGGACCGCACCTGGGCTCCTCTTCCTTGCCCTTACGAAGTTCTTCACAAGTGCCGATATTGATGTGCAGATCTTGGTGGTTCAGCTACATGTTCCCCGTGAGTAAAGCTCCTCCTTTCCCACCAGACATACCAGACCGTCGTCGCAATTAGTTCAGTACGGTCAACATCCAAAATATTTGCTTTGATGGTGCTCTTAGAGAGTAATAGTTCAGATAGGACCGCACTCCCGTCCTGCTCGAGATCACAAATTTGGTTCACCAGTTCCAGGAGACCTAGGACCCTCCATACTTCCTGTACTCTAGGGCACTGGAAAAAAGCATGCTTAATACTTTCACAATCCATTGAGCAAAGCGGGCATTGAGAGCTGGTCATGATGTGTTGATTTGCCAAAACCCCATAGCATCGTATAGCTCCTAGTAATGATTTCCATATGTGGATTTTGATCTTTGCGGGCAGCCTCAACTTCCATATGGTTCTCCAAATAGGGTTATTACCTGAGGAATGATTTGTATTCGTCCTCCTCAACTTTCGCCCATGTTGGTTATCCCATTCTTGGTGGTATGCCGATCTCACAGAGAACATACCTCGCTTGTCAGGGTGCCAGGAAACAAAGTCATCCATCATCCCCACCGCAAGGGGGATATTTAAAATGCGTTGTGCATCAATTGGCCAAAAAATATCCGTGATGAGCTCCTCGTCCCATGATCTCCTGTCCACATCTATAAGTTCATAAACTTTAGTTAGCACAATATTACTCCGCGGAGTCATAGGTTTTCTGTTGGGGCTGTTAGGTATCAACGGATCCTCCCAGATTTTAATTGAAGCTCCATCTCCCACACGCCATATGATGCCTTGTCTGAATGTTTGTAACCCACTCCACAAACTTTGCCATGTGTATGAGCTCCCCTTCTTTAGGGTACAGTTAAGCAGAACACCATCTGGGTAATATTTTGCCTTGAGAACCCTTGCACACAGTGAATCTGGGTAGCTTAGAAGCCTCCAAGATTGTTTTGCTAGGAGAGCTAGGTTAAAACATTGGATGTCTCTAAAACCCATTCCTCCTTTCTCTTTCAGCACACACATTTTCCACCATGCAAACCAGTGCATGTGTTTTTTCTGCTCTTCATCACCCCGCCAGTACTTTGAGATTGCCGATGTGATCACATTACAAATCTCCTTCGGTAGTTTGAAAATAGACATGGCATAAGAGGGGATAGCTTGTATTATTGCTTTGAGCAATATTTCTCTCCCCCCCCACCGAGAGAAGCTTCTCCTTCCATCATCTGATCTTACTCAGAATTCTCTCAACAAGGTGCTGGAAACAATCAGATCGATGCACTCCTACAATTGGCGGCAGACCCAGGTATTTCTCCGATATAGCTTCGGCCATGATGTTAAGAGTGGTGCAGATTTCCACTCGTGCTTGGACTGACGTACAAGGGCTAAAGAACAACGCTGATTTGGCCTCACTGACTAACTGTCCCGATGCCCTACAGTACTCGTCCAGAACTTTCCGGAGGGATATTGCATTTGCTTGGTCCGCTCGCATTAAGATTAGAGAATCATCTGCAAAGAGGAGGTGGGAGACCGCTGGTGCATCTCGACAAACTTTAACCCCCGTGATATTACCAGCCGTCTCTTCAAATGCGATCATACTAGACAGCCCTTCCGCACATATAAGGAACAAATATGGTGACAATGGATCGCCTTGCCTCGGGCCCCTCGTTGGAGTAAAAGGTGCCGATAGATCATCGTTAATACGTACCTGATACTGGACTAGAGAAACGCATTCCATGATGAGGGCCACCCAGTCGGCGCTGAAACCTAGGTTGATCATCATCTTCTCGAGAAATCTCCATTCCACCCGATCATACGCCTTGTGCATGTCTAGTTTCACAGCACAGGTGCCATACCCCGATGTCTTCCTCTTGATGGCATGATAGGACTCGAACGTTACGAGGAAGTTGTCGGTAATAAGCCGGCCTGGAACAAATGCGCTCTGGTTGGGTGAGATGATCTCTGATAGCACCATTTTTAGTCTCGCTGCCAGCACTTTGGATATGATCTTATATAGAACATTGCAGAGGCTAATAGGTCTGAATTGTGTAACAAATTCAGGGTTGTCCACCTTGGGAATAAGAACTATCGTTGTGTTATTCCATCCCCTAGGAATTTGCCTGGTTTGTATTGCGTGCAACACCTCATCCACCAGATCTTCTCCTATTATGTGCCAGAAACGCTTATAGAAAACTGCATGAAGTCCATCAGGGCCAGGGGCTTTGAAATCACCAATGTTGTACAGAGCTTTTTTTAACCTCCTCTCTAGTGTAGGGTTTATTGAGCTCCGTGTTCATCTCCTGTGTGACTCTAGGGTTTACTTTCTGAATGACAGTGTCATCATCCCCTTGCGCTCCAGCCGTGAAGAGAGAGGTGAAATAAGCTGAAATATGCTCATGTATATCATCGAGCTCCTCTACCCAGTCGCCATTAGGTTCTTTGATTTTCATGATCGCATTTCGCTTCTTTCTGCCGTTAGCTGCACGGTGGAAAAAAACCTGTATTTTGATCCCCTTTTGCAAGCCAATCTGCTCTACCTCGTTGCATCCAGTTATAGTTTCTCTTTCTCGAGAATGTCCTCAATTTTGATGTGGAGTTTTTGCTGCTGAACTATTGCCTCATCAGATAATGGGCTAGTCAGTACAGCATTCAGCTCAGCTTGCAACTGTCGTAGTTTTGACCTCGGCCCCTTCAGCGTACTCCTGTCCCAGTGATGCAAGACAGCATGCACCCCTGCAATTACATCGGCCAAGGGGCCTAAACCTTCCTCCTTCCTCTTATTCCATGCCGTCTGCACGATGTTCTCCACATTCTCCTCTGCTAGCCACCGAGCCTCAAACTTCCGAGTCCCTGGTTTCTTTCTCTGTTGTAGTATCACACTATGATCCTTATTAATTAAGATAGGCCGATGATCAGACTTATCATACTCCTCATTGGAAACCCCATAGTCTGGAAACATATCAGCGCATCGCACGTTACTCACCGCTCGATCCAGACGTTCTCGGATAGTTCCTCTATGCCAGGTGAAGATGTCCCCCACATATCCAAGATCATCCAGCCCGTAGTCAGACAGTGCATCACTAAACGCCCGCAAGCATCGGATCGGTCGTGAAACACCCCCTTCCTTCTCATAATTGTGCAGAATTTCATTAAAATCCCCTGCTATAAGCCAGGGGAGGCTTGTCATCGCATGTAGTTGCCTTCGATATTCCCAAGTAAGATGTTTTCTTTCTCCACTAGGTTCCCCATATAGTCCCGTGAATCGCCATCCATCCGGGGAATTCTCATTGATACGAAGATCGATGAAATTTGCATGAATCTCTACTGACGTGACTCCCACGTTAGCTTGCCAAAGCATCAAGAGACCACCACTTCTTCCATCGCTTTCCGACACTGCCATTTGATCAAAGCCCAGACGTCGCATCAGTTTTCCTGCCCTTGCTTTGTTCAGATGTGTCTCAGACAGGAAAAACACATCTGGTTTTACTCGCCCGTGGATCCCCACGAGCGCACGCACTGCCGCAGTCTTCGGTATCCCGCGGCAGTTCCAGCTCATAAGTTTCATTGCGTCCGGTCGAGCTCCTTCTCGGAGCTCGCCGATATCTGTTGACTAGCATCCATGATGGTATTACATCCTATTCTTGATCGCTTCAAGTCCTGAGACGACACATCGTCCTCCTCCTCCCCTTCTGCATTAGTGTTGGCGTCCAGTTCATCCATTGGTATAGTTCCCACCGCCGCAGCCTCCAAGAGGAGGGGAGGCTTCGGTTTCCTGGTCTCTGTTGTCAGCTCTTCGTAAGTTAATCTCTTTCGAGATTTTTCCCCTTCATACACTGCCCCAACTCCCACTTTGTGTGGGCTATTAGCATCATCCTGCAACTCCTTCGCCAATGGCCTCCCCTGATCAGTTCTGCCCTGGGGGTTGACCTTATTTCCCCCTGTAGCCTGCTGCCTAGTCCCTTGCGGTTGACCCGCTGATCTAGCAGCAAGGATCCAGTCTCCCCAAGCCATG
The DNA here is from genome assembly GCF_904849725.1 of Hordeum vulgare subsp. vulgare. Classification (NCBI taxonomy): domain Eukaryota; kingdom Viridiplantae; phylum Streptophyta; class Magnoliopsida; order Poales; family Poaceae; genus Hordeum; species Hordeum vulgare. Next base: position 16,279,456 of record NC_058523.1, read on the forward strand.
GCCTCTCTGTCGTGCTTCCCATTACCATGTTCCAAGAAAGTGTGCCCCATATGTCCACATACGTAGCAGAACACCGGCATTTTCTCATAAAGAATGGAATAGTAGACTTTCCGTTGATTCCTGGTTATGGAGACAAACCTCATTAGCGGTTCGTTGACACTCAGCCTGACCCGGACCCTGACAATCCTTCCGTCACCCCATCTAGGGTTTAGTATTACAGTCGATACCTCCCCAACTTTCCTGGTCAATGAGCGTATCACCTGTTCCTTCCTATACATCGGAGGTAGGTCAACAATTTGGATCCACACTGCGAGTTTATCCAGCATCACCTCATCAAATTTTGTGAATCTGTCATATGGTTCCATGAAAACCCCATGGTCCCGAAACAGCCAAGGTCCTTCTTCCGTGATTCTCTTCCAATCGCCCATGCAATTGACCGTGATCGAGAAAAGGTTTGCTCCTAGCGCACTGAACGTCGCCCCCTGTGCCAAGCTCCAAGCCATGCGCATGCTCTCATAGAACGCCCCCCTGCAGAAGGGTTTTTCGGTATGAACTTTGGCTATCACCATAAACTCAGCACCCGCAGACTCCTCCGGGAATTCCTCATCGAAGTTGAGATCGTCCTCCTCTCTCTCTTGCAGGTTCAGTTTTCCTATCAGATCATCCACACCCATCGCCTTATCCGCCATGGTTGCGCTACTCGCCGAAGATCTCGATCCCGACGTCGCCATAGAACACAGCAGAACTCCGGCACAGGATCCGAGCGCTACCCTGGTGCGGGTATATGTAGATCGTCCCCCTGCCCCGGAGGGGAGTTGTAGTCCGACTGCACGAAGGAAAACTAGACGTTTCCGCCAGGGGAGAAAAACCCTAGGCCGCCGCCAGGGGAGTTTATCTAGGAAATTGATCGCTTTGAAGTGCTTTTCCTTTTCATTGCATGTCGTGCTAGTTAGTCTCAAGTCATTAAAAACATACACACCCCACGACTCTTATTGGTTGATTCTTTTATCCATGTTAAAAAACAAAAAACGAGGTGAAAGTTAATGCACCATGACTAAGTGTTTCGATATTATTTATTTTTGTAAGATGACTTATACACAAAGACGGAGAAAGTAGTTACTTTAAGATTAAAACTTCAGTAAATTTGTGTTGGGAAGAGTTCACTCCATAGTACATGGAAAAAACATTCTGCACAACAGTACAATAAGTAAAGTGACAAAGTGGAAATGTGAAACTTTTGCATGGCCATTGAGCATAAATTCTGGAGCTACAGCGACTAGACACCGAACGTCAAGGATGCATAATGGCTGGCAGATCGTTGGTTTAATGTGTAATAGCTGGCAGCTCCGTGGTTTAATGCGTGAGGGCTCACGCCTCGGTTCAATGCCCCTCTCCCCTGCCTCGCGGGCCATCTATTGGTGCAAAAGACGCGCCTATAGTGAATGATATAGGGGTTAAAATCCTTATGCGTCTCACACATTTTCTTTTCATGGCAGGACATAATTGAGAATTACATCAACGTCCGTTGCCTGTTTTCAGCATCACCCCTACACACACCAAACAAAAAATGGCGCATTGCCTCTTCAACCGTGCCCGATGCGTCTCTATCGCTGGTATTTAGCTTTGCGAACCCTAAGGTGACTGAAAAATGATAAATTCATTACCGTTGAATAAATTAGACCTGGGCAACACCCGGTACACGTCATCAAACTCCATATCTCACAACCCACCACGTCTAAGATGCCGAACGAGAAACCATAGCTACCATCCATCAACCATAAACCGAGTACACGTTTCGTCTTCTAGATGTCGTCGATGCAGACCACAATCTGCATCCGTTCCTGGACAAAAGGACACAAGTCCACCACAAGGATGTCTCCGCTGCCAAGATATCCCCGTTTGAATGACTGATTCCCAAATCCATCAGTGAGATAGCGACGATCGCCTCACCGGAGAAGAGTCTGGAGCTTCTTTATTCAGCATCACCGTCACCGCCGTCGAAGCCAAGACATCGACCCCCTCATGGCCTAAGCTACTAGGGACCTAAAACCTAAGTAAAAATAATCCGCATGCGTGGGATCTGTCAATCCCCTCATAACCGACGACCACGAGGTCACCAACAAAGGGGAGCCATCAGGAAATGGCACCGTACTAGTGTTTCTGGTCGCCAGGCAAACCTCTACACCCTATCCCTATGAGCACCTTCGAGAGACTAAGTCGGCACATCATCTTGAGATTGACGAAGTCGGCACTGACGGCTTCGTTGTCGATGGAAAGTCTCCTCCCACTGAAAGCACATCGCCGGAAGACCTGGAATAAATCCAGGAAAATGCAAGCACCAACGTCAAGTCTGGGGCTTGAACTCTGGTGGGCAGGGGATACCACAATCCTCCTAACCATCCAATCACAAGTTGGTTTGCGCTTGTTCGCTGTACTTGAAACGTTAATTATAAGCATCCATCTCCAACGCCACTCCTTGAGATGGGTATAAAGCCTCGGGTATGGAAAATTCTCCTCCCCCTTCTTGCCAACGAAACAAAATCCCACACAACTAGAGATTTGGCTCTGGCTTCCCATACACAAGTGCATGGTGAAGAAATAGCGGAAGAACTCGAGCATTGGCATCATGCATCGCCAACAAAGTCGTCACACTAGTGGGCAAAGGTTGCTAGTGTTAAACAATATGTTTGGGGAACTGCTCGACACCCTAAACGTGGGTGCGGCTCTCTCATTATATAGAGATACCGTACAAGTCATATACAGTTATATACAGACACGCTACGTATATACAGTCTAACACCCTCCCTCAATCTTAACTGTGGCCTGAAGTACAAAGCAAGTTAAGATTGTGCCTACATCCTACGAACTGAGGTTGTGGAAGAGACTTCGTGAAGATGTCAGCAAGTTGATCCTTGGAAGAGATGAACTTAATACGGAGTAGCTTCTGTGCAACACGTTCCCTGACAAAGTGATAGTCAATTTCAATGTGTTTCGTTCGGGCATGGAATACCGGATTCGATGAGAGGTATGTAGCACCGATGTTGTCACACCAAAGTATCGGAGGCTGATCTTGAGAGACTCTCAACTCTCTCAACAAAGACTGTACCCATATGAGCTTAGTTGTGGCATTAGCAACCGCCTTGTATTCAGCTTCAGTACTACTGCGAGATACTGTAGCTTGCTTGCGAGCATTCGAGGCGATCAAATTAGGACCAAAGAATACTGCATAGCCCCCCGTGGATCGCCTATCATCAGGACTACCAACCCAATCTGCATCTGAGAAGGCCGAAAGCTCACAAGATGTAGCAGGCTTTAGGAGCAAGCCATACGAGCCGGTCAGACAAACATAGCGCAGAATCCGCTTCACAGCTGACCAATGAGACGTCCTGGGTGCATGAAGATACTGACATACACGGTTGACTGCATAAGAGACATCCGGTCTGGTGATAGTGAGGTATTGCAGACCACCAACGAGGCTGCGGTACTCAGTAGCATCATCAGGCAAAAGAGGGTCTCCATCAAGCGCAGACAACCGATCAGTGGCAGACATAGGAGTGGTAGCATGCTTGCACTTCAACATACCAGCACGGTGCAGCAAGTCGAGAGAGTACTTATGCTGAGTGAGAGTCAACCCAGCAGAAGACCGTGAGACCTCCAAGCCAAGGAAATAGTGCAGAGCACCCAAATCCTTGACAGCAAAAGCTCCACTCAGCGAAGAAACAAGGCGCTCGGCAGCAGCATTAGACGAGCTAATGAGGATGATATCATCCACATAGACCGGCATGTACATCGTCACCTCAGGAAGCTGCAGAAGGAACAATGATGTATCAGCCGTGGAGGAAACAAAACCATGAGCTCGAAGAACCGAGCCAAGGCGTGCATGCCATGTACGAGGAGCCTCCTTCAGTCCATAGAGAGCCTTCACCAGGCGACAGAGATGCTGAGGACGTGCATGATCAACAAAACCAGGTGGCTGACGCATATAAACCTCCTCCTCTAGAACTCCATGCAGAAAGGCGTTCTGCACATCAAGCTGACGGAGAGACCATCCGCGAGTAACAGCCAAAGAGAGCAGCAAACGAATGGTAGTAGGCTTGATGACTGGACTGAACGTGTCTTCATAATCAAGACCATACCTTTGTTTGAAGCCCTTAGCAACTAACCGTGCCTTGTAGCGTTCAATGAAACCATCAGCATGCTTCTTGACCTTGAAGACCCACTTGGAATCAATAATATTGACCCCAGAAACAGGAGGAACCAGTCGCCAAGTATCATTCTTCAAGAGAGCTTGAAATTCCTCCTCCATAGCAGCGCGCCAGTGCGGAATACCGAGAGCAGCCTAAAAGTGTCGAGGCTCAGCAGTGGGATCCGCAACGGCATGGGCAACACAGGCAGCAATCCATGCAACAGTCCCATCAGTGCGCTTCTTTGGACGAAAGACGCCAGCCTGACTGCGTGTGCGAGGGCGAAGAGCCACAGCAGTAGGAGACGCTGGTGGCGACGACGAGCCAGACGCAGGCGAGGCGGTGTTTTGCGATGCTGGGCCAGCGTCCGTCGCTGGCGAGGCCGGTGATGATGAGCCGGGTGAGGCCGGCCCGCTCGGAGCCGGGGCAGAGCTGGCCACGGGGCCAGGCGACGAGGAGGTGGCCGGGGAGGCTGGGCCGGGCAAGCCCAGCTTGGGCGAAGCTGGGCCGGGAGAAGTTGGCGCGGGGGAGGCCGGCACAGGCGTGACCGCCACGGGCGGCACGGCAGCGGGCTGGCGGGCACGACCCGGCGTGCATGCGCCATGCATAGGATCGACGACGCGAGTGTGATCGACTTCGGTCGCCTGATCATCCAGAAGTTCAAGGCGAGCACCACCTCCAATACCTGCAGCATGGTTAGGGAGCAACATAGGAGCATATGCAACATCTACAAATTGATCAGGCGAAGGTAAAGCGGAGTGCACAGGTGGTGTAGGATTAGTAGAGTTGTTCGGAAGTGCAGCAAAAGGGAACACGCTCTCATGAAACACGACATCACCAGATATGTAAACGCGATTGGTGGGAACGTGAAGGCACTTGTACCCTTTATGAAGGGAACTGTACCCAAGAAAAACACACTTTTTATACCGAAACTCTAGCTTATGTTTATTGTACGGACGAAGGTGAGGCCAACATGCACATCCAAAAACCTTCAGGAAAGTGTAGTCTGGGAGTTAATTGAGCAAGAGTTCAAGAGGAGTTTTCATTTGCAAGCGTCGTGAAGGAAGCCTATTTATTAAAAAAACAGGCTGTGGAGAAAGCATCACTCCAGAACCGAAACGGAACGGAGGCATGAGCTAGTAAAGTAAGGCCAGTTTCTACAAGATGGCGATGCTTACGTTCAGCGGCGCCATTCTGCTGATGTGTATGAGGACAAGACACACGGTGCGAGATCCCAAGCTTATTAAAGAACAAATTGAGATGATGATATTCACCCCCCCAATCCGACTGAACATGAAGAATCTTATGCTTAAGGAGACGCTCAACATGTGCTTGAAACTGAATGAACACATCCAACACATCAGATTTACGCTTGATAAGATAAAGCCACGTAAACCGACTGTAAGCATCAATAAAACTGACATAATAAGTATGGTCACTGACAGACGTTTGGGCATGACCCCGTACATCACAAAACACTAGCTCAAGAGGCTGTTTAACGACACGACTAGACTCAGAAAACGGAAGGTGATGACTCTTGCCTTGCTGACAGGCATCACAGACAGTTTCAGCATTTTTATTGGACATAACTGGAAGTTCATGACGATGCAGGACATGATGAACTATGGGAGCAGCAGGATGACTAAGCCGCGCATGCCAGTGTGAAGAAGCCACGCGAACACCAGTGAACACCTGGGGGGATGCGGCGCAGGAGGTGCAGGTGGCGCATCAAGCGCATAAAGGCCATGGCGAAGACGACCTTTAAGCAGAACGGCTCTCGTGTCCCGATCCTTAATATAAAATAAGAAAGGGTGAAATTCAGCGAAGATAGGATTATCACGAGTAAGCTGAGGAACAGATAACAGACTACGTGTAGCAGAAGGAACACGAAGAACATTACGAAGGTGCAGTTTTCAGGAATTGTGTGTAAGAAGAGCGGCCTGACCAAGATGTGAGATGCGCATACCTGCTCCGTTGGCGGTGTGAACCTGATCATGACCGCGGTATGGCTCCTGGGTGGAGAGCTTGCCCATCTCACTCGTCAGGTGATTGGTAGCTCCCATGTCCATGTACCATGCCGGATCAATGGAGTAGGACGGAGTGTGCCCGTGCTCGGTGCTCGCCACAGCAGCGGCCGCCTGCTTGTCATTGCCTTTGCCATTGTTTCCAATGCCGAGGAAGTCCTTTTTGAAGCGTCGATGACAGCGGGAGGCGATGTGACCCTCAAGACCGCACAGTTGGCAAGCTTGCTGGGCGCCGCAGCAGGGGCATACAACGCGCGGGCAACCCCCGCCAGTGACGGAAGGCGCAGAGGCGCGGGGCTGCTGCTGAGGGGCGGTCGCCGGCTTGCCGCCAGCTGTCGGCTTCTGAGGTTTGCCGCGGGCTGCGGCGTTGGCGGCGGAGAAGCTCGGGGAGGCATGGCGCGCTTTGATGCGTTGTTCGCGGCCGAGGAGGCGTGAGTAGAGCTCACGAGGCTGAAGGGGAACGTCGCGACCATTGATGTTCTCAATGAGATTATCATAGTTGTCGTCGAGGCCGTTCAAGACGTAGGTGGTGAAGTCCTCGGGGCGACGCGGCTGGCCAATGGAGGCCAGCGTGTCAGACAGGCCAGTCATCTTGTTGAAGTAGTCCGTGATGCTGATGTCACGGAGCTTCGTCTCGCCCAGCTCAGTGCGGATAGCATGAGCCCGAGCATGAGACTGGGAGGCAAAGATGGTGTGGAGCGACGTCCACGCATCCCGCGACGTAGAGGCGAAGAGGACCAGCGACGAGACGCTCGGGGTGAGCGACGACTGGATGGCAGAGAGGATGGCTTGATCCTGGGCCACCCACGTATGGTACGCTGGATGATACACCGGCGGGCACGGAAGGGTGTCGTCGACGTAACCCTCCAGGTAGCGGCTCCGAAGGAGCGGCAGCACCTGTGCACGCCAAGACAAGTAATTGTCGGGCGTGAGCTGCACCGGGATGAGGTGCGAGAAGTAGAAGGGTGACGGTGTCGCGGCATGATCAGCGTGAGCCGATGGCGGAGACGCGTAGTGGCCCATCGGTGGCGCCGTCTCCAGGGACGGTGCAGGAGCAGCAGACGCCACACCATCATACGATGACGACGGGTAGGCGCCGTAGGTCGACGCAGGTAGGGCCCCATAGGGTGACGTAGGTGGGGCCCCGTAGTGCGGCACCGGAGGCGCGGCGTAGGGCTGCATAGGCGGCGCACCGTAGGGAGGCGCCAACCAGGAAAACGGCGGCGTCGATGGGGCCCCATAGGCAAGGGGGCCGTAGTGACGCGGGCGGGGCGCCGTAGGCCGACGCGTGAGGCGCGCCGTAGGTCAGCGCGGGCGGGGCGCCGTGGGTTGGCGTCGAGTGGTCGCCGGAGGGGATGGGCGCAGGGCCACGAGGGGGTGGCGGCGCGACCACGTTGGGCGAGGCAGACAGGCCGCCGGAGGAGGCCGGCGGCGGCGGATAGCCCCCCGCACCAGGCCCGACTGCAGGCGGCGGCTGAACCGATCCCAGCGAGGGCTGAGCCGGGGATCGAGGCTGCCACCACGCGAGGGGATTGGAGGCGAGGAAGGGCGAAGCAGAGGCGGAGGCCGTCGTGGCGGGAGGAGCGGCAGCAGCGGCTAGGGCGCACGCTGCGGATGAGGCGGCGGCGGCGTCTAGGGGTAGGGCAGCGGAAGACGACATCGTAACCTAATGTGATACCATGTTAAATAATATGTTTAGGGAACTGCTCGACACCCTAAAGGTGGGTGCGGCTATCTCATTATATAGAGGTACCAAGAGGTACCGTACACGTCATATACAGTTATATACAGACACGCTACGTATATACAGTCTAACAGCTAGGACCAATACCATGTTTGGATGCAAGTGCTGCATTCAAACCTGGTAATGCTACAGTACGTCCAGAAAAGAGTCGAAGAAGGGTGGTACCATGCCAGCGATGAGGAATATGGGGTAGACTAAGGAGAGAAACGACTTGAGGCTGTCCTAGTGGGCGAACTCCGGCGTTCCTAGCGTCAGCGCCCGCTCGTATGAAGCCGCCTCCTTTTCCTTGCAGGAAGTCATTGATAGCAGGGAAGATATGTCTTCACGAAGAGATAGACAATGGAAAGCATGCCCTCTTGTAATGATGGCCAAGCGACGGGAGAAGAAGAAGAAGATCTGTGGAAGAAAAGATCTACCATAATCCAAGGCCTCTATAAAGACGATGCAACCGCCGCGCTGGTCCAAGAGCATCGCTCCACTCTCTCCACCCCCAGGCCTCTCTTCCGAGGTGGCGCATGGATCGACGGGATGTTTCACCCCTCCGACTAGAAAGTCATGTCACATAAGGCATTAACCACTACTGGATCATGGGCTCGATTTCCTACCATCAGCTACCGATCACCACATATCAAGTCCCTACAAAACATGGACCCATCCCCGTCTCGCAATCCCAACAACGCGATGCATACCTGGAGCCAGGGGCTACAGACGGTCCAATAGGAACTAGGGTGCTCAGGACCTGCTAAGTCATGGGTGTGATAGTGGCGACGTGCTATCCTCACCGAGCCCTTGGCGCCCAGAAAGGGCTTGGAGGGATACCAAGGGAAGGGGTCCATATGCGTAAAGGTGTTTCCTCCTTCTCGACAATGGAGACGATAAGACGATACAACTGAGCATTAAATGCTCTTCCTGCACTATCAGGGATGACGTCACACCCTAGCGATGGGACACGACCTACCTATCGTCTGACCAAAAGCCACGAACAGGTGTGCCATTCCTCGGGGCCATCCACAGTCTCTAAGAAGTCTTCCATCGCTCCCATGCTGCTACAGGAGCTCCTTACGGTAGCCAACCGAACGCAAGAAAGTATACTCCACTTAATCATGACGGAGAAGCCAGACAGTTCCCGGAGTACGCTATGGACTAATGGGCGCCGGAAGGATCCTCTCCCTAAAAGCAATTAAGACATGGTAGTATAAATAGAAGTAGCTAGGCACAAGAATACAACTTGTATTTCAACACTACCATAGAAATATCATCAAGAAGGAATAGGATATTACACCTCTATTGTGGCATGAACCTGGGTACTACTTATGTACGCTCATCCCTAGTTCATCTTCTCCGACAATGACGATGCTTGAGGAAACATATTTTCTTTAGTCCCTCGACGGACTATCAAAAAAGGTTGTTCGCACAACGACCTGATGTCTGGTTTTTAGACACCGACAACCTCATTGTCCATATGGTTGGGCAAGACTTGCCGGAGAAGTCACGGATAAACCCATGGGCATATGAACCCATTTTGAGAAACTCATTTTTAATTGCCCAAAAATTCTGAAAAAATGCATACATCTTAACATTCTATGTACGCATAGAAAATTTTAAGGAATAATAATCTTCCATTTGGCCTGTGCAAAAAAAGGAAAAAATATGTCATGAAATGTTATTTAGGACCACATAAATTATTCATTTTACGGAGGCAAAATAAAAAGAGATTCTTCCACAAAACTTTGTACAATGTATGTGTGGAATTTTGTTTTGAATTTTTTTAACATTTTAAAACGAATTTAAAATGCATTTTTAGAAAGCCGGTTCATATGACATACATGCACCCAACTCCCTTTCGTTTGTTACGCGAGGGTCATGACGTACATGCGTCTTACGTAAGCAACGTGACGTGCATGTATGGAAATGACTTACACCTTTCAGTCGCTTTAATTTTTTGAGCATCCGTACTTAGCCTTAATTAACTGTGATGGGCCTGATGGCGCCTGTTTATGCATGTTACTTCTTCCATATAGCTGTCTGATTTTAGGCTATAAAAGGAACACAACTAAGCTGAGCATGCGGCATCCAATCAACACCAACACATTAGCACTACCATCAAATGAGTGGTAACACGATCATGTTCTCCACTTCTAGATGTTCATCATTAGGGCTCTATGTGCTCCTTGCCACAAGCTGCCTATTACTAGCTGGCTGCTCTTCAGAGTCGCTGCTGACAAGTGATGTTCTTCCAAGTGAGCAGTCGGACATCGACACCGACAACCACCAAGATCTGATGATGGACCGTTTCCACGTGTGGATGACGGTGCACAACAGATCCTACTCCACCGCCGGTGAGAAGGCTCGCCGGTTTGAGGTATACAGGAGCAACATGAGGTTCATAGAGGCCGTAAATGCCGAGGCGGCCACCTCTGGGCTCACGTACGAGCTTGGGGAGGGCCCCTTCACCGACCTTACAAATGAAGAGTTCATGGAGCTATACACCGGGCAGATTTTGGAGGATGACCAATCGGAAGATGGTGACGACGACGAGCAGATTATCACCACCCATGCTGGGTCTATAGATGGCTTGGGCACACATAAGGGTGCCACCGTGTACGCCAACTTCTCGGCCAGCGCGCCAAGGAGCATCGACTGGAGGAAGAGAGGCGTCGTCACCCCGGTTAAAAACCAAAAGCAATGTGGTACACATAACATCTCTTGTTCATATTTTTCTCCACTTATATATATATATATATATATATATATATATATATATATATATATATATATATATATATATATATATATATATATTAACCACAACTTATTAACAAAGTAACAAACAGTACCAGAATCTTAGTTGGTTAATATGTATCTCTCTCTTTTATATGCGCAGAAAGCATAATGATTAAGTTAAGAATTGGTATGGAACTGCAGGATCTTGCTGGGCATTCCCCACCGTCGCTACAATTGAAGGAATACACAAGATCAAGAGAGGGACTCTGGTGTCTCTGTCGGAGCAACAGCTGATAGATTGCGACTACCTTGATAATGGTTGCAAAGGTGGCCTGGTGACCAGAGCTTTCCAGTGGATCAAAAAGAATGGAGGGATCACCAGCACATCTTCCTACAAATACAAGGCCGTCAGAGGTCGGTGCTTGAGGAACCGTAAACCGGCGGCAAAGATCGTTGGCTTCAGGAAAGTCAAGAGCAATAGCGAGGTGTCGCTGATGAACGCTGTGGCAAACCAACCTGTGGCAGTTTCCATCTCGTCACATAGCAGTCACTTCCACCACTACAAGGGAGGAATCTACAACGGGCCATGTAGTACAACTAAACTGAACCATGCCGTCACCGTTGTAGGTTATGGGCAACAACAACAAAATGGGGCTGACTCAGTACATGCGTCCGCCCCTGGAGCCAAGTATTGGATCGTGAAGAACTCGTGGGGGACAACATGGGGCGACAAAGGCTACATACTAATGAAGAGGGGAACAAAGCATTCATCAGGGCAGTGTGGCATTGCAACACGCCCAGTCTTTCCTCTTATGAAAGGTGGTAGATCGACTGATTAAAGCTCACTTGCTTTAAATCTAGAATTCCAGATCCATCCATTTTAATTTGTCAAAGTTTGTAATATTGGCCAGCACGTGCACTGTGCCTACGTATGTTGCATGCGCTACTATAGGTCTACGTATGTAATCCATCTTGAAAATAAGGATCTGTACGAAGTTCTAAGTTTCGGTTGATTTGGTATGAGGTCAAGGTTCTAACTTATAGCTAGAGCCATCATGTACAGCACATGTTATGTGCTTAGTGCATCTACTTACTTTAATCACTCTATATAAAATGGAATTTGTTGGGGGTCAAGAAAATGATAAATCAGTACTCACAGGGACAAAGTATTTACAAATCATGAGCCAAAACAATGAATCACAAAACTATGAAGATAATCAATTAAAAATTCATAAGAAATAAGCTACCCTCGTGAACATGGTCATGTAGAAGAAAAAAAAGACAATCTTTTTATAGTTGAAAAGCTATGCAATAATGTATATCTCTCCGTGTAACACCTGTGGAGCCTCCCCTCCATAAACTACTTGACCGTAAATTCAGGATTTCCCCTCCTTGCCCTCCAATAATTGGCCTGGTAAAAATAATTGACGTGGTCCATGCCGTAGCCCCCTCTGTAAACTACTTGCCAGGACTTCAGGATTTCCGCTCCTTGCCATCCAATAATTCGTCTGGTCCATGTCGTAGTCCCCTTCGTAAAATTCTTGCCCGCAAATTCAGGTTTTTTGCTCCTTGCCCTCCAATAATTGGTCTAGTCCATGTCGTTAATGTCGTGGGAGATGGCTCTATGGGTGTTACATGGAGCGATATACAATTATTGAAAAATTGATGGCTTCAACTACCAATGCTGCGGATGGATGAGAACGAGAGTGAGTGGTGGCTGGAACTAGTAGTAGAGGGACGCGCTTTGCGGTGAGGCCGCCATCGTGTGGGGTGGGAGATCAAGCGGGGTACGGGTTGCTTGGGGTCGACGCAGATTGGACCGAGAGATTGAAAAATGGAGAAGTGGGGTGATGGCGTCATGGGAAAAACTCGGATTATATGGACCAAAAAAATTCAGAGACTCGGAAAGTTTATGCGGTAAAGAAAATATATTGGGAGTGCAAAATCTGATTAGGAGAAAGTAATTTTTTGGCACCAGTCAACCACGTATGAATAAATATTACCGTATTTGTTTCTATAAAAAGGATAAATATTATTTTGGGGCTATTTATTTTTGTTGGATCAAATTGCATTCACACCCAATGTAATATTCACATAGTTTAACAAAAAATATAAAGCTTGTGCAGTCGTAGATCAAAGGGGCAGAGTGCGACTCAGAAAAATGAGGTTCGTGTCCTCGACCTGTGAACGTGAAGCAGAAGTAACATTGAAAAGGAACTCATAGGCCGAAGAGGCAACATGAATGTAGGCCTTCGAGCCATTCACACCATCGGATACGACACATAGAGATGGAAAGGCTCTACCAACAACGAGCCATCGTTAAACTCTTAACTCTTGCATATCTGCGAGCTAGAACCGAGTCCCTCTTTCATTTTTCCGAGGAGTTTCATACATTCGGGGATAGTTAAAAAAAATTGTGTCGAGATGTGCTGGATCTGTCGGATGCCTACCAGATCTAAATTTAGGACGAATGTAGAGGCAAACATTTATGAGAGGGCGGATAAATTAATATGAGAAGGTGAACATTGAAGGACTGGGCAGATAGGTGAGGTATATCTAGATCAGTATTTCTCAATTCTCATTTAAGAGGGGAGAGATTGCTTGGGTGAAGGGGGAGGAGCAAGGGGAAGATAAGAATGGATGAGTGGGCTACCAGAAAAGTAACACACACTTATTGCAAGATAGCTAGTCCCTTTTTTTCTTTACCCTGTATATATATGCCAGATTAACTTACAGTCGGTAATTACCAAAGTAGCAGACACATTGCTATGTTTGAAAGAGGAGTAAAAAAATGTGACTTATAGGAACAAAACTAGGGAAAAAATGGGTGTAGTATAAAACTCTGGAACATCAAACACAGAACACACACTTTGCTGTTCAAATGCTATTCCATTGGGATGAGCAGAGGCTTACCAAAACTAGGATCAGCGGTAAGACAAACAAATGATGCAAGTGTGTGTATGCTCATACACCGAAAAAAGGAGAATGCACCAGCCAAGAATCAAACCCGGGTCTGTATCGTGGCAGGGTACTATTTTCTCGAAACAGGCTTTTGCCCCGCTTTGTATTACAAAGCAACCACTTCTGGTACATCCAACGATAGATGCTGGGGCGAAAACAACACATGCACGCCCAAAAGAAACATAAAAGAAAGAGTAAAAGAAACAAATGCCAACACCGGCGGATCATCGAAAACGGAGAAGCCCCACGACCGTTGCGCACACCGAAAAACACCCACCAAGCTCAACACCTCCAAGAAGGGATGCGACGATGACGCCGCTGCTGCTAAGGGATTCCCCCGATACGCAGCGAGGGGAAAGGAAGGGTAGCCCCAACGCCCTACAGGAAGGTCTGGCGACATTCGCAGGCGCCACCGCGACGGTGTCGACCAGGCCGACTGGGATTTCTCCCGATCCCAACCTCCACCTCAGGCGCATCGGAGCCCGTCACCAAACCGACCACCACCCCGCGCCTACACAGACTTGAAGCTTCCACGCCGGCTCACCACAACAACGTAAGGAGGGGTCTGTACGACGAGGAAGAGGAGCCGGGGCTAAGGGCATCATCACCAACGGCACGCGGGAGGGCACAACCTCCACCGTCGATGACGGTAACCGACCGAACGCGATAGCGGGAGCAAACCAGGCCCATAAAGCTCCCACCGTCGTGCTGCAGAAAGCACGCCGTCTGCGACGCCGCCCCCGTCCAAGCCGCTCCTCGACACCTTCGCACAGGGAGCATCCTGGCCGCTGCAACACGATCAGTCCGCCCTGCCGCCAAATGGAAGCACCACCACCACTCGCGCCGCCGGCCACCTCCACCAAGGCGCCGGACCGTCATTGTCCTTGCTGCACCCCCGCCGACGGAAGGGACCAACCACAACCGCCGAGAGTCCAAAGCTGGACCCAACCCCCACCCACGTCGTCACCGCCAACCGCCTGGCCTGGGTGAACATCCCACAGTAGGGGGTATCCACGCCTGCATCCCCAGACAATCATCGTTGACTGTGAGGAGCACGGCCTAGTAGTTGCAGACGACCACCACCGAGCAAGCCCCGGCATGGTCCACAACTAGCCCGAGACAAACTTACATGCCGCCACACCCATAGTCAGCGCCGTCGATCTGTCCACGGCATAGCAGCAACAGGGGTGCCCACTCGGACCGACGACACGAAGGAGCAACAAGAAGTGGCACTAACGCGGTGACAAGCACCACCGCGGACTAGGTCGGCCCACTGCCTGTACACCACCGACCGCCATCCTCTGCCACGGACCAGATCCGCACTGCCACCTATAGTCCCGGATCGACCGCTGCCGAACGAGGCAGTAGCCCCGCCCCACCACCGACCAGGAAGTCCCGAGGAGCACCACCGCGACGGGCGCACGCTGCCTCGCCGGATCTGCACTGGCCACACGCCCCCTGGCCCTGCGCCGTCCGCCACGTCCCGCACCAGATCTGGCCGGGAAGAGGCCAACCCGCCACCACCGAGGCCCTAGCAGCCCACCACGCGCCGACTGGAGCCGTCGTCGTCACCGGGGCGCCCGCCGCAGCCGCGCAGCCGCCGGCGGCCCGAACCCGCGCCAACCCCGCCAGCAGCCGAGGCCATCGACGACAGCAGGCAGCCCACCGGAGGAGCCTCAGGTCCAGATTTGAATCGAGGGCACCCCCGCGTCCCTGCGCAGACGCGCCCCACCTGACCCGCGGCCTTCCGCGCCACCGCCCACGGAGCCGCGACGCCCGCACCGCCGCGCCACGCCGCCCCGCCTAGCTGCGTGCCTCCACCCGAAGTGGCTGTCCCGCGACAGCACCCGCCGAGAGGAAGGGATGTGATGCCCCGCCGCCATCGACGCCGGCCGGGCTTTACCCGGTGGCAGGAGCCGGTGGCGGCGGGGGAGGGAAAGGGGAGGAGGAGGGGTGGGGACGGCGGGGTGCGCTATCGCCCGCCGCTCGCCGGAGCGGGCAGGGCCTCCTATCGCGCGGTGGTGTTATTGGGGCTGGGGAAGTTCGGGGGTTTGGATCACTCGGGTCGCAGGGTACTATTTTATCACTAGACCATTGGTGCCCGTGACATTCGCAAATTTGAGGGGCATGTCTCTTTGATTCTATAAGCCCGACACAGTAAGAGAATCCCTAGCTGAATATTGGTTACTTTGCAGAAGTGGATGCAGTATGACACCTATCGGATGAAGGCGCCGAATCGGACTTGACGACAAGCCAAGCCTAGCATGTGATCCATGGACAGGTAGGTGTTGTATAAAAGCTTGTGCTGTGAAGCAAAATCTTTCAACGATGGTGCTCCTGGAACAGGTGTAGATATATGTATGGATCAGATGAAAGGAATCTTTTCGATCAGCAGATATCTAGCAGATTTGGCTAAGAGAAGATTTCTAGCGGAAGCACCCCTTGAACACAAACTAGGTTGGAAGTGTACACACCGTCATGTCCGTAGTGGCCTTATTCGTTTCCAGCTGCGGCCTGAGTTGTTCTTCTCTGTTCTATAGAATCCTCGTTTGTCCTCAAAGATAGTACTGGACAGTGGAGATCTCTGGGATATTATTTCCACTTGCTTTTGTTGGAGAAGTGAGCAGGCCTACTCCCAGTTCAATGATCTCCAACTCTTGGCCAATTCAGTAATTCTGTACTGATGATGACAGAGCAAGATCTCTAGACATATCAACTGAATTTTATTCACCTGGATACTTTCCTACTCGCAGGCATATATAATTCTGTACTACTCTTGTAGTAATGAAACCCCTCCTGTGAAATGAAAATAAAAAAAGGAAATCTCGCTGTGAAGGAAGTACCAACTTTTTTTCCTGGCCACCACTAAGAGACTGACTGAATACAAGAGCAATCTTACTCATGTGACTGAGTACCCCTCCTAATAGTTTGAACGCGTTATTTGGAACGTGGTTACAGGGAGTTGATGTTCAATTGGCTAAACTTATTCGCGTCGGTGCATGTGCACTTTTGTGGGCTATTTGGAACAGCAGAAATGACTTAGTTTTTAACAGATTACGAAATATTCACTTTCTGCAGGTTATCTTCAGGGCTACCGCACTGATCCGCACGTGGTCGTTACTCACTCCTGTGGCAGCCAGGGAGCCTATGCTTACTGGGTGTGCCCGTTGGGAGATGGTAGCACAGGGTATCTTCAACCGGTTTGGACGGCGTCATATTAATAGGATAGGTGTCTAGGCATCT
Organism: Hordeum vulgare subsp. vulgare; assembly: GCF_904849725.1. Taxonomy (NCBI): domain Eukaryota; kingdom Viridiplantae; phylum Streptophyta; class Magnoliopsida; order Poales; family Poaceae; genus Hordeum; species Hordeum vulgare. Next base: position 16,296,336 of record NC_058523.1, read on the forward strand.
AGATCTTCTGGTCATCTCCGGTTTGGACGCGATGCTTGCCTTGTATCTTTTATTTTGCGCTTTTAGCGATTTGATGCGTAGACTTTTTATGTACTCTGTTGAGACTGGAATACTTAATATATGGCTGCATGCATCACTCGATGCAGAGGCCGGGGCTTCGCCTCCTTTTTAAAAAAATATGATTGAAAAATGGCACACACAAGACAATCGGACTCGGTACCCTTGAACAAACACACTGGGAAATCACAACTTTTGCGTGTTCCCGGCTAGAACAAGATTTAGTTTCTTTAATCAACATGTTTTTTTGTTGCTTGGACTGTTCTACGGAGTATAGTTTATAAAACAAGTTTAGTTACAATTTCTTGTTGTTAGTTATAAGAACACAATCCCAGAAAACAATATCTTGCCTAATGTGCATCTGTACAGGTGGGTCCCAAACACCGCTCACACAACAGTCGTGGATCGGTCGGTCAAGAAGGGGCTCGGCTCTATTCTTCTTCTGCAGAGTGCGCGTGCTTCTAGTTATACCTGAGATCGCCCCCCCTCTCCCTCGTATTCCCATAGTTTTCGCAAAAAGTTGTGATGGGATGTTTATCTTTCAGTTAGCCTCCCTCCTGGCTGCGAGGTAAAAACTGTAATTTGCTTTTGCTGCACTTTCGTGCGCGAAAGGCATCAGTCTGTGCTGTTAGCCAGAACACGTGGTTTCATTATATATAATGGAGCCGGGGACAATCAGGCTCAGTACCCTAGAACAACACATTGGTGGATCACAATTGTTGCACGTTTTGTCTACAACAAGATTTACTTTATTTAATCATCATCAACGAAAACAGACTTCCGTTGCTGCAGTGTTACGACACACCCCTCTTAACATTCAATTTCGTAGAGCCTTGATCGAAAATAGATGGGTTAGTTGGTTACATCTAGTCAGAAGATTGATGGATATTTCCCTGTCTGATTTCCCAGATAGTATTCGTTGCAGGTTGACTACCAATGGTACTTTCTCAGTGAAATCGATGTACGACCATATTATTGATACGTCGCCTATTTCAAAGTCCATGCATATTTGGAAGGTCAAGGTTCCCCTTAAGATAAAAATTTTTATGTGGTTTGTTCACAAGGGAGTTGTTTTAACTAAGGATAACTTGGCTAAAAGACACTGGAATGAAAATAAAAGATGCAGCTTCTGTCAGACACATGAGACGATTAAACACTTCTTTCTGGATTGCCCTATGGCTAAATTATTATGGCGCTCATTACAAATTTCATTCAACATTACCCCGCCTACTAGCATTCACATGTTATTTGGGACATGGCTAAACGGGGTTAATGTACTTTACGCCAAACTAATTCGGATTGGTACTTGTGCCATGTTGTGGGCGATATGGAACTGCAGAAATGATCTAGTTTTTAACAGATTGCATCACATTAACTTTTTGCAGGTCATCTTCAGGGCTACCGCCTTGATCCGCACGTGGTCCTTACTCACTCCTGTGGAAACCAGGGAGCCTTTGGTTACTGGGTGTGTCCGATGGGAGATGACAGCTCAGGTTATCTTCAACCGATATGGATGGCGGCATGCTAATAGGATTGGACCTTAGTCTAGCCTATCCGAGGGATATAGTCGGTTTTTGGGCGGTCTGAGCGTCATGTAACTCTTTTTTGTTTCTTGAATTATCAGGCTACTTTGTAATTTTCCAGACTATTTCGTTTCGTAATAAAATGGTTGTATGCATCACTCGATGCAGAGGCCGGGGCAACGCCTCCTTTTCGAAAAAAAATCATCATACTTTTGGTTGCCCGGACTGTTCTCCTTTGTGTTGGATCCTCTTTTATCGATGTTACCGCATTTTATAGCTGTTAATGTAGATACTGTCATATTGCCATACCTTGTTTTTGTTTATGATGTGTTGATGTGTGACAAAATATTCCTACTCTTTTTTTTTTCCCAAACATACATGACATTCCATATAGGGAGAAAAGTAAGCAATTGGAATTACCATGCTTTCAAAATATTTATGGACTCTGCATAACGCTGATGCTGCTGTCTATACACACCGCACAGCAAATAATCACGAACAGCAAGTACGAGTGCAAGACGCCAGCCTGAACTCGTGCATTCGCTGCAACAATCTTGGTAGCAAAAACACCGCCATGTCCATAGTGGCCTAAGATGTTCTTCCTTGTTCTATAAAATACTCATTTATCTAGAAAGAGAAATCATGAAGATGTCTCGGATATTATTTCCAACTACCTCTTTTGGAGCACTGAGGAGGCCTACTCCCAGTTCAATGATCTCCAACTCTTGGCCAGTTCAGTAATTCTGTACTGATGATGACAGAGCAAGATCTCTGGACATATCAACTGAATTTTATTCACCTGGATACTTTCCTACCTTGCAGTCATGAAACCCCTCCTGTTAAATGGAAAAAAAAAGGAAAATCTTGTTGTAAAGGAAACATGAACTTTCTTTTTCTCTAGACACCACCCAGAGACTGACTGAATACAAGAGCACCCTCACTCATGTGCCATGTGTGGTCTTCAGACAGTTGAAACAAGAGCTCACCTCTGTTTCAATTGGCAGTTTTGCAAAGTCATCCTACTAAGTGAAACAAAGGTTCATTTCTATGGTTGATATCATCCATTCATGGATTTCACTCTAAACTTGAAGCTGACTAGGGTAGTTTACACTGACTGAATCTAACTTTGCAGATGATGTAGATCACACTGCCAAAAGGAATTCGGGAAAAGGCAAAAATAATTGATAGTTAACACTAACTGAATCAAATTTGCAAATGATGTACAGATCAGGAGTTTGGAAAAAAGCCAAAAAAATTTGGTAACTAACACTAATTGAATCTATTTTGTACACGACGCATGGATCATATTGCCCAAAGGAGCTGGGAAAAAATGCAAAAAGAAAAAGAAATGTTTTTTGTCTGTCAGACAACGTCTAGGCCACCCTGTAAAGACAAGCCAATCCAGGAACGATCCTCTACAGCCAACGGATAGAACAGATCCTGTTCAAGTAAGGTCGTGCTAATATAAGCCGCGCTTCATCTTATAAACAACTTCTAAATCCTGTCAACTGGCGAGGTGGGACTAATTGAGTACAACAGTCACATGCAGCAGCGCTTCCTCGGGCAGAATTAGTGGCCATGTAGCACTTGGGCCCGAGAAAGAATGTAGCCCAGCACACCCCATCACACTCGAGTGATGCTTTTGTTTTGTTTTTACTTCTCCTTGTTGAGTTAGCTGTGTATATTTTGAACCAGTTTAAATATCTAGCAAATTCTGCATGCCCAAATGGGTCCAGCAGATACATGCAAAAACTGCCAGCCTGAAACTTTTCTTATACAAACTGAAGCCAAGATCTCTAGAACAGTTGAATATCTTGATTTGTCGGCATCTATCTATCTATCTGAAAAAAGATACTGATCTCGCACTCTGACAGCTAGCATCTGTCAGTCGCAGAGAATACATATGTACCGACAGGCTCACTACTTTATTACTCCCTTTGTACCGAAATAATTGTAGCATTGTTTACCAACTACAAGTATTTCGGTACAGATCGAGGGCGTAGAACAACACACTGGAGAATCACAAATTTTCAGTTTGTTTAATCGGCATCATCTTTTTCGTTGCCCAGACTGTTCTCCTTTATGTTGGATCCTCATAAATCTACAATGATAGGGCTGGAGAGTGCAGATCTCAGAAATTTGTTACAGTTGCTGATCATAGAGCAAGAAGATCTCTGGACATATATGAAGCGTGAATTCACCTGAATAATCTAGCTCGCTGCTACATCAAATTATGTCTGTCTACCATTTACCTAACTCCTCCTGAATTTAAATGGGACAGGAAATCTTGATGTCAACATTATTATTCTAGCTACTACCAACAGACAGACTGAATACAAAGTCATACTTATGCTAGAGAGGAAATCTGATTATTGATCTACAATGATAGTGCTGAAGAGTTGCTGATCGCAAAGCAAGAAGATCTTTAGACATATAATCATAATATTGATGGTGAATTCACCTGGATACTCTGCCTCGCTGCTATGTCAAATTCTGTCTAGCAGTCATGAGCCTCTTTTTTCAGTTGCCAGTTTGCAAATTCATACATATGCCCTGCCATTGGTCTAGGACATTATTTGTTGGATAATGTTTCAAGCTCTTAAGCAAAACAAGCAATGAATCCAATGGAGATCAGCACTAATTTTCTGGCCACTACCAAGAGAAAGATTGAATACAAGAACCTCTTTTCTCAGTTGCCAGATTGCAAAGTCATACTTATGCCATGAAATTGATCTCGGACACGATTTGTCGGATAATGTTTCGAGCTCTTAAGCAAAGAGCAAGCAATAACCTTACTTTTCTTACTTACTACTGTACTACAGTATTCAACAACCACATTTTACTCAACTAGCGAGAGGATTAACCACATGACCAAGGAACATCGTTGTGCCTGTCATCTCCTCAACCACGGCAAACAAGAAGGGCCGATCCGCCACAAAATCCACATGATGCGGTGGTTCGCTTCCAAGCGCGCTACCGCAAATGCTAATGGCCGTGGCAGCAGCGGCCACGGTGCCTTGCTCGTCCACCTCGATGGTGGCCTTATGGTACACCCCGCCGATGGAGAGCCGCCCATCTTCACCGCTCAACATACCTGAGAAGTCACCGTCCGAGAAAGCCCTTGTGGCACCAAGCTTCTGCATGTCCGATGACGCCTCAAACTCCGTCGTGAACTTGAACTTGGGGACCATGAACCGCCCTACTTCAACCTCCTCTTCTGGCGTGTGCTCCCTGATGAACTCCGGCGACGACACCACCTTGTCGTAGAGATCGGTGAGGCTGAGAGTGGCGCTGTCCGGGAGAAGGATGAGCATGTATAAGGCAGCAGCTTGACGCTGGAAGCTGTTGCCGTCGTTCCTGTAGGGCAGCTTGAGGGCCCTGAATCCTGGGTAGAGCGCGATGTGCTGTGACCCGACTGTCGTCATGGACGGCACGCGCACGGTGGTGCCGCCAGGGACATGGAACGGCGCGGTGAAGACGTCGAACGGTCGACGCCACGCTCCTTTGAAGTAGAGCGCGTTGGCGAGGACGACGGACGTGGACGAGTCGACGGAGCCGGGAGGGAGGACGTCATGGATGCGCTGGTTCGTCTTGTCCGCCACGAAGGAGTTCACGCGCTGCCTCGCCAGCTCGGCCGCCGACACGAAGTCGACGGATTCCGCCGTCGCGACGTACCGGGACGCGCCGGTGGCCACGAACTCTGGCCTGAGCGCCTGCCTCTGGTCGACCCACACGCCGGAGGCGAAGGACGTCTGATTGAGGCCGTTGAGCCTGCCGACAAGCTTGATCGCCGGCGCGCTGTGCAGATCGTCGAGCGAAGCTGACCCGAGGAGCTCCAGGAGCTCCCTGCGCGTCTCGCCCCGCGCGCCCGCGGTCACCATCGCGAGCGCCGCGTGGATCGACAGCGGCGAGACGACGAAGTTGCCGGCCGCTTCCCGGACGCCGACCTCCCTGGCGAGGTTCAGGCCCGACGCGTTCCCGGACGCGTCGCGGCCTACCGTGTCGGCGAGGAGGGTCCAGCAGAGGAGCCATGCGGCGAACAGCACCAAGCAGGGGAGCACGGCCTTCCCGAGGCGCGACATCGTCGGAATCGCCGTGGGTTCGCGGTGTGTGTTGGGTAGGGTTACGTCGTCTATATACATCCTGCTGGGCTTCGAGTCCAACCCAAATACGGAGTAGCGCAGAGAGACACCGGGAGTTCCTTCTTGGGCTGTAATACTACCCCTTTATGCGTTTCTAAATATAAGGTTTTTTTTTCTAAAAAAATCATTACAGAATGGCAAAATAAATTAATTTATATTTAAAATTATGTCTATATACATCTATTATAGTCCGTACGTCGCCCATAACAACGTTTTGTAGAAGTTTATTTGCCGGTGTAGAAAAAAAATTGTGTCCAATATGTTTTAGCATTGAATCTGATATGCTACTGTTTTTGTGTTGGTTGTGTAGTGTAGCTTGAGTCCGATTATACTTGGTAGACTTCGATGTGGTAATGTAGCTAGAAATTGATATGTTGTTTGGTAGAATTGCACATCCACCACCATGTGAATATGCAAGTCGAGGTGCCGCCCTTAGCCTTACAATCCGGCAATCTATTCGGCATCTACGGCATCTACTTCCAGCCATGCTATGTTTCTTCGGCAGTAACAACAACCTTCTTCTATAACAAGATGTATATTTCTAAAAAAACATTCTATAACCACCTATTGTGTGTGTTTCTGTTTTTTGTTACATAGACCGTCCCATGCAATGTGGGATTGGAATTCAATGATCTGACCAAAGACATAGTTGTCTTCGAAGCTCCAGGTGCCCCTACACTTTGGAGATCGAAAAAGAACCAACAATGACCCATCTGGGAGGAAATAGATGGGATCGTTTCCTCGCCCACAATCGCCTCATAAAGGGTGTATTGATCAACTTCTCCTTAAGAGAACAAAGACCTAGGCTGGCTGTTATCTATGACGCCTTCCTTGACCAAAGAATGCAGTTAAACGATGATGAGACCAACAACCTCTTGGACAAATTTCCAACCCGTGATCACTACATCGAGGTGCCATTCGTGCCACGTTGGACAAGGACCAATGGAATCAGCCGCCATGTCATGGTATGTTACTTAGTTGTGTAGATTCGGATTGATATGCTTGTTGTAGAGTTTTATTAGTGTAGAATCTAAGATCTAATTGATATGCACACACCCCCCCTCGCCCGCACCCACCCACACCCTGACACACACACATGTATATAGAGAGAGGTATTTGGCCACCTTACCTACAAACCGTCGGATTACACTGAGATGCCCTGTTCAAGAATTCATCCGATTAACCAGGTAACTTGCCGATTAATCCCTACTAATCGGGTCACGGAGTAGCCGAAAAATTGAAAAATCGACTGACTAATTGATTAAATGGCCGATTAGCCCATTAGTCTCCTACTCGTCAGCCAACCGAGCAGCTACCAGTTAACAATTTCCTCAACAATGCTCAGATGTGTGCACTTGTAATATTACTAGGATGTTCCATTAGCGCAAAATTATTATTAATTATTGCTTTATATATGAACACTTAATGCCCACATTAGAATGGAAAGAGAAAATCAACAATTAATGGTCACATGCATGGTACGTGCAGTTTCTACAGAGAACAAGAATTCATATTTTTATTAAGAGTGAATTCCGGTCTTTACCTCCTATTATAACAGTTTCGACACTAATTACCCTATTCAGTGAGATCTCATTCGTATTACCCCATTTAGCAAAAGTTCTGCCACGATTTACTTATTTAAAAGTTTGCGAGTGTTCTGTCACATCAACTCTTTTTCCTGCCTATTTATCTCTCTGCTGAATCGCGCATCACAACTTCTCCCGAACAGGCCCGACCCAATGAAGGTCGCTCGCATCGCGTCCATCGTACAATGTATGAGTCGTCCGCGCGCCATACTTGTCCCTGATCGATTGCATTGCCCATACAGGTTAACGACTGCACGCACACATCAGGCTCTATCGGAAATAGGGTTAGGGATTGTCAGGCAGCGGCAACGGCGATGGCGGCACAATTTCATACCTCCTTGAGTAGGGCTGAATGGTCGCAACATCAAGGCATGATACGACCCTATGGAGTCTGATGCATCAGTCAAGTTCGCCGACGACGGCGCAGGTGTGTGCATGTACGTGACACAATCATGATATGCTCAGTTGTTCTTTCTACTTTGACAACATAGGTGAACCCCATCAAGTTGTGCTTAATTGATGGCGGATCTATGGACCTCTCATTTGTATCCTACACCACATGATTTTAAACATCATTGTCATGGCAATTTGTATATTCTGAAATTTCCGTGACTGATGCATTGGTCGATGAGGCATTTGATTCGGGCAGAATTAAGATGATTATTAGAAGATCATGTGTATATGTGTCACCCTTCTATAACCGAGTTATACATTGGCCAGTGACGCAAACTACATGTATTGGTGCGATCATATCGGGCCGGTCGGGTAGTGACATGCTGCGAAGACAAGTTCAACATGAAGAAAAATAGACAGAAAAACCCGTCGGTTTGGCATGCCAGCTGAACCTGACAATTGGGATTTTCCCATCAAAACGCTAATAAAATTTTAAACACGGTAAATTATAACAGAACTTTTCCTAAATGGGGTAAAACGGATGGAATCCTGCTAATGGTGGTAATTACTGTCAAAAATGTCAAAATGTGGGGTAAAAAACGGAATTCACGCTTTTATTAATGCCTCATACTTTTTTTTGAAGCAATGTATGTCACATGGCACCATATTCATGATATACTTTTGGAGAGAATAATTTGTGCATACAATATCTTAGGTATATATACACAACAAAGTGGAGGCTAGGATTAATGCTTTAGAGTTTAGCATGAATATAGCCAAACAGTACTGCTACGTTGTTGTTTCATTACTTATGAAACAATATCACAGGGATGCAGCGCCTGACACAGGTAGGGTTTGTGAGCTTGGAGCAAGAGATGCACTGGCTATCTTTTATGTACCTCTTTTACTTTGTATTAAATCTGCAAATTGTTTGTTCTATTCGAGTGTGAAGTTAGTCTAACTGAATCTGATGAGTAGAATGCTGAACAACCGCAGAGGAATAACAGTTTTATTGCAGGAATTAATGTCTACCCTATCCTTTCTTTTATCAGCGGAGTGCACATCTATTTCACCATGCAGGTGTAGATTTTGGGATGTCAAGGATGAAGAATGACACTTTCGTTTGCTCCAAGACCACAGCTGGAACAGTAATAGCTTTGTATCTGTTCATGCATTTGTTTTGTTATCTTTGGCTCTTGTGTGATGTGATACTCCATTCATCTAGAATCACTTTTTTGATTCATCGGTTCCGTTTGATAAATGGATATTACCTCTTACATTTTCATTGTTCAGCTCGTGTGCATTTATTGTGAATAATCTGTCGTGACTGTATTTCCGGCTGGCCTACAGTCCGAGTGGATGGTAGTGGCACCAGAGATCCTGCGTAACGAGCCAGCTAATGAGATTTATGTTCCTTAGTTTTCTCAAGACTGATAGAAGATTGAATGCGCGCATCAGGTGCAACGTCTACAGCTTTGGAGTGTTCCTATGAGAAGTACAATAGAGCTGAGTCAGCTGGCTGTAAGGAATAAAATAGTATATTTTTGCTTAGTTGGAGAAGAGAGAAGAGGAAAGAGAAGGTAAGCGGGCTCTTAGCTAAGAGCCAGCTCTAGCACGTGCTCCTAGGCACTTTGTGAGAATGAAAGATGGGTCATGTAATAAATAAGTAGTACACTCTTCTAACCAACTATTGTACATGTTAGCTATAAGATGGGCTATAGGGGACATGACATGAGCTTACAGCCGGCAACCGGCTCTACTATTGTACTTGCTCTATGAAAATTAATTAGCAACGTTGCATGTGCCTTGGATTGGGCTGAATCCAATGCAAGTCTTGGGAGTAGTTGGGTGCGAGAACAAACGACTAGACATTCCCAAAGAGGTCGACCCATTGGTGGTGCTTAGCAATGCTATCTTTATGTTGGGATAAAGCATGGTTAATAGTATAGCCAACTGCTGGCTATAAGCAGTCTTATAGCTCATCTTATAGCTAGTTTGTATAATAGTTAGCTATAAAAGAGTACTATTTTTATCATATATGGCCCACCTTTCATTCTCACAAAGCACCTAGGAGCACGTGCTAGAGCTGGCTCTTCACGAAGAGCCCGCTTCCCTTCTCTCTTCTCTTCTCTCTCATCCAACTCAGCAAAAATATAGTATTTTAATCCTTACAGCCTGCTGACTGTATCTTATTGTACCTTAAGTAAGATGACAACAAATCATTCTTCAAATAATATGCTGCTTTTTCTATCACTTGCCTCACTGAAATGACCTCAATGGTCTTTATGCAGTGATCCAATCAAACGACCATCCTTCCCCCAGCTCCTGCTGCCGCTAAAGAAGTTACATCAGTTAATTATTACTAAGGCCTCTAACAGTATACGAGACAAATATCTGGGTAAAACGCAAAAAAGAAGAAAAATACATGTTTTTATTCTTTTATTAAGTTGACCAAGTTTTCCATGTTGAAGCCCGTGGGAGAGGAATTCAAGTTTTTATGCGTATGGACGAAGGTTCTGCGCATCCTTTTCTCAAAAGTGTGAGAACTATTTGCAGCAGTGTGAAGGTGGTGTTGAAGAGAGCCTAGTGTGTTAGTTCCAACTGAAGAAGATGTGACGCAACAGGGAGTGTTTTATGCCATGGTAAATAATTTTTCTGTTGTGTATTTGGAGCAGGGTGGGGGTGATTCTTAGAACCAGAGTTCACAATGAAAATATGGTACTGATTTTTATTGGTTTGAAACAGAAGATGGGAACGAAAAAAGGGAACCTATAGTTTTTTATGTCTGCAGAAAGTTGCAGGCTAGCTATGAATGCATATTAATACTTGGTTATCTCCTCTTTTATCGATGTTACCGCATTTTATAGGTGTGAATGGAGATATTGTCATATTATATTACCATGCCTTTTTTGGGTGTATGATGTGTGGCAAAATATTCCTAGACTCTTTTTTTTCAATCAGAGGTGACATTCCATATACAGAAAAAAGTGAGTAATTAGAATTGCCATTCTTTCAAAATATACCTGGACTCTGCATAATGTTGTTGCTGCTGTGTGAGAGAGCTGATCACTGATTGCTTGATTGTTTCATTGTTTGAGTCTGCGAGATCATGAGGGACATATCATTTTTGCTGCATACCGGGTCCTGTTTTATTGCAACGATGCCCTGGAAGCTGAAATTCATGCGCTAATGCAAGGTATGGCCTTGGCAATCCAACACACCGATCTTCCATTCGTCGTCCAGTCGGATTCTTCAGAAGCCTTAGCGAGCCTATCGAGCAATGCTTTAACTCGCTCAACTTATGGTCATTTGGTCCGAGAGATTAAGGAGTTGATGAGTAATAGGGAGTTTGTACCTCAGAAAATTTATCGCACTCAGAATAGAGTTGCCGATCGGTTGGCCAATTATAGCCGTTCTGAGCGAACTACAGCTGTGTGGTTGCGTTCGGTTCCATCTTGTATTGAGGGTTTGTGGCCTCTCGACTGTAACACTATGACATCTTAATAAACTCCCTTTATCCCGTAAAAAAAAGTGAACAATTCGTTCCCAGCAACAGAGCTGTTCTCCTTTGTGCTATGGGATCCTCATTTATCTACAAAGATAGTACACAAGAGTGAAGACCTCAGATATTTTATTTCTGATTGCCTTTGTCTGAGTAGTGAGCAGGCCTGCTCCCAATTCAATGATCTCCACCTTGGCAAATTTTGTACTGATCTTTTTATATATTAATTCTGTACTAATGACAGAGCAAGATCTCTGGACATATCAACTCAATTTCGTCCACCCGGATACTCTTCTATCTTTCAGGTATTTCAAATTAATGTATTTCAGCGGTAAGGAAACCTCCTCCTTTTAAAAGAAAAAGGAAATCTTGCTGTCAAAGGATGCATTATTTTGTTTTTCCCGCCACTACTAAGTGACTGGCGGAATAGAGTCGAAACAAGGCTTCACCTCTGATTCAGTTAGCATTTTGCAAATTTTGATTAAACGATAGTCGCTTTATGAATTGTCTGTAAACATAGTATAGAGGTAGTCCTAGAGATATCGTTCAAGTTAAACACATGTATATCTTTGTGTTACAACCCCTCTTGGTCTCCTATGTACCTGGACGTTTCCTAGCGATAGTCTTTCATCTTGTATGCCACGGCAGGCTGTTAGCGAGATCAATATAAACCACGCGGACACCTACGGGTGGAGATACGCTTCCTCATATGGTCACCAAAACCTCTTCCTCCTAGATCGCACAGAGATCACATCTAGCAGTCATGTCCATCATATCTATCCTCTCCACCAACACCATGATTGCGCCACCACCCAGCCTGCATTATCTTCCAACTCCACTCCATCAACCAACACCACCCACGCCATCACCCTCGGTCCACCTCCCCAAGAGAAGCTAACCTGGAGTTTTCTCATGTGGAAAGCCATCGTGTTGCCTAAGATTAAAGGCACGCAAATGCATCATTTCCTCGACCCGACGAGCCCTGTGCCGCCAGCTACCATCACCACTGACGGGAAAGAGTAGCAGTTCGTCAACATGGCGCGCATCCCCTGGTATGCTCAATAGAAGCAGCTCCAAGGATACTTGATGGGATCTCTTTCCCGCGAGATTCTTTCCCAAGTCGTCACTCTCCAAATGTGGATCGAGGTCTGGGCTTCGATCCATGCCATGTTCGTGACACGAACGCAAGCTCCGTCCATTAACACGAGGATTTAGCTCCACAGCCTCCACAAGGGCAACTACAGCATGGCCGATTACCTTGCCAAGGTAAAATCGCTCACTGATGAGATCGCACGTGCAGCTCCTCCTCTCTCTGCTGCTGAGAACACATCACTACACCACGGTAGAGCTTACCTCATAAATTTATGTGGGCAAAGGTCCAATAATCTTCACAAAATAACTATCACCGTAGCTTTTAAGTTTTGTCTTCGGAACATGTGTTGGCAAAGGTACATCACTGTAGACACATTATGTGTCGGCAACCACTAAGCAACTATGTAGTTGTCAGTAATTGCTTAATAATGTGTTGTGTGTCGGCATATGTATGGGTTTTAATAGTTTTTCAGTCGGCATAGGTATGTATTTAGCAATTTAAAATGTGTCGGTGTATATAGGGTGTATAGACTCAGATTAAGTGTCGGTAAAGATGGGCACGTGTCAATCGACTACCTTGGCGCGCAATTTGGGCGCGTGAGCGAAATTTTTGGTTGTTCCCTCCTCCCTCCGAAATACCTCAAATCGACCCAACCTAACCCGTGCCTACCGCCACTGCCGACCTCGCGTTCGATCCAATCCTGCCACCATCGCCACCGCCCTCAGGCTCCACCCCGTCCTCCCCCCGAGCTCCATCGTCGTCCTCACACCCACCTCCCCCCGAGCTCCATCGCCATCCTCGCACCCCCTCCCCCCGAGCTACATCGTCGTCCTCACACCCCCTCCCCCCGAGCTACATCGTCGTCCTCACACCCCCTCCCCCCGGGCTCCATCGCCGTCATCCTCGCACCCCCCTCCCCGTGACATCCAGCCGATATCCTCACTAATCCTCGTCCCTGTCCCTGCTGCCGTCGGGGATCCATATCCGGGCTCCCTTCCACCGTCGGGGATCCATCTCCGGGCTCCTGCTGCCGTCAAAGCTCCATCTCTAGGTGTGCTGCTGCCGGACCTGTGCTCTGCTGCTATCGGAGCTGCATATCCGGGCCTGCTGCTGCCAAACCTCTACAGTGCTGCTGCCAGATCTCTGCTCTGCTGCCGTTAGGCTCCATCTCCGGCCAAGCTCCATCTCTGCTCCAGTCCTGCGGGTCCGCCTCTATGCCCTGATTAAGCATCAACTACTCCCTAGATTACTTTCACCTTGGCAGTAATCCTCTTCTTGGGCCGCTGGCCCTCAACTTCGTCACCAGGGTCATCGCGGCTGATCTTATACCGCAACCCACCGCATATCGGGCATGCATTCAAATTCTCGTACTCCTCACCGTGGAAGAGGATGCGGTCAATAGGGCATGCATGTATCTTCTGCACCTCTAATCCTAGAGGGCAGATAGCCTTCTTTGCTTCGTACGTACTGTCGGGCAATTCGTTGTCCTTTGGAAGCATCTTCTTTAACATTTTCAGCAACTTTTCAAAACCCTTGTCAGATACACCATTCTCTGCCTTCCATTGCAGCAATTCCAGTGTGGTACCCATCAACTTCTTATCATCTTCGCAATTTGGGTAAAATAATTTCTGTTGCAACGTACGATAAATGTGGGGTGGGCTTCATCCGACTTTAAATGAGAGGCTCCAGCGAGAAATGTCCCTCTGCGGTGGGAAACATTTGATACATCTCATATATTATTAATCTTATAAATGGTCAAAGCCAACCACAAAAGACATATTAGGCCCTGCAATTTGAATGGAGGGAGTAGAAAAGTTTGCATATTTCGATGCAGATTAAAGGTGTAGATTATAAGTTACACCTTCAATAGTAAAGATTATATTGTTCTGATCTCTTGTTTGATACATTATGAGAATATGGATTAGAACTAGTTGATCTTGGATGTATGAGAATACCCTTTTAAGTGACTTCAATATCCGTGCAAATTTTGAAGAGGGTGTGTCGAAGCAAACTTTTAAGACGGTGTAACGCTACGGTAGCGGCAAACCGAGTGAGAAACTGAATGGGAAGGGGAGGATCCGGTAGAAAATGAGAAATGTGCGCCGTGGGGTTGAATTATTGTGTTGATCCCGCATGTTGGAGATAACGTAGTGGATAGTCTGGACAACGATATTTCTTCCCCACATATGATCTAGATTTGGTTAATAATAATATATTGTACCTTGAATACAATTAAACCCTGCTTAATTTTCATTATTACTATAAAAAGATTGTTCCGAATAGAAAATAGATGACGATACGATCACGAGATCGATGGCCATGGAAGTACCATCGGTCTTAGCCATGTTGGACAATGCGTCAGCGGTCAGATAGATTCTAAATGGAACTAGGCTGCTTTTTAGCATCCATCCAATCCTGCGTGCATGTGACCTGAATCACGAATAATCAAAAATAAGCAGGACATAGGGTATCTCATGGGCCCGAACATGGGTACAACCCTTGTGTGATCTTTGATCTAAGACTTTCAGCAATGCTTGGACCCTACCAAGGGATATGAAGGTATTTTTGGTTGCCACTATAGATTTTTTAAAGATCCCTAACCATTAGGATAGCCTACTAATTAATACTTGTGATCTGTGTTGGTTTTTCGTGAAGAGAAACGGGTAATTGCAACAAAATACGGGCAAGTATTTCCCTCAATTAAGAAATCAAGGTTTATCGATTCAATAGAATATCGGTCCTCAACCGTCTTCAGCGGCTGCACACAAAAGAGCAAACAACTTGCCCTCAATGCGGGAAAGAAGGTTGTCAATCCCCTTGATCTCGTTATTTGCAAGCAAATGAGGTGCGTAAACAATTGTAAATAATTGTAAATTGCAAAATAAAATAGAGGACAAATAAGAACATCAAGGAAAATATAAGTTTTCTAAGTACATAAGTGAATAGACCCGGGGGCCATAGTGTTCTCTAGTGGCATCTCTCATGAAAGTGACATATGGTGGGCAATTGACAGAAATGCGAATAGTTATGCGATTTTCACGGCAATGATCTACTACTATTACTCCACTTCAAGAGCGCGTCTATGCTTGCCTCTCTACGTATTAAGTTCATTACAAAGAGAGTAATGCTTGGAGAATGATGACATGATATAGACAAAGTAAACTCAACCAATATGAATAAACCCCATAGTTTTATCCTTAGTGGAAACAACACAAATAGGCAACTTGTCCCCTTCAGGTAAGTTGGATATAGAAACTCGTTAGATTAAATCCACTACAACGCACCCCTCTCACTGAAAAATACCAAACTACTTGGCCAAAGCAATTCAATAGATCAGGGAAAATTATGAAGCTATGATGATCATGCAAATAAGAATCATAATAATTTCAGAGAAGACTCAAATGCTTTTCATGAATAATCTGAACATAAACCCACAATTCATCGGACCCCAACAAACACACCATAGAAAAGAATTACATTGGATAGATCAAAGTGAAGATGTGATGATCGTTGTATTGAAGATCAAGAGAGAGAGAGAGAGAGATCCATCTAGATACTAACTACAGACTCATAGGTCTATGGTGAACTACTCACACATCATCACGAGGGCAGCAAGGTTGATGAAGAGGCCCTTCGTGAATGATCCCCCCTTCGGCAGGGTGCCAGAACAGACTCTAGATGGGGTCGCCGTGGAACAGAGACTTGCGGCGATGGAAAAATTGTTTCTCTCTAATATTTAGGGTTTTGGAATATATGTGAATTTATAGGCATGAGAATGGAGGCAGAGGGGCCACCAGGAGGGACAAGCCATCAGGGCGTGCTGACCCCCCGGCCACGCCTTGTTGGCTTGTGCCTCCCTCGTGTGGCTTCCGGCCTTCTCCCGAAGCTTCCATATCTTCTTTTGGTCCAAAAAAATCATTAAAAAGTTTCAGGACAATTGGATTTTGTTTTGTATAGTAAACCTGAAAAGTAAAAAAACACGCAGAAAACAGCAACTCGCGCTGGGCACTCGGTCAATAGGTTAGTGCTCAAAAATAATATAAATTAGTTAATTATGACCCAAAAATTATTCTACAATGATAATATAATAGCATGAAACAATAAAAAAATATAGATAGGTTGGAGACGTATCGTCTGCCTCTCACGCATATAATCTTCTAACCGAGAGCATCCAAAAGTGTTACTGATATGCACTCCCTAGAGAGCTCTCCTTCCGAGAGAAATTTCTCAGAGGTGATCCCTGGAGCCACCCTCCCAATTGTAAGCTGAAATCGACAGGTGTCTCACATCTTCCCCCAACATGAACAATTCATGCACATTCATAACAAAAGTGGGCAACTTTTTCATAATAAAAGTTGAACCAGGTTCCCACCACACCCTCCTGTAAGGATTTAAGGTAGAACTTCCTAAAAAGAGGCTCAAAAATAGAAAATCTTGCTATAACCATCATATGTTTCCCTCTTGCAACTCCACCTTTATCCGCATATACTTTGATAACCTACCCAAGCCAATTAGTTAAAGCATTACCGAAGGTCTCTGTTCTCTTATCCGACGGAAAATCAGTTACCCGCACCCAGATATCAACCTTGTTGAACACCATCTCCGACGGGTGTATGTTTCCCTCATACTATTTCAGTATCAACACACTAAAATCATATTCACAATGATCATTGTTCATTGCATGCCTCCAACCCCCTTCACTTCCAAAGTGCACACCAAACACATTATTTTCCAAGTCTCTGAACTACGCCACTCTGTGCAGGCCCGAGGCTCTATGCATCATTCTCTCCAGTATTGTGATGTTGATCGCCCATGGTGAACACACATTGCCCATTGCATACCACCTCGAACTCTTTGGAAAACCCAGTTCTTACGTGTCAAAAGCCAGACCTGCAAGTTCCTTGTCCATCAAGACCATGCTTCTCAATCTCGCCCATAAGCTAGCCGTTGGATTTGCCGTATTGCTCCCCATCGAATACTTAGAGGACCCCTGGCTAGGAGATTACCCCTCCTTATGTGTCATCGTTGTACCTGCGGATGCATTCACTTGGGTTGCCTTCTTCTTCTTCGGAGTTGTCATTGTTGCAGCCTTTGTCTTCCCTCCCCTCCCCCCCCCCCACATTGCCTCTGCCATCAGAGCCCCTCACAGAAAGATCAAATTCCAATAATCTATACCTAGGGAAGCGCCACCCCCTCTCCCAGCCATCACCGAAGGCACACCACCCTCATGAAGCAACAACACTAACCCTAGCACCCACGCACAATCTCCTCGCGATCGCCAACGTGTCGCCTTAGAGATTCCTTACGTGGTGGACCCCTAGTAATTACAATTGGTGGTGCCCCATTCCCAGGTGAAAACACGTGTGAATATACAAAACTGTGTGCGTGGTAGGTGGTACTAAATGCAATTAATTGCCTCCAAATTCTCACCACCCTCTAATGCGCCTATATAATACGTCAATCACCGATTCAATTGCCATTCTTGCCTTCATCATCCCTTCATTCTCAGATATCTCTCTTGCAATCTCTGACTCCGTGGCCATGGCCTCCTGTAAAGGGCCATGGAACCAGTACTCCTCGAGTGACGACGACACCGACAGTCCTGATGTAAGTGACGAATCATTGGGACCGCAATCCACGCCACCCTCCAGCATCTTCACCTCTGATGACCTCGAATATATTGAGTTCATGGAATGGCCACAGGAGTCATCAGAGACCGAGTTGGAGTTGGTTTATCCCGATTCAGAGGAGGAGGACACGGAGGACCATGAAGAAGAAGACGAGGAGGAGGAGTACGAGGATGTTGATGACAGTGATGACGAGGAAAACAACGATAACAATGAGAAGTCGACGGTCAACGGTAAGAATTATCCTCACCAAGACGATGACGTGGAAGTGACATCCAAGAAGAAGAAGAAGAATAAGAAGGAGTAGACCATTATATATTTCTTATTGAGTTTGCTTCTATATTCCCTATATGTTGATACTTTCCTCCCTAGATATTATTTCATCTAATTAATGGAGTTTTAATGGTTATCCATCGCCGTTTATACTTTTGGTTACCTTCCTGGTATGTGCATATGGCTGGCTTACCTTTCTGGCAACTCTAGATCTCACACTATCCTTATGATAAAATCGTGAGTGATGGTTCTCACTATCGCACATAGTTCCAATAATTCAATTATCGCCACAGAATCGTATGCGTTGTCATAAATTGGTTTTGGCAGTGATATGCAATCTACGAACGACAGTTTAATGCAGAGGGAATGGTTGTCTAGTGGCGGCAGCCGATTTTCTAGCCAAATGCATGTAACTGTTGGGATCGTCCATTTTTCGTCTAAAGATGACAAGTTTGCATGAGACAGGCAGCCCAGCCACCCCTCAATTTTTTTTCTAGATTCGCCACTATGAGAGCCTATGTTTTTTCCAAAAAAAAAAAAGGTCAGGACCACAGGCCATGTTGGCCGTGAGCCTCATCCACATGGATTGCAATTAAACTCCATAATCTTTTGCAATCTTTCTGTAGTGCAAAAGATTGAGACGAATAAAAATAGATCGTACCTTAGAATGCAATCAAACCCTGCTTCTAATTTTCATTTTTTTTTAAATGAAGGCATCGCCCCGGCCTCTGCATCGAACAATGCATCCATCCTTTTATTAAAATAAAGTAAACGAGTCCGTCGAGCTTCTAATTTTCATTAATTTTCATTATTTTCATTAGTAGCACTACAAAAGATTCCCCGAATAAAAGAGAGATGATGATGATGAGCCCGATGGCCATGTCAAAGACCACCCCACCGGCCGTATCCACGTTGGACAACGCGCCAGATAGACTCCAAACCTGCGTGCGCATGCATGTATGCATGTGACCCGACCTCCACACCTCACTCCATTGTCTGGGTCTACCCTAGCCGGCTCTAGCTCTACCTAGTGCTCACCTTTTCTGTGGCTCGGACCAGCAAGAAGAAAAAGGAAGAAGAGGGGTAGACGAGGTAGACTCTAGGGTTTCCGACGCACGAATGCCACAGCCTCAAACGGCTTCTTCCCTCTATTCCTTGAGCTCGAACTCGATGTCAGGCCGCATTACAACGATGCCATCCGTGGCTTTATACCCGAGCCAGCGCACTGGACATGCACCCACGCCTCCACTCGCTCGCGCCAGATCCACCCGCCCCGCACGCCCAGGGCGCTCTCTCCCGCGCCCGGTCCACGTACGGGATCACGGATCGCTCCCGCGATCACCGCACCCGTTCGCCAACAGCCCCTCCCTAAACTCACGCCTACGGTGCATCATGTGTGCCCGGACACCTCCGTGCACTACACGTGCCCACACACGCACACTTTCGCCATGGCCCCGACGCACCCAACGCGTCCATACACGCGCCCGACGCGTCAGGTTCATCGCCACGCCTTATTTCCCCCAACATCCATCACCACAGTCCACATCCCCAACCGCTTCGCTCTATAATTGCCTGCCACGGCCGACCCTGCTCGCAACACAACACACACACCTCATCTCCATGGCGGGCATGCTCTGCGTGGCCCTCCTCCACACGTCCCTGATCTACTCAGCCGTGCCAGCGGCCGGCTCCGCAGGAGACGGCCGGCGGAGGCAGCAGCAGCTCACCGCGCTGTGGCCGAGAGGCTGGAACTCGTACGACTCCTTCTCGTGGATCATCGACGAGGCCCCGTTCCTCGACAACCCGCTGATCATGGCCAAAAGGCTGCTCCCGCATGGATACCAGGTACGTAGGTGACGATCCGGTCCATGGTTTCACAAGATTATACTGCATTTCTTCGCTGCTGCGGCATGACATGGCATGAGATGCTGCTGCACGCACGCAGTACGCGGTCATAGACTTCCTGTGGTACCGGAGGATCGCCGCCGGCTAGGGGGTGGGCGCGTACGGGTTTGACAGCATCGACCGGTGGGGGCGGACGTTCCCGAACCCCTGTAGGTTCCCGTCGTCCCGAGGTGGAAGAGGGTTTAGGCCGATCGTCGATAAGGTCCATGCCATGGGCTTGAAGTTCGGCATCCACCTCATGAACGGGATCAGTACCCAGGCCGTCAATGCCAACACTCCCATCCACGGTACTCCTCAACGAGTGTCTTTTCTCTTTTACTTCTGGAGCAGTAGTTTGTTTTTTGTTTTCAAGTTTGGGGTTACTTACTAGATATTCTACGTCTCCGGAATAGCTCATCTTGGCATCGTTTCGAAGTGATTTTGCTTTGAGTCATCGTTTTGCGCTATTTTGGTACAATCTTCCACATCCAAAAAAATGTGCATATTTTCGTATATAAAAGAGTGAGATTTGGAGATCCAATGGATCTCACCCGCTCATCCTCGTCGATCCAACAACATATGTTGATATTATGTTTAGTGCTAAACATGTTTGGGATGCTCAATATTACAATTACTTCCCACATAGAAAATTATAATTACCAGTATACTATTATTATCCAATTATTACTGCTTGGTCATTACTACTATCCATTTATTACTCCCTCCGTCTTACAATTTAGACATTTTTGCAAGCTAACGTGCAATCTACGTTAGCTTGCAAAAATGACTTATATTATGAGACGGAGGGAATACTATCCAATTATGTCAATGTAATAATAATTGCTATCTAATTATCTCCAAACTGTACATAATCTTGTTATACCAACCATATTTCTGTAGACAAGTATATACCCTTGTATAATTAACAGCTAGCTAGGAAAACTCGTCTTCTTAATTACTCATATTCGTCGAAACTGTAATAGTGCTAGTCATTTCATGGTCAACTTTGGTAGGTCGCAATGTCGAACCGCGGTTTGGTTAGGCTCCGGTCCAAATGAGGTCCTCGATATTGTTGGACGGGATTGTATCTTTTAAACTTTGAGTAATGCAAGAATTTATTCGCAAAAAAAATTACCTCTTAGAAAGTAAGATGGACCATCTCAAAATTTATCATCATGACAGTCGTAGTTGCTTAACCGGAGTTAGTTACCTCTTCAGAACCAACATTCTTAGTTTTTTTTGGTGATTTTTATTCAAGGAAAAGCCTACGTAGAGAATGGCCGACAATGGACGACGCGTGATATTGGCCTCACCCATAGGACATGTGCATGGATGCCAAAAGGATTTATGAGTGTAAATACCGACTTGGGAGCTGGACGAGCATTCCTAAGGTTTCTCTACCGACAGTATGCGGATTGGGGCGTCGATTTCGGTAAACAGGACTTCATACTAATTTTCAGCTACATCATTCTGAATTTCAGAAGCGAATTGTAGTCCTTAGAACTGAAATCTCAGCAAATAGTAACATAATGCACCAAATTGTTCTGCTTGCAGTGAAGCTAGATTGCATCTTTGGCACGGATTATAGCCCGAAAGAGATCGTGACCGTTTCAGCGGTATGACTTAATGTAGCCCTTTATTCTAGAATCAGCTACATCACAATTGGCGATCTGTTGAAATCAATTCATGGGAGATACACACTGCGTTAATTGCAGATCCTGAAAGAGCTTGAGAGACCAGTGGTCCTATCCATCTCCCCGGGGAACCGCTGTCACTCCAACATTAGCTGAGAATATCACACAACATGTTGACATGTACAGGGTAACAGGAGATGATTGGGACAGCTGGAAAGATGTTCGCCCACATTTCGATGTCGCCAGGTAGATTCCATTTAAGCAGATACTCGTCATATAATTCTAGTTATATGGTAGTGTATACTTGTGATTTCCAGTAAAAAATGGTTTCTTTTATCTTCTTTTCAACCCGGATCTTATAATACATAGATCATTTGCTGCTGCGAATAAGATTGGCACCCCCGGATTGTGAGGGAGGTCGTGGCCAGACTTAGACATGCTTCCATTTGGCTGGCTTACTGATGCAGGTGATCATCCATACTATAACTTTGTGGCACTTTCCCTTTGTAATGCATGACTCGGTTCTACTTTCCATGTGCATTGGTCCGACTAATCGCTCGAAAATGTTTGATCTTTCTCTCATACAGGTGCTAATCAAGGCACTCACAGAACCACTAGCCTTACATTTGACGAACAAAGAACACAGGTTTGCACTTGAAGAAACTTCGTCTCTGTTTCCGAGTTGGAACCCAAAGTCTTAAACCTTTGAACACATTTTTGCAGATGGTACTTTGGTCAATGGCTAGATCACCGCTCATGTATGGTGGGGACTTGAGGCATCTCGATGATCGCACATTCAATCTAATTACCCACCCTACTCTACTGAAGATAAATCACCACACCAGAAACAACATGGAAGTGAACTAAATACTAGTTGGAGTCCGGAGATTCCTGTGGCAACATATATTGAACAATGAGCTAACCTGTGGATATTTTTCAGTTTGGTTTTATTCATAGTGAAAGGGCTTCAAAGCCAGATGAACAGTCCAATCGCTCAAAGTCCGGCTATCCGGTGGACGTGACAAACAATGATGGAATGGTTCTTGGTCTCGGTACATGCAGCGATAAGAGCGCCGGTGGATGGCACAGTTACTCAGAAGATCGCATTTGCAGAAGTTATGAAATCCAGAATGGCAATGCCTCGTTTTGCATATCCAAAGCAAAACTTCTTCCAACATCGTAAGTGGGGTGGCACAAAACAATGCAAGCAGTCCTAATCTTTTGAATTATATGTACGATCCACATATACTATTTTTATGCAGGGATGGAGTTACCATGAGCAGTGAGGAAGACCAAGCAAAGTTTCATCTGGTGGGTATTGACACCGATGATGGTTGCTTGGATGCATCTGTCAGTCCATGGTGAACAAGCTCAGCGAGCCAAACTCCCATGTTCTCGGCCTGCGAACGGCATACAAAGCAGGTAAGTTTAGCACACACAATGGTATCCTGTTAAGAGAAACGGGATCCATATAGAGTGAGGCTGAAATGCAGACTTTTGTGGAGCATTTTGTGTCATGGAGTTCCTATTTAGCTGGCATAATAGCCAAAAAATAGACACTTGATCATTTAAGTTTGGGAGTGAATTTAAGACATGGTTGATCAGTTTTTTCCAATAACAATGGCAGATCTGGGAGCTAACAGAGAATGGACAGCTTGTAAGCAGCTACTCAGGATTGTGTAGAATATACTTCTAATAAGGTAAGCATTTTAATTGATATTAGCAATGTGTGTGTAGTGCATGTGTTGACAAAGTAGAGTAATGAAAGTATATTAGACATGTAAATTCCAAAATTCCAAAATCCATGCAGGCGTAGTTGAAAAATCTACCCACGAATGGAACACACTGATAAATAAAACTAATTGTCATATGAACCTTGAAAGCAAACCCGTAAAATATACATCCTTCAATTTCAGGACAAAGTAATATAGAGATATTGGTAAAACAAAACTGAACATTTTTGTCATGCAATTCTGAGACCAGTGTCAATGTGAGTATACCATCCAAGAAAGCACAGGAAAAAATATAAAAAAATGACAACAGGCGGTTACACCCAATCAAGTTGGACAAAACCCAGATCATATCTACTAAAGATATTACCTGCACCGTACCAAGCTCACATCCTATCTTCTAAAAACACTAACCATAGTGATGTAACTTCACAATAGAGTTGTTGATGTTGCTACTGAGCGTGGACATTGGGATGGCCTCCGCATCAAGGGCCATCATTTAGAGTGTTGGGGTACTTGCCATTGTTAAGCTTCCGCCACTTCAGAATGTCAAATTCTGAGATACGTGGGATAAGGGTTTCTTCCAAATGCTGATCTAGTCCATAACAAACTGTTAAACATATGACGCCTTTTATCTGAAGCAAAGCCAATACTGTCCCCAATAATCAAAGGTATAGCAAGTTTACCGATGAAACAAAAAATGGTACTGTGATTTTTTGACATCAATATGAAATTTAGAAGCAACCCTTGCCAAAGTAAATACAGAAAGGTATCTTGATGTTGTATGGGATAAGATGGCTCCAGTACCATGTGGTTCAGTTGTTTTTGGTGAATGTACATGAGAAATATTCCTAAAATTTCAACCCCACTATCTAGGATGGTTTGAATTCAAGCAACCAATGACATGGATGGCATTTCCCTAAGATATCACTTGGCGACAACTAGTTCCAACACACTTAACATTGGCTTGCTTGAACTAGCCATTTCTGAATTGCACTGGGCACTACACCTTTCTAAATCATAGTATCCGACAGCCAATCTGCTTCCATAGGCAAGCGGTTCATGCAGAGCATTGCGTTCAATGAAGATAGGAGCAATCACAATATCTGTTGGGCCTTAGGAAAGCAAGCACAAAACGTACATATGGTTCAGAAATTAGAAATTTGGAAACAATTGCTGTACCTCAGGATAAAAAAAATTCTTGGGGGATTCCTTCCCATCACAGATATCAGCTTAGCATAGATGCTGCTATCCACGACGTACCACCGCTGCTTCTGCATCCACCTGAAAATTTTGCTGAGCACGAAGCATCAAAGAAATGAGCAGAAATATGTGACCAACAGCAACTCCACAAATCATCAATTGCGCATGCATGGGGACATCCGACATGATATGTGGTTCAGAAATTAGAAAATTAGAAACAATTGGTGTACCCCCAGGATATATTTGTTTTCTTGGGGGATTCCTGGGCATGAATCTGGTTCAGAAATTAGGAATTAATAAGTTGAACCAAAC
Organism: Hordeum vulgare subsp. vulgare; assembly: GCF_904849725.1. NCBI lineage: Eukaryota > Viridiplantae > Streptophyta > Magnoliopsida > Poales > Poaceae > Hordeum > Hordeum vulgare. The sequence goes on from NC_058523.1 coordinate 16,321,295, forward strand.
AGACCCTTTAACTAATTAGCTGGTTCAGAAAGCTAAAAGAAACACATCCTTGAGCAAATTAAGCCCAGTTGAGAAACAATGTTCAATTGTTCATTCAACAACCAAAGGATTAACGACATGACCCAGGAACAACACTGTGCTTGTCCTCTCCTCAACCACGGCAAACAAGAAGGGCCGATCCGCCACAAAATCCACAAAAGCCGCCCCAAAATCCAGACTAGTAGTCCTCATTACGACGGCTGTGGCTGCAGCGGCCACGGTGCCTAGCTCGTCCACCTCGACGGTGGCCTTATGGTACACACCTGTGATGGAGAGCTCATCCTCGCCGCTCACCATGCCTGAGAAGTTGCCCCTATTGAAAGCCCTGGTGACACCAACCTTCTGCATGTCCGACGACGCCTCAAACTCGAACGTGAACTTGAACTTGGGGACCATGAATTGTCGGATCGAAACCTTCTTTGCCGGCGTGTGCTTCTCAATGAACTCCGGCATCGACACCGCCTTGTCGTAGAGATCGGCCAGACTGAGAGCGTCGCTGTCCGGGAGAAGGATGAGCATGTAGAATGCAGCTTGTTGCTGCACGTCGTTCTTGTAAGGAAGCTTGAGGGCCCTGAAGCCCCGGTAGCGTGCGATGTACTGTGACCGGCCTGTCGTCATGGACCGCACGCCCACGGTGGTGCCGCCCGGGACGTGGAACGGCGCGGTGAAGACGTCGAACGGCTGGGACCACGCTCCTTTGAAGTAGAGCGCGTTGGCGAGGACCACCGCCGTGTCGGAGTTGACGGAGCCGCGAGGGAGGATATCGCGGATGAGCTGCTTCGTCGCGTCCGCCACGAAGGCGTTCACGCGCAGCCTTGCCTGCTCCGCCCCCGACACGAAGTCCACGGATTCCGCCGTGGCACCGTACCGCGACGCACCGGTGGCCATGAACTCTGGCCTGAGCGCCCGCCTCCGGTCGACCCACACGCCGCAGGCGAAGGACGTCTGATTTAGGCCGTTGAGCCTGCCCACAAGCTGGATCGCCGGCGCGCGGTGCAGGTCGTCGAGCGACGCCGACCCGAGGAACCCCAGGAGCTCCCTGCGCGTGTCGCCACGCGCGCCGGCGGCCACCAAGGCGAGCGCCGCGTGGATGGACAGCGGGGAGACGACGAAGTTGCGTTGCGCCCCTTGCCAGCCGCCGCCCGGACGCCGGCCTCCCTGGCGAGAGGAAAGCCCGACGCTTTCCCGGCAGCGCCGCTCCCTGCCGGCGCCTGCTTCTCCGCAGGGTGGCCACCAGGAGCAGGAGGCGCGTCGGCGAACAGGGTGGAGCAGAGGTGCCATGCGGCGAACAGGGCCAAGAAGAGGAGGACGGCCCTCCCGAAGCGCGACATCGTCGGAATCGGCGTGGGTTCGTGGGTTCGTGGGCGTGGGTTCGATGTCATGTCGAAGACGGTGCCGGCGGCGAGCTGGGGCTGAGCCCCTCCCCTGGAACTGGAAGCTCTCGCGTGTGGGTTAGGGTTAGGTGAACAATGGACTGGGCTTCCTTCAGACATGGACTGGGCTTTTCCAAATGCTTCTCCAACATGGTTTCCCTTGACCTGCACCATTTCACTAATTTTCCGACCTCTTCACCCTATCTTAGGCTGGCCATAGTGGGAGTATCATATACTTGGGTCTAACAAATATGGTGATGTGACAGACAATTAAAGAAGAGAGAGGGGGTTAGAGTAACATAGGTAGATACCGTAACATGTTACTCCGTATTTAACATGTTACACTTACCACCTTAACACTATTGAGAAAGGGTTTATAGGTGAACACTAATAAGTAGCAGGCATGGTGGGACACCCGCCACTGCAATCTTTCAAGAACAGCTATGGCGAGTGCCAGCGTCAACCCGCCACAACTAATTGAGGACATTTCAGCGATGGGCAATAGTTCGTGTCTGTCACAGGTAGTGTCGTGGTTTTGTCACGGCAGATGTCCTAGTGAAAAGACTTAGTACTGGAGCCATCGCACCTTGGTGGCGACTCAAAGGGGTTAAGCGGGAGAAACACGGTGATTTAACCAGGTTCGGCCCCTCGAGAGGAGGTAATAGCCTACGTCCTGCTTTGTGTGTATTGATATGGATTCGATTACAAGGTAGGCGTAACTCGCCTAACCTAGCACTCGATGATTTCTAACCTGCCCTCTTCTCTTTAGGACTCGCCTTTATATATAGGTCGAGGCCTTAGGGTTTACAAGAGTCCCTTCCTTCCTACAACTCGTGACCATTGTGGTCTCTGAGTCGCCATCCTCCAAAGTCGGGAGATCCGCCAAGAGTCGTACTCATCATATATCTTTGATTCGGCCCAAACAAAGCCCAACTCAATATTTTGGATGAATCGCTCACTGGATAACCCGGCCCGGTAGGGCGGGTCATCCATGAGTCACATCCCCAACATTAGGCCCCAAATTGACTTGAACCTTTTAGCTTCATGCCAATATTTTTTCTCCATCAAAGACGATTCATTCCCTATTTTTTCCTTCATCTGTAAAAAATTGCAGACCCGCCATTGCTTCCTGGATATTGAAAATTCCTTGAGTCGCCAGATCCTTACCAATCGGCCTTTTCTTACTCCCTTTTTTAGGAAGACCACCACAACTCCAACGGATCTTTAGCGCATCATTATCCCGAAATTTTCGGTGCACATTTATAGCGAATCTTTTATCCCCCGACGGTTCCCGCTCATGGCGCCTCGATTCCAGCACCTGCCTCCATAAATAGGCCCGGGGGGGAACAGAACTGTCATTTCCCACCTACCAGTCCTGTCACCTTCCCCCTCACCGGCGCAGCGAGGAAACCGCATCACCCCCAAACACGCCGTCGTCCGCGCCTTCGACCTTCATACGAAGAGTTCCGGTGCTACCTGTGGTCGTCCGCCGTCGCCCATCCTCGAGCCGGAGCCATCACCTCTACCACCGTCTTCTTCGACCGCACCACCGTCGGTCACCTTGTCATTCACCGCGAACCTTGCTGCCGCCGGAAGCTTCTTCGCTCGACGGGACATTCGCGCTTCTTCAACACACCTCGTCATCACCGGTTCTTCTCACCCGATAGTATCAGGTTAGGCCTTCATTCACTTTTAGTAGTAGATTCATTCCTCGCTTGAACTTCCGCCATTGCCGCACCTTTGAAGCTTTTTGCTCATAACCACTTATCCTCTTCGAATCGATTAGCACGAGTGCCGATTGGATAGCCAGTGCCCCGAATACCTTTACTTACCTGTTGTACTCGCGAATCTTTGGACACAATGTCTCCACCAAACGAGGGGCATTACTTGATAATAAACTGTTCGTGCCCAGTTATATTCCGTAGGTTTTCACATTTGTCTCGTAGATCCATTCCTTATTTACTGTTTGCGAAAAGTTGTTTGTAGTCTTCACCCCCTAGTGCTTCAGGACGAAACGACTTTACCATTCTCAGAGCGTAGCCTTTGGGAATAACCATACTTCCATAAGTCGCCATAATAACCCAACTCGGCCCTTTGGTCTGGCGGGTTAAGTCTTTCTTTAATCAAAGTATTCGGTGGGTTAAATGAACCGATTCCATCCCATATAGTAAGTGTCCAAGATACGTAATATCATACTTTTACTTACTTGTAGCATGGGCGCCGTCTTCAAGAGTGACTGGCTTCCTACCAAGGTTGATGACGCTGTTTTAGCCAATTATGTGAAAGCGGGCTGTTTGGATTCTCAAGATGCCATTGGCTGGCGCACCGGGTTAGGAGAAGATCTCCCTAACCCCAAAGAAGGGGAAATAGTAGTTTTTGTTGAACACCTGGAACGGGGTTTTAAGCCGCCCGGATCGAAATTTCTTAGGGACGCTTTGACCTTTATGAACGTCCGACTCCAGGATCTGGGACCCAATTCCATAAGCAATTTGAGCCAATTCCAAGTTCTTTGTGAAGCTTATCTGCGGATCGAGCCTTCTGTTCCCCTATTTTGGTATTTTTTCCATCTGAATCGCCAGACGGAATTCCACAATGGCCCCAGTTTGGAACTCGGCGGCGTCAACGTCCAGCGCCGTAGGGATAGTCCGTTCCCTTCACTCAATATGCCTAGCCATCCCAAGGGCTGGGGCGAGTCTTGGTTTTACTGTCAAGAGACGTCTCCCGCTGGTGAGAACAAACTTCTGGGTTACAGGCCAACTCACCTTCCGGTTAACTTCAAGCTCCCAGACAAGCTTACCGAGGAAGAGGAAGAGGAGTTCATCCCAATACTGTCTGAGCTAAGATCCCTGACGAACAATGGCCTTACCGGGGTCGACCTAATCCGCTGCTGGGTTGAATGGCGTATTCTCCCTCTGAGCCGCCGAGATGGTCTGATGTGTGAGTTTGATGGCACCCTGGATCATCCTCAATGCTACTTCCACACAGCTTTAACGGAAAAGGACATTCATCATCAAAAATTTGACTGGCGAGCCTGCGGGAAAATGCGGCCAAATCGGCCTTAAGCCGTTTTGCAAAATTAACCCGGCGCCCAAGGTAACCAAACCTGACTCGCCCTCGGTATTTATCCCTTATGCTTTACTGCTATCGTGGTTTCGTAATATATACCATTTCAGAAAGGCGATAAGTTCTGGTCCAGGAGACCCAAAAAGCAAGCCATGAAAAATGTCAAGCCGCCTTCTAAGAAAGCCAAGGGTAAAGGAAAATCTGCTGCGGCTGAGCCATCCGAAGTCGACAAATCTCAAGTCGGCGATGCACTTTCAGAGGTACAAATCCGTCCTCCTTTCACTTGCCACCTGTCACAGTTTAACCTTTTATTTACATCTTTCCCTTTCCCTGAAATAGAATGAGGATAACGAAAGCCAGGAAGACTCTGTTGAGGTAATTTCCGTTTCCTCCGATTCATCTCCTTCTCCACCTAAGCCGGCCAGGCGAATTTGTGGGAAAGTTCCCCTCTCTCATCCAAATGCTTATCTGGACCCGAATTTCCTACTGAAGAAAGCACAACACGCCTCAAATCGGAAAACGCGAAGTCACTCTAGCGACCTGGTATCCGGCCTACCGGCAACAAATAAAAGAAAACCAAGCGAGGTACTCTTTATGAATAGCCATTCTCCATTTCTCTTTGGGTCACGCTTGTAACCCGCCTGTATAATTGACATATAACTCTTTTGCAGAATTCTCCTCCTACCTCGGGCGACTCAGTGATGTCAACACTTCCGCCAATGATTCGAGTTCCAGGGTAAGTCTTTTGATAATCTTGTCGTGACCTTTAAGAATAATGAACTTTCCAATTCCTTAACGTGCTTATTCCCCTTTTTTGCAGGGCACAAGCCAAGAAGAGGAAAACCAGCGGATCAACTCTTGACGCAGCTCCAGACCCCAGGAGAGAAACAACTCCAACTCCGGATCAAGCTGAGCCCGCGACTCAAGTAGATCTCCCTGAGTCGCCGAGAGAAGCAATGGACGCCCCTAAGCCGCCGAGCCCATTGACAACAACGGAAGACCCAGATGTCGTGGTTATTACTGGCTCTGGCTTTTCTAAACCGGCGGCGACAGTTTTATCCAAACATGTGGCATCCTCCTCCCACGGCATTCCCGAGTCTGGACTTTCCAAAGAGAAATTGTCCGAATATGCAAATTTGGATTTTAAGGAACTCTGCTCTGGCTTCGCAAGTCGCCTGGAGGCAAGCTATGAGTTGGAGAAAAAGCTGTTGCAGATGCTGAACAAAAAACATGAGGTAAGTTTGTGAGCTTTGCTATACTACATTACTCCCATTAACCCCAAGGGCCGGGTCATCAGTAAAAACGATGAGCCGGGTCTTAAATTTTTTAGAAAAACATCTTGCGACCAGTAACCCCCAAGGGCCGGGTCATCAGTAAAAAGATGAGCCGGGTCTTGATTTTTGTATAATTTTATCTGAAAAAATTATACATTAGCCCCTAAGTGTCACGGATATTGCTTTGCAGTAATTCTGAGACTTGCCCTTATCTTAAATTTTCAAATAGGAAAATCTTGCTCAGACCGAATCAGCGCTGGGCGACTTAAAGAAGAACTTAGCTGTACAACAAGACGCCCGAACTCAGTCGGAAGAGAAGTGTCAATTGGCTCTGGCCGAACTGGTGAAACTCAAGGCCGAGTTAGAAAAAGCTCAAGCTGATCAAAACGCCGCCTTGAAGAGAGCAGAGAAAGCTGAAGCTAAGCTGGCGGCTGTTCAACAGGAGTTATCCGGCTTAAAACGTCATATCTCCAACATGACGCAAGCCGTCTTTGGTAAGCCTTACTTAAATCTTCGACCTCATCCCTTTTTTCCTCTCTTTTTTTATAATACTGATGTTAAGTCGCTAATCATCATAATTCAGGTCCAAGAGCCGCCAACCTACAAGAAGACTGTGTGTTGATGCTGAAGGCGATTTATACGCTGACAGAGCAGCTGTACACAGGCAGTGTGTTGACCGTCAAAGCTGTGATGGGTGCCAAAGAGCCTATTACTTCCATCAAGAAGGTACTTGGATGCTTGTCTACACTTCCCCCCCGATTGGCGAGTTAACTCGGTCAGCCACCCGGAAAGGTGTTCTGACTGCCCTGAGTCGCTGCTTAGCGTATGCTCCTGAGATTAACTTAGGAGAAGTAGCCGCTGGCTTCCCTCAGCTCAAGGACGATGGATCAGAATTTGTTGAAGAGGATTACCAAAAAGTCGTCAAGGATTCTCGGCTGGCTGCAACTCAACTCGCCGCAAGCCTTGATTTAACGAAATACCAGGCGGCTTATGATAGCAGAAATAAGAAAGTCAGCCCGCCAACCTTCGTGACGACCAGCCTAACTCCTCGGCGGCCCAAGAATCCTTTCGACTGGGAAGCAGACTTGGCATGAATTCTGACCGACGAAGACGACTTTGCTGCTTTGGCCAGGTGCAATTGGGTATTGGGCGACTTGCGAATCGAAGTTGGCCAGAGCTCACGCCAGGATTTAGCGAAGTAAACTTTCCTAAATTTGGCCTGCGAGCCATGTAATAGGTCCTCTTTCCGCAAGTTAGTACTGTTTTTGATGATACCTTCTGCGAGAACCCTTATATCGCCTTTAAGGCGATTTGAAATATTTGACCCGCCTTTATAAGAGTCTTCTATAATGCTTAATTCGCCAAGGATGAAACAATTCTTATCACCCCCCTGTCTTAAACTTTGAAAACATCATATGTGAAAGCAAACAAACTATGGATATTTTCAACAAGTATTTAGAAAGGAAAAGGCTTAAAACCTTCAAGACTAAACCATAATAACAGTAATTTCGTCGGCTCATACGGTCGCGACAGGGGGAGGCGAGTCAGAAAGCTCGTGCACCCACCCTAAATGCAGGTTTCGTCGGCTCATACGGTCGCGACAGGGGGAGGTGAGTCAGGAAGCTCGTGCACCCACCCTAAATGCAGGTTTTCGTCGGCTCATACGGTCGCGACAGGGGGAGGCGAGTCAGAAAGCTCGTGCACCCACCCTAAATGCAGGTTTCGTCGGCTCATACGGTCGCGACAGGGGGAGGCGAGTCAGAAAGCTCGTGCACCCACCCTAAATGCAGGTTTCGTCGGCTCATACGGTCGCGACAGGGGGAGGCGAGTCAGAAAGCTCGTGCACCCACCCTAAATGCAGGTTTCGTCGGCTCATACGGTCGCGACAGGGGGAGGCGAGTCAGAAAGCTCGTGCACCCACCCTAAATGCAGGTTTCGTCGGCTCATACGGTCGCGACAGGGGGAGGCGAGTCAGAAAGCTCGTGCACCCACCCTAAATGCAGGTTTCGTCGGCTCATACGGTCGCGACAGGGGGAGGCGAGTCAGAAAGCTCGTGCACCCACCCTAAATGCAGGTTTCGTCGGCTCATACGGTCGCGACAGGGGGAGGCGAGTCAGAAAACTCGTGCACCCACCCTAAATGCAGGTTTCGTCGGCTCATACGGTCGCGACAGGGGGAGGCGAGTCAGAAATCTCGTGCACCCACCCTAAATGCATGTTCTGTCGGCTCATAAGGTCGCAACAGGATGACACAATTTGCTCTTTTTAATGAAGAAGCCCCCAAGTCGGGGAGTATTTTATTACTTCATAATGAAACTGAAAAACTTACAAAATGTGGAGCTTTAAGAGCTCAAGTGTAGTAAGGCCACAAATGAGCAATATTCCAGGGGCGAGTTGACTCAGCCTCTGTGGTCGGTCGATTAGGCCGAAGATCCATCAAATAATAAGAGCAATTGCGGAGGTTTTTGCTGACGACGAACGGCCCTTCCCAAGGGGGTGACAGCTTGTGCATGCCTGCCCTATCTTGTATTAGACGAAGTACTAATTCGCCCTCCTGAAAAGTCCGACTCTTAACCCGGCGACTATGATAACGCCGCAAATCTTGCTGATAGATAGCCGAACGGGCCGCAGCCAGGTCACGCGCCTCTTCCAAGGCATCCAAGGAATCCCGACGCGCCAGCTCATTATCTTGCTCCACATATGCGGTGACTCTAAGAGAGTCATGCCTTATGTCAGTAGGGAGAACAGCCTCTGCTCCATAGACCAAAAAGAAGGGGGTGAACCCCGTGGATCGGTTCGGGGTGGTCCGAATACTCCACAGTACCGAAGGTAACTCTTCAACCCAACACCCTGGAGTCCTTTCCAGGGGAACCATGAGTCGAGGTTTGATCCCTCGCAAGACTTCCTGATTCGCCCGCTCTGCTTGCCCGTTGGAGTGCGGGTGAGCAACCGCAGAAACATCAAGTCGGATATGTTCTCGACGACAAAAATCCTGCATCGCTCCTTGGGACAAGTTAGTACCATTGTCCGTGATAATACTGTGCGGATATCCAAAACAGAAAATCAGCTTTTTCAGAAGTTTGACCGCTGTCTCTGCATCGCAAGCTCCAACAGGTTCCGCCTCAACCCACTTGGTGAATTTATCAACTGCCACCAATAGGTGAGTCTTCTTGTTAGAGGACATTTTAAAGGGACCGACCATGTCCAGCCCCCAGACTGCAAAAGGCCAAGTAATGGGAATCATTCTCAATTCTTGAGCCGGCACATGAGCCTGTCTCCCATAACGTTGGCACCCCTCGCACCGACGTACTATGTCTTCCGCATCCGCATGAGCCGTCAGCCAAAAGAAACCATGTCGAAAAGCCTTTGATACCAAAGAACGTGACCCGACGTGGTGCCCGCAGTCTCCAGAATGAATGTCGTTTAGGATCACGCATCCTTCCTCGGAGGAAACACATCGCTGAAAGACCCCAGAAGCACTCCGTTTATATAACTCGCCATTAATGATGACCATGGATTTGCTGCGTCGAACGATCTGGCGAGCCAAAACTTCGTCGGTGGGTAATTCGCCGCGAGTGAGATAAGCCAGATAAGGAAGAACCCAATCCGGAGTGACATGGAGAGCCGCCACGAGCTGAGACTTGGGATCTGGTATCGCCAATTCCTCCTCTGTGGGTAAAGCCACAGACGGTTTATGCAAGATATCCAAAAAAACATTAGGGGGGGACCGGTTTTCTTTGTGAGCCGAGTCGCGAGAGAGCATCAGCTGCTTCGTTGAGTCGCCGATCAATATGGTCCACCTGATATCCGTGAAAATGGCCCGCCACATCAGACACAGCTCGTCTGTAAGCCGCCATCATGGGATCTCGAGAGTCCCAGGTACCCGAAACCTGTTGCGCCACCAAATCTGAATCACCAAAACATCTGACTCGTGTTAGGTTCATCTCTTTTGCAAGTCGCAAACCGTGAAGCAAAGCTTCATATTCCGCCGCATTATTTGTGCAGGGAAACATGAGTCGGAGAACATAACAGAACTTATCTCCTTGAGGGGATATCAGCACCACACCAGCCCCCGAGCCCTCCAACTGCATGGATCCATCAAAGTAAATAGTCCAATAGGTAAGGTCAGGCCGATCTTCCGGAGCCTGAAGTTCCGTCCAATCGTTAACGAAATCAACTAACGCCTGCGATTTGATAGCTGTGCGGGGGATATATTGTATGTGATGAGACCCAAGCTCTATCGCCCATTTGGCGATTCGTCCTGTTGCCTCCCGATTTTGGATGACGTCACCAAGGGGGGCGGAACTGACCACAGTAATCGGGTGCTCCTGGAAATAATGTTTAAGCTTTCGACTCGCCATAAACACCCCATAGACCAGTTTTTGCCAATGCGGGTATCGCTGTTTGGAAAGAGTTAACACCTCACTGATAAAATATACCGAACGTTGCACCGGTTATTCCTTCCATTCCTCCTTTCTTTCAACGACCACAGCCACGCTCACTGCCTTGGAATTTGCCATGATATATAGAAGCATAGGCTCCTTTTCAGTCGGGGCCGCCAGGACTGGCGGGTTAACCAATTGGTGTTTCAAGGCCTCGAGCGCCTCGTGTGCTTCATTTGTCCATACGAATCGGTCGGATTTCCTCAACAATTGATAAAGAGGAATCGCCTTTTCCCCAAGGCATCTCACGAAACGACTTAGAGCCGCAATGCGGACCGCCAGTCGTTGAACTTGATTAACATTCGCCGGTTTTCCGAGAGAGGTAACCGCTTCAATTTTGTCCGGGTTAGCCTCGATGCCGCGCTCCGATACCAAGAAACCCAGCAATTTTCCTGTAGGTACACCAAAAACGCACTTGGTAGGATTTAGCTTCATCTGATATACCTGTAAATTATCAAAAGTTTCCTTAAGGTCTTCCAAAAGTGTCTCCCCCTGGCGGGTCTTGATCACAATGTCGTCGACATAAGCATGGACGTTGCGACCAATTTGGTTACGAAGACAATTCTGGATGCAGCGTTGATAAGTCGCCCCTGCGCTCTTGAGTCCGAACGGCATGGACACATAGCAAAAGGCCCCGAAGGGGGTTATGAAGGCCGTCTTCTCCTGATCTTCCACGGCCATCTTGATCTGATGATAACCTGAATAGGCGTCCAAAAAGCACAATCGTTCGCATCCCGCCACCGAGTCAATGATTTGATCGATGCGGGGAAGAGCGAAGGGATCTTTGGGACAAGCTCTGTTGAGATCCGTATAGTCAATACACATACGGAAAGTGCCATTCTTCTTGAGTACCAACACCGGGTTAGCCATCCATTTGGGGTGGAAAACTTCCACGATGAACCCGGCGGCTAAAAGACGGGCGACTTCTTCTCCAATCGCCTTGCGTCGCTCCTCGTTAAACCTGCGAAGGTACTGTTGGACAGGTTTGCATTTTGGGTCAACATTAAGATGGTGCTCAGCGAATTCTCTCGGTACACCAGGCATGTCAGAAGGCTTCCATGCAAAGATGTCCCAATTCTCACGGATGATTCGATGAGCGCGCTTTCCTATTTGGGATCCAGACCCGTCCCAATGGTGAACTGCTTGGATGAATCGCCAGGCACGAAATCAATTGTCTTAGTGTCATCTGTCGGCTTGAATTTGAGGGGCGACTCAGAATCTGTGGTTGGTTTCTTGAGTGGCGACATATCCGCTGGGTCAACATTGGCCCGATGGTGTTTGAGTTCTTCTGCCGTGCAGGCGACTTCAGCATACGCCGCGTCCCCTTCTTCACACTCCTTTGCGACCCTCCTATCTCCCTCAACTGTGATGGGTCCTTTAGGACCAGGCATTTTGAGCTTGAGGTAGACATAGCACGGGCGGGCCATGAAACGAGCGTAAGCGGGTCGCCCGAACAGCGCATGGTAGGGGCTTTTCAGTTTGACCACCTCAAATATCAGAGACTCCGACCTGTAGTTCTGTGCAGTTCCAAATGCCACTGTGAGCCTGACCCGGCCTATGGGATAAGCCGACTTGCCCGGGACAATTCCATGGAAAACCGTGGTTGAAGGCATCAAGTCTTTCTCCAATAGATTCATCCTCTGGAAGGTGTCGAAGTATAGGATATTGATGCTGCTGCCACCATCCATTAACACTTTTGACAGGGTGTAGCCCCCGACTTGGGGGGCCACGACCAACGCCAGATCGCCCGGATTATCTATTCTTGGCGGGTGATCCTCCCTGCTCCATGTTATGCTCTGCTCAGACCAATGAAGATATCTGGGGATCGCCGGATCAGAGACGCTGTACGCCCGGTGATTTACCTTCTTATCACGCCTGCAAGCATTAGTAGTAAAAACGTGGTACTGCCCACTACTTAGCTATTTGGGGTTGCTGCGGAAGCCCTCATTATCATCCTGGTCATGTGGAGCCCCCTGTGGAGGTGGTTGGTGGAAAGCTCCTGGCGGGTTGTACCGCCGCTGGTGATGCACTGGGTACTGACCGCCGCCCGGCTGCGGTCCTCCCTGCGCCCCCTGTTCGGGAAAACCACCGAATGGGTTATGTCTTTGGTTGGGTGCGGCGAGTTGGTCTTGGCGCCGGTCTGGACCTTCGTTTTGACTCTTCTTGATCGCCTCCGCCCGAAACTCTCGCATTACGAAGCAGTTCTCCCAAGAGTGGCCCGCCGGGCCGTCAGCCGTGGCGTGGTGCGGGCAAGGGCCTTTGAGTAGCTCCTCATAGTTACGCGGCCTTTTCCCACTGAAACCCCGATTCTTCTCTTTGCCGTCATTGGCATTAGTGTTGGCAACCAAATCCGAGGGCTCCTCCTGTGGTCTACGCTTGCCATTGGTCCCCTGATTGTGACGGTTACGCCCCTGGAAACGGGTATGATTTTTGGTCGACTCGCCCTTTTTGGGCGAGCTACCCTTACCATCCTCGCCGGGATCCTTAGTATCATCGGCCTCGGCATACCTAGTGAGGGTGTCCATCAGTTCGCCCATGTCCTGAACCTTTCGTTTGAGTCGCCCCAACTTCTGGACCAAGGGTTCATAGTGGCAATTGTGTTCGAGGATAAGCACAGCTTGTGCTTCCGTGATACCATCTGACGAATGAATAATTTATGCAACCCGCCGTGACCAATGGTGTGCCGACTCATCCGGGCGTTGTACGCAGTGTTGTAAGTCGACGATCGTCATCGGTCGTTTACAGGTTCCCCGGAAGTTTTTGATGAAACGCTCTTTTAGCTCGGCCCAGGACTGGATGGAATTGGGAGGTAAGTTTTTCAACCAAGTGTGTGCCGACCCCTCGAGCATCATGGTGAAGTATCTGGCGCAAACCGCCTCATTTACGTCGAGCATGTCCATGGCAATCTCATAACCCTCGATCCATGATGTTGGTTCGAGATCTGGTGTATAATTAGGCACTTTCCTTGGTCCTTTAAAATCCTTGGGCATTCTTTCGTTCCGAAGGGCTAGGGACAAGCAAGGTACCCCAACTCGCCCTCCGCTCCCTACGAGGGGGGCCGGAGCGTCTTGAATGTTGGGGAGATCTCTGCCCGGCGGGTTCCGCTCGGGCGGGTTGTCCCGCGGGAAGTGTCGCGGGCCACTGTTTACGGCTGGCTGATCCTCCGGCCTACTCCTGGTATAGCTTGCCTGAGGGGTGGAGTGCAATCTCTCGAGGCTGTGTGAGAACTGGGCGTTTTGGACCACCGCTGTCTTCAACATCTCGATGGCATTCCTTGCTTCTATCTCAGCTGGGGTGTTGCCGTGAATCGGAAGAGACTCTAGGTGGCGAGTTGCAGCAAGCACATTATCCACCGGATTGGAGAAGTGGCCTTGAGGCGTCCGAAAACGAGGAATTTGGCCCTCGGTCGGATGATCCGGCGGGTTAGAGGGGCGGCCCTGTCCTCCCGTCGGGGCAGCTCCTATCCCGGGGGTTCGTGGAGTGTCGAACAGACGGGTTGGATTGAGGTCGTGAGGCAGGCGACCCTGGTGTCTTCTCTGATGGACGGCATCGGATGCGCGCTGCTGTCTTTCGAGTCGCCAATTGTCGGTGTTTAAACGCATCCTTTCGGCCGTAATTTGGGCTTGCCGAGTCTCGATTCTGGCGGACTCCACCTCAGCATCCCGGTGGGCCTTAGCCACCGCCTCTCTGAGCTTTGCTAACTCTGCGTTTATCTCCTCTTGGTTCTCCGGCGTGAGAAGAGTCGCCGTTAGTCTCGTGATCTCTGCTGCTAAATCAGCCAGGACTGCGGCTGGGCTTCTGGACGTCTCGCCAGTCCCAGCACCTCCAGTAGGGTTTTGTGTCGGTTGAGTCACTCCGGCCATGTAGATGGCGATCTGGCGGCGGGTTCAGTCAAGGACTTCCGGATCCATGGCCAGCGATAAGCCTCCGAGACCGTCCCCGTGGAGGGACCGGATGGAATCTGAGTCGCCCATGGATGATTCGTCGTCCAAGTTGATCGGGGTAATCTCCTGACTCGTCGGGTGCTCTGGCTCCTCCGATCCCTACGTGAACCCCACAAAGACCGGGCGAGTTAAGTTTCGTGTTATAACTCGGCGGACGTACCTGGCCGGCTCGACGATGTCGGTGGAGATGTCCGGCTCAGGGACGGGTGATCCGATCATGCCGATGAAAACGTTGATCCTGCCGAAGGGGACCCTGTAGCCAGATTCAATCGAATTCGCTTCAGGTCCCCATTGCTGGTTGTCGATGTAGATTATCCCGCGGCGGCTCTAAGACATGAGCGTTGTTGCGTAACTCCCAAACCCTGGTAGGGCTCCCTTCGAGAACTCAACTCCACCGTGTGTAGGCCCCACGGTGGGCGCCAACTATTGTGGTTTTGTCACGGCAGATGTCCTCGTGAAAGGACTTAGTACTGGAGCCATCGCACCTTGGTGGCGACTCAAAGGGGTTAAGCGGGAGAAACACGGCGATTTACCCAGGTTCGGCCCCTCGAGAGGACGTAATAGCCTACGTCCTGCTTTGTGTGTATTGATATGGATTCGATTACAAGGGAGGCGTAACTCGCCTAACCTAGCACTCGATGATTTCTAACCTGCCCTCTTCTCTTTAGGACTCGCCTTTATATATAGGTCGAGGCCTTAGGGTTTACAAGAGTCCCTTCCTTCCTACAACTCGTGACCATTGTGGTCTCTGAGTCGCCATCCTCCAAAGTCGGGAGATCCGCCAAGAGTCGTACTCGTCATATATCTTTGATTCGGCCCAAACAAAGCCCAACTCAATATTTTGGATGAATCGCTCACTGGATAACCCGGCCCGGTAGGGCGGGTCATCCATGAGTCACATCCCCAACAGGTAGGCTCTTCCAAAATAACCCACTGGCTCGATAGTTAAGTGGCGAGCGGTTTGGTGGAGCCTTTATGTTACATGTGGTGGGTGCCTTTGGTTGCCCGCCACAAGCGTAGATCGGCAAACGGCGTGAGAGACATCCAAATTGTCTTAAAAATTGCGGTGGGGGCACTCTTATTCGCTCGCCACAGCTATTCTTCCGCATCAATTTTTAGTTCCTCTTCCCGCGTGTTCACAGCTCACTCGGTCACTTTCTATCCAACCTCTCACTCGGTCAGTACCTCCCCCCGTCATTGTGCGCCTCGCCCGCCGCCACCACCATGTCTCTGACCCACATAGCCACTGGATCTGCACGCGGGCAACCACGCTGCCTCACGCCATCGTCGACCCCCTCCGCCGTTCCAAGTCCCCTCCGCCGCAGGTAGCCTTGGTCCTCTACCTCTCTTCTTCTTAGTTTCGATTTCTAGGGTTCATATGGTAGATAGTTTATAGGTAGGATGATAATGGCAGCAAAGGGTGGTCACTTTCTAGGGTTCATATGGTTAGATGGATGGATGGATGCATTTAGATGGATATTAGTACTTCATTGTGATAATATTGCTATGGGAAAAAAATTGCGGTAGCATAGGTCATTTTCTTAGTTCATTACTCAATATACGTAATGTTAAACGATGATGGTTCCGGATGTCTTTCAGTTCGTTGGGGCTACTTGTGTGACTTTCAGTGAGGGAGAAGACCGAATTCCGACTGTTGTCGTGGGGGTCTCTTATCCTTCGTTCCCATGTGCCAGACATTTTTGTAATGCACTTGGGAAGGAATGGATGAGCGACCATCACCGACAGTCGTATTAGTGTGAGGATGTCACTAGTGGAAAATGGGGCCTTTGGCCGGGACCCTTTAGTCCCGGTCTGCCTCTGGGCCGGGACTAAAGGCCCGGCCACATCACCCCAATTCTCAATGCCTCCCTCGAGGCTTTAGTCCCGGCCCGTAAGGAGCCTTTAGTCCCGGTTCGTGTCCCAAACCGGGACTAAAGGGCTACGCGGTGGGCAGCCCGCATGTGCACCACCTTTAGTCCCGGTTTGTGTCTCAAACCGGGACTAAAGTCCTCTGCCTATATATAGCACAACCCCCCTCTCCCCTCTTCCTTGCATTTTTCTTGGATGGAGGATTGTGGGTGTGTGCTAGCTCTCCACTTTTTTTTTATGCATTAGAGGTGTTTGTTGAAATGTGTGTTAGAGCGATGCCGCTTCAGTTCACCGAACACAACTATGATATGAGATGCCTAAGCCACGCTTAAACCTCTTCCTCTTTATTTCTACTTATTCTAAAAGGTTAGCAACTATATTTCCTCGTTTAGACCGTGCGGTACTAATTTCTAGGATCGTGATTGTATTTGATATACTGTCGTATAACGCAGATGAGCCATCCATGGATGTATGGTGATCGACGCACATCCACTTACAGAGAAGGCGTGCATTCTTTTCGAGATGCAGCCGATGCGAACAAGCATGGTGGTGGCTTTATGTTTTGTCCATGTGTTGAATGTCGGAATGAGAAGGATTACACTTCCTCAAGAGTCATTCAGAGCCACCTGCTTCGGTCCGGTTTTATGTCGGGCTATAATGTTTGGACCAAGCACGGAGAAAGAGGGGTTATGATGGAAGACGACGATGAAGAAGAAGAGAACGATGATGACAACTGCCGATCTATGTTCCCTGAGTATGCTGATACCGCAATGGAAGACAATGAAGAAGAAGATCAGGATGAAGAACGGGAACCAGATGAGCCCGCTGATGATCTTGGCCGGGTCATTTCTGATGCACGGCGAAGTTGCGACACAGAAAAGGAGAGGTTGCGGTTCGAGCAAATGTTACAGGACCACAACAAATTGTTGTACCCAACTTGTGAAGATGGCCAGAAGAAGCTGGGTAGCACACTGGAATTGCTGAAGTGGAAGGCAGAGACCGGTGTGACTGACTCTTCATTCAAAAAGTTGCTGGTACTGATGAAGAAGATGCTTCCAAGAAAGAACGAATTGCCCGCCAGCACGTACGAAGCAAAGAAGCTTGTCTGCCCTCTAGGATTAGACGTGCAGAAGATACATGCATGCCCTAATGACTGCATCCTCTACCGCGGTGAGAAGTACGAGAATATGGATAAATGCCCGGTACGCACTGCATTGCGGTATAAGATCAGAAAAGATGACCCTGGTGATATTGAGGGCGAGCCACCCAGGAAGAGGGTTCCTGCCAAGGTGATGTGGTATGCTCCTATAATACCACGGTTGAAACGTCTGTTCAGAAATAAAGATCATGCGAAGTTGTTGCGATGGCACATGGAAGATCGTATGAAAGACGATAAGTTGAGGCACACCGCTGATGGTCGGCAGTGGAGAAAAATCGAGAGAGAGAGTTCCCGAGATTTGCAGCTGACGCAAGGAACTTATGGTTAGGTCTGAGTACAGATGGCATGAATCCTTTTGGGGAGCAGAGTTGCAGTCACAACACCTGGCCCGTTACTCTATGTATCTACAACCTTCCTCCTTGGTTGTGCATGAAGCGGAAATTCATTATGATGTCAGTGCTTATCCAAGGTCCAAAGCAACCCGACAACGATATTGATGTGTACCTAAGGCCATTAGTTGATGAACTTTTACAGCTATGGGCCGAACCAGGTGTACGTGTGTGGGACGAGCACAAACAATAGGAATTTGACCTTCGAGCGTTGCTTTTCGTAACCATCAATGATTGGCCTGCTCTTAGTAACATTTCAGGACAGTCAAACAAGGGATACGATGCATGCACGCACTGTTTGGATCAGACAGAAAGTATATATCTAGACAAATGTAGGAAGAATGTGTACCCGTACAATCGTCGTTTTCTTCCGCCCAAGCATCCCTTAAAGAAAAAAGGTAAGCATTTCAATGGCAAGGCAGAACCCCGGGGGAAGCCTGTCATCCGTACTGGTGCTGAAGTATTTGAGATGGTCAAAGATTTAAAAGTAATCTTTGGAAAGGGTCCTGGCAGCCAACCTGTTCCTAACGGCCCTGATAAGCGCGTACCCATGTGGAAGAAGAAATCTATATTTTGGGAGCTACCCTACTGGGATGTCCATGAGGTCCGCTCGGCAATCGACGTGATGCACCTGACGAAGAATCTCTGCGTGAATATTCTAGGCTTCCTGGGCTTGTATGGGAAGTCAAAAGATACACCGGAAGCACGGGAGGACCAGGAACGTCAAAAAGGAAGAGATGCATGCATCCAGGGCAGTTTCAAGGGCGTGCCAGCTACGCTCTTACTAAGGAAGAGAAGGAAATCTTCTTTGAAGTCCTTTTTAGTATCAAATTCCCGACTGGCTTCTCGTCGAATATAAAGGGAATCGTAAATATGAAAGACAAAAAATTCCAAAACCTAAAATCTCATGACTGCCACGTGCTTATGACGCAATTGCTTCCGGTTGCATTGAGGGGAATTCTACCGGAAAATGTTCGCCTGGCAATTGTGAAGGTATGTCCATTCCTCAATGCAATTTCTCAGAAGGTAATCGATCGAGAAAGTCTATCAGGATTACAGATTGATGTGGTCCAATGTCTGGTTAGCTTTGAGTTGTTGTTCCCGCCATCCTTCTTCAATATAAGGACACACCTCCTAGTTCACCTAGTCGAAGAGATTAGAATTCTCGGTCCTGTGTTTCTACACAATATGTTCCCCTTCGAGAGGTTCATGGGAGTCTTAAAGAAATATGTTCGTAACCGTGCTAGGCCAGAAGGAAGCATCTCCAAGGGCTATGGAACAGAGGAGGTCATTGAGTTTTGTGTGGACTTTCTTCCTGACCTTAAGCCGATTGGTGTTCCTGAATCTCGGTATGAGGGTAGGCTGACAGAAAAAGGCACACTAGGAAGGAAAGCAAAAGTATGTATGGACGGGCATTCTTTCTCTCAAGCACACTACACAGTTCTACACAATTCCACCGTGGTGGCTCCGTATATCGTGAGACACAAGAATATTCTACGCTCCAAAAACCCGGGGAAGGCTGACTCTTGGATTAAAGGGGGACACGAGAAGACTTTTGGCAGTTGGTTGCAGACACATCGCATGAATGACGACACCGTTGGAGATCAGTTGTACTGTTTGGCCAGGCCACCATCTTCGACTATATGTACTTTCCAAGGGTATGAGATAAATGGGAATACATTTTACACGGTTGCCCAAGATAAAAAGAGCACCAACCAAAATAGTGGTGTCCGCTTTGATGCAACAGACGAGAATGGGCACTATTTGGAAACATATTACGGGTACATAGAGGAGATATGGGAACTTGACTATGGACCTACTTTTAAGATCCCTTTGTTTCGGTGCAAATGGGTGAAGCTGACAGGAGGCGGGGTAGTTGTAGACCAAAAGTACGACATGACAACAGTGGATCTCAACAATCTTGCGTACATGGACGAACCATTTGTCCTAGCCAATGATGTCGCTCAGGTTTTCTATGTGAAGGACATGTCTACAAAACGAGAAAAACAAATCAGCAAAAGAAGATATCGTTCGATGAGCCAAAACGCCACATAGTTCTTTCAGGGAAAAGAAACATCGTGGGAGTAGATGACAAGACAGACATGTCAGAAGATTATAATACGTTTCATGAAATTCCGCCCTTCAAAGTGAAAACTGACCCAAGCATCCTACTGAATGATGAAGATTCTCCATGGCTACGACCCAGAAGAAAACAGAAATAATAGATAGGAATATTGGTGCAATAATGTAATAATGTATTAAACCTTTTATGTAATGCATCTATGGAATGTACTAAATTTCAAACATTTTTCATTTTCATAGTTTTGTCAAATTCTCAAATACGCAAAAAGAATTTTAATAAACCTTTGTAAGAGATGAGTTCTCGTTCGAAACCCTAATACTTCGAGAGAAATTGTCCGTTTTGTACACGAAGTGCATCCAGTTTTTGTCGTAGCCCTCTCAACTTTTTAAAACATGCTATGTGGGTGAAATGATGATAGGATGCCAACTTTCAACATTTTCAGAGTTCATTTGTAGTGCTTTTCAATTTCAGGGTCAACTAGCTCAAAAAAAATAAGTAAATGCACGAAGAATACCAAATGAAGTCGGTGTTGGAAATATGCCCTAGAGGCAATAATAAATTAGTTATTATTATATTTTTTAGTTCATGATAATCGTTTATTATCCATGCTATAATTGTATTGATTGGAAACACAATACTTGTGGGGATACATAGACAAAACACTGTCCCTAGTAAGCCTCTAGTTGACTAGCTCGTTGATCAAAGATGGTTAAGGTTTCCTGGCCATAGGCAAGTGTTGTCACTTGATAACGGGATCACATCATTAGGAGAATCATGTGATGGACTAGACCCAAACTAATAGACGTAGCATGTTGATCGTGTCATTTTGTTGCTACTGTTTTCTGCGTGTCAAGTATTTATTCCTATGACCATGAGATCATATAACTCACTGACACCGGAGGAATGCTTTGTGTGTATCAAACGTCGCAACGTAACTGGGTGACTATAAAGATGCTCTACAGGTATCTCCGAAGGTGTTAGTTGAGTTAGTATGGATCAAGACTGGGATTTGTCACTCCGTGTGAACGGAGAGGTATCTCGGGGCCCACTCGGTAATACAACATCACACACAAGCCTTGCAAGCAATGTAACTTAGTGTAAGTTGCGGGATCTTGTATTACGGAACGAGTAAAGAGACTTGCCAGTAAACGAGATTGAAATAGGTATACGGATACTGACGATCGAATCTCGGGCAAGTAACATACCGAAGGACAAAGGGAATGACATACGGGATTATATGAATCCTTGGCACTGAGGTTCAAACGATAAGATCTTCGTAGAATATGTAGGATCCAATATGGGCATCCAGGTCCCGCTATTGGATATTGACCGAGGAGTCTCTCGGGTCATGTCTACATAGTTCTCGAACCCGCAGGGTCTGCACACTTAAGGTTCGACGTTGTTTTATGCGTATTTGAGTTATATGGTTGGTTACCGAATGTTGTTCGGAGTCCCGGATGAGATCACGGACATCACGAGGGTTTCCGGAATGGTCCGGAAACGAAGATTGATATATAGGATGACCTCATTTGGTTACCGGAAGGTTTTCGTGCATTACCGGAAAAGTTTCGGGCTCATCGGTAGTGTACCGGGAGTGCCGGGAGGGGTGCCGGGGACCATCGGGAGGGGTGTCACGCCCCAAGGGGTCTCATGGGCTATGGGAAGAGATAAACCAGCCCCTAGTGGGCTGGAATAAGTTCCCACTAAGGCCCATAAGGTTTGAGAAGGAAAAAACACAAGGTGGAAAGAGTTTCCAAGTGGGAAGGTGGAATCCTACTCCAAGTAGGATTGGAGTAGGACTCCTCCACCTCCAATTTCGGCCAAACCTTTAGGTTTTGAGGCTGCCTCCTCCCCTCCCTCCCACCTATATATACGGAGGTTTTAGGGCTGATTTGAGACGATTTTTCCACGGCAGCCCGACCACATACCTCCACGGTTTTTCCTCTAGATCGCGTTTCTGCAGAGCTCGGGCGGAGCCCTGCTGAGACAAGGTCATCACCAACCTCCGGAGCGCCGTCACGCTGCCGGAGAACTCTTCTACCTCTCCGTCTCTCTTGCTGGATCAAGAAGGCCGAGATCATCGTCGAGTTGTACATGTGCTGAACGCGGAGGTGCCGTTCGTTCGGTACTAGATCGTGGGACTGATCGCGGGATTGTTCGCGGGGCGGATCGAGGGACGTGAGGACGTTCCACTACATCAACCGCGTTCTCTAACGCTTCTGCTGTACGATCTACAAGGGTACGTAGATCACTCATCCCCTCTCGTAGATGGACATCACCATGATAGGTCTTCGTGCGCGTAGGAAAATTTTTGTTTCCCATGCGACGTTCCCCAACAGTGGCATCATGAGCTAGGTTCATGCGTAGATGTCTTCTCGAGTAGAGCACAAGAGTTTTTGTGGGCGGTGATGTGCGTTTTGCTGCCCTCCTTAGTCTTTTCTTGATTCCGCGGTATTGTTGGATTGAAGCGGCTTGGACCGACATTACGCGTACGCTTACGAGAGACTGGTTTCATCGTTACGAGTAACCCCCTTTGCTCAAAGATGACTGGCAAGTGACTGTTTCTCCAACTTTAGTTGAATCGGATTTGACCGAGGAGGTCCTTGGATGAGGTTAAATAGCAACTCATATATCTCCGTTGTGGTGTTTGCGTAAGTAAGATGCGATCCTACTAGATACCCTCGGTCACCACGTAAAACATGCAACAACAAAATTAGAGGACGTCTAACTTGTTTTTGCAGGGTATGATTGTGATGTGATATGGCCAACGATGTGATGTGATATATTGGATGTATGAGATGATCATGTTGTAATAGAAATATCGACTTGCACGTCGATGGTACGGCAACCGGCAGGAGCCATAGGGTTGTCTTTATACTAACGTTTGTGCTTGCAGATGCGTTTACTATTTTGCTAGGATGTAGCTTTAGTAGTAATAGCATAAGTAGCACGACAACCCCGATGGCAACACGTTGATGGATGATCATGGTGTGGCGCCGGTGACAAGAAGATCGTGCCGGTGCTTTGGTGATGGAGATCAAGAAGCACGTGATGATGGCCATATCATGTCACTTATGAATTGCATGTGATGTTAATCCTTTTATGCACCTTATTTTGCTTAGAACGACGGTAGCATTATGAGGTGATCTCTCACTAAAATTTCAAGACGAAGTTGTGTTCTCCCCGACTGTGCACCGTTGCGACAGTTCTTCGTTTCGAGACACCACGTGATGATCGGGTGTGATAGACTCAACGTTCACATACAACGGGTGCAAAACAGTTGCACACGCAGAACACTCGGGTTAAGCTTGACGAGCCTAGCATGTGCAGACATGGCCTCGGAACACATGAGACCGAAAGGTCGAGCATGAATCGTATAGTTGATATGATTAGCATAGGGATGCTTACCACTGAAACTATTCTCGACTCACGTGATGATCGGACTTGAGATAGTGGATTTGGATCATGTACCACTCAAATGACTAGAGAGATGTACTTTTTGAGTGGGAGTTCTTAAGTAATATGATTAATTGAACTAATTGTCATGAACATAGTCTAATGGTCTTTGCGAATTACGATGTAGCTTGCGCTATAGCTCTACTTTTTTTTATGTTCCTAGAGAAAATTTAGTTGAAAATTGATAGTAGCAAACTTTGCAGACTGAGTCTGTAAAACCGAGGATTGTCCTCGTTGCTGCGCAGAAGGCTTATGTCCTTAATGCACCACTCGGTGTGCTGCACCTCGAGCGTCGTCTGTGGATGCTGTGAACATCCGACATACACGTTTCTGATGACTACACGATAGTTCAGTGCAAAGTACTTAATGGCTTAGAAGCAAGGCACCGAAAACGTTTTAAACGTCACGGAACATAAGTGATGTTCTAAAGAGATGAAATTGTGATTTCATGCTTGTGCCCTTGTTAAGAGGTACGAGACCTCCAACAAAATTATTTGACCACAAAGTAAAGGAGAAAAGCTCAATCGTTGAGCGTGTGCTCAGATTGTCTGAGTACGACAATCACTTGAATCAAGTGGGAGCTAATCTTCCAGATGAGATAGTGATGGTTCTCCAAAAGTCACTGCCACCAAGCTTTGAGAGCTTCGTGATGAACTATAACATATCAAGGATAGATACAATGATCTTTGAGAGATTCGCGACGTTTGACACTGCGAAAGTAGAAATCAAGAAGGAGCATCAATAGTTGATGGTTTGAAAAACCACTAAGTTTCAAGAAAGGCGAGGGCTAGAAGGGATACTTCGTGAAACGGAAAAACAGTTGCTGCACTAATGAAGAGACCCAAGATTAAACCCAAACCCGAGACTAAGTGCTTCTGTAATAAGGGGAACAGTCACTGAGGGGGAGCAACTCTAGATACTTGGTAGATAAGAAGGCTGGCAAAAGTCGAGAGAAGTATATTTGATATACATAATGTTGATGTGTACTTTACTAGTACTCCTAGTAGCACGAGGGTATTGGATACTGGTTCGGTTGCTAAGTGATTAGTAACGCGAAATGAAAGCTACGGCATAAACGGAGACTAGCTAAAGGCGAGGTGACGATACGTGTTGGAAGTGTTTCCAAGGTTGATATGATCAAACGTCACACGCCCCCTTTACCATCGGGATTGGTGTTGAACCTAAATAATTGTTATTTGGTGCTTGCGTTAAGCATGAACATGATTGGATCGTGTTTATTGCAATACGATTATTCATTCAAAAGGAATAATGGTTACTCTATTTGCTTGAATAATCACCTTCAATGGTTTATTGAATCTCGATTGTAGTGTTACACATTGGTGCCAAAAGATACGAGTTAAATGATGATAGTACCACTTACTTGTGGCACTGCCGCTTGAGTCATGTTAGTATAAATTGCATGAAGAGGCTCCATGCTGATGGATCTTTACTCACCTGATTTCGAATCACTAGTGACATGCAAATCATACCACATGAGCAAGGCCTTGTTTTCATTGAGATGAAACAAGATAGTAACTTGTTGGAAGTGATACATTTTGATGTATGCAGTCCAGTGAGTGTTGAGGCACGTAGTGGATATCATTATGTTCTTACTTCACTGACGACTTGAGTAGATACAGGAGTATTTACTTAATGAATCACAAGTCTGAAATATTGAAAAGTTCAATTCTGTTTCAGAGTGAAGTTCGTCGTAACAAGAGGATGAACTGTCTACGATATGATCATAGAAATGAATATCTGAGTTACGAATTTTTGGTGCACAGTTAAGACAATGTGGAAATTGTTTCACAGTTCATGCCACCTGGAACATCATGGTGTGATGATGTGTCTGAACGTCATAGCCACGCACTATTTAGTATGGTGCATGCTGGGATGTCTCTTATCGAATTACCACTATCGTTTATGGGTTATGCATTAGAGACAACCACATTCACTTTAAATGGGGCACCGCGTATTCCCGTTGAGATGACACAGTATAGACTGAGGTTTAGAGAAATCTAAACTGTCGTTTCTTGAAAGTTTGGGGCTTCGAAACTTATGTGAAAAAGTTTCAGTCTGATAAGCTCGAACCCAAAGCGGATAAATGCATCTTCACAGGATATCCAAAACAGTTGGGTACATCTCCTATCTCAGATCCGAAAGCAAAGTGTTTGTTTCTAGAAACGGATCCTTTCTCGAGAAAAGGTTTCTCTCGAAAGAATTGAGTGGGAGGGTAGTAGAACTTGATGAGGTTATTGAACCATCACTTCAACCAGTGTGTAGCAGGGCGTAGGAAGTTGTTCCTATGGCGCCTACACCAATTGAAGTGGAAGCTGATGATGGTGATCATTAAGCTTCGAATCAAGTTACTACAAACCTCGTAGGTCGACAAGGTCGCGTACTGCTGCAGAGTAGTACGGTAACCCTGTCTTGGAGGTCATGTTGTTGAGCAACAGTGAACCTACGAGTTATGGAGAAAGCGATGGTGGGCCCAGATTCCGACAAATGGCTGGAAGCCATAAAATCCGAGAGAGGATCCATGTGTGAAAACAAAGTGTAGACTTTGGTAGAACTACTTGATGGTCATGGGACTATTGGGTAAAATGGATCTTTAAAAGAAGACAGACGATGATGGTGATAAGTCACTATTAAGAAAAGCTCGACTTGTCGCAAAGATGTTCTCGACAAGATCAAACAGTTGACTATGATGAGTCTTTCTCACTCGTAGCGATGCTAAAGGTCTGTTAGAATTATGTTAGTAGTTGCTGCATTATTTATGAAATATTGCACGTAGGATGTCAAAACATTGTTTCCTCGACGGTTTCCTTGAGCAAACATTGTATGTGATACAACCAGAAGGTTTTGTCGATCCTAAAGATACTAGCAAGTATGCAAGCTCCAGTGATCCTTCAATGGACTGGTGCAAGCATCTCGGAGTTGGAATAAGCACTTTGATGAGATGATCAAAGATTTTGGGTGTGTACAAGGTTTATGAGAAACTTGTATTTCCAAAGAAGTGAGTGGGAGCACTATAGAATTTCTGATAGGTATATGTGGTTGACATATTGTGGATCAGAAGTAATGTAGAATTTCTGTAAAGCATACAAGGTTGTTTGAAAGAAGTTTTCAAAGGAGTACCTGGATTATGCTACTTGAAGGTTGAGCATCAAAGATCTATGGAGATAGATCGAAAGCGCTTAATAGAAGTTTCAACAAGATGCATGCCTTGACAAGTTTTTGAAAGAGTTCAAAATAGACCAGCAAAGAAGGAGTTCTTGGTTGCGTTGTGAGGTGTGAATTTGAGTAAGACTCAAAACCCGACCACGGCAGAATAAAGAGAATAGACGATGGTCGTCTTCTATGCCTTAGCCGTAGAATCTAAAGTATGCCATGCTGTGTACCGCACCTGAAGTGTGCCTTGACTCAAAGTATGTTGAGAGGTACAGAGAGTGATCCATGATTGAATCACTAGCAGCGGTCGAAATTTATCCTTAGTAACTAATGGACTAAGGAATTTTTCTCGATTATGGAGGTGGTTAAAGAGTTTGTCGTAAAGGGTTACGTCAATGCAAGCTTTGACACTAATCCGGATAACTATGAGTAGTGAAACGGATTCGTATAGTAGAGTAGATATTTGGAGCTTTTCCGAATAGCACGTAGTAGCAGCATCTATAAGATGACATAAAGATTTGTAAAGAACGCACGAATCTGAAAGTTTCAGAACCGTTGACTAAAACCTCTCTCACGAGCAAGACGTGATCAGACCCCAGAACTATATGGGTGTTGGATTCGTTGGAATCACATGGTGATGTGAACTAGATTTTTGACTCTAGTGCAAGTGGGAGACTGTTGGAAATATGCCCTAGAGGCAATAATAAATTAGTTATTATTATATTTCTTAGTTCATGATAATCGTTTATTATCCATGCTATAATTGTATTGATTGGAAACACAATACTTGTGGGGATACATAGACAAAACACTGTCCCTAGTAAGCCTCTAGTTGACTAGCTCGTTGATCAAAGATGGTTAAGGTTTCCTGGCCATAGGCAAGTGTTGTCACTTGATAACGGGATCACATCATTAAGAGAATCATGTGATGGACTAGACCCAAACTAATAGACGTAGCATGTTGATCGTGTCATTTTGTTGCTACTGTTTTCTGCGTGTCAAGTATTTATTCCTATGACCATGAGATCATATAACTCACTGACACCGGAGGAATGCTTTGTGTGTATCAAACGTCGCAACGTAACTGGGTGACTATAAAGATGCTCTACAGGTATCTCCGAAGGTGTTAGTTGAGTTAGTATGGATCAAGACTGGGATTTGTCACTCCGTGTGAACGGAGAGGTATCTCGGGGCCCACTCGGTAATACAACATCACACACAAGCCTTGCAAGCAATGTAACTTAGTGTAAGTTGCGGGATCTTGTATTACGGAACGAGTAAAGAGACTTGCCAGTAAACGAGATTGAAATAGGTATACGGATACTGACGATCGAATCTCGGGCAAGTAACATACCGAAGGACAAAGGGAATGACATACGGGATTATATGAATCCTTGGCACTGAGGTTCAAACGATAAGATCTTCGTAGAATATGTAGGATCCAATATGGGCATCCAGGTCCCGCTATTGGATATTGACCGAGGAGTCTCTCGGGTCATGTCTACATAGTTCTCGAACCCGCAGGGTCTGCACACTTAAGGTTCGACGTTGTTTTATGCGTATTTGAGTTATATGGTTGGTTACCGAATGTTGTTCGGAGTCCCGGATGAGATCACGGACATCACGAGGGTTTCCGGAATGGTCCGGAAACGAAGATTGATATATAGGATGACCTCATTTGGTTACCGGAAGGTTTTCGTGCATTACCGGAAAAGTTTCGGGCTCATCGGTAGTGTACCGGGAGTGCCGGGAGGGGTGCCGGGGACCATCGGGAGGGGTGTCACGCCCCAAGGGGTCTCATGGGCTATGGGAAGAGATAAACCAGCCCCTAGTGGGCTGGAATAAGTTCCCACTAAGGCCCATAAGGTTTGAGAAGGAAAAAACACAAGGTGGAAAGAGTTTCCAAGTGGGAAGGTGGAATCCTACTCCAAGTAGGATTGGAGTAGGACTCCTCCACCTCCAATTTCGGCCAAACCTTTAGGTTTTGAGGCTGCCTCCTCCCCTCCCTCCCACCTATATATACGGAGGTTTTAGGGCTGATTTGAGACGATTTTTCCACGGCAGCCCGACCACATACCTCCACGGTTTTTCCTCTAGATCGCGTTTCTGCAGAGCTCGGGCGGAGCCCTGCTGAGACAAGGTCATCACCAACCTCCGGAGCGCCGTCACGCTGCCGGAGAACTCTTCTACCTCTCCGTCTCTCTTGCTGGATCAAGAAGGCCGAGATCATCGTCGAGTTGTACATGTGCTGAACGCGGAGGTGCCGTTCGTTCGGTACTAGATCGTGGGACTGATCGCGGGATTGTTCGCGGGGCGGATCGAGGGACGTGAGGACGTTCCACTACATCAACCGCGTTCTCTAACGCTTCTGCTGTACGATCTACAAGGGTACGTAGATCACTCATCCCCTCTCGTAGATGGACATCACCATGATAGGTCTTCGTGCGCGTAGGAAAATTTTTGTTTCCCATGCGACGTTCCCCAACAGTCGGAAATTGTTGAAATTTTGCGATGTGCCTTTGAATGGTGCATTTTGAACACACAAAAAGTATGGAGTTCAAATAAGTTCAAAAAAGGAAATCCCTTTGTAAGAGATGAGTTCTCGTTCGAAACCCTGATACTTCGAGAGAGATTGTCCGTTTTCTACACGAAGTGCATCCAGTTTTTGTCGTAGCCCTCTCAACTTTTTAACACATGCTATGTGGGTGAAATGATGATAGCATGCCAATTTTCAACATTTTCAGAGTTCATTTGTAGTGCTTTTCAATTTCAGGGTCAACTAGCTCAAAAAAATAAGTTAATAGTTTGGATAGTCAAAATAATTACTTTTGAAAATAGAAAATAGTTTTGCATTATTTATTCAATTTCAAACACTTTTCATTATCATAGTTTTGTCAAATTCTCAAATATGCAAAAAGAATTTTAATCAACATAGTTTTTAATTGAAAATAACAAAATAGTTAATAGTTTGGATAGTCAAAATAACTACTTTTGAAAATAGAAAATAGTTTTGAATTATTTATTCAATTTCAAACACTTTTCATTATCATAGTTTTTTCAAATTCTCAAATATGCAAAAAGAATTTTAATAAAACATAGTTTTCAATTGAAAATAGAAAAAAATTGAAACTATATGAGAATTTGTAAAGAAACTTAAACCTAAATTCAAATTTGCTCACTTTGAATTCAGGTTTAAGTTTCTCCACAATTTCAAATATAGTTTCAATTTTTTAAGTCAGTTTAGGCCCGTAAGCCTGCTTTAGAGAGGAGCTCGATGGAGTAGCTGCGACGGGGCTTATAAATAAGTGTTAGTCCCCCTCGCTAGGCGAGGTGGGACTAAACTTATCGTGCAGCCGAGGAGGGGCTTTAGTCCCGGGTGGAGCCACGCCCCGGGACTAAAGACCCCCTTAATTAGTCCCGGTTGGAGCTCCGCACCGGGACTAAAGGCCCCTGCTTCCCGCCTTCTGGTCTGCCGAAAAAGGGCCTTTAGTCCCGGTTCGTGGCTCCACCCGGGACTAAAGGGGGTCTTTAGTCCCGGATCGAGCCCCGAACCGGGACTAAAGATCCACCTATATAAGCGGGAGTTCGAAAATTTCCAACCCAAATCACATTTCCTTCTCTCCTTCTTCCTCGTTCTCCTGCCCGGCGCGGCACAACGACGAACTCGACGACACCGTCAGGCTGCCCGCCGTCCTGCTCGCCGCCGCCTGCCGTCCTCCTCGCCGCGCGCGCCCTCCTCCTCGCCGCGCGCCGTCGACACCTCCGGCCGGTAAGCCCCCCGCCCCCTCCTCCCCAACACTCGGCCAGTAGAAGAAAAGAAGAAAAAGGAGAAGAAAGGAAGAAAAAGGAGAAGAAAGGAAGAAAAAGGAGAAGAAAGGAAGAAAAAGGAGAAGAAGGGAAGAAAAATGAGAAGAAAAGAAGAAAAAGGAGAAGAAAATAAGAAAAAGGGAAGGAGAAGAAAAGAAGAAAAAGGACAAGAAAAGAAGAAAAAGGAGAAGAAAAGAAGAAAAAGGGAAGAAAGGAAGAAAGGAAGAAAAAGGGAAAAAAGAAGAAAACGATTTTTTTTGTCATTTAATTCCTATTGTTATTAGGTTTGTGCTAGATTATTAGGGTTAGTAATATTTAGAATTAGGAAAAAGGAAAATAAGAAGAGGAGGAGAAGAAAAGAAGAAAAAGGAGAATAAGAAGAGGAGGAGAGGAGAAGAAGAGGAGAAGTAGAAGAAGAGAAAAAATTAGAAGAGGAGGAGAGGAGAAGTAGAAGAAGAGAAGAGGAGAAGTAGTAGAAGAAGAGGAGAGCTAGAAGTAGAAGAAGTAGAAGAAGAGGAGAAATAGAAGAAGAGGAAATATTAGTTTAGGGTTACAAGAAGAAGAAATATATTTTTTGTCATTTAATTTTGCTATTGTATAGTGTATATGCTTAAGTGTTAATAGTGTTTCTTAGATTATTGCTTAATTTTTTGCTATTGTATATGTTTAAGTGTTAATAGTTTAATTTTGCTATTGTATATGATAGTATTCGAGGAGTATTAGTGATAATATTCGACGATGTACGGACAAAAGAGATGATGTATTTGCTTATAATTGAATGCATGCTAATTTGAATACTACTTTATTTTACGATTTGGTTTTGCTTATTGAATTCTCAAATTGGAAAAGTACTCCTACTTTGAATACTATGCAGAAATCTAGGAGTCTCGGGTGGAGCCACGACCCGGGACTAAAGTTGTTTTGGAACGGAGTTCCTGATAGAATAATTCTTTTTTGGTACGAAGGTTAAGAGAA
Source organism: Hordeum vulgare subsp. vulgare (assembly GCF_904849725.1). Taxonomy (NCBI): domain Eukaryota; kingdom Viridiplantae; phylum Streptophyta; class Magnoliopsida; order Poales; family Poaceae; genus Hordeum; species Hordeum vulgare. The sequence continues at coordinate 16,352,338 of NC_058523.1, forward strand.
TTCGTTAGACATATTTTAGAGTTTAGGTTCTAGCCAAGACCCGGGACTAAAGGTCCTCCTATATAAAACGACACTTTGAAGTTTCCAACCCCTCTTATATAGTTTGTTAGTTTATTAGTTAATCAAATGTCCGTTTTTTGCAGAACTATGGATCCACATATCAGGAACCTCGAAGAGGAAGAACTTCTCGAAGATATAATCAAAGACGGCCCCGACGTTGAACCAGCTGAATCTCCGTCGTCATATCTAAACCCCTCCGGATATGGAATGGAGGTCGACTGACGCGAAGATGAAGCCGATGGGTCAGGAGATAGGTACAATGACGGAGAAGGTGATAGCTCCACTGATGGAGAAGCCGGTGGAGAAGCCGGTGAAAAAATAATAAAGTCCGGCGAGGTATACATATGAAGTTCGACAATCACTTGTAATATGTGAAAAATATTGGAGATAGCTCTATATTGTATACATATACATTCATTTGACGAATGTTTCTCCCTCTTAGGCCTCCACATCGAGCAAAGCTACGAAACGAGGCCCGACTAGAAAGTTGGATGCACGGACGCATTACACCTTTGAGGTGATATTGCCTACGGGCGAACCCAAGCTTCCTAAGAATGTTGCTGACACATTCAAGAAGCAATGCAGAGTTCTCGTTAGGGATCACGTCCCGATCAGCGTTCGGGAGTGGAACAAGCGCAAAGGGGCAGCCGATAGTGACTATGTCGCCGAAAGGTACAAAGATAATCTTTGGAATGATCTCATGTCACATTTCAACCTACCAGAATGTGAGAATGAAGACGCCGCAGACAAACTGAGGGCCAAAGTCAAGCAGTGGACTCTAAAGAAGATGGCCGAACTATTCCGTAGCTGGAAGAAGAAGCTATGGAAAAACTATCTGAAGACAAAGAAAGTGCCTCCGAGTCGTCGCAGGTCACCTACATCTCCATTACCTCCAAGCCCTCCACATGACGTCGGCCAGCACAACACGAGTCCATCTCGATCACCGCCGCCGGACTTGGGTTGTCCGTCTCCGCCGCCGCCCGCACAGGATACTAAGCGGAAGCGTGCCACCAAGAACGCTCCACCGACGATTTCTAAGCGACGGAGCCCCCCAAAGCGCAAATGGTCACCCCTCCCAAAGGTACCTCATGTTAATCTTCCTATCAGACCTTATGATCGTACCCCCGAGGAAAACGCCAGGATAGCAAAGGAACATCATGATGCGCAGATGAAAAAGAAGGAACCCGAGCCCCGCCCGGAATACACCGAGAAGCAAATAGCATTTGCAAAATACTTCACGACCCTTCCATCACAGTATGACTTACACCATAAGCCCGATGACTATACACGCACATTGCATAAGGAAGTGAAAAAGAGCAGATCACGTGCAAGTGCAAGTGGGAGAAAATCAAGTTCAACTACAAGCAAGAAAAAATCAGATGTTCCTCAGCTTGGACAACAGGCCAAACAGTCGATCCCACCCCTCAAGGTGTTAACCGAGAATGTTCCCCTCCGGTGCAGGGGCAAGATGTGACGGCCCGATGCCGATGTTCCAGAAGATTCCCCCTTCTTTCCATTTTCGTCGTGTGTCTATTTTTTTTCTTTTGTCGCATCATGCGCATCATCAGCATTGCATCGGCATCCCGTTGCCGCCCGTTTTCAAAACTTGCATCCCTTATTAGTTGCCGGTTCTCATCATTGTCCGTTCTGAGCCCGACCGCACTCGCACGCGCCCGCGGCACCGTCGAAACCCTGTTTTAAAAGTGAGCGTAAAATTTCTCTGATCGGGTTGAGATTTAACGTGCGGTCGTGAATAGTTATAGCTAGGCCGCCTGTCGAATTTCGTCGCGATCGGAGTCCGCCTGGTACCCGAACGGTCGACCGTAGCGGCACCGTATTCGGTCTACCGTCGGACGTGTGTCGGTGTTTTAAAATTCATGCCGCGCCGCCCATTCTCCCTCTCGTCTCCGGATATCTCCTCTACACGGCCGCGTACCCATACCCGCGTTCGGAATCGTCCGAATCCGACCGCACGGTTGGATCCGGAACGAAATTCTGGCTAACCTAGCCGTCTCATTTGTTATAAATAGGCCTCCCCACTAATTTAGACAACAAACCCTAGTTGCCTCGATTTCCGTGCCCCCAACCAGCCAGCCACCCACCTCCAGCCTCCTCTCTCCTCCCGAGGGCCCGCCCAGGCCCATCTGGAGCCCGCGAGGCCCATCTCTCATTTTGCTATGTTGCCCTTTTGATTAATTCGTAGGATTTATTCCGTGCGTCGTTTGACGGAGTTGTCAACTAGGGAGTTGATCTTGGATGTCTTGTTTAGCCCCTGGTATTTTTGGTTGCAATAGAAATGCATGTTTAGGTGTGTTTTGATTGCCCTCAAGTTGCTAGAAATAGTGCTGTTTTAGAGGAGCTGAAATATTTCTAAGTCTGGAATCTGTTATATTTTGTTGCTGTCTTGTCTTACTTGCATCTTGTGATCTGTAGCTCTTTTGAGATTGGTCCAATGGAGTTAGTTGTATCCCTTGTGTTTCTCTAGCATGTTGTGAAGTTTCATGTCATTTTGAGTCCTGTAGCTATAGGTTTTGCTGCTGTCAATATTGCTTCAGATCGAAAACTGCACTTGCAAGAGGTGTAATTTTCACCAAGTCTGAAATAGTGTGTGAGATGTCATTTTGTGTCTTCTTTTCCTAGTGCTCCTTGCTGCCATGCTAGTTGATGTTAGTTGTTCGTAGTAGTGCGTCTTGCCCTCTTCCGTGCCATGCCTTGCTTGAGTTTATCGGAGTTGTGTAGCCCGAAGTTGTGGGGCGTAGAACATGCTATGTGGCTGATTTTGGCAGCTTGTAGTGATTTCTGGTTCTGCTCGTAGTTGTTGATCCGTAGCTCCGATTTGATCGTGTCCTACATGAAACTTGCTTAGAATATGTGTAGTTTCATTTTCTCTTGCTGGTTGTTTGTTTTGAAGTGATCGTAGCCGCCGTTGCACACATATTGCATTCATGCCATCATATCTTGCGATGCTTGTAACTTTTGATCCGTAGCTCCGTTGGAGATGTTTTCTATGTGTAGATTGCTTGTCTTGACGCGTAGAATCACGTGAACCTATTTGTTTTGCTGTTTAATAACTAATTAAAGGTGTTAATTCAGATCTGGACGGAATTGTAAATTAATGTGTGAGGTCGTTTCGGAGGTGCTATATGTCATTTCCGACCTCACTTAAAATGCCTAGATAGGTAGTTTAATTTCCGCTTCACCTCTTGCATGTTTGACAACATTAATATTGCCGTGTAGATAACCGGGAGTGAACTAAATAATTAACGTGGAGTTTCGTCAATATGCAACTCGTGCATATTGAACTTCACTTAATGTGTAGGTGTGATTGTGTGATTTGTCATGCCGTGACTTGCATGTATTCAGTAGCTCATGCATCATATGTGTTGTGCATCATGTGGTGAATATCGTGTGTTGATGCTTGTTCCGGCTTTCCCCGTCTCGATAGAGTTCCGCAAGCGTGTCGGATGCGAGGACCCATTCGACTACATCGGTTCGACTGCTTCACGGAGTCATTCTTCTTCCAAGCGGGATCTCAGGCAAGATGATCATTTCCCCAGATACCATTACTATCATTGCCATGCTAGCTATTTCGATGCTATCGATTATGTCTCGTTGCCTACCACATGTTAATTATCAGCCTCTCAACAATGCCATGATTACCCTCAACCTGTTCAACCTAGCAAACCACTGATTGGCTATGTTACTGCTTGCTTAACCCTGTTGATAGCGTTTCTAGTTGCAGGTGCAGTTGCTTCCATGTGAAACATGGGTTCCTTGTTATATCACCATATTAAATGCTATTTATTTTAATGCACCTATATACTTGGTAAAAGGTGGAAGGCTCGGCCTTTCTAGCCTAGTGTTTTGTTCCACCTTTACCCCCTTTAGTTACCGGCTACCGGTGTTATGTTCCATAATTGAGCGCTCCTAACACGATCGGGGTTGTTATGGGGACCCCCTTGATAATTCGTTTTAGATTAAAGCTGGTCTGGCAAGGCCCAACTTTGGTACTACATTTGCCTAATAACCTAATAATAATGCATAGGGACCCGCCGGCACCCGCGGACTATTTTAATCAACCCCCGGGCCAGTGCTCCTCATGAGTGTTGGTCCAAAACAGAGCACTGTGCGGGGCCACCGCGAGGAAACTCGAGGTTTGGCACTTGTACGCGTCGCTTACCCGTCGTGTCCTCAGAACGAGGTACGCGACTCCTATCGGGATCGTCGACACGTCGGGCGGCCTTGCTGGATTAGTTTTACCTTTGACGAGATATCTTGTGCATCGGGATTCCGGTGATGCTTTGGGTAATCTCAGAGTTTAGGTTTTCCACTAGGGAATCCGACGAGATCGCGAGCTTCGAAATTGAGGATTTCTATGCGGCTTGTGGTAATTTGTGATGGACTAGTTGGAGCACCCTGCAGGGTTAAATCTTTCGGAAAGCCGTGCCCGCGGTTATGTGGCAACGTGGAAACTTTGTTTAACACAGGTTCTAGATAACTTGAAGTTAAATTAATTAAAATATGCCAACTGTGTGCATAACCGTGACTGTCTCTTTCGTGAGTTCTTTCTTCGATCGAGGACACGGTGGGGTTATGTCTGACGTAGGTAGGTGTTGAGGATCATTCATTTGATCATCTGTAGTTCACGTCTGCTATGCGTAGTTCTTCCCCCTCTTATTTCTGGTACTCGTAAGTTAGCCACCAAATATATGCTTAGCCGCTGCTGCAACCTCACCACTTAAGCATATCTCACCCATTAAGCTTTGTTAGTCTTGATACCTTCGGAAATGAGATTGCTGAGTCCCCTGTGGCTCACAGATTACTACAACACCAGTTGCAGGTACAGATAAAGGTTACTTGACGCGAGCGCATTGATTGTTCATTTGGAGTTGCTTCTTCTTCTTCTTCTTCATCGATCTAGGATGGGTTCCAGGCCGGCAGCCTGGGATAGCAAGGATGGACGTCGTTCTTCTTTTGTCGTTTGTTTTCGCCCGTAGTCGGACCCTGCTCTTACTCTTGATGATTATGTAATGTACTGAAGTGACTCTGATGTAGCTTGTGGCGAGTGTAAGCCAACTCTATATATATCTCTTCTTTTCAGTACATGTACTTGTAATGATATCCATTCTTGCGACACGATGAGATGCGCTTCTATCCCTAACGAGGCCTTCGTGCCAAATTAAGGATAGGGTCGCATCTTGAGCGTGACAAGTTGGTATCAGAGCAGTACCGACCTAGGAGCCCCCTTGATTGATCGAACTTGGCCGAGTCGAGTCTAGTGAAAAACTACTTTGAGTCTAGTTATATATCTGAGAGTAGGATTCTTTTTTCTCCTCTTCTATGCTCTGGTGAGGAATCTTGACGTAATAATTTACTCTACTCCTCTTCCCACTCAAAAAAAATTTAGGATCACGCGGATATTTTTGGAATCTATATGATGCCGATGTGACGGAGTTCTGTCTTGGTGCCTCCTGTCTGACTTGATTTTCTTCCAGGGAGTTGAGCTCCACGGGATTCTTGAGCACATCGTTATCATTCAGATTTCTTAGTATCTCAGAACGAAGGATGTTCGTAATTGCTTCAATACTAGTAGTGGCGAGATAACCCCGATGCCCCCAGTACTCGTGCAGATTGTTCGGGAGTACTGCCATACTTTGTATCGTTGTGATCACGTGGGTCTGTTGTAGATGAAGGTCCGAGATTCTGGTTGTGTGTTGAAGGATGTGATACAAGTGACGGGTTAGTATAGGAGTTGTGTGTTATTACTCCTTGTATCCGTGTACCAGATTGCATGACCAGATATTTCGGGAATTCATAGGTGGGAATTCAAGTAGTTGCTTATAGGACAATCTTCCAACAAATGCATGATGTTAGGTTGGGGTTCGACATCTAGTGGATTCATTTGTTCACGGTCGACTTACAGCGGTACACGTTGTGTCTTAAAGAGTCCTTGTAGCTTGCTACGACTCGGGGACGCTTCGTATGTCGGGTGCACTGCCTTGCACTTGATGGCTACTGTAAAATCGAGCCTGTGCGATCCTGTCCACGAAAATATCGGACGAAATCTTTCTCATGAGTTTGTTCTGGCTAATTGCAAGCCGCACCCTTTGTTTTGTTGTATATGGTAATTCAAGTTGCTTCGATGTCAAGTGGTGATTTCAGATCTCTCCGAAGAGGTGTTCTCATATTTTTATGTGAGAATGTAAATTCTTTTGTTCGTTCATTTGTCATGTCATTTCCTTTTTAACCGGAGTCATCGTATCAATTCCATTCAACCGGTGTGTTTCTATCCAAGTGGATTCAATCCTCTCCAATTTGTCAAGAGTATTCTTTTATTCCATCCGGAGTTCATCTCATCTGTCTCAAGTTGTCTTTGTTTTTCCCCACCCTCCCACCCTTTTTCTCAGTGATTCAATTTTCTTCCAAGAGTTTTCTTTCATGTGCTTCCATTATCTGTTCTTTTCTCTCTTACCCGGTGATTCATTGTGAATATTCTCAGGAGATTGTGTCATATTTGTTCATTCTTGTCTTCCTTACCGGTGAATTTAATTCAGCTATCCGTGTTCATCATATCCTTTTCATCCTTGTAATTCTTTCCAATATTGGAAATTCTTATGAGCCTATCTTGTTGCTAATTCCTCTCTCTTTCTATCCGGAATGTTAAGATATTTCAGAAGTTTTTGTTTCCAATCTTTTCAACTATTTCGAGGTGCTCAACCTCATCATGTTTTCGTTTCTACCGGTGCAATATCTCTCTTTCTAGCAATCTTTCAACGATGGTTTCTTTGAGTGGGCCCATAACCCACAGGTTCTTTCTCAGGATCTTTCCTGGCTCTTTAATCGTTTCCCAGAGTTCATTAATCTTTTCAACTATGACGTAAGTATGATTTCCATCAGTCATATTACTTCTTCAAGATCTATTTGAATTAATTCTCTTATTTGGCTCAACCTTGCATTCTTCTTTATTCCGGAGTGTCTCAGTAATTCTTGGTGCTGTTTCTCGTCATCATTCTCAGCTTGCAATTTCGAAGGGGTGTTTCTCTCAAATCTTGGTGCCATCATCTTAATTGTTCCAATCATGAGCAATCATTTCTTGCTATCCGGTGCATTACTGAGTTGTTTTTATTCTCGATCCTCTGAAGGCCATCATTTTGGAAGATTCTTCGTCCTCAGCTTTCAGCTTTCATCCTCAAATCTTCCTAATTGTTGCCTCTTCGTTCGTCTCTCGATTATCCGGTGCCTTGTTCAAGTTTTCTCCCAAGTGGCTTATGATCTCTTCATTCTCTTGTATCTCCATTAATTCGTGGTGTTCCCATGTAATTGCGAATTCTTACCGTTGCTTCCTTCAATTTTGCTTCAAGTGGTGTTTTTCCTCTCTGTCTCTCCAAGACTCATTTCTAGAAGAATAAGTCATATGCTAAATCCGTTGCTAGTCATCAATTAAACTTGATGAAGGATTAGCATAACATAATTCTTATTCTTGTTCTTCCTTCTTCAAATGATTTAAATTTTTCTTCCGGAGTGGCTCATGATACCAATTCTTTTCTCTAGCGCTTATCTTTCTTTTCCGGAGTTTCAAGTTCTTTTAAGTATCTCTTTGTGAGGCTTCTTCTAAGACCTGGCAAGGTCATAATATTATTATTTTCTACCTTGTTATCTTTGCATCATTCATTCGTACACGGAGGTCCATCATGGTGGTTCATCAAGGTTTCAATCCATTCTCAAGTGTTCTTCAAGATTCTTGTTGGAGAACCTCAAGTATCCTTTCTCTTGCATTTCTATGTGCAATTGTTCTTCCTTTATCCGTTGAGGTGGTATTATAGCATTCTTGTTAGTGTAGGAGCCTCGAAGAGATTTCCTTTCAAGAATGAGATAATTAAACCCAACAATTCTTTGATCATGAGATATTTCAAACTCATGATTTCTTCATTGAGTTATCTTGGTTTGGATTTCACCTAAAGCTTTTCCTATGGATTGTTGCTATCATGGTGCTTGTCATTAATCCAAGTTCTCAATGTATCCTCTTGGTGTAAGAATTATTCATATCTTGTTTCTCCCAATCTTTCCTTGTTTCTTTTAGTGGTTGGTTGTCACCTTATAAATGTGAGATGATTTCCTTAAGCCCACTACTATCTTGTTCTTTCGTTGTTGTTTTTCCAACAACCCCGTTCAATTCTTCTCGCAAGGGTGCTTGCCAAGTTCATTGGAGTTAGTAGTGTCATTCTTTCTTCATTATCTTCTTCCGTATGAGCTAGTTCATATTCTCTTCTTCCGGAGGCCTTGTGATGTTGCTCTTTTGGGTCTATCATGTTGTTCTATCAATATTATGGTGTTCCCTTGCTCTATTTAGTTGTTTGTTATGTATATTGTCTATTTCTTCTACCTTTTCGAATGTTTTGTCCCATTTTCCTACCGAAGTGCTGCCGAAATTTTCCGTGAATTCTTGCTTCTTTCTCATATCATTCCTCATCCCTTTTCTACCTTCAAGGATCATTGGTTTCACTCGTTTGTCAAGAAGCAACTAAGGTTTTACCTCTTGTTCTTTCTCATCCTCTCCCCCTTTCATTCTTGGATCTCGGGGCGAGATCCTCTTGTAGTGTAGGAGAGTTGTGACAGCCCGATGCCGACGTTCCAGAAGATTCCCCCTCCTTTCCGTTTTCGTCGTGTGTCTATTTTTTCTTTTGTCGCATCATCATCGCATCATGCGCATCATCAGCATTGCATCGGCATCCCGTTGCCGCCCGTTTTCGAAACTTGCATCCGTTATTAGTTGCCGGTTCTCGTCATTGTCCGTTCTGAGCCGACCGCACTCGCACGCGCCCGCGGCACTGTCGAAACCCTGTTTTAAAAGTGAGCGTAAAATTTCTCTGATCGGGTTGAGATTTGACGTGCGGTCGTAGATAGTTATAGCTAGGCCGCCTGTCGAATTTCGTCGCGATCGGAGTCCGCCTGGTACCCGAACGGTCGACCGTAGCGGCACCGTATTCGGTCTACCGTCGGACGTCTGTCGGTGTTTTAAAATTCGTGTCGCGCCGCCTATTCTCCCTCTCGTCTCCGGATATCTCCTCTACACGGCCGCGTACCCATACCCGCGTTCGGAATCGTCCGAGTCCGACCGCACGGTTGGATCCGGAACGAAATTCTGGCTAACCTAGCCATCTCATTTGTTATAAATAGGCCTCCCCACTAATTTAGACAACAAACCCTAGCTGCCTCGATTTCCGTGTCCCCCAACCAGCCACCCACCTCCAGCCTCCTCTCTCCTCCCGCGGGCCTGCCCAGGCCCATCTGGAGCCCGCCAGGCCCATCTGCGCGCCGCCGTCGTCCTGGCACGAGCCAACCTAATCTCCCTGCCCCGTCGCGCCGCCCTTGCTGCGTGAGCCGTGCCTCCAGCCGCCGCCTGCCCGTGGCCGCCCCAGCCGCCGCCAGAACCTCCGGCTACCTCCGGTCGCCGTCCTCCGACGCTGGCCCCAGCCTACCCCACCGCGTGGCTTGCTGCCTTTCCCCTACCAGCCTGCTCCCGCCTCCCCGCGCGTCCTTCGCCCGCGAGCTCGCCGCCGGCCGCCGAGTTCCCCGCCGCTCCCCGTCGGCCGGATCCGGACCAATCCGGTCCGGGAGAGCCCCTTCCCACCGGAGCCTCGCCCCGCCTCGCGTGCTGGCCGCCATGCGCTGCCGCCGGCGCTCGCTCGTCCCGCTGAGATCGAGCATGAGGCGAAGCAGCTCGCCAGGCTCGCATGGGCGAGCGTCCCCCCCCCCCCCCCGAGTCGGCCCACCACCGCCAGGCCGGCCTCCTCCCGCGCAGGCCCACCACCTCCTTCTCCGGGTTGGCCCAGACCGCCCTAGGCCGCGAGGTGAGACTTTATCCCCCGAGCCCGACGCATTTTAGCTATGTTGCGCCCTTTGCACTGCTGGAGATTCGGAACATTAATTGTTTTTCGCGTTCTGTTTTTAATCAGTTAACCGTGGATTTTCACAAAAATGCATATTTTTAGAACGCTCGTAGATTCTTAACCGTAAGTCGGATCGAGGCAAGTTGTATATGTATTTCGTGTAGTTTTACGCGTAGATTACATTTGTGCAACTTGCATATTTGTTTGACGCCGTTTAGCGTGTCGTATGCCTAGGTTTACGTGCTGTTTTAATAGGATACGTCCCGTATTTATTTTTCGCGCAAGTCCGGTTAGTTCGAATGTCGTAGAATAAATGCCCATGATTTAGGAACCTATTTTTCCATGTATTTTAGAGCGGTCACTCGTATTTTTGCGTGTAGGGTTTTGCCGCTAGATTATTTTCCGTGTCTAGGATTACTTTCCCGTATTTATGTGTGGCTTTATTTTGTGTTGCAACCCCACATATTTTATATGTTTCCGGGGTAGAAAAATCTCATGGATTTTTCTGTGCAATTAGTTTTAGCATTAGAGCAAGTTAGATTGCGCGATATTTTGCTATGTTGCCCTTTTGATTAATTCGTAGGATTTATTCCGTGCGTCGTTTGACGGAGTTGTCAACTAGGGAGTTGATCTTGGATGTCTTGTTTAGCCCCTGGTATTTTTGGTTGCAATAGAAATGCATGTTTAGGTGTGTTTTGATTGCCCTCAAGTTGCTAGAAATAGTGCTGTTTTAGAGGAGCTGAAATATTTCTAAGTCTGGAATCTGTTATATTTTGTTGCTGTCTTGTCTTGCTTGCATCTTGTGATCTGTAGCTCTTTTGAGATTGGTCCAATGGAGTTAGTTGTATCCCTTGTGTTTCTCTAGCATGTTGTGAAGTTTCATGTCATTTTGAGTCCTGTAGCTATAGGTTTTGCTGCTGTCAATATTGCTTCAGATCGAAAACTGCACTTGCAAGAGGTGTAATTTTCACCAAGTCTGAAATAGTGTGTGAGATGCCATTTTGTGTCTTCTTTTCCTAGTGCTCCTTGCTGCCATGCTAGTTGTTGTTAGTTGTTCGTAGTAGTGCGTCTTTCCCTCTTCCGTGCCATGCCTTGCTTGAGTTTATCGGAGTTGTGTAGCCCGAAGTTGTGGGGCGTAGAACATGCTATGTGGTTGATTTTAATAACTAATTAAAGGTGTTAATTCAGATCTGGACAGAATTATAAATTAACGTGTGAGGTCGTTTCGGAGGTGCTATATGTCATTTCCGACCTCACTTAAAATGCCTAGATAGGTAGTTTAATTTCCGCTTGACCTCTTGCATGTTTGACAACATTAATATTGCCGTGTAGATAACCGGGAGTGAACTAAATAATTAACGTGGAGTTTCGTCAATATGCAACTCGTGCATATTGAACTTCACTTAATGTGTAGGTGTGATTGTGTGATTTGTCATGCCGTGACTTGCATGTATTCAGTAGCTCATGCATCATATGTGTTGTGCATCGTGTGGTGAATATCGTGTGTTGATGCTTGTTCCGGCTTTCCCCGTCTCGATAGAGTTCCGCAAGCGTGTCGGATGTGAGGACCCGTTCGACTACATCGGTTCGACTGCTTCACGGAGTCATTCTTCTTCCAAGCGGGATCTCAGGCAAGATGATCATTTCCCCAGATACCATTACTATCATTGCCATGCTAGCTATTTCGATGCTATCGATTATGTCTCGTTGCCTACCACATGTTAATTATCAGCCTCTCAACAATGCCATGATTACCCTCAACCTGTTCAACCTAGCAAACCATTGATTGGCTATGTTACTGCTTGCTTAACCCTGTTGATAGCGTTGCTAGTTGCAGGTGCAGTTGCTTCCATGTGAAACATGGGTTCCTTGTTATATCACCATATTAAATGCTATTTATTTTAATGCACCTATATACTTGGTAAAAGGTGGAAGGCTCGGCCTTTCTAGCCTAGTGTTTTGTTCCACCTTTACCCCCTTTAGTTACCGGCTACCGGTGTTATGTTCCATAATTGAGCGCTCCTAACACGATCGGGGTTGTTATGGGGACCCCCTTGATAATTCGTTTTAGATTAAAGCTGGTCTGGCAAGGCCCAACTTTGGTACTACATTTGCCTAATAACCTAATAATAATGCATAGGGACCCGCCGGCACCCGCGGACTATTTTAATCAACCCCCGGGCCAGTGCTCCTCATGAGTGTTGGTCCAAAACAGAGCACTGTGCGGGGCCACCGCGAGGAAACTCGAGGTTTGGCACTTGTACGCGTCGCTTACCCGTCGTGTCCTCAGAACGAGGTACGCGACTCCTATCGGGATCGTCGACACGTCGGGCGGCCTTGCTGGATTAGTTTTACCTTTGACGAGATATCTTGTGCATCGGGATTCCGGTGATGCTTTGGGTAATCTCAGAGTTTAGGTTTTCCACTAGGGAATCCGACGAGATCGCGAGCTTCGAAATTGAGGATTTCTATGCGGCTTGTGGTAATTTGTGATGGACTAGTTGGAGCACCCTGCAGGGTTAAATCTTTCGGAAAGCCGTGCCCGCGGTTATGTGGCAACGTGGAAACTTTGTTTAACACAGGTTCTAGATAACTTGAAGTTAAATTAATTAAAATATGCCAACTGTGTGCATAACCGTGACTGTCTCTTTCGTGAGTTCTTTCTTCGATCGAGGACACGGTGGGGTTATGTCTGACGTAGGTAGGTGTTGAGGATCATTCATTTGATCATCTGTAGTTCACGTCTGCTATGCGTAGTTCTTCCCCCTCTTATTTCTGGTACTCGTAAGTTAGCCACCAAATATATGCTTAGCCGCTGCTGCAACCTCACCACTTAAGCATATCTCACCCATTAAGCTTTGTTAGTCTTGATACCTTCGGAAATGAGATTGCTGAGTCCCCTGTGGCTCACAGATTACTACAACACCAGTTGCAGGTACAGATAAAGGTTACTTGACGCGAGCGCATTGATTGTTCATTTGGAGTTGCTTCTTCTTCTTCTTCTTCATCGATCTAGGATGGGTTCCAGGCCGGCAGCCTGGGATAGCAAGGATGGACGTCGTTCTTCTTTTGTCGTTTGTTTTCGCCCGTAGTCGGACCCTGCTCTTACTCTTGATGATTATGTAATGTACTGAAGTGACTCTGATGTAGCTTGTGGCGAGTGTAAGCCAACTCTATATATATCTCTTCTTTTCAGTACATGTACTTGTAACGATATCCATTCTTGCGACACGACGAGATGCGCTTCTATCCCTAACGAGGCCTTCGTGCCAAATTGAGGATAGGGTTGCATCTTGGGCGTGACACAAGATTTGGAATTAGCAAAGAAGTGGGCGGCTGAATGGGGTGTCTCGGTTGAAGATGTTCTGGCTTCCCAAGACGACAGGTTACCCAAGGCTGTGGTAGCCCCTAAGCCACAATTTGTCATGGGAGAGCCTTTGGTCAGCAAAGATGATCTCCCAACAAATATGTGTTACTTGCATACATGGTACTTAAGTGAATCAAAGAATGGGAGAACGATGATCGTGGTGAGTGTCCCACGGGAGTACTACGGCCGCCCCGAAGAAATCCATATCGACTTTGATGAACTCTTCCAGATGTACAATGGCGACGCCCTCGACAAATCGCTTATGAGTTGCTATTGTTTGTAAGTTTTTCAATTCGTTGTCTGCATATAACTTGTTTAGTTATTTCAATTCATTGTCTATATATAACTTGTACTCTATTATGCAGTATGAAGATTCTGGATTGTAAAAGTAAGAACATCATAAATATTGGGTTTATTGACCCAGATAAAATACATATAGCGACGCTAACTGATAAACCCAAGGAGACGGAGGAAAACCTTCTAAGGTTTCTAACAGATCAAAATTTCTGTGATCACATACTGTTTCCATACAACTTCAGGTGAGGGTCTTTACTCTGTTGTGTCCATTCACTTATAAGTGTAATTGATAAGTTACTGACACACATATATATATATACATGTGCAGCTTCCATTGGATTCTGTTGGACATTCAAATTGATAAGGGAAGAGTTGATGCCTTCGACCCATTATCGAGACCCTTGGAACAGTTCCAAAGCCTGCAGGAAATGCTCCAAGGGTAATTTCAATCATTCTTGCGCTCTATCGGTCTTTTTCGATGATTTTATGATATATCAATTAATGAAAAACTTAGCAAATCATTATCCTTGCCGGGCAGGGTTTGGAAGCGGTTCAAGTGCGTGACTCCCGGTATCGAGCCTGAGAAGCTGACCTTTAGAGCGGCTCAGGTAAGTAGTAGTATGATATACTTCTATTTTAAATACATTTATGATGCTAGATTATTATTTTGATTATATATATTCTATTCTCGTAAAGTGCGACCAGCAGCCACGGGGAACGCATCTATGCGGATACTATGTTTGCGAGACCATTCGCGCGTTTACCTCTGAGCACAAGGATCACAGATTCGACGTAAGCAATGAACATTCACACCTCTATTTTTACCCGTCATTCTTTGTTATCATGATTGATATTCATATTCATCTCCTCTTCTTATATAGTACACGGCCATGAGGACGAAGGTCCTACCATAGCAACGCGCGATTGCTGTTGCAGAGGAGCTTGCGACCTTTCTGAGGACGGAAGCTATAGATGACAAAGGACGATTTAGTGTAGCTAGGGGCCATTACCGATGTTCATCCATGTAATCGAATAGACGGGCTCTAGTCCCGATAATTCAGATCTCCATATAATTGTATATATATGCTCGCTTGTAAGATAAGTTAATCTTATATATATATGCATAATTATTTCTATTTAAATTATATGAAAACTAATTCCCGAACACCAAACGAGACATCACGTTAATCTCACGAACACCTAAACCCTAAAACCCAAAAATAATTTCATTCAAAGAAAAACCCAAAAATAAACAAAATCTGAAACTCTTTAGTCCCGGTCCGTGTAACGAACCGGGACTAAAGGGCCTGCCCCTGAGGGCGCTACGAGGCGCCCACGTGGAGCACCTTTAGTCCCGGCTTGGAACAGGGCCGGGACTAAAGGTTAGGCCTTTAGTCCCGCCCCTTTAGTCCCGGCTGGTGAACCGGGACTAAAGCCCCTTACGGGCCGGGGCTAAAGGCCCCGTCCCCACTAGTGTGTGTCCACTGTATATATGGTCAAATACTAGTGAGGAAGAATGCAAACTGTTGTTGTGGGGGTCGTTCATCCTCCTTTTCCTCGTGATAGACCTATTGACGGAGCGGGAGGAGAAGGAGACAAGCAACCATCACCAATGGTCGTAATATCAATGTAAGGGAGTGTCCATAGTGTACCCCTCCCTCTCCCTCTCTCTCCCTCTCCCTCTCCCTCTCCCTCTCCCTCTCCCTCTCCCTCTCCCTCTCTCTCTCTCTCTCTCTCTCTCTCTCTCTCTCTCTCTCTCTCTCTCTCTCTCTCTCTCTCTCGCTCTCTCTCTCTCGCTCTTCATTAGCAAGTTCCCGTAAGCTTTCTCACAAGATCGGGATGAACTTGATGTAATATGGATCTATTTGTTAACACATGATGAATTGTCACTGTGATCAGATTGTTCACTCACATCAATTGAATCTTTTTGCGGTTTTATTTCTTGTATAATTAAATAGCTTTGCATGCTTTCCGGTCTATATGCCTTCTTTAACCAAGTTTGATGGGTTTTTCTTCCGAGGGAGTGGTGCTTTGTAGTGCGTTTAGTCTTGCGGTGATCTAACTCACTAACAAAAAGAGCCAAGACACATATTGTATTGTTATCACTAAGGATAAAACGATGTAATTTTTCATATTGACTGACTTCTTTTTGTCTGCATTATGACATCTTGCTTATTGTGATACTTTGATCCTTGCAAACTTAATACCTTGAGATGGATGTTGGATAACGGTTTTGGGGTGAATATTAGTAGTAGATGCAGTTGGATTAATGGTCTACTTATTACGGACCTAATGTCTATATGAGATTATAACATGAATGATCATAGTCATAAATATTGCAATCTTTTCAACTGCCCAACTAAAATTTGTTTACTACTTGTTGTTTTCGGGAGAGGGATGTCACTAGTGTACCTATGGTCCCGGGGTCTATTTCCCATTGCTTAATTCTTATAATTATCTAGTTTTCGCTTTTAATTTGTCGTTCCACTCTACCATTATCTATCTATATCACTTGTGTTTTACCTTATGACTAAGAAGACAAGGGGCTTGATAACCCTTTTGTCGTGTTGGGGACAAATTTTGTTTTTGTTTTGTGTGTAGGTATTTGTTGACCAGTGTAGCTTAGAAGATCCTAGTTCGATAAACACTGGTTCTTCATTAAGAAAAAACTTGCTGCTTTCTGCTTCACCCTTCATCTTTGGGAATCCCATCGACTCTTGTGGGAATAGCAAAGACTTCTCTGGTGCCGTTGTTGGGGAGTTTTCTACTACACAAAGAGTCGTGTTACTTGCTATTTATCTTGCTTAGTTACTCTTATTTGCTTGCATCTCCGCTTGCTAAAAAATCTGTAAAAACACCAAAATTACAAATAAAAAATGGTTACCTTGTGCCTTGCTATAATGGCTAGTTCTTCACTTGTTGTCTCCATACCTGAGCTTGAAGTACTCGATTTAAAAAAAAGCGATGGCCATAGTTTAAAAGATGCAGAATTTGTGATGCTCAAAATAGGTCAACTCGTAAGCAATCTACCACTATATCCTTTTGTATTCATGTCCTTTTCATGAACCATATATTGCACGTTTGATCTTCGTGTTTGAACAATTTAATTAAGTCTACTTTGAATTATCTACCGGATTTATTATGTTTGAATTCTTATCAACTATACGTGAGTTTGATCTGCCGTTGTTTCAATTATTATGATGATATTAAGATATATGCATGCGTCATTTCTCATTTGTAACTTTATTTAATGAAAAATAGGAAAATTAACAATTTAGTGAAAGAAGTTTACGGGATCTAACAAGTAGCTCTCAGAAAACTACCCCTTACATACAAACATCCCGTAAACCAGTTTATGAGGTTTTTCAAAGGAGTCTTTGGATGATGGATGGTAGGTATGGTTTCTTCCTTCGGGGTTAGTCGTGGTGGGGTCTCAGATCTGGAGTTCGATGGCTTGTCAAGGGTGTTGCCTCGGTCTGTTCGTTCAACAACACTGGATTCATCTTTGGTAAGCCACCTTGGAGATCCGCAAAGCTGCATATCAACAATGGAACCGCATTGAGCTCGGATGAAAAGATGATCCGTTATTTTTTTTCTTTGATGACTGCTATGATGGTGCCGGATTAAGGTGGTGAATGTTGGTGTCAAATTCAGCGATGTTCTGTCATCTTTTAAGTTTTACCATGTCGGCCTTTTCATGACTTTTAGTTTCATTTTTATGTTATAAATAAGACACGTATCACCATGAAAAAAAGGAACCGTTGGAGTTGCTCTAACGTACGTGCTCCGATATTAGCTGCTAGAAATCAAAATCAGTAGCAAAGCTCGTTCAAGTCTCTTCCAGGCCGAATTAGAATGGGAAACGATCGACCATCCAATCAAAGTGCATTTGTGCGTCCGGAGAGAAAGACCAACACGGAATCGGTTTTGGGTTGGACTCCTGCATGAATATGAGCAATCTCTGGCATTCGAGAGTCCGAGAGTAGTTGCATAAACCTCATACAAAAAGATTCTCTGAACTTTCAGCCAATAAATAGGAGAAGTAGCCATGGGCAGTGCCAAGAGGCTTTCCCAACTAGCAAAGAAGTGGCAGACTATGGCGGCCATGGGGAGGAAGAGGCTTGCCCGACTAGCAAAGAAGTGGTAGACTTTGATGCTTTTGGGAATTTCGTATGTGGACTATATGATTGTATGTGCATCTTGTTGAAAATTATGTTATATATATTGTTATGTTGTCTTTCTTTAAATTACAAACGAAATGCTGCCAAAGAAACACATCTCTTGTTTATTTGTTTTTCCCTGTGAAAGAGAAGAAACTCAACTAATCGGAAAATCGATGTAAATATGCCCGTAGTTCGTGATCGTAGCCAAAGTGATGAACATTGGAGCGAGTGTTAGTTATTCACTAAACCAAACAACCATGTATCTTGCATGTGCGCATGAGGACCGACTTCCTCCTCCTAAGAGCATGCATCTCCAAACAGCAGCCCTAAAATAGGGCACCAAATATTGAAACATTTTTGCAACTACAAACGTCAATTCAAACATACAAACATGCAAAGCTTAAACATACGAACATCCAAACATTCAAACTAAACTACTATAAACATCGTCTCACTCATTGTTGGAACCGAGTAAATGTCGGAACCCTCACTCTCATGCGCAAATTGTCACAATCAATGTCGGAACCCTCGTTGTCGGACGCAACGTTGATCACGGAAGGCCCTACCTCATCGTCATTCTTGCGTTTCTGGAGCTCCTGGTCCCTCTTGCAGCACCACTCTGCCTCATACTCGACATACTCTGGGTACTCCCTCGCAAGCCTTGACATCCTCTCCTCATTATTCGCCCGGATGTTGACCTTCTCATCGAAAACAATACGGGTCTCAACACAATCGTCATTGGGACCTTGGATCCGACCCATTTTGCATCAAACAGAGTCGCGACGCAGAGGGCGAGCATGACTCGAGGCAATGGTCGTAGCAAAAAACGCATATTCGTGAGTCTCGGTAACCCCATGAAAAATGGATTAACAAATCAACAAGGCAGTAGTAGAAAAAATCAAAACGGTTGTAGCGAAAATGATACAATGATTCCAGGAAAAAATGACATGGAAGCAAAAAATTGTTTAGTTCCAGCCAAAATGGAAGATAGATGTAGCCAAAAAATACACTGGTTCCAGCAGGGAAACAATGCATGGTAGCAAGGGATGTCATGGAGATGGATGTAGCACAAATCCACAAAACACCGGTAGTACCAAAAACAAAAAACGGTTGTAGCAAAATGATGGTTGTAGCAATCTAGCTAGTCACCACACCAGCAACATAGTCAGGGGCAACATTGTTGGCGCCGCCTCCTCGCAACGCCGCTTCTTCTTCTACCTCTCGGTTGCCTCGCACAACTCTCTCAGCTCAAGGATTCTCTCAACAACACTTACACAATGGAAGAACTCACACACACACACATGTACCAAGGAAGAACACAAAGGCTTTGCCAAGAGGCTCTGTTCCTTGGCTATCATAATGGCTACATTTTTTTCTTGTGCCTATCATAATGGCTACATTTTTTTCTTGTGCCCTCACGGCCTCTTCATTCATTTACTCAACTTAAATAGCCACCATGCACAGCTAGTCCAGTAACTAACTAATGCATGAGCTAACTCTACAGCCATTTCGCCCGGCCACTAACCAACCCCACGACTTGGCCAGTCTTGCATGCACTAACTAACAGTAAACATTTTGCATATGCACACACGTGAACACGTCTCTACCAGCTGCAACTTCTATTATAAGACCCAACTCCAAAATAAAGCATGATTTAATCAACTACTTTATGCATTAATCACAAAATTTGTTTCAACAAACATCGGCCCAAACGGTGAGAGGCACACACGCCTTCAGACCGAACTGCGCAAGCAAATGTGCAGCAGTATTACTACAGAGTAACCACATCATCACTGCTGGAGCATATGGCTTACCAGGACATGAGTAACCACATCTTCGAAGGATTACTACAGCCCAGCCTTGATGAACGCTACTAAATTTAAGAACAACTGAATCTATTCTTACAGCTGCATTGGGTACTTAAACGTCAACTGAATCTATTTTAAATAGCCAAAAGGAGCTGAAAAGCAAACTTAAAAAAGTGTTATGGAGTCTGTCAGACAACCTCTAGGCCACCCTGCACACACTAGAGTAGGCAGGAACGATCCTCTACAGCCGTCGGATAACACCCATCAGGTGAATCCTGGCAGTTAATCACGCTCTAGTCTAGAGGTCAGAATGCATCAACCAGACTGAAGTGCTTGCCTCCTTATTGGTAAAGGATGCAGCGGTACGAGCCTATAGAACAGATCCTGTTCAAGTAAGGTCGTGCCACAAACAGCCGCGTTTAGCCTTATAAACTGGTTTAGCGTCACCTAAACTAGCGAGGTGGGACTAATTGCAGCGGCATGCAGCAGCGCTTCCTCGGTCTGTTTTTGGAAGGAGGATGAGGAAAGCCCAGTAGCGCAGCAGAAGAAAAGTAGCGCACCCCATCTGAAAAATATTTGTCTCTCGCGTGCTTTCCTTGGGTTCTCATTTCCTTTTTGTTGCAATCAACTGTCGAAGTTATCTCAGAAATGCGGAATGGCCTTGAGCAATGCCAAAAGTTAGCTAAATTAGAGTAGACTCTTTTTGTTACTGCCTACTTTGGTTGAATTAATTATTACACCTTTTTTGAATTAGACCCTTCATGGAAGATAGTTAATTGGACTCTTTTTGTTCAATTAGTAAACCTTTGTTGACTCGGCTCTGGTGTCCAAAAGTACTCCAGTGAGAAAACTACTTGCTGCAACTTCCAACCCGAAGCTTATGCTATTTTCAATCCAATTGTGGATATTATGCCTGCTATACTTCTATTTAATTATTTTCTATTATCCTTTGTTTGGCAAAATCCAACTCCTACCCCCACATTTTCAATTTTTGAATATGAAATACTTCAACTGATTTTTAGTCCTTTTGGAGCAAACAAAAAATAAACACAAATAGTTTCCATATTTGTGAGCAAATTTTGAATTCTGAATAACGTATTAAAAGCAGACGTTTTTTATAAAATGCCAAATATTTCCTTACAAACATGCACATTTTTGTATTTGTGAATAAAAACTAAAACATAAGTTTTTTTCAAACTGAACATTTTATAAAATACATACATATTTTTCCAAATTCTCAAACATTTCATAAATACAAAAAAAATCGAACAAAGTTTGTAATTCTCAAACAATTTTTTCAAATGTAAGTGAACTTGAAAAGGGAAAAGGGAAATAAACAAAAAAGGAAACCGAAAAGACAAGAAATGAAAAGAAAGAAACAGAAAAAAGAGGAAAACAAAAATAATAAAGAGGCGACACATGAATAAAGAAGAGGAAGAAACAGAACCGGAGCGTCTATAGGGTTTTCCTAGAATGTTCGCCGGGAGCGTCTATATGACACTCTTTGCTTCAAAGAGGAGTCGCTTCGCACAAAGCATCCCACTGGCGGGCCCAGAGCGTCTCAGTGGCAGGCCAGGTGAGCTCATTTCTTCGCTCCAATTTCTTTTTTGGTTGTTCGATTTATTCTGAGAAATACAGCTACAAGACACGAACAGAAAAACAAAATAGGAATAAAAGCAAGTTCTTGGCGTTGTTTCATTGATACGAGAAACACACAATTACCAAGCAGCTAGCTTGGTAAGCTACCAACAAAACCTTGCAATCAATCAAAAAAGAAACACACAATTAGTTCTTTCAATTCACAAAATTTTCAACGCCGTCAAAATTGTTCGTCAATTGAAAAGTTTTTCTTTAAATTGCAAAAAAGTTCTCAGATTCAAAAATGTTCATCATATTCCGAGAAAGTTCTTGAATTGAGAAAATGTGGCATTAACAAAAACGTAATGGCAATGAACAGTTTTGAAAAAATGTACTGTATTTTTGTCTGAAAAATGAGAACATTCTTGTAAGACGAGTTTACAAAAAACAAGAAAAAATTCGAAAAAATCGAACATATTCTAACACAATGAATTTTACGAAACAAGAAACATTTTCCGAAATTCCTAAACATTTTTTTGAAAGAAGAACATTTTTCTGAAAGTCTGAACATATTTTTAAAGTGAAAACATATTTTGAAAATCTTGTACGTTTCTGAAACATGAACATTTTATGAATGACATTCTAACCAGAATTTGAAAACGAGAACAGTTTTTTTAATTCCTGAATAATTTTTCAAAACATGAACATAACAAAAATGAAAAACAAGTACATTTTTTTAAAGACGAGCATTTTTTGAAATTGTGAACAACAATTGTAAACAGGAACATTTTTTCAAATTCCTGAAAGATATTTTGAAACATGAACATTTTTTGAAATTCTAAACAAACTTTAAAAATAAGAAGAGTTTTTAAATTCCTGAACATTTCTCAAATTGGATGCAATTTTTGAAAACAGGAACATGTTATAAAATTCCGAATAAATATATAAAGTTTTCAAAGAAAAGAAACATGGAAAATAAAAAACCAAAGAGCAAAGAAAAGGAAAAAATAGAAAAATGAAAAAGAAAAGAAACAAAAAGTAGAAAAATCCGAAATAGAAAAACCGTTTTAGTAACCTCCTAGAAGGTTCCCAAAACCAGAAAAAAAAACGGCGAGGAACCACCAAGAAGATTCTCAAAACCGGAATTGGCCGAAACGTTTGAACGGACCGGCCCATCCGAATGCTAGTCGATCTGCCTGTTGCCCGACTACTTGCCGGAGTGACAAAATAGAAATTTCCATGTTCACCATCCCAAAATCTACTCTTTTTTCTCTAGGGTATTTCTCAACTGAACTGGGGAGCTATGATGGGCCAATCGGGAGCTTCAGGTGCTATCTTTCTTCTCTTTCTCTTTTTCTCTAGGTTACTTCTCAAATCTCAACTGTTTCTAAAAAAAAACGTTTATTTCTCAACTTCCTTTTCTACTCCCTCCGTACCTAAGTCCTTTTAGAAATTTCACTAGACAACTACTCCCTCCGTTCCTAAATATAAGTCTTTTAAGATATTTTATTAAAAGTCTACATACGAAGCAAAATGAATGAATTTACACTCTAAATTATATCTATACACATTCGTATGTAGTCTACTAGTGGAATCTCTAGAAAAACTTATATTTAGGAACGGAGGGAGTACATACCAAGCAAAATGAGTGAATGTACACTCTAAATTGTGTCTATATACATCCGTATGTAGGGCTTAAGTGAAACCTTTAAAAAAACTTATATTTAAAAACGGAGGAAGTATTTTTCTACTGGGTTTTTTAGGTTTTCATAGGGCATTCTTTCATCCGCTTTTTTCCCTTTTTTACTTATGTCTTATTTACTTAACTTATTTTTTATTTGTGAACATCTTTAAATTCGTGGTAATTCTTTGAAAAATAGTAAACATTTTTTTATAAATCATATACATTTTTATAAATCATAATAAAAGTTTAAACCCCTAAAAGCTTTTTTAACAAAAAAATATTTTTTAATCGTTCAAAAAAAGTGATCTCTTTTTTTAGTGAAGAGAGATGCTAGTTTTATCTAGCTAGAAAGGAACATCAATGAATTTCTACTTCACCATGCGAAGCCTCCCTAAAGAAAACCTGAAATGAATTATCATGCCGCTGCACACCAAATCCGGATCTTTTTGGGCTATGAATATATGATATTTTCAAAACGGACTCCTTCTAGCCCGGCCTCTATTGGACATTTCCAAAGGGCACCCTCTTTCCAAGTCTTGGTCTTGGTTTCTGCAATGGCCGATCTCAGTGATGGGATTCGGCGGCAGCTATTTAGGCTAAATGTCTTGATGTTGCAAATTTAATTCGGAAGGTCAAGTTCAAGCATTGTAATAGAAGAGTTGATGTAGTGGCTAATGAGCTAGCAAAGTTTAGTTTTTTTTAATAAGATTTCTAGTTATGGGCGCGATGATCCTCCAAACTTCCTACTTGAGCAATCTCAACTGATGTAATTATTATTTCAATTTCAATAAACCTAGTCATGATGGTCTTCTGTAAAAAAAAAGTCTTGATCATCGTTTTTTTACCTTCATTCAAGCGATTGGAGTGAAATGAGAGATGTTGTGGAGCGGTGGTCGGCCCTTGCGCTTCAAGGTAGACCTCACAAGAAAGCCATTTACTTCTTAATCATGCTTATCTCTTGGGAGGTTTAAAACGAGCGCAACGCTAGGTGTTCAACAATCGGTCTATGGGGGCGGCCAGGAGAGTTGTCTTTTTATTTTCATCGCGGCCTTGTTGTTGTTCCCTATGTTCGTGACACTCTCTCTTAATTAATAGATTTAGGCTCTTGCAAGAAAAAGGATTGAGGCAAAAAAAATCATCCACTATCTAAAAGAAAAGAAACGGTTTGCTCTTCAAGAAATGGCATTGCATTTATTTTTTCAAGATAAGAGCAATACATATTAAAATAGGCCAACATTTGTCATGCATTCGTTCTTCTCTCATTATATGGATGAAACCCCTGCTTCAAACTGATGTAATATAATTGGTTAGAACTTATGGCCAATGCATGGATAACTTTCCTTGGATCTATGCATTTAATTGTTTGGTGCATCTACGCGGCTTGTTTTCAGTTTTTGTAGAAAAAATTTCTAGGTAGAGTATACGATGACATGATATATGCTCAATGAAAGTGTTGAAGTAGGTATGTATGCTTCTGGTACAGATGCATGGAACTGTTGAAAGAAAAGCTGAACTCAGTCTTCCACAACCAAAGAAAATCTTGTTCTGAATTGCACTGCCAGGTCAACAAGTGTTTTCCTTACTGAGCATACTTGCAGTAGGCAAACCACCTACTGTTCCTGCCAGGTCAACAATTTTTTATCTGGCTACTGCTAATTGAGAGACAGACTGAAGAAAAAGCGGCATGGTGCAAAGGAAGGAATTCAGTTTTCTTAAAAGGAATAAGACCCATTCCACTCAGGCTTGGCTCCTAGCAATCTCGCTGGTCACCAGACAAGCAACACAGTCAGGGGCAACATCTGCCCAAAAGGTGAGAGGCACAGAAGCCTTGAGATCGAACTGCGCAAGCAAATGTGCAGCGGTATTACAGTTTCTACTGCACAAAACGAAGTCCGAGACATCAAAGGACAGTTGAAGCAAATGATTACTTCTGTTTCAGTTGTCAATTTGCAAAATCCTCCAACTTATGCGCTCTCTCTCCATTAATCCTGGAGTTGATTTTTTCTGATGATATGGCCATTAATCCTGGACTTGATTTTTTTGATAACATTTTAAACTCTTAAGCAATCAAGCAAGCAATAATATTCTTTTTACGAACATCATCACTGCTGGAGCATCTGGGTTACGAGGACATGAGCAACCATATCCCCAAAGGATTACTACAGCACAGCCTTGACAGATGGCTGAAAGTTCGCTAATTCAGATGGTTAAATTCATAGATTTCACCCTAAACTTGAAGCAAAAAAAGTGTTGTTGGGTCTGTCAGACAACCTCTAGGCCACCCTGCACACACAAGTATGGGCAGGAACGATCCTCTACAGCCATCGGATAAGACCCATCAGGTGAATCCTGGCAGTTAATCACGCTCTGGCCTAGAGGTTAGAATGCATCAACCAGACTGAAGTGCTTGCCTCCTTATTGGTAAAGGATGCAGCGGTACGAGCCTATAGAACAGATCCTGTTCAAGTAAGGTCGTGCTGAGTTGAACGGCGGATTGCCTTATAAACTGGTTTAGCGTCGCCTAAACTAGCGAGGTGGGACTAATTGCACGGACATGCAGCAGCGCTGCGCTTCCTCGGTCTGCTTTTGGAAGGAGGATGAGGAAGAAGAAAAGTAGCGCATCCCATCTGAAAAATATACTCATTTTGTTACTGCCTACTTGCCTTGAATTAATTATGGTTGTTACTACAAATCAATCGACTTATCTTTGACAAGGATCAGTCGCCTAACAAGCCGTCCGAATCACATCGTTAGGATTGATTAGAGTCGTTTGATTCCTCCTTCAATCATCGCTTCCATCTTCCCCAACTTTTCTAACTGAACCCATGTGAGATCCGTGGACAACATACAGCCCTTGCAGTTCTAGCGCCCGCGAGCAACACCATGGATGCTGCATTGAAGCACCATCGATGTCACATTGAAGCTTCATCGAGTGTCGTGTACTCCATGGAGTATACTGCGTTGAAGTTTCGCCGCAGGCGAGCAACACCATGGATGTTGCGTTGAAGCATTGTTGATGCTGCGTTGAAGATTCCTCGTCGGCGGACAGCACCATGGATGCTGTGTTGAAGCTTCATCGTCGGCGAGCAGCACCGTAGACATTGCGTTGAAGCTTCATCACCTACGGGCGGTCCCATGGATGTTGTGTTGAAGCTTCGTCGTCGGCGAGCAGCACCATGAATGTTGTTTTGAAGTTTTCGCCGCGGCGACATCCTTGGGTCACAACACGACGCGGTTGCATTGCAGCTCCGCCGTCGTGGCACCGGAGACGGCGTCCTCAGTGCAACACGGCGGCGTCTCGTCTAACTCCGGCTAGATGCCTCACCGCAGCTCCGGGCGGCAGCACTCGGTGCCGGTGCTTCGCCGCATCATCGACAGTCACAGGTTGAAGCTCCGTCGCAACCCAGGCAGCAGTGGGTGGGATCCTGTTGGAAGCTCGTCCCCATGGCTGGTCATGCATCAAGAAAGGGGAGAAAGAATAATAGAACACGAATGTGTCGCCGGAGAAGAAGATAAGGCTGGGAGGACGTGGGCGGTCCCCCACAATGACACGCGTCGAGTGGAGGAGGTTTACAAAGGAAAATATCAGCCGGTTTAAATAAACGTTTTCCATTAATTATTACACCTTTGTTGAATTAGACCCTTCATGGACTCCCTTCGTTCCTAAATATAAGTCTTTTTAAAAAAATTACTAATGGATTACGTATATATGTATGTAGACATACTTTAAAATATAGATGGGAAAATCTAACTAGAAACGCCGCACAGCGAATTTTTCATGCGGCAGGTGCAATGCATGGACACTCTGTCTCGCATGTATTATACTTCTGCATGTGTCGCTATCGTGCTACAGTATTTTTGCTAATTATTATAGAAGTCATGCAATCACATGCGATCAGTGTGCTAGAGTGCTTAAATTGTTTGGACATGCAGCCACAAACCTTCTTTCTTTACCAGGCATGCATGTAATAATGTCAGCTAGATTTCCTTCAATGTTTGAAATTTAAAAAGTCTTATCTCTAAAATGGTTAATTTGGTCAAGGATCTGTTTTCATAGTTGTCTTTGTCGCGATGAGATTTTCGAAACTAGATCTCATATTGACATGTTTTGACAACTTTTTTTCATCCATATTTACCACATTGTTTCACTTACTTGTCATATTTGTAAACACTTACTTGCATGATAAAATATAACTATTGCACTTACTTATCATATTTGTAAAACTTACTTGTTTGATAAAATATAACAAAATTACCATGTTTTACAATTGCATGTAAAGAATGACAACTTAAGATAATAAATCTGACAACTGTAAAACATGGCATTTTAGTTATATTTTATCAAGCAACTTAGTGTATACAAATATGACAAGTAAGTGTAACAATGTGGTAAATATGGATGAAAAAAAAAAAGTCGTCAAAACATGTCAATATGGGATCTAGTTTCGAAGATCTCATCGCGACAAAGACAATTGTGAAAACAGATTATCGATCAAATTAATTGTTTTAGAGATAAAACTTTTTCAATTTCTAACGTTAAAGAAAATCTTGATGACGTCATTGCATGCATGCTGATAAAGAAAAGGAGATTTACGTCTTCATGTCCAAGCTATTTAAAGTAATGTTTAGCTGGCCGCCCCATCGGAAGACCAAGATGGAGCGCCGCTGTGTAGTGGAGTCCAATATAGATTCATTTATTTTGCTTCGTATATAGACCAATAGTGAAATCTTTTAAAAAACTTATATTTAAAAAGAAAGGGAATAGTTAATTGGACTCGTCCTTTAAAAGACTTATATTTAGAAACGGAGCTAGTAGTTAATTGGACTCTTCTTGTTCAAGTACCTTTGCTGACTCGGCTCGGATGTTCAAAAGTACTCCGGTGCAATTCATTCCAATCGTGGATATTATGCCAGTCTGGGATGATTGCCCCTATTTATTTTTTCTATTAGCCTTTTTGTTAACCACCATTATGAAAGCCAACAACCAAAAACTTTCACAATGAGAAAAGATAAATTCAGCTGGGCTTCATTTCTCAAAGTACGACGACCAAAAAAAAAGGAACAAACACAGGAGGTATAGATAAAACTGCATCATCTTTTCTTCACATAAATTCCGATGCGAATCCATCCGGCTATATAATAACAAAACGAAAAAACATCAGAAGGAAGTAGAAGCAAAGAGTTCTCTACAACTCGGACAACAGACTAAGAACAGTAGTCTCAAGTATCTGCGAATAAACCCGACCACCCCAAACCCCAAAGTAAGCAGCAGTAGCAATTATCCATGTCTCCCCTCCCCTACTAACCCGTTACAAAAATTGGCTCCCCCTTCCAAAGCAAATCTACAGCTCGTCATGGTCCTCGTCGTCGACGCCGCCGTCGGCGCCCTCGCCTCCAGGCGCGCCGCCGGACCTCTGGTACACGGCCGACACGATGGGGTTGCACACGGCCTCCACCTCCTTGAGCTTCTCCTCGTAGTCCTCCTTCTCGGCCGTCTGGTTCTCGTCCAGCCACTCGAGCGCCTCCTTCAGGGCCTCCTCCACCTTCTCCTTCTCCTCGCTCTCCAGCTTGTCCGCAAGCTTGTCCTTGTCGCCCACCGTGTTCTTCATGTTGTACACGTACGTCTCCAGCTGGTTCCGGGCGTCGATGCGCTCCTTCACCTTCTTGTCCTCCTCGGCAAACTCCTCCGCCTCCTTGACCATCCGGTCGATCTCCTCCTGGCTCAGGCGCCCCTTCTCGTTCGTGATGGTGATCTTCTCAGACTTGCCCGTGCCCTTGTCCTCCGCCTTCACGTTCAGGATACCGTTGGCGTCAACCTCGAAGGTCACCTCAATCTGTGGAGTGCCCCTGAAAGGAGAGTTCCAGACAAATACACACATTCAGTCAACCTTGCACAGGATGTTATATTCACATGATCTTTGAATTTGATAGGTACAAACCTTGGAGCTGCGGGAATGCCAGAAAGGTCAAACTTGCCGAGAAGACGGCAGTCCTTGGTCATGCTACGCTCACCCTCAAAGACCTGAACACAGCAGCAGATGTATGTAAGAGTCAAGCTCCAGCAAGCTGACACTGGGAAGTTTCAGAGAGGGAAGCAGATCACGCATTCATTGTTTGTTACCTGGATGGAGACGGTGGTCTGCTGGTCCTGGTAGGTGGTGAAAACCTGCGACTTCTTGGTGGGGATGACAGTGTTCCTGGGGATCAGCTTGGTCATGACTCCTCCAACAGTCTCGATACCGAGGGTGAGGGGCGCCACATCAAGGAGAAGGATATCTGCATCAAGAACAGATCACAGTAGTTTAAGTAGGATGTTTCACACCAGCAGCAGGAAAGGAGAAGAGGGTAGTAGTAAGAAGATGTATCATACCTTTGGTCTCGTCACCGCCCTCACCGCTCAAGATGCTTCCCTGCACTGCAGCTCCGAAGGCAACAGCCTCATCAGGGTTCACACCCTTGTTCGGCTCCTTGCCGTCGAAGTAGTCCCTGAGGAGCTGCTGGACCTTGGGAATCCTGGTGCTTCCACCAACAAGAACAATCTCATGGATCTGGGTCTTCTCGAGGCCAGCGTCATCCATGGCCTTCTTCACCGGTCCCATGGTCTTGCGGAAAAGATCGTTGTTCAGCTCCTCGAACCTCGCACGGGTCAGTGGCTCCGAGAAATCAGTCCCGTCAAAGAGGGACTCGATCTCAACGCGGACCTGGTGCTGGTTGCTGAGGGCTCTCTTGGCACGCTCAGCTTCCCTCCTCAGCTTTCCAAGAGCACGGTTGTCCTTGCTGATGTCCTTGCCGTGCTTCTTCTTGATCAACTTGATGAAGTAATCCATGATTCTGTGGTCAAAGTCCTCACCTGGAGAGAAGAAAATACAGCTGAGTTATATATGGGCTAATAAAATGCACAACACACAGCCAATGAGATGACAAATTAATGATGATCACGTCATTCAAGCTCCTTTGTCAAGTAGTACATAGTCAACTGACAGATTACTCAACAGTGTTGTGTGACCAATGAATATCAATTGCAAGATGTGTCATCAACATTATTTGTTTTATCTTGACATCTTTCAGGAACGATCATGTCTTTATTAAATGACTACATAGCAGGTGACAGTAGCCTAACCAGCAGCATGCAGCATTCAGTCAATCCCTAATGGCAATGTAACAAAAGGAATAGCAGCAAATGACAAAGAAAAGTTGTCATACCTCCAAGATGGGTGTCACCGTTGGTGGCCAACACCTCAAAGACACCATTGTCAATGGTCAAGATACTGACATCAAAAG
This sequence comes from Hordeum vulgare subsp. vulgare, assembly GCF_904849725.1. Lineage (NCBI taxonomy): Eukaryota > Viridiplantae > Streptophyta > Magnoliopsida > Poales > Poaceae > Hordeum > Hordeum vulgare. The sequence goes on from NC_058523.1 coordinate 16,382,466, forward strand.
TACCACCACCAAGGTCAAACACCAGGATGTTCTTCTCACCACCCCTCTTGTCCAAACCGTAGGCAATAGCAGCAGCAGTGGGCTCATTGATGATCCTAGCCACATTGAGGCCAGCAATCACACCAGCATCCTTGGTCGCCTGCCTCTGCGCGTCATTGAAGTACGCTGAAAACAGGAACAAATAGAAGTGAGCAATGACAATCCATAGAATCAACAGTTCAAGTCAGCAACAGAATGACACCATTACTAACCAGGAACAGTGACGACGGCGTCATTGATCTTCTTGCCAAGGTATGCCTCAGCAGTCTCCTTCATCTTTCCAAGAATCATAGCACTGACCTCCTCAGGGCTGAAGACCTTGGTCTCCCCATCCTTGATCTTGACCTGAATGTAAGGCTTGCCCTCCTTGTTGACAATCTTGTAGGGGACAAGTCTCATGTCCCTCTGCACCTCCTTGTCCTCAAACCTGGAAGGAAGAGAAATGCCGACGGTCAGGCACCACACATCAACACTAGCACACAAAGATGGCAGAGCAGAAGAAGAGGAAAGCGGCATTACTTTCTTCCAATGAGACGCTTGACGTCAAAAACGGTCCTCTCGGGGTTGACCGCCGCCTGGTTCTTGGCAGCCTCACCGATGAGCCTCTCCCCATCGGTGAACCCAACCCATGAGGGCGTGATACGGTTACCCTGGTCATTGGCGATAATCTCGACATGACCGTTCTTGTACACACCGACACATGAGTAGGTGGTACCGAGATCGATACCGATCACGGTACCGAGCTTCTTGGCCTCCTCCTTCGCGGCACAAAGTGCAAACAGCGAACCTGCACACACACACACACAGCAGCAGGTAAGCAGCATGCTCGATTATATAACCCAGTCTGAACGGCATTAGCACACAGACCGCACAGAATCCAAAGATATCACACTAGCTCAGCTGGTTTCAGTGAGATTCAATTCGGCGAAAGTTTTTTTTTCTAAGGCGCTACATTTAGTGTCACTACTACAGCAGTCTAGTAGTACTATAATGATATCATCAAGCAGAAGCAGAATCGCGAGCCTGTAGCAGCATGCTACTAAGGGCAGATCGCGGCACTAATCAATGTAACAGAGCAATTGAACAATTCAAATCCGCGGGGGGGTGCAGCGGTAACACTAAGCGCTCCATTGGACGAGCAAACTAAGGCACGGATCATAGGGGCCCTAGAGCAGGCATCGAAATCTAGATCACCCGGACAACGGCCCGCAAGCAACGATCCCAGTGGAGCGGCCCGAGGTTTTCTATCTAAATCAACAGCTCGATCCGTCGGCCCGGCAGCGGCGGGATCATCCATCACCCCCGGCCGCCGCGGATCGAGCTCACCCCACAGATCTGGCGAAACAAAAGAGAGCAACAGCGTGAGGAGATCGGGATCGGGATCACAACAGACCTGCGAGCAGGACGCCGAGCAGCAGCGCGGAGCCGCGGGCCCGATCCATCGCCACGACGCCGATCCCTCTCCTCTCCTCGCCTCGTCTGGAGCTTCTTCTTCCTCCTCTCCGGCGGCTTCGCCTCTGTCGATCTCGTCTGCGGGAAGTGGGGTTGAGATTTAAGGAGGCAGCGGCGTGTGTGTGAGATTTATATACGACGGGGGGGACGGAGGCGGCCAGAGCCAGATCGGTCGATCCCCCGTCGCGCTGGCCGGGGCGTCACGAGCAGGAGCTGGACGAATCGGGGGAGGCCGCGTGGCGGCCAGGGCCAATCGGGGCGGGCTCTGTGCTGGGGCCGCCCCGGCCGTCCGTTCCGCCCATCCGACGGCCCCCACGCGCTCCCGCGACGCGGAGCGCCACGATTGGCCTGCGCCGCGTGGACGGAACGGATGGATGGTTCGCGTTCCGTCTGGCGTGTGGGCCCGGGAGGGGTTTCTCAGGCAATCGACTTGTCTGTCTCTGGTGTTTTCCGGAAGCGTCGTAGTAGTCCAGGTTTGGAATTGATGCGTTGGGGGGTTTGGAGTTTGGACATGAGGTTTTACCAATTTGAGCCGTGGCGAATTGGATTATTTTTTTTTGAACTGAAGTTATTTAAGGGAGGACACTGATGCTGCGCGGAGATCGCGCGAACGGGCTTGTCGCGACGCGTGGCTCGAGCGCGGGAGGACAAGGGGCTCGTCGGGCCCGCTAGACGTCTTCGCCGAAAGGTGGGGTCGGTGGCGCATTTGTCGTCACGTCAAGAGGTTAGCGTGCGTTGAACAAAAAGATGTTCGTTTTACATCACGTCGAAGGGATATGGAGCGACGTGGATAGAAACTGTAACGTATCTATTAATGGACCGCATTTTTAAGATGTGCAAGGTGAATAATGTGGTTGTCAAGCACGCCAAGAGCCAAGAAGCTAGTGAGCGTTAACTTTCTCGAAATTAAGAAAGGACAACGATACAGAGCAACGATCGCGTGAATGGGCGTGTCGCGGCATCTAGCTCGAGCACGAGAGAACAAGGGGCTCGTTGGACCACTCGACAGTTTCGTCGCACAGGGTCAGCGATGTCGTCATCGTCACGCCAAGAAGTTAGGAAGCGAGAACCTACTCAAATTAAAAATTATCCACTTTACGTCACGTCAGAGGAGTACGGTGACACGTGAACAGAGGCTATAACGGATCCATTAAAGGGCCACATTTCCAAGATGTAGAAGATCAATAGTGTAGTTATGATCACTCAAGAACCAAGAAGCTAACGAGCGTTAACTATCTCCAATAAAAAAGTATTCACCTTGGTTACGTGAACAAAAACTATGATGGATCCATTAGTGGACCACATTTCCAAGTTTTAAGGTGCCAAAAGGTCATTTTGTGAGTCAACTACGGATGAAAATGGAGTGGAAATTTCCCTTTTTCGAAAAGAAAATGGGAATGAAGAGAAAATATAAAAATGAAAATGAAAATTTACACAACGAAAGTGGGAATGGAAGATTTTGTACAAAAATGAAAAGAAAAATGGATCGGTGTTTTCCCGTGGAACACACATGGAAACTGAACTTTTTGTTTCCATGAACATGGAATTTCTGTTTTTACTTTAGGCATATGGTTCCTTTGTAGCCCAACCATGAAACAACACACAATGACACAAATAAGTAGAATGATCATTTGAGGCCCAACTTCTACTACCATACATGTACTCAACTTGATCCTATACGCAATTGTCCAGTACTAGTACAATACTCCCTCCGTTTCTAAATATAAGATGTATTATTATCATTTGTAAGTCAAGCTTCTCTAACTTTGACCAAGCTTATAGAGAAAAATATCAATGCATAGAATACCAAATCATTGTCACTAGATTCAGTATGCAATATATTTTTATATTTGACATATTTTGTAGTGTAGATCTTTATATATATTGCTATAAAGTTGGTCAAACATAGACAACGTTTGACTTCTTAAAAAATTAATACACCTTACATTTAGGAACGGAGGGATTACTATGCCAAGTTGTTAAAATAAACATATTATTTTGTAGCCATGTTAACAATTCATTAAGTTTGTTTGTTTTTTGTGTTTATTTCTCGGTTTTTATGTTTCGGTCAATGCCCACTTATGTTTATGTCTGCTCTATAGTTGATCCATGTCTGTTCCTAGTAGTATCTGTTTACGTATTCATTTCTGAGTTTTTTGTATTTGTTTCCTCTTATGTAAAAAAATGAAAACAAATGTGGTAGCACTCAGTTCCGTGAGTTTCCGCTACATTTTCATCCCTAGAGTCAACCTCTCTTTCTATATCCCTTATTTTGGCGGTTTTTGCCAAAAAATAACTAAGTCCAGCGACCCCTCATCCACGTTTCCAATGTGGTGTTGTCACCAATCTTGATATTCTATATCCCTTATTTCTACGAACTATAACGTATCTATTAATGGGCCGCATTATTAAGATACGCAAGGTGAATGATGTCGTTGTCAAACACGCCAAGAGCCAAGAAGTTAGCGAGCGTTAACTTTCTCAAAATTAAGAAAGGGCATCGATACATAGCAACGATGGCGTGAATGGACCTGCCGCGACACCCAGCTCGAACGCGAGGAAACAAGGGGCTCGTTGGACGCACTCGACAGTTTCGCCGCACAGGGTCAGCGGTGTCGTTATCCTCACGCCAAGAAGTTAGGAAGCGATAACCTACTTAAATTAAAAATTATCCACTTTACGTCACGTCACAGGACTATGGTGACACGTGAAACAGAGACTATATATAACGGACCCATTAAAGGGCCACATTTCCAAGATGTGCAAGATCAATAGTGTAGTTATGGTCACCCAAGAGCAAAGAAGCTAGCGAGCGTTAACTATCTCCAATTAAAAAGTATCCACCTTTGTTATGTGAACAAAAACTAAAATGGATCCATTAGTGGACCACATTTCCAAGTTTTAGGGTGCCAAAAGGCCATTTTGTGAGTCAAGTAGGGATGAAAATGGAGTGGGAATTTCCCTTTTTCGGAAGGAAAATGGAAATGGAGAGAAAATATAAAAAAGAAAATTAAAATTTACAAAATGAAAGTGGAAATGGAATATTTTGTACGAAAATGGAAAAAAAATGATCGGTGTTTTCCCGTGGAACACACATGGAAACTGAACATTTTGTTCCCATGAACATGGAATTTCTGTTTTTACTTTAGGCATCTGGTTCCTTTATAGCCCAACCATGAAACAACACACAATGACACAATAAGTAGAATGATCATTTGAGGCCCAACTTCTACCACCATACATGTACTCAACTTGATCCTATACGTAATTGTCCAGTACTAGTACAATACTCCCTCCGTTCCTAAATATAAGGTATTTTTTTTTAAAGTCAAGCTTCTCTAACTTTGACCAAGCTTATAGAGAAAAATATCAATGCATAGAATACCAAATCATTGTCACTAGATTCAGTATGCAATATATTTTTATATTTGACATATTTTGTATTATAGATCTTTATATATACTGCTATAAAGTTGGTCAAACATAGACAACGTTTGATTTCTTAAAAAACTAATACACCTTACATTTAGGAACGGAGGAATTACTATGCTAAGTTGCTAAAATAAACATATTATTTTGTAGCCACCACGGAGAAAACAAGCTAGTGCCTAGTGCGAGTTGCTGTTTTTTCCTTCTCAGAAAATTCATATCGGATGAGGTCCAATTGCCACGGAACTTTACGGTGATTTTTTGGACCATAAGAAAACTTGGGAACCAAGATTGAGCAGCAGACGAGGCCCAAGGTCCCGCTAGACACCAGGGCATGCTAGAGGCCCCTGGCATTGCCTGGTGTCAAGTGGGTCCATCAGGCACCTCCTACACTGCCTTTGAGCTCTATAAATACCCCAATATTCAAAAAGCTCTAGAGGAGTCGACGAAAAATCGTTTCAGCCATCGCAAGTTCCACAGCCACGAAATCCAATCAAGAGCCCGTTCCAGAGAGGAACACAATCGCAGAGGGGTTCACCATCCGCATTGGTGCTCCTCCGATGATGCATGAGTAGTTCATATCAGACCTACGGATCCATAGGCAGTAGCTAGATGGCTTTCTCTCTTGTTTTGTTTCTCAATACAATGGTCTCCTAGAGATCCATATGATGTGACTTTTTTTTGGTGTGTTTGTTGGGATCCGATGAATTGTGAGTTTACGATCGGATCTATGAAAACATATTCATGCTTGATTATTATAGCCTCGTATTTCTTCTCTAATATTTGGTTTTTGTGCGGCCAACTTGATCTTTTATCTTGTAATGGGAAGAGGTGCTTTGTGATGGGTTCGATCTTGCGGTGCTCGATCTCAGTGACAGAAAGAGACATGACACGCATGTATCGTTGCTATCAAGGATAAAACGACGGGGTCTATTCCTACATGAATACATCTTTTCTATATCATGTCATCGTTCTTAAGGCATTACTGCATTTCTCCATAAACTCAATACACTAGGTGCATGCTGGATAGCGGTCGATGTGTGGAGTAATAGAAGTAGATGTAGGCAGAAGTCGATCTACTTGTCTTGGACGTGATGTCTATATACATGATTATTGTCTTGAACATGGTCATAATTATGCGAAAGCTATGTCCAAGAATTCTTTAATTGTGTTGGAACTTTGACTTGTGATAATACTCCTATGTTTAAAAGAACCAAAACTTATGCGGAAGCTATATCAGCACTAGTTCTGAAACTTGAGAATAGATTTACCTTACTTTGCAAAGATTGTTTTATGAACTACCTATTATAAAGGATCCTAAAGCTAAGAAGATGGCCACCCTTGTTCTTATGGAGAATTTGATCATATAGTACAGGAAGCTTGGAAAATCTTTGATTTTTATGGTATGAACCGTGGAAAGTCGATAGTAAATGAGATTCTATATAATAGTGTGATTTGAGACATTTGCTCGGTGATAATCAAATTTTTTATGATAATCTTAAAAAGGAAATTCCTTTTTTAGATATGAGCCAACAAGTTTTCAACAATGTTAATCAATAATATTCTTGGATTGTCGACGGTAATCAAAGGGAATATTGATAATTCTAAAAAAATTATGGATAATGTGTTTCAAGTTATTTTTGAGAAATCTCCTGATAAAAATGCATCTATGGAAACTAAAGATGATACTACGTGAATCTATGGTATATGTCTAGCTAGGGGCGTAAAACGATAGCGTTTGTTGGGAGGCAACCCAATGAATAAAATTTATTTTTCACTTTTTCTTTCTGTTCTTGAGTGCTAGCACAATTATGCTATTGTTGGAATTGTGTTTTTTGTGCTTTATTTATTGTTTGTGCCAAGTAAAGCCTTTGGGATCATGTGGGGTGTTAGTTGCTTTAATCTTGTTGAAAACAGAAACTTTTGTGTCCAGTAAAAAAATATCCTAAAAATCACAGAAAGGTCAAAAGTATCTGGATTTCACACAAGATTGGTATACAAATTCCCTACATTGTCCTAATTTTTCCGAATTTTTTGAGTTACAAAAGTATGAGTAAAATTCAAATCTTTACAAACTATTATTTTTTAACAGATTTTGTTCTCTTTGCGTTATGTGCTTGTTTTGATGATTCTATGGTTCATATCGGCGGGTATAAGCCATGGTAAAGTTAGAATACAATAGATATAATGCAAAAATAAAATTGGAATAGGTTTTCAGCAGTACCTATAGTAAAGTTTGGTTTTCTTATACTAACGGATCTCACGAAAATTTTATTGAGTTTTGCGTGATTGAAGTTTCCAAGTTTTGAGTGAGATCGCGATGGATGAAGGAACAAGGAGTGATAAAAGCCTAAGCTTGGGGATGCCCCATGGCACCCCAAGGCAATATCTATGGAGTACCAAGCAACTAAGCTTGGGGGCATCCCATCTTTCTTCTAAAAACCATTGGTAATCTTACTTGGAGCTATATTTTTATTCGTCACATATCATGAGTTTAGCTTGAAGCGTCTTGTATCATTTGTGTCTTTGCTTTCTTTGTTGGTTAGTTTGTCATAATAAACCTTGTTGGACACACTCATTTGAGAGAGCTAAATTATGCTATGATTTGTTAGAATCGCTCTATATGCTCCACTTAAATTTTTTGAGCCATGGAATTGCTCGAGTGCTTCACTTATATTTTTTGAGCATGGTGGTGCTGTTATTTTGAACAACTTTGCTCTCATGCTTCACTTAGATTATTTCGGGAGTTGCTGAATTTTTGAAGAAATCATGTCTTGCTTCACTTATATAATCTTGAGAGTTTAAAATTTTAAAGAAACTTGTGCTCTTGTTCTTCACTTATATTTGTTTGAGAGCTTGTTATCTGCAATGGCAATTTGCTTTAAATGAAAATTAGTTCCAAAGTGATGAATATCCAGGAAAGATACAATAAAAACTTTCATGAAGATCATTGATATTAAACTTGCTTCTTTGCTATAGTTTTGCGATATGAAGATAGTAATATGTGAGTTATATTGATGAGCAATTATGTTCTAGTAAGAATATTGGTGTTAAAATTTGTGGTTCCCTATGCATGAAGTCAATAATTATGCTATGAAATTACATCCTACTTGTGTTGCATTATTCGTTGTTAGTTATGTTTAATTTTCACTTATGATGACTTTTGCTCCTTGATTGGGCGCTTCTCAAACTTTTTGCTAGCCTTCACTCATACTAAGCGGGAATACTGCTTGTGCATCCAAATCCTAAACCCAAAGTTGTGGCAAATGAGTCCACCACACCTACCTATATGCGGTATTTCAACGCTTTTCCGAGTAAATTTGCAAGTGCCAACTCTAATATTCAAAATAAATTTCTGTTTTGTGTGCCCGTACCACTCATGAAGCAGCGAGGGGTGGTCGGTATCTTCCATGTTAAATAGGTTATTCTCAAGACGAGTGTTTGTTCACTTGTCATTTCATGAGAGTATGGTGGTAATAGGGATGCTCAGTCCCAAAATGCAAAATATATATTTTTTTGTTGTCAAATAATAAATTCCTTGAAAAACGTTGGTATGGACGGTACCCGTGGATACGGTTAGCCGTGAAATGTGAAAGAAAGGAATAAAAATTATTTTCAGTTTAGGAACCGCCTATAATTTGTTTAGCATGGAAGATATTGGAAACTCTTAGTCATTCTTGTTGACAGGAAAAGCATGCCACCCTATTTTTTTCTCTAAGTTTTTCACTTTGAGCTCTTGCACCTCTACAAATCCATGCTTCCCTATACGAAGGGCCTATCTATTTATTTTATGCAAAAAAAAATTGAATTTCAGTCTCCATTTTCTCTTATAAAGCACCAACTAAGGAACACCATTATCATACTTGAGCATTGGATGTAGTTTATATTTGAGTGCGTTCCATGAATGGATCAATGATAGAGCATGATGGGTTAGGAATAACGTTCTTTAGCGTTGATATTTTAAAAGACTTGGTTACTTGTTGATATGCTTGAGTATTGAAATTTTCATGACAAACTACACATTATTGCTTTGCATCATCTATAAGTCCATATGTTCATGCTAAAAGAAAAAGAATATGATGAACATCACCCTTTAAACTTGGAGGGAAACCAACGCATCGGCGAGGAGGAACATCCACCCACATATCAAATTATCAAAGTAGCGAATGCGAATCAACTCAACATGATGAACCTGACTAGACAGAAAATCCCATGTGTCCTCAAGAGCGCTTGCTTAATATAACAATACTTTCAGGCATGTCCTTTGCTACAAAAAGGATCGGGCTACCTTGTTGCACCTTTAGTACTATTGTTACTTGTCACTTGTTACGAATTATCTTGCTACAAAACTATCTATCAATGTTATTTACATCACTTGCAGAGAATTCCTTGCTGAAAATTGCTTGTCATTTCCTTCTGCTCCTTGTTGGGCTCGACACTCTTAATTATCGAAAGGACTACGATTGATTTCCTATACGTGTGTGTCATCCAATAGGAATGTGTACGTGCATACTCCCTCTTAATAGTGCGAATTTCCTACGACCAAAAGAAAAAATAGCGTAGGAAATCTCTTCTTCGATCTTTTTCGTCTCGAGGGTTGCCCAGCCGTCTTGTGCCACATAAGGTATACCTATGTAGCCTGGGCACACGATTAGTCCACAAATTGCATCGTCATCAACACCAAAACACTTGGGGCAGGAAATGCCCTATCAGCTAGGCACCGATTTAATATGTTAGTCTATGAAACCAATATAAAATTGCATATAAATCATACAAGAATAATAATATAATAGCATGAAACAATCAAAATTTTAGATACGTTGAAGACAAATCAATCACTTATTAGGGTGGTCATCTTGGAAAATTGTAACCACAAATGGATGAGGCTAGTTAGCGCTTCCTTTGCAAAGTGCCCCATTGGACATAAATTGATTCTGGATGATTTTGATAGAATGGATTTCTTGCATGAGCTTAATTCTTGTTGCTGGAAATGATTTATGCATGTGGATTGAAGGTACTTGCTTCACAAAGTTGGATCCTTGACATAATATTGGATAATTGATTCAGGGAGATTGGCTTGAGTAATTGAGTTAGTTTTTGGTTTGCATGGGTGATCTATCCATGTGGATCACCTTGCAAAATTTCTGCTCAAAAGGATCAATGTTCATGCATTTCCTTTGCAAGGGTCGAGGCTAGACAAAATTTGCAAATGGATGCTATGCTCAAACTTTGAACTATGGAACTTTATGTTTGGGCATATTTGGGTATATATGAGTCATAGAATTTGTAGACATATTTTGAATTTTTTTAAAGCAACCCAAATAGTTCCTCCTTTAGAAAGCGACCAAATTGGGATATTTGCTTTAACAAGGAAAATGCAATTTACGATATTTACTTTTGGCCAATATTTTTGTGAGAGCTCAATATGGCCACAATGATCATCTCCACAAGTTTTCATGAACTTGAGAGACGTATATATGTTCATTTGGATGTAATTCCTTCAGATGTAAGGAGAAATAATTGATTTAAAATGGAAAATATTGCATATGACTCGACACTAATTTTACATATTAAGGGTTTAAAGACGTAGGAGGGTCACACGAAAATCAAAGAAAATTGGGTTTCCTTTGTAAGTGCATGAATTAGGGTTTCCTCTCCGATAATTCAAAAAGTATGGTTTTGGTGGCAGAACTCCGAGAGTTATGAAAGGTTGGCTAGAATGGCTTAAGCAGAAACTATGGGTTAAAAAAAACATTACCATAACCATATTAGTATACACAAGAGCGAGAAAAAAATCCAATAACACTGAAAGAAAAAGACTAGAGTTTAATCTCGCAAAGGAAAACTCCAGAAGCAAAAAATGAGGGCGTTACAGTTTTATATCAGTCACTTTTCATCAAGACCATTATATATTATATCTTCTTCCTCCCTTTCTTCCTCGCGCCCACCCCAACCGCCGATCCCCATCACCCGCGGCCGATGGGTGCTATGATGCACCGCTTTGCCGCGCCCCCTCCACGAAACTCCCCCTACCGTCGTATAAACCCCGAAGAAACCCCGCACTTGCGGTGAAGTTTCTTCCTCGCCTCCACCTGGGTCGCCGTCCCCGGCTCCGACGCCGACGCTCTTCACGCCGTCCCCACCTTCGGCCTTGTGAACATAAAAGAATTGACCGACGCGGGAAAAATTCCAGGCACCTGAGACTTATAGCAAAACCATATAGCTTCGTTTGCCTTCTTAAATACTACTAGCAAACATGCCCGTGCGTTGCAACGGAAAAAAATATCACCCCTTATACATATTGGACGATGTTTATAAATCCTTTGACAACAAACAACATGATAAATAGTGTTACATAAAAATGTAATGGCTGCATGATTTTTTAGTGTACTCAATGTGTTTTTAAAAATCTTTATGGGCACTATCTAAGTAAATACGAAGGTCAACATTAATTCACTTGTTTAAATAAACCCCGTATCAACAGTTTAATATACATCATCGTATATTGATTGGTTATTGTCGGAAATTGCGTTTGGTGGCCGAGCTCCATGGAGGCCTTTAAATTTGAAATTCAAATTTCACGAAAATTCATATTTTTTACATTTCAAAAAATTCTGAAAAAAATACAGGGATAAGTGAAGGCGTAACACACATGTGTGTAAATTTTCAGAAAAAACACATTGAAATGAGGGGTGTGCAAAAAAGACAAATCTGAGGCTTTTTTACACATGACACTATTCATCGTTTCAGGCCATGAATTTGTCCTTTTTGCACACATATACATAACATCCTTCTTTACGTCCATATTTTTTCCATATTTTTTTAAAACAGAGAAGTTTTAATTTTGAATTATTCAAAAAATTCGGCCTCCATGAAGGCCGAGCTCCAAACGTCCGCACTCGGTTATTGTGCACAATGAAAAATAGGATGACTATGTACATATTGTAACCTTTAGCATAAGGTAACTAGTAGGAATCAACATCCGTTACAGTGTCAACTCTATCTTCTGTGAGAGCATTAAACTGTTATATGTACTCAAGTTAAATGGGACAAGAAACATGCATTTCTAGAATAACCAATATAAATAAGGTATTAATTAATATTGCACAATAAACTGTATTGTAGAAAGTAACATGCAAAATAATAGCATATTTGAAATCTTCACTGTTTTCTGAGCGATTTTAATATATAAAATGTCGGATTTGGAGTTGGGATTTAAAAGATATGAATGTTTTAAAAGCATCCGAATTTACACAAAAAAATGAAGCGCAATAGGAAAAACAGGGCAGTGCAAAAGAGGCGATACTTTATATATACCAAATTAAACGAACCGTTTTTTGTTATTTTTTTTCTTAAAAAGGGAGTGCGGGTTGAAAAAAACAGAGAGAAAAAAAGATGTTTTCCCGCGCCTCCTCGATTCAAATTTCGTTCCCCGCACGCAGAAACGGAGAGAAGGCACCAAAAACGACGCGTCAAGCCGCCAAGCTAGTTAGGAAAGCCTCTGCGCTTTGATTGGTCCACTGGGCGCTCCCCGCGCCCGATATAAAACCCGCGAGGCCCTCGCCCCCGTCGCAACCCACCAAACTCACCGGACGCCGCTCTTAGGCGTCAACCACCTCCATCGTCTACCACGTGTCCACCCTTTCTTTCTTAAAAACACATTTATCTTATCCAGGAACAGGGTCACGTCACGCACGGACATCGATTATGAAAATGATATAAATTTCTGCAACAAGATCTTAGTTGCAGAATAATTCTGCAGCAAGACCTTTGTTGCAAAATGTTTTTGTAAATTTTCTGACATCGGTGAAGTTTTTGTAACAAGTCTTTTGTTACAGAAATTTCTTTGACAAGATTGTTGTTGCAAGAAAAAAAATGTAGCAAGACCTTTGTTGCAATAAAAAAATCTGCAACTTAATCTATGTCGTAAAAAATTCTGTAACATGATCCGTGTTTCCGCAACACAACTTATGTTACAGTAATACATGATGACGCTCGACCATTCGATTTGTGAGATCCAACGACTTAGGAGACGACGGATCTTTTCAAAGAATTCGCCGGCTGACGCGTAGCAGCTCCCATTATATTATAGTTATAATTATATAATTGTTTTAGTGAGGTATGGCCCATTTTACGGTTTCGCACCGGGCCTTGAATTTCGTCGGCCCGGCCCTGCTCACCGCACCCCCGATCCACCGCCCCCCAAGCGAGCGAGATGGCCGGGAGGAAGGGCGGCGAGAGGAAGAAGGCGGTGACCCGGTCCGCGAAGGCCGGGCTCCAGTTCCCCGTCGGCCGCATCGGGCGGTTCCTCAAGAAGGGCCGCTACGCGCAGCGCGTCGGCTCCGGCGCCCCCGTCTACCTCGCCGCCGTCCTCGAGTACCTCGCCGCCGAGGTAACCGCCGTCGTCGACCGTCTGCCCTGCTCTGTCCTTCTCGCGCCGGGCGGACAGGTTACTTGCTGATCTCGTTCTTGGGTTGCCGAATGCGCAGGTGCTGGAGCTGGCCGGCAACGCGGCCAAGGACAACAAGAAGAGCCGCGTCGTGCAGCGCCACCTGCTGCTGGCCGTCCGCAACGACCAGGAGCTCGGCAGGCTGCTGGCCGGCGTCACCATCGCGCACGGCGGCGTGGTCCCCAACATCAACCCCGTGCTGCTCCCCAACAAGTCCGCCGCCGAGAAGGAGGCCGCCAAGTCGCCCAAGAAGAAGGCCGCCGCCGCCGCCAAGTCCCCCAGGAAGAAGGCCGCCGCCACCAAGGAGTAGCCGCACCCACCACCATGGTGTTGCCTAGTTCCATGTCTGTTGGCTAGATGGATCTTGTATGTAGCGCCCTTTCATGTTGGGACTCGATGAGCAAGGCCGGCATTGTTGTCTGTGATTTACCATGTGGGAATGGCTAAAGATCCAATCATGTCGATGTTAGTTCTCCTCTGAATCTATGGCTGAAATCAATCTTCTGGATCTTTGTCGACTGTCTTTGCCTCGGAAACATTTGTTGTGGATCTGAAAATTGGCCCGTGTGTTCTTAACATCTTGGGAAACGCTTTTGGACGGTGCGCCGGCCGAACGCGACCGCGCGGGCGTTCGCTGACTTGGCATGCAACTTTTTTCGTCTAAAATTATTGCAATCGGCGTCATATTTGCTGCAAGCGTTTTGTTTTGCTACATATGTCCGCTAAAAAAGTTGCATCCACGGTTGGTTGCAATTTCAGTTCGTTGGATTTTCGTTACAATCGCTGTTTTTTACTTTTGCTACAACCGTGTTAATTTTTGATACAACCGGCTTCATTTTTTGCTGCAACCGTTCACTAAAAAAGTTGCATCCACGTCACGTAAATATTTGCTACAACCGGCGTTTGATTTTTGCTACCACGCACCATCAGCTTCGTTTTTTTGCTACGATCACGTAGATATATTTTTTGCTATAAATTTTTTCTTTTTTTTGCAACCGTTGAAAAAATTGCTGCATCGCGCCGAAATTTGCTGCATCGGAAGAGAAAATGTTACATGGAAGATCCAACGGTGCGGACGACACGGGGTTGGTGGATCCTGCGGCACGTGCCACAACATCTTTGCCTACTGAAGCACGGTGCTCAACTTCAGCCGGCCACACGATTGTTGCGGATCTCAGCTTGCCCAAATGTCAACAGGAAACTGGATGAATCAACAGTAACATTCCATCTTTTTCAGTTCTTGTTATACTTCTCGCCATATTAGCAACAATCACCAGGAAACTGGATGAATCAACAGTAACATTCCATCCTATACATTCTGAAAGATGGAAACGGCGTGGGCACCAAATTAAAGTAATAATCAAAATACTTAAAACTCAAAATACTTAAACTCTTGCCACGGGGAGCAGGGACGGAAATGTTTCAGTGAATTTCATGTGCTGTTGCATCGCACTGACTGATGTTTCAGTGAATTTCATGTGCACATTTGACCCTGGGAGACATGATCGTCTGGGGTGAAGGAGATCAGCACAGCACGTTGGCAGGAACCTCTTCAATCCACAAGTTGGGAATTCAGATGCATAATTTATCAAACATTACAGACACGCAAAGCAAAAGATTGATGGACATTTCACAGCAATAAACAGACAAATTCCTCGAGCTTTATTTAGTTTTCTTGGTTAAAACGTGCACACAAACAGCAAATTCGACAACAACTTCATTCCGGCCGCAACGCCAAGCAACCATCCAAAACACAACACAGATTTATGATGGCTATTACAACGACTCAAATGCTCAGTTACTATCCCCAAAGCAGTTACTACCATATAACGACTGATTCACTTACTAGTACCATATATACTTGCTAAATCAGAACTCTGCATACGTACACACAAACGTCGATTTCCACACAACCACAACTGACTTGAGCAGCAAAACCGTAGAGACCTATCTATACATTTGACAACCTCCAAAACGTACTGCAACAACATACTAGGAGAGACGCCTACTCGGCGTGGTTC
This sequence comes from Hordeum vulgare subsp. vulgare, assembly GCF_904849725.1. NCBI lineage: Eukaryota > Viridiplantae > Streptophyta > Magnoliopsida > Poales > Poaceae > Hordeum > Hordeum vulgare. The sequence continues at coordinate 16,397,856 of NC_058523.1, forward strand.
GAATCATCCCCGCCAGAGAGCAACCAGCGCATGTACCCCGCCCCGTCGTCCAGGGAGGAGGCCTCGCTGGGGATGGTCACCCGCTTGCGAGTCAGCGTCTCGACCGTCACGGCCGCCCTCTTCCGCCCGCCTCTTGGGCGCGAGCGCAGCTGCTCGTCCATCTCCTCATAGTCGCCCTGTGCCAAGTTAGGGTGTCATTCACTTGATTTGGGCAGCAAGAGGATTTGTAGATCATACGTGCAACTTTAGGCGCCGGCCAAAAGACATGGAATTTGTCGATCATAATGATCAGCTAGCAAGACTCACCTCTACGTATACATGCCAACTGGACTTCTCATGATTGTCCCTGACATGCTTGTAGTGGAATGTCTTGCCACACCCCACGACTCGACACTCGAAAGGTCTGACTTGGTCATGGCACGCCTTCATATGCTTGTTTAGATTTGATTTCTGCAATACAAAGGCACAGGTAAGTTCAGATGAAAATATGTCTAGATAAACCACACTTGAAAAAAAGAGAGATGAGTAAGGTATCAGAAAGTATATCTATTGTCTTACATTGGAGAAGGTGCATTCACAGCCATCAAAAGTGCATTTCAACCTTTCAGTAGAGTGGACTTCAGCATGAGCTCTTAGATGCCTTTTAATGTTCTTCTTCAGGTGTTTCTCCCCACAAATATCACACTGAGTATATAGATGGCAAGACTGGTTATGAGCCTTCAGGCACCCAGCATTTGAGAACGTCTTCAAGCAGCCAGGCTCACAGCAGACTACTTCCACATAGTCCAATTTGGCTGCCAGAGAAAAGCAAAACATGCATAAGATCAAGACTCCCGTAAGCAAGCTATGAATAACAAGGAATGAAGTTACAGTAAAAAATAATAAAGAACACGCTTCAGTACACAATGTGATTTAACAAGCAGGAGGTCATACCATGCATTTCCTCGTGTTTCTTCAGCTGTGAAGGATACTTGAAAGCCTTTTTACAGCCCTCCTCCTGGCAAATAACCTGCTGGTTGCTTTTAGCGTCATCCATTTTGCATTCATGTTCATCCTCATGCATTTCCTTAACATGTCTTTGAATATTCGCCTTTATGCTGAACCTCTTGCCACAACCTTCTAGAGGGCATGTAAACAACTTCCCCTCATGCGTAAGCATATGCCGGTTCAAGTGATCTTTTCTTATATAGCTGAAGGGGCAGTCTTCAAGTGGGCAGGCGAAGGATCTCTGCAGGCAAACAAAAAAATTGAGTCCAAACTGAAACCGTTGCAGTACTGGTTACTGGATTGGTAAATACTGCACTTCACCCAACAGAGAAACAGAGATGCAAATCTTCCCTATCTCAAAGACTTAAACCCATATGTCATCCAAATAATGAGGGGGCAACATATTCTGAAAACTGAACCCAAATTTATGCTCAAAATTAAATTTCAAGATAAAACATAGGAACCAAAACAGAGCAACAAAGCCTACAGATTATCGTTTCAATCAAACATTCACACACAGAAAATACCTAAATAATAAACTGACCCAAATTCGGCACTTTATTCTTTTAGTTACATACGAGTATTGTCATCATAGCGAGCAGAGAACCAATGAAGAATGGTGCTAGCTTTCTGAGACGACATCTCTATATTGGATTCTCTCACCTCTTCGTAATGCTCCCATAAGGAAGCCCACTAAGAGATAACAGGATAAAATAAGGGTATAGCCACCCTTATATCACCAAAGGATCCAAAAACACCTAATGCTTATTTGCTGGGTCAAGATTATAAGTATTGTCACCATAGCGAGCTGAGAACCAATGAAGAATGGTGCTAGCTTTCTGAGACGACATTTTGATATCGGATCCTCTCACTCTTCGCAAAGCTCCCATACGGAAACCCACTTAGAGATAGCAGGATAAAACAAAGGTATAGCCACCCTCATCTCCAAAGAATCCAAAACACACCTAACAGTTATTTTTTGAGTCAAGATATGAGTATTGTCACCATAGCGAGCTGAGAACCCATGAAGAATGGTCCTAGCTTTCTGAGACGACAATTTTGATATCGGATCCTCTCACTCTTTGAGGAGTTCCGTAAGGAAACCCCCTAAGAGAAAGCAGGATAAAATAAGGGCATTGCCACCCTAATCTCCAAAGGATCCACAGCACATAGAATTTTAACTATGTTGAGTACAGATTATGATGAATAAGTATCCACACCATAGCGAGCTAAAGAACCTAATGAATAAGGCCCAAGCTTTCTGAGATGGCATCTTGATTTTGGATCCTATCTTTGCTCCAACTAAGGACCGCAAAACATGAAGCCCAAAGAAGTAACAGAGAAAGAGGACAGTAGAAAGACAGGAGATAGATTGCATCCCATATTCCCTGAAGGATCCATTTTAGAACTTTGTAGCATCACAACATACAATAGACAGCATCATGCTAACCATAAAGTAGTTCTATATGCTTTCATGCCCTATGGAACTGCAGACTAGCCATGAAACTCAAACATATTGCATGCAACTCAAATAGATGGAAAACAATTCAGCAAGCATGTGCAAAGCTTGAACAAGAAAACAAGACAACAAATGTAACTTTGCTGGAAACAAAGAGGCGCAACATATTATGCAGATTATCAGAGTCATATAATGGTTAAAACAGTACTAAACAATTATTAAACAAGGACAAACCTCTTCAATAAGCGTGAAGGAGGCAATCTTGTTGGAGCTTCACAGGAGGTCATCCCAACCTGTTACTAGTCCAACCAAGATTAAAATGTGCCTCCATGCATTTTGGAGTTCTGTAATGGGATCCAATGCTTCACGCTGTTAAGTACCTATTATCTAAACCCTGCAAAACAGTTGTGTTTAGCGAATTGTATACAACAGAACAATTTGTTTCCTGGATGGATCCAGAGACACAGAAAATACAGGGAAACTGTGCTGTGTTATTATCTTATCCAGTGGTCTCAAATTCTATTCATTCATGAAAAATACGAACCTCTTTGGAATGACTTTGCATATGCTGCTTCAGATGAGCTGGTTTCTGGAAACAAGCTCCGCACTCATCACATTTGTGTTCAACCTCAGGAACAACCTTTTCACCGTCTGAGTTGTAGATTTCTGATGCGTCCAACTCATCCTATAGATAAATAGGGGAGATAAAGGATGAACAATAAGGACATTTTTTTCAACAGTGAAAAGTATGAGAAAGCAGAGGGAAAGTAAAGTCATTCGAAAAACAAATAGCACCTAATAAAAAATGCACAAGCATAATTGTGAAAGGAGTGGATTTAATTGATGCAACAACATAAAGTAACATTATCTATGATATACAGACCAGACAAAACCACTAGATTTGACTTCCTATTTGAAGTGTTATACTACTACGTATGCAAGACAGCAGATCAGTGATTGTGGCTCAGTGGTTGTAATGTTGCAGTAAGGGTATTTATGGTCTAACGTTATGACAGCACCTAAGATTTCGTCGCCTGGTCTGCGTGAAGTTATTTACAACACAAAATGAAAACTTGATCAACCAAAAAGGACAGAAATCAGAAAAGGTACATCAACTAAACCAAAAATGGGTGCACACTGCCTTTAAGCACGAAGAAGACATAATCTTAACCATGTGCCAAAAATATCTGTAAAATAGTGTACCTTGTGCTGAGCAACCATGTGAGCTCGAATGAGATACATCTTGGACCTAACAACAGTGCAAAATTCACACTTGTAGCGTCTAATATCTTTGCTATGTGTCTCTTCAGACCTTTCATCTCCGTTGATCCCATCTCCAGAAGACATCTAACAGTGGGTGAAAGAGAAAGTTAGACAATTTCATTTATTACAAAGTAACAAGAAACTTGATTAAACATTCATAGGTACCTAATACAAACAGAACAAAACAAGATAGCTGAAAATGATTGCAAGCATGTACATAACTAAACTATCTCTGTACTCTTCTTTTATGAAGATATCAACAACCAATGGAAATATCTCACATGCTTTTAAAGTGGACAACTTAACATGAATGTTAATGACTCCACGGCATGCGAAACCCCATCAACAGAAACTATGGTGCATTGCCTTCACGTTGTAAGCATAATACAGAAAAAAGAGCATCCATAATTACAAGACAACGCATAACAATATATGAACAGTGCATTAATCAAGTATTTGGCTACAAAATCCAATGGTCTGGGACAACACAAGACTATCTCAGGAACTCAGAGAATCTAGAAATGCTCAGTATACATATTTAGAATAAGGGTTCCACATCCACATAGATTAATGAGTTTTCTTCCAGTGGGGATGATCTAAGATCCATCTTTAACTGCCTATCGATTCCTTCCAAGGCCTCATAAATTTCCCTTCGAGCATCATGTGCCTTGTCCTGTACCAAGAACTCATGGACACCACCATCGACTTCAATCCAACTACACCCTGGTTTTTTGAATATCTTCCTTGTCAACATTTGTTTTCTTATATCCAGAGCTTCTTTCCACCTATCTGATGAGGCATATATGTTCCAAAGAAGCACATAAACCCCATCATCCCCTGGTTCTCTCTTTATAATCTCCTGGCCAGCAATCTCAGCCAATCTATCATTGCCATGAACAAGGCATGCACTAAGAAGTGACCTCCATATAACAGTATCAGGTTCCACATCCATATCATATATCAGGGCTTCTGCTTCCTCTAATAGCCCACCCCGCCCTAACAGATCAACAATGCATCCATAGTGCTCAAGCTGTGGTTTAATGTTGTAGATCCTGCACATTTTATCAAATAACTCTCTCCCTTGCCGTATTAACCCCGCATGGCTGCAGGCTGACAAAACTGACACAAAGGTCACACTATTTGGAACAATCCCTGACCTTAGCATGTCCTCAAAGAGCTCAAGGGCTCTGCTACCATCACCCTGGACAGTGAAGCTCGAGATGATGGTTGTCCATGTGAATGCATCCTTCAAGGGTACTTCTTCAAACACGGCAAATGCCATCTCTATGCTTCCACTCTTTGCATACATGTCCATGAGAGCATTGCTGACAATCACATTTGCCCTGATATTGAATTTACTTCCATACCCATGAATGACGCGCCCAAGGTCAAGAGAACCAATGTCAGCACAAGCAGACAGCACGCCTACAATTGTGACATGAGTAGGACGGTGACCCTCCAGCACCATCCTACCAAAAAGCTCCAGAGCCCGGATGGGCTGCTTGGCCTGAACATGGCCGGTCACCAACGCTGTCCAGGAAACCGCACTCTTCATCGGCATCCGGTCAAAGAAGGACAAGGCCGCATCCACACCGACACACTTCATATACCCATGCAGCATGCTGCCCCAGGTAACCTCGTCTTTCACCGCCATCTCGTCAAACACCCCTAGCGCGCCCTCGAGCCTCCCGCACCGGCAATACATATCAACCAGAGCATTGCCGACGACCAGCTCCGAGCCCAACCCGCAACGGATAATCAGGCCGTGGACCCCCAAACCAGCGCGCAGGTCCCCAGCCCCGCCGGACGCCGAGAGGGCGCCGACGACAGCAAAGCCATCGGGGCGGTGGTGAGCGGAGGCGACGGCGCGGGAGAAGGCGGCCATGGCCTCGTGGTGCTGGCTCAGCTGGAGGTGGAGCGACATGAGGCTGGTGAAGGAGACGAGGTCGGGGGAGGGGATCTGGCCGAACAGGCGGAAAGCCTCGGCGGGGCGCCCGAAGTCGGCGTATCGCCGGAAGAGCTTGCAGGATACGGACTGGTTATCACATGGGTGGAGGCCGTGGGTGACGGCCCGAGCGTGGATTCTCTCCAGCTCTCGCAGGGATCTGCAGCGGGCGAGCAGGTGGTGGCAGAGGCTCCTGTTCATCCAGCCGGAGCCGCCTGGAATCAGAGCCCGGCGTTACTGGGAAAGCTAGCAGGCGAAGCGGGCCGCTCTACCCTACCGGCGGTCATCGGCAGCGGCGAGAAGCCGCGGAAGCTCGTCACGGATCGAAATGCGACGGTGTAGCTCGCGCTCTGGACGCTTTCAGGTCGTGCGATGAAATGCGACTGGGTCGCGGGGGAAGGGGGGAGGTTCGCTGGAGGGCGGGGGCGGATGCTCACCGTGGGCTCGGAGGCGGGGGGGTGCAGCACGCGGCCGTCGGATGACGGTGGGTCGTCGGCAGTGGCGGCGGCGGGGGCGGAGGGAGGGAGGGAGGCTGATACGCAGGGTGGCTGGTGCCTCTTTAAAACCCTAGCGCGCCGGCGCCTTCCTGGGCCTGGCGGGCTTGGGGGCGGATGGGCCGGCGTCTGGAAACAGCAGCTCCCACGCGGGAAGCTGCAGGCATATTCCGGTGGATCTCTCATGTTGGGATCTTCCAAACATGTTCCACGATAATAGGTTTTGCCAATTTCTTTTGGAAAAACAGAAAAAACAAAGCGGAAGAACTTTCTTGTTATTATTATTTCCTTTTTGAGAAGCGCGACTGTTGTGATTATTGCGGGAAAATAGTTGTTCCTCCGCGAGAAGCAAATCTATGTTTTTTTGTGAATGCGCGTATTTTTCTCTTTCCAAACGCAGCTTGCAAAAGTACATGTCAAAATAAATGTATGCCCTCACGAGAAGCAACTCATTACCCCCCCCCCCCCCTGAAAAGCATGATGGAATACAATTTGTGCCTATAGGAGAAGCAAATATTTGCATCTCGTGGAAGCACACATTTTTCTTCCTTCTACGAGTGGAAGCAAAATTTGTGCCTCCAAGAAAAACACATAGCAAATATGTGCTTCTCGGAGAAGCACATTTTTCCATGCAAAGAAAAGTAAGTGGTTTTTTTCTCTCCAAAACATAGGAAAAATTAGACAATAACCAAAATACCAAAAAAGACATTACAACCCGAAAACGCATACAGAAAAAAAAATGAAAACCAAAGGGAGTGTCCAACACGAGACATGTGATGACGGCTAGACGCATAGTTTGGCGTGCTCTGAGGGCACCAAAGGTCCCCGCAAGGGTAACCCTCAGTTAGTTGCTCTTTCGTTTTTCTCAAAAAAATAAGTCATTGTTGTATGGCTTATAAAACCATATCCCCCGCCTCGTTTTCCAGTTAATTACTATTAAAGGAGGATATGTCGTCGTTGTGATGGTTCAACCTACCGATCCCCCGCCTCGTTTGATCGCCCGCATCACTCCTTCCATCTCACGCGAGAAAAGCAGCGAGAAAAAAGGAAACATGAACAACCACGACCGGATCCTTGAAAAAAAAACCATGACCCCACGATCCAATCTCCCCCGAGTCCCCGACCCCCTCGTTCTCGTTCCTGTCTCTCACCCCACGACCCCTCCTCTTTCACTTCATCTCACGAGCGGCCTCCCTCACTTCATCTCACGAATTGTTTTAGTTTGAATTATGATGCTACTGTACTATATATCATTCATTCATATTTAAACTTCCTGAGATTGCATACACTAACTGTACATACATTGTGTTAATTAATGAGCGACACCCTCAGCTGCTTCATTTCACGGGCCGCAAATGAGTAAGACAGAGAGGACATTGTGGAAGAGGAGGTCATTGCTATGCAAGTATATTATAAATGTTATTATTCATTTCCAATTCTGTCTAAGCTATTTTTTTCGTGTGGGACGTTTTCATGTTGCAGATATATTGAATTCGTGTTTCCTTCTAAATGGAGGGGAATGGTCACTGAAGTTATTTCTTCTATAGAAAATAATTTCCTCTTAAGATATGTAGATTAATCTGTTGTCAGTGCACAAAATTTCTTTGCCTAAATATATTGCCCAGATCGATTTACAAGAATTTTCATGTCTTTGTGCAGGTGGAGACACGGAAAGAGTAGAAGAAAGTGTGCACATGCATGGTGGTTTAGAGGGAGGGAGCAAAAGAAATACAACTATTTGGTGAAAAACAAAACATATGTTTCACTTTCACCCGATGCAAGGACAACATAGAATAAGTGATGCACATACTTTGCTTGTTCTATGACAACCACTTGAATTTTACTGTGTTTTTTAAACTGATTAAATGATGTCTCCTTAGTTTTTTTCTAAATTGTTGTCATCATTGTCTTGCGGGATAGGGTTGTTAGTAGGGCAGAGAAAAAACAAATTACCTCTTGTTCATGATAAACGCATTTCTAGCATTACACACTCACATGTGAGTGCTTCGACAGAAAATAAAGGAAAGTTAGGAGTGTCATTCAGATACCTTAATTTGGGATGCTATCTTGTTTGGCATGCATTTCTACACAAATTTGTATTGAATTTATGAATGCAGTGTTTGTGTATTGTTATGAGTCTCTGTCCACTTGACTTCAAAATTATCTTTTGGAATGATGGTCATTTATGTACCTGTTTAGTCTGGTTCTTGTTTATTGTGGGCATGCTTCACGTGGCTCCATAACTCATGCTTTACTAAAGAATTTCAAAGATAAAATTGTCCAGGTAAATAGATTCGTAACTCATTCTTTGCTGGAGATTTCGAAGATAAACTTGTCCAGGTAACTATACTCTGGGTAGTAAGCTTCAAGTTGTGGCATACTCTCTTTTGTTTGGACAACATCAGGAAATTTGAAGCCCCCACTGTCGTGCTTTTAGTAGTTATGTTTCAAACATGTACAGATAAAGCTTTGCCTGAATTGTGGAGGCAACCAACTCCATAACCGTCTGATGAAGATGGTGGCATGTGGTCATGGAGGTTGCACATAAAAGAAAGGAAACTTGAATCCCCGTATGAAAAAAAATATGTGAACTGCAAAACATTTCAGTTTTTAGAATCTCACTATTTCTCTACTATGTTGTTATCTTTTATCTCCAAACCGGATGCTTTTAAAAGCCATCCTTGAATTACCTCGTTGTTGGCCAGCTGCCCTACATAGCAACATTGATCGCCACACTCCTCTGTGGTTAGAATCTAATACTGCAACAATCTGCAGACCATATGTTTAGCTAAAATTGCTTAAGAGAGAGGAGCAGCAGGGACGCGTACAGGTACACCATCTCTAATGCTCCATGATTTTTTCCAAAGAAAACCTAGAGTCCCTTGGTGCTTTAAATCGATCATTTGTATGGGAGAAAGCACCACCACAAAGTTATGATGATTAATAGTAACCTGTTAACTTGTAGACCATGTTCAGTAGTACTAATGTTGAGCAAGCATTATTTTGTCATCAATACTTTTGAGTAGATATGTCTATTAGATGTACTTCCAATGTTTTTCATTGCTTGGAAAATTGTTGCTTCCAATGTTTTGTGTTCAGTTCTACATGGAAAATGAACGAACACACTCTGCATATGTCTTTTTCTAAAAATAGGTCATGTAGTGCACCCTGTTCCACATACAACTTATGTTCCAGTCATTCTTTTTACTTTTCAAGGGTGGGCTGAAGAAGGTTTTTACTGGGTCTGATTTTAGATAGGTTGGATGGGCTTATCAGATTTCATTTTTATGGCAGGAGGAACCATGCTTCATGAGTGTTTGATGCTCTAGATGGGATGCGTGGGAGGTGGCTTCAAAATTTATGTCCATGTCTTTTTAGCCAAGGCAATGTGTAGATCACGATATGCGATATGCAAGAATGTCATGTGTGCTGGATTTTTTCATGTGTACTTTCCACTTATTGGGTGAACAACATTATGACTGGCTATGTGTTGTGGTTGGATGTGTTGGGGAACGTCGCATGGGAAATAAAAAATTTCCTACGCGCACGAAGACCTATCATGGTGATGTTCATCTACGAGAGGGGATTTTCGATCTACGTACCCTTGTAGATCGCACATCAGAAGCGTTAGTGAACGCGGTTGATGTAGTGGAACGTCCTCACGTCCCTCGATCCGCCCCGCGAACCGTCCCGCGATCCGTCCCACGATCTAGTGCCGAACGGACGACCCCTCCGCGTTCAGCACACGTACAACTCGACGATGATCTCGGCCTTCTTGATCCAGCAAGAGAGACGGAGAGGTAGATGAGTTCTCCGGCAGCGTGACGGCGCTTCGGAGGTTGGTGGTGATCTGATCTCGGCAAGGCTCCGCCCGAGCTCTACAGAAACGCGATCTAGAGGTAAAACCGTGGAGGTATGTGGTCGGGCTGCCTTTGAAAAGTTGTCTCAAATTAGCCCTAATTGCTCCATATATATAGGAGGAGGGAGGGGAGGCTTGCCTTGAGGCTCAAGGAGCCTCAAGGGATGCGCACCAAGGGGAGGAGGAGTCCTCCTCCAATCCTAGTCCAACTAGGATTGGAAAGTGGAGTCCTTCTCTCCTTTCCCACCTCCTTTTTTTTTCTTTCTCTTTGATTTTCTATCCTTGGCGCATAGGGCCCTCTTGGGCTGTCCCACCAGCCCACCAAGGGCTGGTGCGCCACCCCCAAGGCCTATGGGCTTCCCCGGGGTGGGTTGCCCCCCCGGTGAACACCCGGAACCCATTCGTCATTCCCGGTACATTCCCGGTAACTCTGAAAACCTTCCGGTAATCAAATGAGGTCATCCTATATATCAATCTTTGTTTCCGGACCATTCCGGAAACCCTCGTGACGTCCGTGATCTCATTCGGGACTCCGAACAACATTCGGTAACCAACCATATAACTCAAATACGCATAAAACAACGTCGAACCTTAAGTGTGCAGACCCTGCGGGTTCGAGAACTATGTAGACATGACCCGAGTGACTCCTCGGTCAATATCCAATAGCGGGACCTGGATGCTCATATTGGATCTCACATATTCTACGAAGATCTTATCGTTTGAACCTCAGTGCCAAGGATTCATATTATCCCGTATATCATTCCCTTTGTCCTTCGGTATGTTACTTGCCCGAGATTCGATCGTCAGTATCCGCATACCTATTTCAACCTCGTTTACCGGAAAGTCTCTTTACTCGTTCTGTAATACAAGATCCCGCAACTTACACTAAGTCACATTGTTTGCAAGGCTTGTGTGTGATGTTGTATTACCAAGTGGGCCCCGAGATACCTCTCCGTCACACGGAGTGACAAATCCCAGTCTCGATCCATACTAACTCAACGAACACCTTCGGAGATACCTGTAGAGCATCTTTATAGTCACCCAGTTACCTTGCGACGTTTGATACACACAAAGCATTCCTCCGGTGTCAGTGAGTTATATGATCTCATGGTCATAGGAACAAATACTTGACACGCAGAAAACAGTAGCAACAAAATGACACGATCAACATGCTACGTCTATTAGTTTGGGTCTAGTCCATCACGTGATTCTTCTAATGACGTGATCCAGTTATCAAGCAACAACACCTTGTATATAATCAGAATACCCTGACTATCTTTGATCAACTGGCTAGCCAACTAGAGGCTTGCTAGGGACAGTGTTTTGTCTATGTATCCACACATGTATATAAGTCTTCATTCAATACAATTATAGCATGGATAATAAACGATTATCTTGATACAGGAATTATAATAATAATTATATTTATTATTGCCTCTAGGGCATAATTCCAACAGGATGGGCTTATCAGATTTCATTTTTATGGCAGGAGGAACCATGCTTCATGAGTGTTTGATGCTCTAGATGGGATGCGTGGGAGGTGGCTTCAAAAATTATGTCCATGTCTTTTTAGCCAAGGCAATGTGTAGTTCATGATATGCGATATGCAAGAATGTCATGTGTGCTGGATTTGTTCATGTGTACTTTCCACTTATTGGGTGAACAACATTGGCTATGTGTTGTGGTTGGATGGGCTTATCAGATTTCATTTTTATGGCAGGAGGAACAATGATTCATGAGTGTTTAATGCTCTAGATGGGATGCGTGGGAGGTGACTTCAAAATTTATGTCCATGTCTTTTTAGCCACAGTTCACGATATGTGATATGCAAGAATGTCATGTGTGTTGGATTTTTTCATGTGTACTTTCCATTTATGGGATGAACAACATTATGAATGGCTATGTGTTGTACACACAGGGACGGAGCCAGGAATTTGGTAGGGGGGGGGCGAGTTCCACAATTTAAAAGTGTGCGAAAGGCATAAGTCTGAACTCATGCTTTCACTGGTGTAAACACTACAAAAGTACTAGATTTTGTTATTTTTTCAATACAAAATGCTTTTCAAGTTAGCTATATAGGAAATTTTAGTGTATGGTACTAGAACTATGTGATTCCAAATCAAATAGTACTAGAACTTTTAGACAAAAAACTACGATTTGAATCTAAGGATAATTGTGATAGTGGACTTATCATATAGGAATATTATAGGATGTGGTACGTCGTCAGATCCCTGGTCGTTCTTGGTGGTGGTGCTTTTCCTAATCCTGTATATGCTGGCTGACCATGATATGATAGATTGGGGATTGCAGGCCTCAAGCTTTGGACGTAAATAGCACATAAGCAACTCCTTTTCAGTGTTCTCTTCCTCTTCATATCCATACAAACATAACTAAACAATCAAGAAATTCCTTGTAGGATTTTAATGGTACAGCCGTAAAGATTTAAACGAAATAAAAAGAAAGAGATGAAGCAAAGGAGTAAGGGTTAACCTGAACCTATGCAGTCATGCTAAACCTCAATCAGCCCTGATCTTTGCTTGGAGGCAGGGGAAAATTTCTCCCGGCGGCTGTAGGCGGAGACTCGAGCGGATGATGGATAGAAACATTGCACGAAGCCACGATCTGGGTGATGCTGCGATCAAAACTATTGATCGGGCTGTCAGGAAACAAATGGGCTGTGTGCGTGCTTCTACTGGGCTTCATGTTTGACAGTGGACCCTTTTTACTTCCCTAGGTTTTAGTTGTACATGGGCTGGGGATGGGTCCCTTAGGAGCTTCACTTTGTGTCTGCTAAAAAAACATAGGGGAGGACAGATCGAGCAAAAAGGAATCGCTAATTGCGATCTGCCTAATCGTTAACACTGGGCAACGTGATCGTTTGGGGGGGGGGGGGTGTCGCCCCCCTCGCCCCCCCTTGGATCTACACATGAGTCACCCTTTTTGTAATATGCCTTTTCTCTCACATGAAGAAAAAACTTACATCTCTTTTTCTAAGTAGCACAAGAAGACTACTAATAAAATACTTAGAGAATCGTCAACAGACCAATGCTAAAACATGAAACTAAAATAATATTTGAAATCAATTAAAAGTTCCATAGAAATATACATTTATAAAAGAAGGCTTAGACGGTGGCGATAATGAAGATGGATGGAAGGAGTCGTGAGGAGGAATGTTTTCTTTCAAGAAGTGGATGCTTATGTAGACAACTATTGTCGAAGAGAAGAGAAGGGGCACGAAAGAGAATCATGACATATACTATATTCAACAAACATTTCTCAGTTACAACAATTGCTTTATAACTATATTTTGTTATTCTGTGACAACGTATTAGTAACCACTAAAATGGTAGCGCAAGCAAGTAGACCGTGCATGCTATTTTTGCTTGCATGGGTCTTTGGGGTCGACGGTACTCATGGATGGCAAACTATACTTAGAGCTGAGAAAATATAGCAAACCTTAATTAGAAAATGCTTCCTAACCATGAAATGAAGCTCTTTCCCCATTCCCCCGCTAGCTCTCTCCCGGCTCCCCGCTATTTCGTGACGTCGATCAAACGAACCAGGACGACATACACACCCCGGCGCCCCAAGAAATCGATCCCTCAACCAACAACCTTGAGTTCCTTGTGAAGATCGGCGTCGACAATGGAGTCGGACACATGCGACATCCATGAAGGCATCATGTCGACGGAGCGGGCGTACGAGGCGGAGCCGGTGCCGTCGCTGTCGGAGACGATCACGGCGCGGTCGCTGGCGGTGAGCCTGGTCCTGGCGGTGACCCTGACGGTGGTGGCGATGAAGATCAGCCTCAACTCGGGGTTCCTGCCGTCGCTGAGCATCCCGGCGTGCCTCCTTGGCTTCTACCTGTCGCACGCGTGCATCCGCGTGCTGGACTACATGGAGGTGTCGCACCTCCCCTTCACCCGGCAGGAGAACACGGTGATCCAGACCTGCGTCGCCGCCTGCACAACCATCGCCTTCAGCGGCGGCTTCGGCACCTTCCTCCTGGCCATGGGCCGCAAGTCGGCCGGCAGCACCGACGCCAATAAGAACGACGTCAACGTGGAGGAGCCGAGCATCACCCGCATGATCGCCTTCCTCTTCCTCGTCAGCTTCGCCGGCATCTTCATCATCATGCCGTTCCGGAAGGTGATGATCATCCGGCACCAGCTCACGTTCCCAAGCGGCACGGCCACGGCGCACCTCATCAACAGCTTCAACACCCCGCAGGGCGCCACCCAGGCCAAGATGCAGGTCTACGTGCTCTTCAAGTCCCTCGCGGCCTCCATGGCCTGGTCCATCTTCCAGTGGTTCTTCTCCGCCGGGAGGGACTGCGGCTTCCGGACCTTCCCCACCTTCGGCATGGAGGCCTACAGGCATGGCTTCTTCTTCGACTTCGGCATGACCAACGTCGGCATCGGCATGATCTGCCCCTACGTCATCAGCCTCTCCATGCTCGCCGGCTCCGCCGTCTCGTGGGGGATCCTATGGCCCTACATCGAGACCAAGGAGGGGGACTGGTACCCCGCCAACCTCGGCAGCGGCAGCCTCAGCGGCATCAAGGGCTACAAGGTCTTCATCGGCGTCTCCATGATCCTCGCCGACGGCCTCTTCAACTTCCTCTCCATCATGTTCCGGACGTCGCGCACCATGACCAAGAGCCGAAAGCAGCCCATCACATCGTCCGCCGGCGGCAGCGTGAACCAGCCGTTCCAGTCCCTCATCGGCGAAGGCCCGGACATGGAGCAGCAGAAGACGGCCAAGAGCTTCGACGAGCGGCGCAGGGCGCAGGTGTTCCTCAGGGACAGCATACCCAACATGGTCACCATCGGCGTCTATATCCTCCTCGCCGCCCTCTCCACCGTCACCATCCCGCTGCTGTACCGGCAGCTGCGCTACTACCACGTCGCGCTCGTCTACCTCATGGCGCCCCTCTTCACCTTCTGCAACGTCTACGGCTTCGGCCTCACCGACATGAACCTGTCCAGCACCTACGCCAAGATCGCCATGCTGGTCGTCGGCTCGTGGGTCGGGCACAAGGACGGCGGCGTGATCGCCGGGCTCGTCACCTGCGGGATCATGATGTGCACGCTCTGCAACGGCGGCGACGTCATGCAGGACCTCAAGACGGGGTACCTCACCCTCACCTCGCCGCGCGCCGTGCTCATCAGCGAGCTCATCGGCACGGGATTCGGCTGCCTCATCAACCCCACCGTCTTCTGGGTGTTCTACAAGGTGTACAAGACGGGCGGGACGACCGGCGGCGACGTACCCGACGTGCCCTACGCCAGGGTGTACCGCGGCATGGCCATGCTGAGCGTCGGCCAGGATGGGCTGCCCATGCACAGCATGCTCTTCGCCAAGATCTTCTTCATGCTCGCGCTGGCCCTGTGCATGCTCCGGGAGCTGGCGAGCCGACAGGAGTGGCGCATGCGGGCGTACCTCCCGAGCACCGTGGCCATGGCCGTGGCCTTCTTCGTGCCGCCGGACATGGCCATCGGCATGTGCATAGGGAGCCTGGTGCTGTGGCTGTGGGAGCGCACGGACCCTGCTGAGGAGCGGATGCTGTCGTCGCCGGTGGCGTCCGGGCTCATCTGCGGGGACGGGCTCGGCTCGCTTGTGTCGTCGCTGCTCACGCTCACCAAGGCCACGGCGCCCATCTGCATCAAGTTCTTGTCCCGAGGCGACAACGAGAAGTTGGATGCCTTCTTGGCAACGCTGCCAGCGACATAGATTCTTCCTATCGTATATATACAAAGTGTGCTTCGTTTAGGTTAACAAAATTTATAATTGACCGTGTACAAACTATTCAGGCATATATATATATATAGATCTTAGATGTCGTGTATGTTCCACTCCACTGTAATGAACAAGTCCATATTCAAACAATTTTCATGCAAGTGTGCATCAGCACAGAGAGGATTTCCGGGTTTATTTCTTCTTTTTTCCAAAAGGCGGATTGCCCCTACAATCATGCATGCATCCATATTGTACTTCCTCCGTTACTAAATATAGGTCTTTTAAGATATTTCACTAGAAGTCTACATACGAAGCAAAATGAATGAATCTACATTCTAAAGTATGTCTATATACATTCGTATGTAGTCTATTAGTGGAATCTTTAGAAAGACTTATATTTAGAAACGGAGGAAGTATTAAATAAAGCTTTCAACAAGTAGATAGTACATGATTATCTATAACTAATTTCTACTCTCGATGACCTCTCTTTATCCCCTTCCTCCCCTCTCTCGAACCGTGACAGCGGCGACTGAAAATTCCCCATCTACTCACCGCCCTTCCCACCCACCCACCACGCGAGCCTCTCCCACCCAATGCTTTCCATCGCTCGAATATGTCTATGCCCAACTGGTTGCATGCGTAACTCCAATCCCCGTCGTTGCTTCTTCATGTGGATGCGAGCCATTTGCATGTGCATGATTCTTCTTCTCTCTCTTGCTGTACACACACTGACACATGCATGCCTACTTTATCTTTCCTCTCTCCTCTAACTCTATCACTTTTTATTTGTTTCACAATTTTGATGGCTCATATCTTTTAAACCAAAAACACGTTTCTAAAACTTTTTACATATTTGAAATCGTGATGCCAAGCCCTTCAGAACAAGATCAGTCTTGGATACATGCGAAACACTTTTTTTTGTTGAGGCGGTGAAAAACTTTCTGAATAACAGGCTTGCACTTTGTTAGAAATATGAAAGAACTTTGCTAGAAAATGTATTTAAAAATGAAGAACTTTATAAACAGTTTACCAGAACTTCGATGAAAAGTTTATGGAACTTGTTTGAGCTGCACACAATATTTATGGTAAACTAAAATGAAAAAATCAAACTAATTCAAATATATTCAACATTGGTCTTGTTCTAAAGGTCTTTACGTCAGAAGTTCAAATATATATAAAAAAATAAATTTGAAATATTGGTTTAGAAGATATAAATGATTTAAGTTTACAAAGGGGTAATAAAATGACGGATTTGCTTGGGAGAGAGCAGGCCTGGGAGAGAGAGAGGAGAGAGGTACAAAAAGCTGTTGATTTGACGTGCATGTAGAATAGTTGATTTAACATGCATGTAGGATGGATGGATCAGATATGCGTCACGCCCGCAAAGGGTTAGACAAAATCCGCGTCCTCCATCGCTGCACTCGCATGGTGAGTTCACATCGTCGTCGGATTCGGATCCGCCGGGTGGCTCCGGTGACGCGAGTGGCACAACCGGTGGCGCTGCCATCTCCTGCGGTGGCCTCACTGCCTTTGATCGACTCCGATTTGCCGGAGGCTCGCAGGGAGATGCAAAAGGGTGGTGCTGGATCGGTTTCACAACCGGAGCGAGTGGTCGGACATCCACATCGAAATCATCCGCTATGCAATATTCGTCGAGAGTACCCGGTTCATGGGGGACGACGGGTGTATGGATGTGGAGCTCATTTTCTGAGCGATTCAGGAGGCTGAATCATCAGATCCGATGCAGGCGCTAAGGTGGGTGTTCTATCGCACAACGAATTCATCCCGCCTCAACATCCGACCGTCGCGGGTGGACGCCCTAGCCAGTTTTCCCTAGAGAGTGCTGCCACCGGGGGTGCTCCCCCTCGCCACAATGTTTGAGGTCATCGCGCCCTTCAACCCCGGTGCTGCTTCGAGCCATTGACCCCCCCTCCGTGACCTGGCGATGGAGGTACCTCGATTCGCCTCCCTACCTCTTTTTGTTCGATATTGGCTGCATTTCGTGGTCGAAGGCCTAGCGATTTGAATTTGATTGCTCGGTGTCATCTATCTGATGAAGGTGTGGGAGGTTTTCCTCCTGGAATTGATGAACTGGGCTAGGGAGGTGTCGTTTCTACAACATGTAGACCAGTAGTTGACAAGTTTTGGGTTCGCAATCGCCGCAGTTTGACCTTGTGGCCGACGATGATCTCGCCGACGAGAGATGTGAGAATTCCCCACCCCTCCTTATCCGTTGGTGGACCCTACCCTTAGAGCCTGTTTCGTGGACCTAGAAGTAGAGGAGCACTTTGGCTAGCTCATCCCCCCCCCCCCCCCCCCGACGCCAGCATGTGTAAAGTTGCACTCATCTCAGAGGTAGGGGTGCAGGGCGATAAGTTGAACATAGACTACTAGACAATTGGATAGGACATGAGATGAAGTTGCACGTCTCATTGGTAGTGGGTAGTTTAGGATGGAGGTGCCATCAGTGAAAACCGCACATCCACGGATAGTACGAAAATTGTACATTGACTGCTAGTGAGTTGCACTTAACGGGAAGTAAACTGTACATAAAAATGTTCGTCGTAACATACCCATGCGGGACGTAGTTTCAAAGAGCACGCCACGACGTTTCCAATAGCGAATGAGCGTCTTAAGTTCGATGTTCAAATCAAAAGATATATTTCTTTATAGAAAAATGAAACCCAAATTAAAAGCGTTCACACATGTTTACATTAGTGAAAAGTACACAATCATGAATAGGGAAAAAGTTGCACCTTGATTACCACGTAGTTGCACTTAACGAGGAGTAAATTGCACACACGAAATCTATGTAAACATACTCATGCATATTGTAGATTGAAGAGCACATTGCAAAGATTCAAACGGCAAAAAATGGTTCTTAATTCTGATGTTTGTTTCAAAAGTTACAGCTTTTAGAAAACTACATAACTCAAATTAAATGCGTTTACACCTGTTTACATGGGTAATTTTTCAGTTTTCTTTTCCTTTTTCTTATTCACATGGTACTTTTCTAATAAGGACTAGGGAGACAAACTATTTATGAATATGCCTGGCCACTCCAAACGTCTAATGAGCCAATGGTCACTCGGTAGATGTGTTTTTTTTAGATTTGTTACCTAGTTTTACTACTTCTCATTTTCCATAGATGTTTTTTTTATTTTTTTCTTTTTCTTTTTTATTTTCCTTGTTTTACTTTGTTTAATAAATTCCTGAACATTCTTTTCAAATTTGTGAACAACCTATGATTTTTTTTTTAAATCCATGACCTTTTTAAAATTACATATTATTTCAAACCTATGCACATTTTTCGAGTTAAAAAAATTGAAATTAACAAACTTTCTTGAAAATCTGTGAAAATCTTAAAAATTAATGGACATTTTTTTCAAATGAGTGATATCTTATATTTCTTTTTTGAAATTTATGGACTTATTAAATTAGCGAACATTTTCAAATTCATGTTTTTTCAAATGGACAGACTTTTCAAATTTTTTGAACTTATTGAATTAGTGAATATTCTTTTAATTCACAAGCATTCCTTTAAATCCGTGAATAGCTTTCAAACTCATGAAGACTTTTTCAAATTCATGAATATTTTCCGTATTCGCGATCAAAATGTTTGAATTCTCTATTTGTTTTGTGTTCACAATTTTTTCCCCAAATTCATGCAAACATTTTTCTGAATCTATGATTTTTTTAATAGATCACCGGAAGTCGGTTTTTTCTTGAACAATTTGGTAGTGGTCTTTTCAATGATTGAACTGATAGCCATCGGGCCACCAAGTTTCGAGCGCAGTTTGGCCCGCAGGAATGAGCCCATTTTTTTACTACTCCCTCTGTCCGGAATTACCTTTTAAAAAATAGATGTAACTAGATGTATTTTAGTTTATATATACATATTTATTTATTTATTTATTTTTGCGATGAATAGTTCTGGACGAAGGGAGTACTTTTTAGTCAATGTTTTGTATAATAGGCACCGGTTTGGTAGGATTTTTTTCGCATTCAAAATCCCATTCACTAGGAGTTTTAAGGCATAAGAAGAAGAGTACAAGAATATCGGGCGAAATCATGTAACATGATTGAATATACTATAACACCGATCTCTTTAGAATTGAAGGCATCACAATCAACTGAGGTCTCCAATTTAAATTCGGTTACCCAATTTTGACCGAGTCAACAATTTTTATAAACTCTCTCATTCAATTTTTTGTACAATACTCTATGATTCATAATTTTAAAATCTTTACAACTAATTGATGCTGCAATTTGGAATTGGGTCACCCGATTTTGATCGGGTCAACAATTTCTTAAAAAGCTCTCCCATTTAATTATTTTAATTTTATATGTTTCTGAGCTCTTTCATTCGATCGAGGTATTTAATTTTGGATTCGGTTTATGGTTTTGATCGGCCTAACGAATTTTCAAATCAGTCAACAACAATCGGTCTATAAAAACATATCAACCCCTTGCACACACCCATTACCTAGAAAAAAGCGTCACTGTGTGATATACAACCATCAATGTAAAAATATCATCACATAAATATGAGTTAATTACCAGATAACACAGAATCACACCGTAAAGAATGCACCAAATAACCACATTATAAAAAAACATAAAGCACACTTGAACATCTTCCTCGCCGGCAAAACTAAATATTCCATCAGTGGCAAAACTAAATATTCCATCAGTTTCAATATAAGGGTTATTAGCTTTTTGAAAAGTCAAATTTCTTCAACTTTGTCCAAGTTCAGAGCCAAAAATATCGACATACAAAATATTAAACCAAAAAAAAAAATCATTTCATGATGAATCTAATAACACCGATTTTATATTATGATTTTTGACAGATTTCTCTCCAAATTTGATCAAACGAAAAGAAGTTTGACTTCTTTAAGAAGTAATACACCATATATTTTGAAATAGAACAAGTAAATAAATTAAAAATCCCAACAAATTAAGTGACGCTGCAAAACGCGTCCAACCCTTCTAGTACTATATAAAGCCAAGAACAAATGGGAGGAAAACCAACTCCCATTGGATAAAATTTAAAAGGGGTAATTAGGGCACAAGTTTGCTTAAATTGGATAAAAAAGATATCTGTGTTAAATAAGCTAAGTGTCGCCACAAACATTAAAATTAAATTAACTGTAAAAATAAACAGGAATCGACATAATTATACATATGGAGTTCTATTAAAATATAGCACTGGTACAAACAAGCAATAGTAGTACTGAATCCCTTGGTTCAGAATATACATAAACATGAGTAGTATCTTACGGGCGAACCAACATGCGGTTGACTGGTTAAAAAGATTGTGATATTCACAGCTCATCAGGTTCAAGGAGACGTTCCTGTTCATGACGTCATTTTAAGAATCTTAAGATGATATGCCGGTTCAGTCTTTTAAAATTATTCATAGAGATAGGATATGTGTGTATATTAAAGGTAAATATATACGGATATATATAAACGTTTGCGTCTATACTGTGTTTAAAAAAATACTCTCTCCATTTTAAAATAAATGCCCTATATTGATAACTAAACTGGTATAAATTATATATTAAGCGAGCGACATTTATTTTAAAAGTGAAGGAGTAGTATCTTACAGTAAACAGGGCACAATCCTCTGGTTCAAAATCACAAACTAATGTAGTACCAATCTAACTACTACCCTCTGTTAGAGGTAGCTATGTAGGCAATTATAAGTTAGTAATTTATACATCTCACAAAAAAAGTAAGTAGTTTATATAATTTCACTTTGTGGGTTAAATACAAAGTACAAAATAGTTATACAGACGACCTCCAAAAACTTCAAAAATCTCAAAATGATGCGGGTCTAGTTTTTTTAAAGATGTTCATAAAGATAGGGTGTATGTACGTTAATAAGGATGAATATATACGCGTATATATGTGCTTTTGCGTCTGTATTGTGTTAGAAAAATACTCCCTTCGCTCTAAAATAAATATCATATAATTATAACTAAAGTAGTATAAATTTTATATGATAACTAAACTTGTATAAATTTTATATTAAATGAGCGACATTTATTTTAAAAGTGAGGGAGTAATATCTTACCGTAAATAGGGAACTGAATCCCCTGGTTCAAAACCAAAAACTAATGTACCAATCTAACTACTAGCTACGTAGGCAATTACTATAAGTAAGTAATTTATACAATTTCACTCTGTGGGTTCAATACAACGTACAAAATAATTATACAGACGACCTCCAAAGACTATACAGATCTAAGCACAAGCTTAGTTAACAGAAGGAAAGCCATGGGCAGAAGATGGCTACGTGCACGGAGCCACGGACTACCTACATGACGGCGCATGCGGCGTTGGGGTTCTCGTCGGAGAAGGCGGAGGTGTACTTGACCTCGGCGGAGGACGCCCTGGCGAGCGGCGCGGCGTCGGGGTCGGCGACGACGTTCCTGACGTAGCCGGGGGGCGCCTTCTTGTCGTAGGCGCCGGGGGCGTAGGGGTGCGGCACGACGTCGTAGGGCACGTACGGCCACGGCTCCACCTTCTTGCCGGTCTTGCGCGCCACCCGCCGCATCAGCCTGGCCGGGTCGTCGATGTACCCGGTGACGGCCACCTTGTTCTGCTTGGGGAGCACCTCGACGCCGGTGACCCCACGGACGCCGTCGACGGCCTTGCGGATGCGGCGCTCGCAGCCCTCGCAGTCGATCCTCACCTTCATCTCCACCGTCTCCAGCTGCGGCCGCTTCTTCATGCGCCGCCGCGCGCGCACCCTCGGGCACGCGCACATCTCCGTCACCGCGTCCAGGATGCCCATCCCCACGACCTCAAGATCGACCGGCAAGCAAAGCTGAGCTCTGAGAAGATTGAGTAGAACGACGAGCTGAGCTGAGAAGGAATGGAGGAGGAGGAGGAGGAGGGAGATATAGGCCGGTGGATGGACGGGCGGACGGCGACGCGTGGGGAAGGTGCGTGTGGGAAGGTGATAGGGTGAGCGAGATGGGTCTGGAGTGTGGATCGGCCGGATCTGCGTGTGTGGCCGGAGGACGTGCGTGCGCCACGTACGTGAACCCACGAGAAGGCCGCCGGCGATCGAGCACAAGGCCAACTCGGGTTGATACTCTTGGCATGAGTGAATTAACAACAAACGTAATTTCTCTGTTGGTTTTGGTTTGGCTTTCGTAGCGTCGCCTTTCGGCAAACGGGGTCGCCGGCTGTCCTTGTCCCAACCATTCTTGGTTGGAGTTTGGCGCGGTGGAGGTTGGGCCGAGCTTTCAGTTCTCCAGTATTCCCCCATGTTAGATTTCAGATTTTTTTATATTTTTTTGACGAGAGGCTGCAGCGCAGCTTTCTGGGTAAAAGTAAAATAGTGGAGCAGCCAACCAAATTGGCTAAAAGAAAGAAAAGATGACGCCCACACGTATGGGCATTTGTATCTCGTCCACACGTATTGATCGATGTTCGTTTATGGTTATACAGATTTTGACAAGTTTTGTCAGATTTTCTATGTCACGCAGGACTGAGTTGGTGCCTGGACAATTAATCATTTCGTCCGCACGCCCGTTTTTCTCTAAGTAGGATTTTTTTTTTCCGTCTTGAAAATGTTTTATTTCCTAATTGAAAAATCCAATTAAAAAATAGTTTTCACAATTAGATCCGTCTCGACGAGATCTTCAAAACTAAATCCCTAATATGTTTCGATGATTTTATTGAGGCAAAAGTTGTCATGATGTTACACTGTAATTGTCATAGTGTTTACACTGCAGTTATCATTTTTTTTATAAAAGAAGGATATACCCCGGCCTGTGCATCTGGACAATGCATGCAGCCATTTTATTAATTATTCTTAAAAACCTTGCAAAACAATACATCACTAAGCCTGAAGCCACCATCTTGACAACACATGCCTCTACTCCTATCTCCATGATGAAGGTGTGCCGAATGTCCGAGCCTAATACCAAACAGACATCACACCAAATCCTAACATCTAAAGCCGGATGCCCCAGCCCAGCCACATACCGGGACTAGGTCCAAACCGGTCTGGCGCACAGGCCGTCGCCGCCGTCTTGCACCAACCCATCTCCAGATCTGATACTAATGCACCGACCTTGCCAGGCCTATCGTTGACGCCACCACGGTGCCAGACAGCTCCGCCATCCTGCATGTATTCATCCACACGCGGCCGTCGGTGAAACTCCGCAGAACCATGCCGCCGGGATCCGTCATCGGCCTTGCGGTGAATGTAACACCGCTCTTCCTCTTGTCCCCTCCAGCCAGCACTTGCTCCAAAACGATGCCCCCAGGAGGGAGAACGACACCGAAAGCGTCGTCATCGTCCGATCCGGTAGACCCAGATCTAGGGTTTCCCCCGGAACATTCCGATCAAATTGACGTTGTTAGAGCATATATCTCCATATGTGGTTTTGGTAATTAATGACAATTCCTATGGACTAATGGTTTCCTTAAGTTATATTTACATGATTTGTCCATAGGCACTTCTTGAAGTCCATCTGTTGGGTTCAAGGAGTTTATATGATGACCAAGATGGTATTCAAGGAATTATCCAAAGAATGGTCATAGAGACACAAGGTTGATCAAGATCTCAGACAAAGAGTAAATCAAGATGTACCGAGAGGGATCAAGTGATCCCATGGTATGGTAAGCATTGTCCATTACGTGTTTGTGTACTAACCCATGGTCTTCGTGAGAGTTCTATGTGGGGGTTAGGTGTGTTTCCATGGGCTTGCGTCAAAGGGAAGATCTCATACAACCCATGAAGTATGACGTCAAGTTTTGATCGTCATCAAGATTGCGGTGTGCAAGTTCAAGTGAATTAGCACGAAGATATCATGCTTGAAGCTTGCCGTCCATTGTGGTGGCAATGGACTTGTGAAGATATGCTGAAGAGTGGATCACCCATAGTGAGTATGGGGGAGCAATCAACTAGTCTTCATCAAGCCAACGCAATCAAGAAAGGTGGTCCATCTTGAGGAAGCCAAGATCATCATCATCTAGCTCAAGAGGACAAGGTGCAAGGTATAGTTTTGCCCTAGATAGGTTTTCTGTTTAGGATAGATTGCTGTACTATCAAGGGGGGCTCTCAAGTGAGTAGCTTCATCGTATCGTTCGTTGAGAGCTCAAACCATTTGCATCCTTGCATCATACTTCTTGGTTCTTGTTTGGTGTTTCTCTTTGTGAGTTTTAGAGCTTATGGTCATCTTCATGACAAGCTCGAGTTCATCGAAAATGGAGTCCATATGCATCTACTATGATGTTTTCGATGTTGGAATTTTTGCCGGTTCTTCATTCATAGAGGACTCACAGCTCTATATCATTGGCATTTTCATATCTGCATGGTCTTAAGATTTCCCCCAAATATTCATGTTTTCCTGTGGCTAGCCTTTTACAACAAATGCTTGACCAGAGATAACATAGCCAAAATAATACATGTTGACGATGTAATTTGTATCTTTTGCAATGAATTTGAATCCATTCAACGCTTATTTTTTGTATGCATTGTTGCTTATGAAACTTGGTTGATTGTTGCTGATGCTTGTGGTATATCTGTGCCTTCTTGCTTTTCTGATTTGGTGGTTTTGTGGAAACAAAAAAAGTCACGAGAGGCGATTAATATTGTGACACGTGCCACTTTGTGGAGCTTATGGTTGCTGCGGAATGATTTTGTCTTTCAGGGCGGAGATGGCAAAGTTTACGCTGCATCTTGGATCTAGTGGGGGCTATGATCAGGAAGTGGAAGATCCTATGTTCTGACACCCACGGTGCTCTTCTTCTCCGGTGCTGAAGACTCTTGGATTATCGAAGAGGGGAATTTCTTAAAATAGCTCGGTAGCTTCCTGATACTGGCTTGGGGAGTGTGTGGTTTTGCTGTTTGATTGCTCTATCTATTTTACGCCTCCCTTTCAGCCATGTCTTGTAATATACTTAGTTGTAATAAGGGTGGATCTAACCCTATTTTGTGTCTGTGACAGCTACCTCTGGTTGTTGACGAGAGGTATTAACATTTGGTCAGGCGGTTTGCTTCGACTTCAATAAAAGTTGGGGCGGGGAGACACCCCTTTCTTTTCAAAAAAGATGTACATAGTGCGCTACAAAGCATCGAAAAGATTTTTAAAAAATAAACAAGGTCATAATCGGCAGAAATAAGATTAGATGCCTATACACCTATTGTATTGTTGGACCACCATCCAAACCGGCTGTAGGTATTCTGTTGGCAACAGTTGGACCCATAAGACCCATGCTTCTTGACTTTCGCACGACTAAGTAATTGACGAATGCGTACAGATCCACAAAGTTGCTCTCTAGATGACGTGCAAAAGAATATCAAACATTTGGATCGAGAAATCCAAGAGTGCTCCCACCATACACTGGCGTTAAGTGTAAACGTGAAATTGAGATAAAAGCTCTTGTTATCCATATAGGCAATTTAGTGATCTTTATTTTGGTGTCTATCGAACATTTTTTTTGTAGAAGTTAATCCTCAATTTTGCAACTAGTCGGGGAACAGATAAGGAAGAGTCAAGTAGCCATTTTCCGTCTTTCACGACTAATTTACTTGCTCGACACACACTTCATCATTCTTTGACCAACCCTGGCAACAACAAGGACTACTAGCGGACCTATCATCCCTCCTTTTCTAGTTGCCTGCTTGACTGAGGGCAGAGAACGAAGTTGCAAATATCCGTGACTGGGTAGTTGGAGTACGTATGGCACAAACAGTGAAAACTCCATATTAATGGGGAGATAAGGGAAGAGAAACTTGCATATCGACTGGCAGACAGTTGGCCGGGTTTAACAAGAGAAGTTGCACACTCATCTGAGAGGTAGGGGTGTTTGGAACGAGGGTGCCAACAATGAAAACTACGCATCTACAAGCAGGGCGATAAGTTGCACATTGACTACTAGACAATTGTTTAGAACATCAGATGAAGTTGCACGTATCATTGGTAGCATTTAGGATGGAGGTGCCTGTTGAAAATATGTCATAGAGGCAATAATAAAATGGTTATTATCATATTTCCTTGTTCATGATAATCGTCTATTGTTCATGCTACAATTGTATTAACAGGAAACAGTAATACATGTGTGGATAAATAGATCACAATGTGTCCCTAGCAAGCCTCTAGTTGGCTAGCTCGTTGATCAATAGATGATCATGGTTTCCTGATCATGGGCATTCGATGTCATTGATAACGGGATCACATTATTGGGAGAATGATGTGATGGACAAGACCCAATCCTAAGCATAGCACTAGATCGTATTGTTCGTATGCTAAAGCTTTTCTAATGTCAAGTGTCTTTTCCTTCGACCGTGAGATTGTGCAACTCACGGATACCGTAGGAGTGCTTTGGGTGTATCAAACATCACAACGTAACTGGGTGACTATAAAGGTGCACTACGGGTACCTCTGAAAGTGTCTGTTGGGTTGGTACGAATCGAGATTGGGATTTGTCACTCCGCGTGACAGAGAGGTATCTCTGGGCCCACTCGGTAGAACATCATCATGAGCTCAATGTGACTAAGGAGTTAGTCACATGATGATGTGCTACGAAACGAGTAAAGAGACTTACCGGTAACGAGATTGAACAAGGTATAGGTATACCGACGATCGAATCTCGGGCAAGTTCTATACCAACACACAAAGGGAATTGTATACGGGATTGATTGAATCCTTGACATCGTGGTTCATCCGATGAGATCATCGTGGAGCAAGTGGGAGCCACCGTGGGTATCCAGACCCCGCTGATGGTTATTGGCCGGAGAGGTGTCTCGGTCATGTCTGCCTGTCTCCCGAACCCGTAGGGTCTACACACTTAAGGTTCGATGACACTAGGGTTATAGGGAATTGTTATACAAGGTTACCGAAAGTTGTTCGGAGTCCCGGATGAGATCCCGAACATCACGAGGAGCTCCGGAATGGTCCGGAGGTAAAGATTGATATATATGATGGATGGTTTTGGACACCGGAAATGTTTCGGGAGTCACCGGTAATGTACCGGGACCACCGGAAATGGTCCCGGGGGTCCACCGGGAGGGGCCACCAGCCCAAGAGGTAGCATGGGCCAAAAGAGGGAGGGAAACCAGCCCAAAGTGGGCTGGTGCGCCTCCCACAAGGAGGCCCAAGGCGTAGGAGGTGGAGAGGGGGGGGGACCCTAGGCGCTGGTGGGCCTAAGGCCCACCTAGGGGGTGCGCCACCCCCTTCCCCTGTCCTGGCCGCCGCACCTCCCATCTGGGGGGCTACCGCACCACCTAGGGTCGAAACCCTAGGGGTGGCACCCCCTCCCCTCCTCCTATATATAGTGGGGGGTTTTGGGGCTGTTTTACACACAGTTTTCCCACCTCCCTCGGGGCAGCCCTGCCCCCTTCTTCCTCCTCTCCCATGGTGCTTGGCGAATCCCTGCTGGGAGACCTCGTCTCTCCATCGACACCACGCCGTCGTGCTGCCGGAGATCTTCCCCAACCTCTCCCTCCTCCTTGCTAGATCAAGGTGCAGGAGACGTCACCGGGCTGCACGTGTGTTGAACGCGGAGGTGCCGTGGTTCGGCACTAGATCGGAATCACACCGCGATCTGAATCGCCGCGAATACGACTCCATCAACCGCGTTCTAGCAATGCTTTCGCTTAGCGATCTTCAAAGGTATGAAGATGCACTCACCCCTCTCTCGTTGCTCGTCTCTCCATAGGAAGATCTGAATATGCGTAGGATTTTTTTTGAATTTATGCTACGTTACCTAACAGTGGCATCTGAGCTAGGTTTTCTATGCGTAGATTCTATGCACGAGTAGAACACAAAAGGTTGTGGGCGATGATTTTTCAATTTCTTGCCGCTACTAGTCTTATTCTTTTCCGGCGGTATTATGGGATGAAGCGGCCCGGACCGACATTACACGTACGCTTACGTGAGACTGGTTCCATCGACAGACATGCACACCATGCATAAAGGTGGCTAGCGGGTGTCTGTCTCTCCTACTCTAGTCGGATTGGATTTGATGAAAAGGGTCCTTATGAAGGGTAAATAGATTTTTCATATCATCGTTGTGGCTGTCACGTAGGTAAGAAAGCGTTTTTGCTAGAAACCCAAATCAGCCACGTAAAACTTGCAACAACAATTAGAGGATGTCTAACTTGTTTTTGCAGGGTTTGACATGTGATGTGATATGGCCAAAGTTGTGATGTTGCATGTATGATGTATGAGATGATCATGTTATTGTAATAGGTTTCACGACTTGCATGTCGATGAGTATGACAACCGGCAGGAGCCATAGGAGTTGTCTTAATTTATTGTATGAGATGCAACACCATGTGCTTACTACTTTTACTTCATTGCTAACGGTTAGCTATAGTAGTAGAGATACTAGTAGTTCGCGTGACGACTTCACTGAGACACGATGATGGAGATCATGATGATGGAGATCATGGTGTCACGCCGGTGACAATGATGATCATGCGATGTCTGAAGATGGAGATCGAAAGAGCAAAGATGATAATGGCCATATCATGTCACTATATGATTGCATTGTGATGTTTATCATGTTTTTCATCTTATTGCTTAGAACAACGGTAGAATAATAAGATGATCCCTCTTAAAATTTTGAGAACGTATTCCCCTAAGTGTGCACCGTTGCGAAGGATCGTTGTCTCGAAGCACCACGTGAGGATCGGGTGTGATAGATTCTAAACGTTCGCATACAACGGGTGTAAGCCAGATTTACACACGCGAAACACTTAGGTTGACTCGACGAGCTTAGCATGTACAGACATGACCTCGAATACAAGAGACCGAAAAGTCGAACATGAGTCGTATGGTTGAATACGATCAGCATGAAGTTGCTCACCATGGTGACTGGTCCGTCTCACGTGATGATCGGACACGGGTTAGTCAACATGGATCATGTATCACTTAGATGACTGGAGGGATGTCGATTTAAGTGGGAGTTCATACTTAATTTGATTAAATGAACTTAACTGTCATGAACTTAGTCTAAAAGTTGTCTTTATAAATATTGTAGATGGCCAACGTCAACCTCATTTCAACGCATTCCTAGAGAAAAACAAGCTGAAAGATGATGGTAGCAACTATGCGGACTGGGTTCGCAACTTGAAGCTCATCCTTGAAGCAGCTAAAAAGGCTTATGTCCTTGATGCGCCGCTAGGTGACCCTCCGCTCCCGCAGCAGCCCAGGATATTCTGAACGTATGGCAAACGCGGAGTGATGACTACTCTCTGGTTAGGTGTGGCATGTTATACAGTTTGGAAACGGGGCTCCAATGGCGTTTTGAGCAACACGGTGCATATGAGATGTTCCAAGAGCTGAAACTAGTTTTTCAAGCTCATGCCCGTGTCGAGAGATATGAAGTCTCCGACAAGTTCTTTAGCTGTAAGATGGAGGAGAAAAGTTCTGTCAGTGAGCACATACTCAAAATGTCTGGGTTACACGGTCGTCTGACTTCACTTGGAGTCGAACTTCCGGATGATGCTATAATTGTGTGACATCCTCGACTTTTGCTACAGTAATGATTGTAATTAAGCGACACTGATCCCGCGCTAATGATGCCACGTCATCGCAAGTGATATCAATGATCTCGTGTTGGTTGAAACCGAATCAAATTCGAAGCTTTAAAATAAAGCCAGACGAGAAAATATTTTTGTGTTGTTGAAATAAAAACGTCGGGGAGTTATCAAAAATTCCCTAACGGATTATAATATCGAATCGGGCACTTTTAGAATTATTGATAATCCCAATATATTTGAAAGTGGAGCTTTAAATCAAATAAATAAAAGAAAGATAGCAAATAAAAATAGAATAATAAAAGGAACTAGAATTAATAAAAAAAAAGAAAAAAAAGGAAAGACCCCCCACCCCCTGGCCTAACTGGGCCTAGTGGCCCAGCCGGCCAGGCCTCCAGCCGCCGCGCTGGGAACCCTAGCGCTCCCCGTGGCGAGAGGCTGGCTCCCCTCGCTCTCCCTCCTGCCGCCGCCAGAAAGGGACGAGGGAGCCCTCCCCTCGTCACCCCCACCAACCGTCGCCCCACCTCCCACCGACACCCTTCTCTCTCCCTCCCAGTCCCCCACGCACCAGAGCCCCCTCCCCCACGACTCTCCCTCCCCTGCCC
The DNA here is from genome assembly GCF_904849725.1 of Hordeum vulgare subsp. vulgare. Lineage (NCBI taxonomy): Eukaryota > Viridiplantae > Streptophyta > Magnoliopsida > Poales > Poaceae > Hordeum > Hordeum vulgare. The sequence goes on from NC_058523.1 coordinate 16,428,722, forward strand.
GATCCACCTCCTCCCCACCGGCCCTCCTCTCCACCTCCTCCCCTCCCGCCGGCGGCCCCCCTGCCCCTCCTCCACTCGGCTCCTCTCACCTCGAGCCGAGAGGAACCCCCCGTCGGCCGGACCTCCAGCACCCTCCGGCGGCCGAAGCCCTCCCGGTTCCTCCCTGGTCGACCGACCCAGGCCAGGGGACTTTCCCCCCGTCGCGCCGCCCCTTCCTCCCGCTCGGTCCAGGAGGGACCGGGCAGGGAGACAGGCCCCCTCGGCCCCTCCACCCCGCCGGCGAGCCCCTCCCCCACCGGGCCTCCCCTACACCTCTTCCTCGCCGGAACGACCGTCACCGTCCTCACCGGAACCGTGCCGTCACCGTCACCGCCTCGTCCTCCTCCTCGCCGTCACCTCCGCTTCCCGCGAACTCCGGCTTCATCTGGCCGTCTCATCAATGTTGGTGAGCCCCTCCTCGGGCTCCTCCCACCGTCGCGTTCCCCTCACCGTCCCGGTTCCGTTCCGGCAAACGGGACCCCGATCCGTCGACGGTAGCGACCGGTAGGAGGATTTGAAGAAGGTGTTCTCCTATGTTGAGCTAGCACAGAGTTCTCTGTCTGTGTGTTAACACACAGAGAGATGAGAGTGCCAAGGATTAAATGAAAATAAAAACAAATGATGTATTAGATGCGTATGTATGTATGTATGTATTTATGAGATGCGATGTATATATTTGCGTATATAGATATTTGGAGGAATACGATAATTGCATGGTTATGTATGTGTAAAAAAATGAGTATATAGCCTTAGGTCACTTACCGGTGGGGCCAACGCACCCGCTGTCTATGACAGGGAGGCCCCACGCGATAGTTAAAATAAAATAAAAATAATATTAATGTTTTTATTAAATAAATAAGTAGATATATTAGTTAAATTAATTAATTGGATAATTAGAATAATTAGAGTATGACACGTGGGTCCCCCACTAAATTAATCTGATTAATTAATATTTAATCTTAATTAAAACTTGTGCCTATGACGTTCGGGACCCGCTGGTCAGTTGACCAGTCAACTGTTGATGTCAGCATGACATCATGTTGATGTCATAATAGCTTTTTATTAAATCTTTTAAATCTGTTTTTAATTCCTAATTATTGAATAAAACTTAAAAAATTAATATTAAATAATCCGTAAGTCAGATCAAAATATTTTCAACATGAAAGCTGATCTGCAGAACGAGACGAACCCGGATACACGGTCCATTCGTCTGTCACGCGTCCCTAGCATAGCAAACATGGAACATTTCCATCGTTTCCAGTATAACCGGTAGTAGCCCGAGACCCGGAAAATATCGTCAGATATTCTTCCGACCCGTCTATGACGGATGTTGTTGCGTTAGCTCATGTCTAGCCTGCATCTTGCCATGTCATGCTTTGTGTTGCATCGGTGCTATTATTTATTGTTTCTTCCCCCTCTTCTTACCGGTAGACCCCGAGACTGACGCTGCTGCCGGGTACATCTACGACCCTGCCGATCAGTCCTTTGCCGCAGAGCAGCAAGGCAAGCAAACCCCCCCCCCTTGATCATTCCTATATCACCTATGTCTTTCTTCCTACTGCTTGCATTAGTATTTTGCTACTGTTGTAGTTAGCTCCTATATCTGATGCATAGCCTGTTTTTGATGAACTTCTACTTTCAGTCCTGTACCTTTAATATGCCTAGTATAGGTGGAGCAGTCATCCCCTCTGACCCCGTAGTCCAGTTGCCCCGCTTGTTTTCAATCTCGATCTTTGATCGACGAGCCAGACCCGACACAACACACACACCCCCTTCGTTGTACGACGCTAAAGGGATACTATCGGGTACCGAGGGTGACACCTCGCTAAGTACTCCTGATGATATCTCTGTAGTATAGCTAGTCGGTCGTGGTTATCGAGGGTGATTCCTCTTTCACCATTCCCGATGACGCCTCTGTCGTGCAACCCCGCAAGTGTGGGACCCCCGAGGGTGATTCCTCTGAGCCCACCTTGACGGGTACATCGTTCGGAATCCAACGAGGGTGATACCTCGGATTCCCCCCCCCCGATGTTCCAACCACACAGTTACTCGACCATGTTACTGGGATCATTGGTGATTAGTTGTAAGACGGGTGGATTCCCGTGAGACTGTGTTGTTGACCTAATTGAAATGTTAATGGACTTGGGTATTTGATCTGGGTTGGTCGGAGACCTTTTCGCACTAACCGGCTACGCGGGAAGAATTATGGGTACTCGGCATCGCGGTATCAGCCGAAGCTTTTCAGATGTCAGCAATCGTAGTGGCGCGCGCCCGAGTGGTCCCGAGATGCATTGCGCTTGTGATTAAGGGATGCTAGGACTGACGTCGGCCGCCCTCGCATCATGCAGGAGCGCGGAGGGGAACTGGGCCCATGAACCCTTTGCGCTTAGGATTTAGACCGGCGGGCTGACCTCTCTCATTAGTCTTAGGTGGGGCTGCGACGTGTCGATATTCCGAGGCCGGGCAGGACCCAGAAAAGTATGTCCGGCCAGAGTGTTATCGAGCGTGACGGGACATGTGGTGCACCCCTGCAGGGATGAAAATTAACTATTCGGATAGCCGTGTCCACGGTTACAGGACGACTTGGAGTTGTGCCCCGATCTTATACAACTACAATTGTTACTTAACTGGATCATTAGTTTGCCTTGGGATTGCTTCCTCGCAGGGAGTCGAGGGAGGATCTATAGGCGTGACCTCACTTTAATATTGCTGCAACAATATGACTATTAATGTGTTACCCCCATGTTCTACTCTCGTCTATTGCTGCAAGACCCTGAAGATGCTAGTCTTCGATAGGACTAGGCCTTCTCCCTTTATTCTTGCATTGCTGCAGTCAGTCCACATATAACCCCCCTTCTTTGATACTGATGCATAATTAGAATAGTTCTGATGTAAGACTTGCGAGTACTTTGGACGAGTACTCACCGCTGCTTTGCTCCCCCTCTTGTCCCCTCGATCCGTTTGCTGCGACGAGATGATGGAGCCCAGGAGATGGAGGTCCCCGCCACCGACGACTGCTACCCCGACGGTGCCTACTACTACGTGGAGGCCGTTGATGATCAGGAGTAGTTAGGAGGTTCCCAGGCAGGAGGCCTCGCCTCATTCGATCGTTGTATCTTTTGTGCTAGCCTTCTCTAAGGCACCCCATGTTTTATGTCTGTACTCAGATATTTGTTGCTTCCGCTGACTCGTGTGTTTATCGAGCTTTCGTATTCTAGCCCTCGAGGCCCCTGGCTTGTAATATGAAGCTGATGTTATTTTATTTGTTTTTAGAGTTGTGTTGTGATATCTTCCCGTGAGTCCTTGGGTTTGATCGTACGCATTTGCGTGTATGATTAGCGTACGTTTAAATCGAGGGCGTCACAAATTGACAGAATCCTCCAGTCTCTCCCACCAAGCTACAAAGGTTTTGTGCTGAACAACAACATGCAAGGGATGGAGAAGACCATTCCCGAGTTGTACTCGATGCTCAAGTCTGCAGAAGTAGAAATCAAGAAAGAGCATCAAGTGTTGATGGTCAACAAGACCACTAGTTTCAAGAAGGGCAAGGGTAAGAAGAACTTCAAGAAAGACGACAAAGCCGTTGCCGTGCCCGGTAAGCCAGATGCCGGGAAGAAGAAAAAGAATGGACCCAAGCCTGAGACTGAGTGCTTCTATTGCAAGGGAAAAGGTCACTGGAAGCGGAACTGCCACAAATACTTAACGGACAAGAAGGCCGACAACGTTAAAGGTATATGTGATATACATGTTATTGATGTGTACCTTACCAGCGCTCGTAGTAGCTCCTGGGTATTTGATACCGGTGCTGTTGCTCACATTTGCAACTCAAAGTAGGAACTGCGGAATAAGCGGAGACTGGCCAAGGACGAGGTGACGATGCGCGTCGGGAATGGCTCCAAGGTCGATGTGATCGCCGTCGGCACTCTACCTCTACATCTACCGTCGGGATTAGTTTTAAACCTTAATAATTGTTATTTAGTACCAGCTTTGATCATGAATATTGTATCAGGGTCTTGCTTAATGCGAGACGGCTACTCATTTAAGTCAGAGAATAATGGTTGTTCTATTTATATGAGTGATATGTTTTATGGTCATGCTCCGCTGGTGAATGGTTTATTCTTGATGAATCTCGATCGTGATGTTACACATATTCATAGTGTGAGTACCAAAAGATGTAAAGTTGATAATGATAGTCCCACATACTTGTGGCACTGCCGCCTTGATCATATCGGTGTTAAGCGCATGAAGAAGCTCCATACTGATGGACTATTAGAGTCTCTTGACTTTTAATCATTTGACACATGCGAACCGTGCCTCATGGACAAGATGACTAAGACTCCATTCTCAGGAATAATGGAGAGAGCAACCGACTTATTGGAAACAATACATACTGATTTGTGTGGTCCAATGAACGTTGAAGCTCGCGGTGGCTATCGTTATGTTCTCACTCTCACTGATGATTTGAGTAGGTATGGGTATATCTACTTGATGAAGCACAAATCTGAGACGTTTGAAAAGTTCAAGGAATTTCAGAGTGAGGTCGAGAATCAATATGACAGAAAAATTAAGTGTCTACGATCTGATTGTGGAGGGGAATATTTGAGTCACGAGTTTGGCACACACCTAAGGAAGTGTAGAATCGTTTCACAACTGACGCCGCCTGGCACACCGCAACGCAACGGAGTGTCTGAACGTCGTAATCGCACTTTATTAGATATGGTATGATCTATGATGTCTCTTACCGACTTACCGCTATCATTTTGGGGATACGCATTAAAAACTGCAGCATTCACTTTAAATAGGACACCGTCTAAATCCTTTGAGATGACACCGAGGCTTCCGGACACCGCGGAGGTGGTACGTCACCGTGTCAGAGAGGAGGATGAGCACGTCCGTCGCTACATGGTTGCGTTGGAGGGCAGGTTCGAGCATACCTGGCAGGTTCTTCGGGGATCTCACTTGAGCTATGATCCTGTGATGGTTCCTTCTCTTTGGGTGTCCACCGCCCGCGACGATACCCGTCGGGCGCTACGGTTCTATATGTGTCAGTGATGCTATATGTATGATAGTATTCGAGGAGTATTAGTGATAATATTCGACGATGTACGGACAAAAGAGATGATGTATTTGTTTATAATTGAATGCATGCTAATCTGAATACTACTTTATTTTACGATTTGGTTTTGCTTATTGAATGCTCAAATTGGAAAAGTACTCCTACTTTGAATACTATGCAGAAATCTAGGAGTCCCGGGTAGAGCCACGACCCGGGACTAAAGTTGTTTTGGAACGGAGTTTCTGATAGAATAATGTGACATATAGAAGGGTAGATGAGATCAGGAAAATAGGATCATTTTCTACACATCTAGAATGTCGCCATTTTGTTAAATCCTTAAAGGTTAAGAGAATCCGTTAGACATATTTTAGAGTTTAGGTTCTAGCCAAGACCCGGGACTAAAGGTCCTCCTATATAAAACGACACTTCGAAGTTTCCAACCCCTCTTATATAGTTTGTTAGTTTATTTGTTAATCAAATGTCCGTTTTTTGCAGAACTATGGATCCACATATCAGGAACCTCGAAGAGGAAGAACTTCTCGAAGATATAATCAAAGACGGCCCCGACGTTGAACCAACTGAATCTCCGTCGTCATATCTAAACCCCTCCGGATATGGAATGGAGGTCGACCGACACGAAGATGAAGCCGATGGGGCAGGAGATAGGTCCAATGACGGAGAAGGTGATAGCTCCACTGATGGAGAAGCCGGTGGAGAAGCCGGTGAAGAAATAATAAAGTCCGGCGAGGTATACATATGAAGTTCGACAATCACTTGTAATATGTGAAAAATATTGGAGATAGCTCTATATTGTACATATACATTCATTTGACGAATGTTTCTCCCTCTTAGGCCTCCACATCGAGCAAAGCTACGAAACGAGGCCCGACTAGAAAGTTGGATGCACGGACGCATTACACCTTTGAGGTGATATTGCCTACGGGCGAACCCAAGCTTCCTAAGAATGTTGCTGACACATTCAAGAAGCAATGCGGAGTTCTCGTTAGGGATCACGTCCCGATCAGCGTTCGGGAGTGGAACAAGCGCAGAGGGGCAGCCGATAGTGACTATGTCGCCGAAAGGTACAAAGATAATCTTTGGAATGATCTCATGTCACATTTCAACCTGCCAGAATGTGAGAATGAAGACGCCGCAGACAAACTGAGGACCAATGTCAAGCAGTGGACTCTAAAGAAGATGGCCGAACTGTTTCGTAGCTGAAAGAAGAAGCTATGGAAAAACTATCTGAAGACAAAGAAAGTGCCAGTATTCGAGGGGTATCTAGCCAAGCAGGCGAATCACTGGAAGGCATTTCAAGAGTACAAGGAGTCAGAACATGCCCATGCATTATCAGAAAAGAACAAGATAAATGCCGACAAGAAGAAATATCACCACAAGCTGGGGCCAGGGGGCTATGAGACTGCCATCCCAAAGTGGGATAAGAAAGAGCAAGATCTGCTAGCTAAAGGCATCGTACGTGAACCACTCCGTGATGAGTGGGAATTGAGAGCAAGAAATTGGTTCCTTGCGCATGGTGGTTCGTACGACGAAGAAACAGGGGACCTCATCTGCAGTGACGGTCTTAGGATACCCAGGGAGAATTGGAAAAAGATAGTGAAAGTAATTTAGGAGGGAAAAAGAAAGTTCACTGCAGATAGAGAGAAAGATTTGCTCAAACTGGTCCTCGGCAATGACGAACATGGAGGACGAATGCGAGGCTTCGGTCCTTCTTACCCGTGGTGGCTTGGGTTTGACAGAGACCAAGACACTTACAGAAGCCGAGAGAGAGCAAAGAAGCGGCAGCAGGATGAGGAGAATGACAAGTTCAACCAGTTGCTTGCCAGGATTAACGAGCAACAGAAGCAGATTGATGAGCTTAGAGGAGTAGCGCCAGGAAGATCCTGAACTTGATATTACCGGCGCCCCATCTAAGCGGAAAAGCAGCATGGCTGAATCTGAGGCCCCGCCCGATGATGCACGAAGAATGATAGAGGGCGGTCCCGGCTACCCCGTGGATGGAATCAAGAAGTCAACATCATGTGAACTCCATCAGAAATTCAAGAACATATCCATGAAGGTGGCTGTCGGACAAGCTTTACTTTCTGGCCCTAATGCACGCTGGCATGGCCGTGAGATTCCAGCTGGCTTTGCAAAAGTCGGGGTGGATGAAATCATGGCGGGGTTTCATGATATGGAGCTCGACATAGCTGGACCCGAAGATGAGAGGACACTCGGAGAAGTACTGGGTGGAGTCATCTTATGGGACAAGAACTACATCAAGCTTCCAGGCTCGGCCCCAAGAACAACACCGCCTCCGAGTCGTCGCGGGTCACATACACCTCCATTACCTCCAAGCCCTCCACATGACGTCGGCCAGCACAACACGAGTCCATCTCTATCACCGCCGCCGGACTTGGGTCGTCCGTCTCCGCCGCCGCCCGCTCCGGATACTAAGCGGAAGCGTGCCAGCAAGAACGCTCCGCCGACGATTTCTAAGCGACGGAGCCCCCCAAAGCGCAAACTGTCGCCCCTCCCAAAGGTACCTCATGCTAATCTTCCTATTAGACCTTATGATCGTACCCCCGGGGAAAACGCCAAGATAGCAAAGGAACATCATGATGCGCAGATGAAAAAGAAGGAATCCGAGCCCCGCCCGAAATACACCGAGAAGCAAATAGCATTTGCAAAATACTTCACGGACCATCCATCACAGTATGACTTACACCATAATCCTGATGACTATACACGCACATTGCAGAAGGAAGTGAAAAAGAGCAGATCACATGCAAGTGCAAGTGGGAGCAAATCAAGTTCAACTACAAGCAAGAAAAAATCAGACGTTCCTCAGCTTGGACAACAGGCCAAACAGTCGATCCCACCCCTCAAGGTGTTACCCGAGAATGTCCCCCCTCCGGTCCAGGGGCAAGATTTGGAAATAGCAAAGAAGTGGGCGGATGAATGGGGTATCCCGGTTGAAGACATTCTGGCTTCCCAAGACGACAGGTTACCCAAGGATGTGGTAGCCCCTAAGCCACAGTTTGTCATGGGAGTGCCTTTGGTCAGCAAAGATGATCTCCCAACAAATATGCGTTACTTGCATACATGGTACTTAAGTGAATCAAAGAATGGGAGAACGATGATCGTGGTGAGTGTCCCACGGGAGTACTACGGCCGCCCGGAAGAAATCCATATCGACTTTGATGAACTCTTCCAGATGTACAATGGCGACGCCCTCGACAAATCGCTTATGAGTTGCTATTGTTTGTAAGTTTTTCAATTCGTTGTCTACATATAACTTGTTTAGTTATTTCAATTCACTGTCTATATATAACTTGTACTCTATTATGCAGAATGAAGATTCTGGATTGTAAAAGTAGGAACATCCTAAATATTGGGTTTATTGACCCAGATAAAATACATATAGCGACGCTAACTGATAAACCCAAGGAGACGGAGGAAAACCTTCTAAGGTTTCTAACAGATCAAAATTTCTGTGACCACATACTGTTTCCATACAACTTCAGGTGAGGATCTTTACTCTGTTGTGTCCATTCACTTACAAGTGTAATTGATAAGTTATTGACACACACACACATATATATATATACATGTGCAGCTTCCATTGGATTCTGTTGGACATTCAAATTGATAAGGGAAGAGTTGATGCCTTCGACCCATTATCGAGACCCTTGGAACAGTTCCAAAGCCTGGAGGACATGCTCCAAGGGTAATTTCAATCATTCTTGCGCTCTATCGGTCTCTTTCGATGATTTTCTAATATATCAATTAATGAAAAACTTAGCAAATCATTATCCTTGTCGGGCAGGGTTTGGAAGCGGTTCAAGTGCGTGACTTCCGGTATCGAGCATGAGAAGCTGACCTTTAGAGCGGCTCAGGTAAGTAGTAGTATGATATACTTCTATTTTCAATACATTTATGATGCTAGATTGTTATTTTGATTATATATATTCTATTCTCGTAAAGTGCGACCAGCAGCCACGGGGGACACATCTATGCGGATACTATGTTTGCGAGACCATTCGCACGTTTACCTCTGAGCACAAGGATCACAGATTCGACGTAAGCAATGAACATTCACACCTCTATTTTTACCCGTCATTCTTTGTTATCATGATTGATATTCATATTCATCTCCTCTTCTTATATAGTACACGGCCATGAGGGAGAAGGTCCTACCAGAGCAACGCGCGATTGCTGTTGCAGAGGAGCTTGCGACCTTTCTGAGGACGGAAGCTATAGATGACAATGGACGATTTAGTGTAGCTAGGGCCATTACTGATGTTCGTCCATGTAATCGAATAGACGGGCTCTAGTCCCGATAATTCAGATCTCCATATAATTGTATATATATGCTCGCTTATCAGATAAGTTAATCTTATATATATATGCATAATTATTTCTATTTAAATTACATGAAAACTAATTCCCGAACACCAAACGAGGCATCACGTTAGTCTCCCGAACACCAAACGAGGCATCACGTTAATCTCCCGAACACCTAAACCCTAAAACCCTAAAACCCAAAAATAAACAAAATCTGAAACTCTTTAGTCCCGGTCCGTGTAACGAACCGGGACTAAAGGGCCTGCCCTTGAGGGCGCTACTAGGCGCCCACGTGGAGCACCTTTAGTCCCGGCTTGGAACAGGGCCGGGACTAAAGGTTAGGCCTTTGGTCCCGCCCTTTTAGTCCCGGTTGGTGAACCGGGACTAAAGCCCCTTACGGGCCGGGGCTAAAGGCCCCGTCCCCACTAGTGAAGGGACTCCTCCTCCTCTCCTTGCGCGGGCCGAACCCTAGGGCTTGTCCCTAGGGCGCCACCCGTCCCCTCCCTCCTATATATAGTGGAGGTGAGAGATGCTTTTTGCACCTCAAGACAAGGCGCAACCCTCTCTCCCTCCACCACTTCGTGACACCCCGTAGCTACTTCGATACGGTACGACGAAGCCCTGCTGGAGAAGCTCCACCACCATTACCGTCACGCCGTCGTGCTGTCGGATAATTCAACTACCTCTTTGTCTCTCTTGCTAGATCAAGAAGGCGGAGATCGTCATCGAGTTGCACGTGTGCTGAACGCGGAGGTGCCGTCCGCTCGGCATTAGATCGCGACGGAGTTCGTGGGACGGCTTGCGATTTGGATCGCAAAGACGTTCGATTACATCAACCGCATTTCTTAACGCTTTCCGCTTAGCGATCTACAAGGGTATGTGGATCCGGTCTCCCCTCTCGTAGATGATCATCACCATGGATAGGTCTTGCATGTGCGTACGAATTTTTTTGTTTCACGTGCAACGTTCCCCAACATTAAGATGTATCATACTGGATTTTTTTGCGGGAATATCATACTCGAATTAGCTTGTCGAATGCCTCAATGTATTTTACAATGGGGATTCAGAGGATCAATTACTAGATTTAATGCTCTAAGTTTACAAGATATTAGAGACCAAATGAATGAAAGAATATATTATTGTCTCTATGCAGCATCATGATAATGACATCCCACCTTTGAAAATATAACTTGAGCAACATCACAAATATTGTGTATCTATTTAATTCATATATATCGTGGACCTTTTTTTATATTGGCATGCATCTCATTTGGTTAACATTTAAGACGTGCGATTGCACATGCATACTTACTACTCCCTCCGTTTCTTGATATAAGGTGTATAGATTTTTGAGAAAAATCCGAAATATAAGATGTATTACGTTGCACCACTCGTTTGGATAGTTGTTTTAGGGATTTGATTACATTTGCTCATATTAGGCAAGCTCCTTTATGTTCTGATGTCAATTAATCAGGTGTAATCTTACAGAAAACGCGAGTTTTTTAATTTCCGTGCGAAAAACTATACACCCTTTATTTAAGAACGGAGGGAGTAATAAATATAAGCTTTTTTAGAAATTCTATTAGAGACTACAGACGAAACAAAATAAATGAATCTACGCTTTAAAGTATGTCTATATACATCCGTATGTAGTCTGATAGGGAAACATCTAAAAAAACTTATATTTAAGAACGAAGGAAGTATGATCTCTATTTCCGATGTGAATATAAATGTATACATATACACATGCATTTTTTTTATGCTTGGTATCCATATATGCATATTTTTCCAGCAAGCTCCCAAAATAGCCATTTAATTTCTTATGCTAATATAGAATACAAATCACCGCTGCCTTCAGGTATGCTATGCAAGGCAGGGCGCCACCCTCTGTAGCAACTGACGTCCTCCTGCTTCTGGTCCTCCAATCCTCTTCGCATGAGGGCAACAACCATGTCGTCCATGGAGCCGGCCTCGTCGTCCTTGCCCAGCATCCTCCTCAGCTCCTGCTTGCTGATCACCAGCTTCACCCTCACGACGGCGCCCTGGTCAGCCGCGGCAGCAGGTGCCTTAGCATCGGACGCGAACAAGCGGTGCAGCTCGTCCGCCCGGATGTCGAGGCTTTGCTTCTGCCGCCGGAGCGCGTCGGCAGCGTCGGAGGAGTCGGAGGCGGGTGCGAGGGCGCCCTTGCAGAGGGGTGGCGTCGGGAGCGCCTTGAGGATTTCGCCGTCGACGACGCTCATCACCTTGATCTCCCTTGTGTCCTGGATCACCAGGCAGTTCCCCATGGCCGGCGACGAGCTGAGCTGGAGCAGATTGGTGGTGAGCTAGGACGGAAGCACGCGCACCGGAAATATCACAATTTGCAAGTGCTCGATGCGCCGTGTGTCTGTGTGAGTGGGGGGTTAGACGGACGGGCCAGTGGAGTGGTCTATTTAAAGAATTGAGGGCAGAGAATGCCCAAATATTTCAGGGCTTATTTCACCAATGCCATTGCCCTATTTACTTTCTTTTTTGTGACAAATCATCTTCTTGGTTTTTTCCTATTTGAAAGCGACCTATGATCTTGGCCTACATCAAGTGAAGTGAAGTTGCCGAAATATTTCAGGGCTTATTTCACCAATGACATTGCCCTATTTACTTTCTTTTTTTGTGACTAATTATCTTTTTTGTGTGTCAAATTATCTTTTATTTATTTTTCCTTTTTGAAAGCGACCTTGCACCTTGTCCTATCTAAGTATAGTGAACTTGAGTGCGGTATTTCGGTGTCAGGCTCATCTGCACCTGATCAGAAAACAATTTAAAACAAATACTATAAAATTCAAAATTCCAATTTTTTTGGATGGTAGATAATTTGATGCTTGAGTTTCGCTACAATTTTTGTATTGTTTGAGCATCTGAGCAGCCCTCAGCAAAAAAGACAAATCAGGTCAAAACAGTGCATGAACACTAAAAAAATAGAGATCTTGAATTTGTTTCTTTTTTGCCGAGAGCTGCTCATATGTTCAAATGATACAAAAAGTTGAGCGGCCTCACGCATCAAAATTTCTACCAGCCAAAAAAATTGGATTTTCTTGGATTTTTTAAATATTTGTTTTGATTTTTGTATTTAGCACGGGTACAGATAAGCCCGGGCTCAGAAATGGATTTCAGAAGTTGCCTCCTTGGCACAACAGCAAACTATAACCATTACGCGAGCAGCGCTGTTTCATTGGGACCCTCTACTGTGGTTAGGTGATTGAATTTGTGTCATACTATGTTGTAGTCCATCCATTCCTAAATATAAGTTTTTTAAAATATTTCAGTAAAACTTACATACGGATGTATATAAACATATTTTAGAGTGTATATTTATTCATTTTACTCTGTATGTAGTTCCAATTAAAATCTCTAAAATAACTTATCTTTCCTACTTATAAAGGTTAGAGTTGTTGGTGAGTTTACATGTAGGACCATATAAATAAATAAATGCACTTCTATCCACATGTGAGACTAGCAACCTTAACAAATATAATAAACAAATATTACTTTTACTCGGTGTGAGAGGTACCCAAATAAACAAATACACTCTACCCTAACATGAGAACAATATCTCATAAAAACACATATTATAAATGCATATGATTCCAATTGAAAATCATGGTCTTGATTTTAATTTGTGCCTAGCTAATTCTTCCAGTTCTATAGCATAGCAGAAGACATAGAACACATTGTAATTTGAACGTGGTCATAGAAGTTGTCCTCCTACCAAGTCCACAAACCTGTGCGTTCAAATTACTCATGCACATTCTCATATGTTTTAAATAAAACGTGATCTCGTTGTAATTCTTGCAAAGGACCTATAGTGGTCCTTAAAAATCATCAGTGACTACAACATGACATTTCATTATATTTACGCTTTCTTTTTAACCAAAAACCATGTAGTAGCAAACAAACACCATCATTTTTTAATGATCTCCTAAATCCATAAGTATCTCATCATCTTTTTATGGTTCCATAGCAACACACCAGCATTGTGCTAGTATATAAAGACGGATGCAGTATTTCAATTGCAAAACCTTCTTATATTTAGGAACAAATGTAGCATCTTTTATTCTTAGTAAACAAGAACATGTACTAAATAGTTATGAAAACATATTCCTTTTAAGGAAGGAAGGAACTAAAGGACATCGGTGTGACCTAGAGATCGTTGTTGGAATGACAACCGGTGCTGGAATGCCTATCGGCTCGCCCATGAGGTCTCATGTGTTCTCTATGACCAGGAACTGGAGTGCATGCAACACCTGCTCTACGACTGCCCCTTCTCGCGACAAAGTTTGGCATAAGTTCTTTTCCTGCTATGGGCTTACGGCTTCTCTTCTCACCCATGACGCCTAGTTAATGTGATGGAGGGCAGACTCCTTCCACCTGACGACGACGCAGTTGCTCGCATAGCCCCCCTCACCTCACCGATAGATTGAGCGATCACACACATGACATGATGGGGCATTAGTGACAATAAGGATACCTTTCACCCGTTTTATTTAATTTCAGAAGAGTATGAATTTATTATCAATTAGAAGAGCACATATATATTGGTAAGATCGCCAAACTACCATAGAAACACAGCTTGATTGCTTGGTATCATCATATCTACTTTCACCAAACTTTCACAAAATCTTATAGAAGAATTTATTGGAAACAACATATTTGTGGGACAAATGGGGGTTAATTGCTTGGGGAATGGAACTGAAGCTGGCAACAACAACAACCGTGCATGTAAGTATGAGGTCGAAACATTAGCATGGATGTGGGGCCAGGCCTAATCCACGTTGTCCTAACAATCATTTGCGTGTTGTCAACTTTGCAGCTGAAACATGAACCGGAATATTATGCGCGTGCAGTCGTGATAAGTATGGCGAATAGGTCAAAATTAGCACTATCAAGTAATAACAACAAACCCATGAAAACATCAATTGCACCATATCGTTTCACATTTAATTAATCAGTAGTGGCACTACAAGCCCCAAAAGTGCACCTTTGTTGTGTTATGCGTGTTTTTTACGCGGCGTTTGTGTAGGGATTGGAAAGTACTGAATTGCAACATGATTATCTCAATATGAGTACAAAACACGGTTTAGTTAATCTTTTGAAACTAGCTGAACTTTTAGTCATCTTAAGTCAATTATAATTATCACAAATCAAGCTATATATTTAGTTCCATTAGTTTGAAAAAATTTAGCCCATGTTTAGTGGAGATGGTTTGTTTGTGTGTCAACTTAATTTTGTAAGTATAAACCTCAACAACAACAACAACAACAACAACAACAACAACAACAAATCTGGTAAAGTGACTTCAAAGTTATGTTTATTTTCTCGCCACATCACTTTTACATGCACACAAAGCAAAAAATAAGAATTTCGTCCGCACAAAATTATATTTATTTTCATAACATAGTAAGTCTTTTATTTACTTATTGTTTGCCCACTTGATTGTACTGTTAGAATATAAACTTAAATGAACGAGTCCATTAATAATGTGCCATGGCCTTTGGTTTGTCCATCATTTTTATTTGAACTTTTGACATACTCATTCAGTTCTCCGAAATTGTATACCATCATAGCAATGAAAATATGTTTCTATATATTTCTATGATATATCATCCCAATCATACTTTATTTTGATTGGTGTTTCGGTATATACCCCGTTTGTAAATACATGATGTATTAAAAGTAAAACTGACTCCTTGCCAACTTTTGGTGCATATAAAAATATAGAAAAAAATATCAACATTTACCGCCAAATCAGCACCTTTAAATTCATCATCAAGTATTTTTGTAAGTTATGTATTTGATATTGTAATTTTCCTATAAACTTAGTCTATGTTTACAAAGTTTGACTTTGAAACAATTTATATGCACCATAAGTTGACAAGAAAGGAGTACGTGTGCAATCATTATTTTCCAACTTTGCCTATGTTGTGTATGTTAATTTATAATTTCGCCATGCAAACTAACATGATTAGATTTACCAAAAAAACTAGTATTTTCTTAATATAACAACTCTAAATTTGCATGATTGAAATGCATCTACAACACATTATCACAGGGCTCGCTAGAGTGTTTGAGCAAGCATGAGTCTTTTTTCTCGTTTGCACGACGTAAGCAGGAGATCGAATCAAGCGCAAGACAACATAAGCGAATGTTATGGTCGATCTCTCCATCACATCACGCATGTAGCCATCAGCACATTCCCAAGCCCCACTACGATCCTACTTTCTGTCATCATCTCCCTGCACTTCTCTTGGTCTGCACATTTTTATATCTCTAGTGCGCACTATGGCTCCTTTTAGCAGCAACATAGGGATTTTGTTATCATCACGTACGGGCGACACGGTAAAGTGATGTGCACTAACTTGCTCAGTCAAAACCTCTAGAGAGTAGGTAATAAAGCACGTCCACACTGTGGCCCTCTAATTTATGCAATATGCATGGTACTACCAAATACAGTATCATTTTCTGACTTTGTTTTACGTACTCCCTGCGTAAAGAAATATAAGAGCGTTTTCTTTTTGTTTTTGAAACATATTTCCGTCTGATAGCGAGATATTTTTGGTACAACGGAAATTCATCCACTTTGATCAATACCATTAAATTCATCATTGAAATATTTTGATATCATATAGATTTGTTATTGTAAATATATATGTTTTTTACGAATTTGGTCAAACTTTATAAAGTTTAACTTCAGTTAAATCCAATATGCATAGCAAATAAAAAATGAAGGGAGTACCATACTGCACAACATTGTATCTGCAATCTAGGGCATTACATTGTCTGGCGAATGGATCCTATGTAGAGTTTCGATTATATAATCTAACTCCTGCTCCAAGTCCATCTTATTGAGTCGAGCTTTCAAAAACTCATAATTTAATTGATAATTTTTTAATATTCCGCAAACATGTCACTGTGTCAAAAGTAACAACAGATCATGTGAGGCCATAGAAAACTCGGTGTTCTCCATATAGAGCTAGGGCACACTAATTATAAATCTTGTTCAAGAGAAAATAAGACTTGGTGCAGCATATGTGTAGCTCCTCCTACTATCTAGCTAGCTAGTACTCCCTTCGTTTTTATTTACTTTGCATATTAGTTTGAATAAAGTCAAATTTTATAAAGTTTGATCAGGTTTGTAACAAATAATATGAACATTTATAGTAAAAAAAATATGATGTGAAAGTGTATGCAATAATGAATCCAATGGTTTGATTTGATGATGTATATGCTAATATATTTTTCATAAATTTGTTAAATGTATTCAAGGTTTGACTGTATAGAAACCTATACTTTAAAAAAAAAAGAGGATTACCTCCGGCCTCTGCATCAGTACGATGCATGCGGTCCCTTTATTAACAACAGAAATCAAATAGTCTTCGGTTCCGAACAGACTCTAAAGGAGCAACAAAAACACAATTCATAAAAAACAAAGGATGCCAAAATCGGCGAAAATAGGCCTAGATGCCTAACCATCCATTACTAGAAAAAAGCCTACTAGTAGCGCCGGTTAAACATCTAGTAGTAGAGCGGGTGTCCGCGCTATTACTACGACGCTACAACTAACTGGTAGTAGTAGCGCGGTGCATCCCATGCTACTAGTAGATGTGTTAGTAGTAGCGCGGGTGCCACACACGCTACTACTAACTATCTGTAGCGTTTGTCTGTGACCCGCGCTAATACTATTAATTTAAAAAAAAAAAAGCATGATCCATGTTGGAGAAGAGGGCCGCTTCGAGGAGTAGGTCCAGTGCACCGTCGGCCGGAGATGGGGAGGAGATAAGGCACCGGCGAGGCCGACGCTCTTGAGGTCCAGGTTGTTGACCCGACCATCGCGGTCGCAGGAGACGTGCGCCCACCCGCCGCCGCACGGGTCGTCGCCCTTTGGCCAGGTGAGGACCTCCGGGTTTGTGAGCGTGTCGCGCAGGTCCTCGAGCACGACCAGGTCGCCCCGGGTGGATCGATGCACCGACGACGACCGCAGCCGCCGCGGCCAGGAGGAGGTGCAATGGCGCATCCATGGCGTGCCGCTACGGGCCCGGGTGCATTGGCGGCAGTGCGGCGAGGCGGCGAGGCGGCCGGCGTTGGGGTGGGGAGGAAGGAAGGTAGGGATGTGGGTGGGGATAAGCGGCGAGGTGAGGGGGGTTTGCCTTCGCCTAACATTCTCGCGTCTCGAGGGGAGGGGAGGGTATGGGATGGGAGGAGGAGTGGGTGGGGGCGGCGGCGGTGGAGGAGAGAGCGGGGCCATTGCCGACGGCGGCGATGGTAGGTGGAGATGGAACGGTGTTGGGTGGAGGTGCCAATGCGTGATTGGAGGGGATGGGAGAAATGAATCAGAGAGGGGGAGAGTGACGGAAGAGAAGAGGGATTCGGGGGAGGATATACAGGGACTTCAGGGTTGTTAACCTACCTTGTACTTAGTAGTAGCGAGGGGTAAAAACCCGCGCTACTACTAACAACTTACTAGTAGCGTTGGTTATAGCCCGCGCTACTACTACTGCATGTCCCCGGGGGGCACGGTTGAAACCACTTAGTAGTAGCAAGGGATAGAAACCCGCGCTACTACTATCAACTTAGTAGTAGCGAGGGCTAAAAACCCGCGCTACTAGTAAATACTAGTAGCAAGGGGGTAAAAACTCGCGCTACTAGTAAGCGTATAACTATAAGCTTTTCCGTAGTAGTGATCTGTCCTATTAGTGGACATTCATTCAAACCGGTTGTAGATATCTCCCGCGCTACCATCTCCCACTAGATAGACCTAGTAATCAAAGGCTCCCTGGTTCCGCAGGAGTGAGTAACGACCACGTACGGATCAGCGTCGATGCGATGTGTAGTACCTGCAGAATATTTATATGTGTTTGTCTGTTTAAAAAATGTTATTCCTGCAGTTCTATATAGCGTAGAGAACTGCACACACTCCCATGCGAATATATCTAACGGAGTTTATTTCAACCCCATTTAACCACGTACCAAACAACATGTCAATGCTATCTGGAAAAATGATACTAAATTCTATGCGAATTGTTTGCCATAAATTTTTTTCTAGCGGACAATGGAGAAAAAAGTGTTTGATTGTTTCCTCGTGATCACAAAAGCTACATCGTGTACTTCCCTGTCAATTACGCTTTATCAAATTATCCTTAATGAAAATTACCTTCTCATGAACAAACCGTATGAAGACTTCGATTCTTAAGGAAACCTTCACCTTACAAATATGAATCGACTTGGAGATTGCAGTTGTGTTAATAAGGTTTAGATACATCCATTTTACCGGGAAGATGTCAGTAGTTGTTAGCTTCCACTGAAGCCTATCGGACTCGTCCGACAACTGAACATTCATGAGTCTTCTGATTAAGTGTAACCACTCCTTCCATCGATGCTCTATCAAAGCTCATCGAAATTGAATATTTGAAGGCGTTGACTGTCATATTGTGACAACGTACACATCGTTGCGTTGAATAATATTATATAGAGTTGGATACTATAATAGAAACCTATATATATACAGAGTAATAAAACCAAAGACAAAGCGAGTACCAGTAGACTTGTGGACTGGTAGCAGATTGACACATGCATGGGTAACGAGCATACTTAATTCATGGTAAAATTGACTCCTCATCACTAGCACTAAGTACTCCCTCCGTACCTAAATATAAGTCTTTTAAGATATTTCACTAGATGTCTACATACAGAACAAAGTGAATGAATTTATACTCTAAAATATGTCTATATACATCCGTATGTAGTCCATTAGTTAAACCTCTAGAAAGACTTATATTTAGAAACGGATGGAGTAGGTGGTAGTAGCAGTAGTCGACCGGTGGCCATAGCCTGTGGCCGGTGCATGCATCTGGCCGTCTCTTCGGCCTGTCCGTTGAAGGTTGAACGCTTTTAGCCACGCGCGGATGCGGGCCTGATCTTTTATTCCTTGCCGGGGAAGAGACGGCCGTGACGCAGCGGCTCACGACCGCCGATCTGGTGGGGCGGCACCGCCGCAAAGACTAAAGATAGATGCACCAGCGCCATTCGCACACGCACACGTCGCCCGTCGTCGAGAATGATGCTGGAGGCGGACCACGACGACGACGACGTCCGCGCACGCTCGGTTGATCCAGACGGGTGGAAGGCCGTATGGGTGCATATATATACTTGCCCGCCTGCTTCGAACGAGAAACCGGCCAAGACTTGAACGGCAAGGCGTATGCTTTGGTCTAAGAGCATCTCTAACAGCCACGCTTCGTGCCGCGTTTAAAAAATCTTTTTACAGCAGGCGCGCCGGCTGATTTAGTGCAGGGATAGGCGCTGGCTCCAACAGCCGCGCTATAATGCAGCGCGCGCGCCGCGCTCCAGCAGTGTCAAAAAATGCAGCGCGCGCAGCAGGCACAAACCACATATACATTTCATAGAATAGTGAGAAAAACGATCAAACAAACAAAATAAATCAACAATAAATAGTTATTACAACTCAAACAAATAGTTTATCGTTCAGTACAACAAATAATGCAATAAACACAATCAATAGTTCATGAACAATACAATACAAATAATGCAATCAAATCATGCTCTTTGTCGTCCATGCCATGCCCATCACTCTTCAATCAGATCCTTCTGAAGATCATTGTGTGTTGCGGGACGCCGAATGGCATGATACGAGGCAACAAAACGGGCAACCCTTTCAGCCCTCCGTCGCACTCGCACGGGATGTCCCAAGAGATCATACTGTGAGTAGTCTACATCTTGGCCACGCTCATTCTCGATGATCATGTTGTGCATGATCACACAAGCGTGCATGATGTACCAAAGCTTTTTTGATTCCAAAATCTAGCCGGTCCTCTCACAATAGCAAATTGGGCTTGTAAAATCCCAAATGCTCTCTCCACATCTTTTCTAGCAGCCGCCTGAGCATTGTGAAAATCAAGATTTTTCTTACCTTCTGGCTTTTTCAACGGCTTCACGAAGGTTTGCCACTTTGGATAGATGTCATCCGCTAGATAATAGCCATAGTTGTACGTACGGCCATTTGCTACAAACTGCACCGGTGGCAACTCACCATTCGCAATCTTATTCATCAGTGGTGACCGGTTGACAACATTGATGTCATTCAAAGATCCAGGCATTCCAAAGAATGCATGCCAAATCCAAGTCTCATGATCGGCCACCGCTTCAAGTATTATAGTGGAACCCTTTTTTTGGCCGTGGAATTGCCCATGCCATGCCTTTGGACAATTCTTCCAACTCCAATGCATGCAATCTATTGAGCCAAGCATGCCAGGAAAGCCGCGAGATTTGTTCATCGCCAATAGCCTTGCGGCGTCTTCAGCAGTGGGAGATCTCAAATACTCCTCGCCAAACACTTGCACAATTCTCACTGCAAAGCGCTTGACACACATGATGGCTTGGCTCTCACCCATAGCCAAGTGATCATCAACTAAATCAGCCGGGATACCGTATGCCAACATACGCAAAGTGGCCGTCACCTTCAGAAAGGTGCTATGCCCGAGCTCTCCGGCGGCATTCCTCCTTTGCTGGAAAAACCGGTCATGGCTCGCTAGTTTCTCTGCAATGCGCTTGAACAAGTCTGTGCTCATCCTAAACCGGCGACGAAAATACGACTCCGGGTATGTGGGATTCTCCACGAAATAGTTCTTCATCAATCTGTTATGGGCATCAATCCTATCTCTCCAAAATTTTTCCCGACCCATAACCGAACCACCGTGCTTCGGTTTTTTATTGATATGCATAGCTATGATCATTGCAAGATCCTCCTCCTCTTCCATATCAAATTCTTCTTCAGAAGAATCATATGACGAACTCATCTACAATGTTCAATACTATACTATAAAAACTACAATTCAAAACATGCAACAAATTCATAAATTTGAAGCAATACATACCTTGTAGGCGTTTTGTCGAACACTTTGCGGGCGCGGCGCGGCAGCGAGCGCTCGGGCGCTGTTCCTAGGACGTCGGAGGCGCGCGAGGGCCGGCCGGACTAGGAGGGGTGGGGCAGAAGCGCGGCCGCGCGGGGAGGCCGGGGAAGCGCCTGAACGGGGGACGCGGGCGGCGGCCGCAGCGGAGACAGGCCGGGGAAGCGCCGGCGGGCGCGGGCGGCGACGGCGGCTCGGGGATAGGCCGGGGCAGCGCTGAACTGTGGCGCGAGCGGCGGCGGCGGCGCGGTCGGATGGGGGCGGCGGCACGGTCGGATGGGGGCGGTCGCGAGAGTGCAGAGCGAGCGCAGAGAGTGCACAACCAGCGCAGGAGAGAGCAGGAGAGAGCGCAGAAGAAAGCAGGAGCGAGCGCGGGAGAGTCGCGCGCGCGGGAGCCGGCGCAGCAAATAATGGGCGCGGGATTGCGTTTCGGCCAGCGCGCTCAATTGGAAATGGCGCGCGCGTCGTTTTTGCGCGCCCGCTGGAGCTGCCGCCGCGTCGCGCGCGCGCTAAAAACAGCCTTTTTCACGGCGCGGCGTTTGTATAGCGCGTCTGTTGGAGATGCTTTAAGGGCATCTAGAGTCATGGACATCAAATCCGATCCTTCATACGTCCGCGGACGCGATCAGTTCGATCCGTGGGCACGTTTTATATTTACTGATTTGCATCTAAGTATTTCATATGTCATTCCTTAAATTTAGGTTTGGCCTGTGCCGCTGATTCCGATAGAAGGGAATCAAGTTCGGCCTGCTGCTTCGACTGCAAATCCACATCACCAGCGTCCCCCCACGTCCTCCTTCACATACTCCTCCCCGCCATCTTCCCCTACCTCCTTCTCCAAGCCTTCCTCCGGGTGCGGTGGATCTCGAGGTAGCCACGCCGCGATCCGGGCTTCAAGCCTTGCCCAGATATGCTCAACGAGCTGAAGCCGGTGCTCCGGCATTAGTTACATTGTCCAGCGGTGCAAGGGGCATGGCTACTAGGTGAGAGTGATGGATGGCGAGTGGAAACTGGAAAGTGGTGGAGGCGAGTGGAAAATAATGGTGGTGGCGGACGGGAAGTGGCAAAAGCGGATTGATAGGATTTCGGAGCCGTTGGTCTGCTTAAATAGCCGGGCTATGGCTCTCCACGGCCCGCCAGAGCAGCGCCACATCTCAACGGAGGAGAAGACCATTTGACTGTTGGGTTTTCGGACGATCCATGTGGAACCCCGCCGTCAGTCCGACGTGATGGGTGTGCTTGGAGGCCTCATATCCGTCATAGATTTATGCTGGATATGAGGGTACATGTCATTCCGGACGTTTAAGGCTCGTCTGAGATACCCGTGTGGGTCTGTTTTGTGACTGGATTGTCCGCACAAGCGTTTGAAGCGTGTTTGTGTCGCCCGGCTTTAAGAGCATCTCCAGCCGTTCGCCCTCTCGGGGGTTGAAATATAGCCTCCTAGGGGCTAATCGGCGATATTTTTGCCATGGTGGGGCAGCTTTATTCATATTTATACAAACCAACTCGAATTAAGATACCAACCAAGACTTCCCATTCGCCGTTTTAAAACACACATAAAAAACTAAAAAGCACTGCGCCGTCACCCCGAGCATAACTCATGTCGAGGAGCTTCTAGAAGTCGGTTTAGTCACCGTCCCCGTCATCGTCGCCGTCGCTCGATGGGTCACCGCCGTTCTTGCTGCAGACCTGCCCTGGGTCGCCGCTGCGGACAGTCGAGGTCGGCATGGTTGCCTCCTCATCGTTGTCAGAGAGGACAATGATGCATGTCGCCCTCTTCGCAGCCACGGCGCCACTCGGCGACCTCCTCTAGAGCACGGCGCTGGCGATTCATCTCCTCCCACACGTAGTCATCGCGCGACCATTTGAGGCCGACATCAAGGCCGGCGACCATGGCCTCGTGCTCCTTCTTCACCATGACAGTCGCTATCGGCTTCTTCTTCGGCTTGACCTGGCGAAGGTGGCCGCGGGAAGGGGAAGGTTGGCGACGGCCCTCATTTTTGACAAGGTTGCCACCGCGGCTGTGCCGACAGAGCAACGTCTCCTATGGCTCGGGCTTGACTCTGACGGGCGGCATAGCTGCACCGGAGGAGCGAAAGCCGGAGGTGGAGGACAATGACGCCGCCATGCGCCTCTCGGCAGCCAGCTCCTGCTCCGGCGTGAGAAAGATGACGCTAGGTACTCCAACAACGGCTCATTGCCTTCCTCAAGGTGCTCGAGGACACCATAAAGCGTGCACCCGGGGGCGCCCCACCATGGGCGGTGACCATCGGAGTTGTGGCGCCCACTCGACGCTGGAGCGCCGTTGATGGACGCTAGCTGTCTCTTCGTGGCGCCGCTGAAAGTATGTCGTCAACAGGGATTGGCTGTCGGCGGCGTACCTAGGCTACTTGCGTGCGACCTCCGGCAAGGACTCCCGGATCCGCGCGATCTCGGCCTGTCGGTCTGCGCTGGAGGATGGCGGGGGCATGGGGACGCCGCCGGCGCTCAGACGCCATGCGCCCGACACGCGCATATCTGTCGGCCTCGAGTAGTTGGCCTCAAAGATTAAGTCGTGCCTCCCACTCGTGCAGAAAGCGGCGGACGAAGCCATCGGCCACCGCTCTGTCGTCAAGGAATCTTTCTGCCATGGCCTCGGCGGAGAGATTTTCCGGTGGTGAAGGCGAGAGAGATGGGAAGACTGGCAATTGATGGCAAGTGTGCGGTGAGCGGCGACGAGGCACGACATTTATAGCGAGGGAAGGGCGGGAGCGGGGTGTACGCGTGGCGGAAAAGGGTGGGACGTGTGGCGGCTTGCCATCACTGTGCCGCTAGACCTTGGAAACTCAACTCGCAGCGCGGGAGCCAAGGCAATTAGATTTGAACCAAACACCAAAATTAAGATTTGCTTTCATTGTTGAATATAATCTTTGCGACTCTTCAAAACTAGATCTTGCATGGGTATGTTTGGATGAACTTTTGTGTGTGTAATATACTCCTCATTAAGTGTAACTGCGGGGCAGTTAATGTGTATGTTTCTCCCATGCAGTTTTTATTAATGACACCTCCAGCCCAAACTATCCACAATGTACAATTGATCGACCTGCCTATGGAGTATGGATAAGTAGTTTCACCGTTAGCACCCCACCCCACCCCCAAATACCCTACCTATGAGATGATCGTGCAACTTTAGCTGCTAAACCCGGCCAACTACCTACCAGTAGATATGCAACTTTCTCCTACCTCCATCCCCCTCCTTGGATATGAAATTTTCACTGTTTGTGCCCTACCCCAATTACCCTGTAAGTGAGATTTGTAACCTCGTTTACTTGCTGCCCTCAGCCAGGCAGCTCGAGCAAGAGGGGCGATATGGTCCCTCATGTTGCCAGCATTGGAGTCAAAGAATGATGAATTGTGTCATGCAATTAAGGGGGTGTTTGTTTCCAGGGACTTTTTGGTGTAGGGACTAAAAAAAGTCCCAAAAAGTCCCATGTGAAACAAACAGGAGGAACTTCTAGGGACTAAAAGGGGGTATTTGGGTCTATTTGGAGAAGTCCCTATGGAAAGGTTTTTTGGGACTTTTTGGCACTTTTTCCAACAATGCCCCTACTTTTAGCATGTCATTTGATAACTACTATTACATTACTAAGGGTAACATGGTCTTTTTGCATGTCATTTAATGACCTCTAGTCCATATTTAGTCCCTGGAAACAAACGGGTAGGGACTAGAGACTTTTAAGTTGAGACTAAAAAAAGTCCCGGGACTTCTGAAGCAAACAGGGCATAAGTTAATTAGTCGTGAAAGATGGGAAATGACTACTTGAGTCTTCTTTGTCCGTTCCCTGGCCAGTTGCCAAATTTGAGGGTTGGTGTTTACATTTTGTTTGTTTGATAGGGATTGAAGATTATTTCATTTTGATTTTTTGTTTGATAATGTAGACACCAAAATAAGGATAACTAAAATACCTCTATGTACAACCTGAACTTCTATCTCGGTTTCGCTTTTACCCTTAACACCATTTCATGGTGGCAGCACTCCTGAACTTCCGGAGTCGGTATTCCTTCAAACCGAAATACCAAACAATATTAAGCTATTAACTGTTCGATTGTTACATTATAGATTTGTATTTATTCCAGTGCCATGAGCTATAATAGAAAATTCACCATAATTCTTCTCATCATAGATCAGGCTTTGGGGGGGGGGGGGGGGGGGGGCAGGTTGGCTTCAGCAGATCAATAAATAGATAAGTGGTACTTATGTCGCAACTAGTATGTTTCAAAAATGATTTCTATGAAACAAGCATAGACACAGAACATGTTGCCAACATATTTTATCCTTGAAATCATTAAAACTCATTTCAAGATAAATAAACTAAAATAATATATGGAACTGAACTCTTCTTTTGCGTTTACAACATATATGAGTAATGTCTTAATTAGTAGTTTAATTAGGACAATCCTTCCTCAGTTAGCATTGAACGTCTTAGGCCCGTGGATGCCGAGGTCCATTGTTAAGTTCATTTGTGATGTCACACATTAATGATCTATCAACTATGGCTATTTGCCATAGTGTGTGTTGGATGAACCGTTTGTGTAAATTTCAAGCTAGGCAAGCTTATTTCTATTGCATTTGTTTGTCATGTTATGTTGTGGTTTATATAGAACATCTAGTAGGACAATTGTTTTCTTGTTCACAACTCACATGGATTAGTTACATCAGCCTACATTAGTTGAGGAAGAAGCTTGAGGATACAAAGGAGTGAATTCAACAATTACACACATACATGTATTACCACCATCCTACACGTCCTGACGGTACAAGAAGGCTAGAATACTGTACTATCTAACCTTGTGAGCTACCATGGGTATCATGCATCCATCCATTAATCGATCAATGGATCATGAACATATGCAACTCTATAATTAATCAAACGATATAATTAACGTGTAGGCATGCAAAGAAAAAGAAGAATAGTTGGTGTATGGGCGGATCATGTTGTGGCTACCCCTGCGGGAGGGGTAAGGTCGCAAGGAACTGCTCCACCTCGAAGTTGGTGTCGGCATCGAAGACCCTCATGCACATCGGCGGTTCCACATTTGCTAGCGACAGCAACGATGACGGCAGCGACCATATCCCGTCACCGCAGATGAGCCCCGACGCCACCGCCGGCGCGAACATCTGCGCGTGCAGCTTGTCGGACTTGGACCACATGTAGAGTACCAAGCTCCCCACGCACATGTCGATGGTGAAGAAGGATCCGAGGAAGAAGGGCACCGCCATGCCGAGCGCGCTGGGTATGTAGTCCCTGATCCACCACGTTTTGTTGTTGGCCACCTCCTTGAGCGCGCAGATGGCGATGGCAAGGAGGAAGAAGGCGGCGCAGAACCTCAGGCAGTACTTGGGCAGCTGGTCCCAACCGTTGGTGCCCAGGAGGGCGATGCCACGGTAGATCTTGGCGTAGGGTGCCGGGTAGCCCTCGTCATTGCCGATGTCGTATGCCTGGTAGAATATCCAGAAGACGGTGGGGGAGATGATGCAGCCGAGCCCCGTGCCGATGACCTGGCTCACGAACATGGCGCGCGGGGAGGTGAGGGTTAGGTACCCCGTCTTGAAATCCTGGATGAGGTCGGAGGCGGTGGAGACGATCCCCATCATGAGGCCGCATGCGGCGAGGCCGGCAATGACTCCTCCGTCCTTGGCGCCGATGTTGGCGCCAAAGATGAAGATGGCGAGCTTGCCGTAGCTGCTGGAGAGCGACCAGTCGGTGAGGCCGGTACCATAGGCGTTGCAGAAGGCGAAGATGGGCGCGGCGACGTAGGCCCAGACGACGTGCTTGGGCTTGAGCTGGCGGAAGATGTGCGGGATGGCGAGGACGGAGATGCCGGCGAGGGCGACGTATGCGCCCACGGCGACGGAGGTGGGGATCTGGTCCTTGAGGAAGATCTGTGTGCGTCGGCGGTCGTCGAAGCTGAGAGCCTGCCTCTCGTTGGCACCCGCGAGGCCGGCCCCGGCAAAGGGGACCCCGGCGGTGTTGGCCTTGGCACGCCCCGTGCGCTTGAGGTACATGTCGTAGGAGGTGCGGAAGAGGATGGAGAAGAAGTTGAAGAGGCCGTCGCCCATGATCATGGCGATGGAGATGAAGACCTGGTAGCCGTTGAGGCCGTGGAGGCTGCTGTTGGGGAGGTTGGCGTCGTACCAGTCCCCCTTCTTGCTCTCGATAAAGGGCCACATGATCCCCCAGGAGATGATGCTCCCGATGAGCAGCGAGAAGTTGATGATGTAGGGGCAGATCATCCCGACACCGACGTACGTCGCCGAGAAGTCGAAGTAGAAGCGCCGGTTGTAGGCCTCCATCCCGAAGGTGGGGAATGAGCCGAACCCGCACGAGTCCCCCGCCGTGTAGAACCACTGGAACAGCGACCACAGGAAGCTCCCTAGAAATGACTTGAAGAGGATCGACACCTGCTGCCTGCCATTGCCAACATCTCAAACAAACGATCCTACCACATCCGCCGTTGCAGTTGTCACCAGAGAAGAAGAAGAAGATGATGATGAGGAGGAGTAGGAGGAGATGGCGGAAGGAAACGTACTTGGCCTGGATGGCGCCCTGGGGAGTGTGGAAGCTGTTGATGAGGTGGGCGGTGGCGGAGCCGGAGGGGTAGGTGAGGCGGTAGCTAATGATCATGATCTTCCTGAGCGGCACGATGGAGAAGAGCCCGACGAAGCTGACGAGGAAGAGGTAGGCCATGACACGCCACAGCGACGGCTCCTCGACGTTGAGGCTGGAGTTGGCCTCGTCGAACCCCGCGGCGATCTTGCGGCTCATCCCGAGGATGTAGGTCCCGAAGCCGCCGGAGAAGGCAATGCTGGAGCAGGAGATGACGCAGGTCTGCACCACCGTGTTCTCCTGCCGGGTGAAGGGCCGCGGGAAGACGCCGCACCGCTCCAGCGCCGACGTCCACGTCTTCATCAGGAAGAAGGCGAGCAGCCCCGCGGAGACGTTGAGGGACGGGACAATGCCCGAGGTGATGTTGAGCTTCATCACGATGAAGCTGAGGAAAGTGCCCAGCCCCGCGCTGACCACCATGGAGCGGAGCGTGATCTGCTCGTTCCACGTCGGCAGGGTCTTGCCTTCGAACGCCTTCTCCATCGAGATCGCCTCCCGCGGTGGCACCGGGGCCGCCGGCGCCGGCGTGGGCGCGGGCGCCGGGGCAGCGCCCTCCGCTGGATCCATCATAAATCACACCCTTCGGCCCTTCTTCCACGACGCCGGCCACCCACCTCCTTGATTGTTGGTCTTTGCTGCAATCGACGGACGATGTATATATGGATGCGCAATTCTTGATTTCTTGTCGATGCAATTGCAATGCGATGTGTGATGGATGCAGTAATCCGGCCGGCCTCCTGGAGATCGACCGATCTTGTCGACGGAGCAATGGTTTCCCCTCTACGTACCTGCCACGGAGGGACGCCGGCCGGAGATGGAGGGGATCGATGGATCGAAAGTGTGATTAGTCTTTTTTGCTGCTAATTATGATTGTCGATCGCTAAGAGAAGAGAAACTAGGTGTGATGGATTTTCGTGTGGTCATGCTGTGAGGTGAAGCAGCGGGTGGTCGATATGCCATCTCGTGCGCGCCTAATTTTAGCAAAAATACGGGAGCATCAATTAAACAGGTGCCTGAAAAAACAAGGTGTGGGTTGATAATATAGCGAGCATCGGATGATCGTCCAATGATATCTGATGCGCCATTGTTCTTCTTCCTCGCGCGCGACGACCGCCATCGTGTTGCCACAGCTCTGCTCCAGCCATTACCTCCAAACGAGTGAAGTCTATTTTAGACCTTGAAGTTGTACATATAATCAAAACTAAATCCTGAATTTTAAATCCCTAAAATTCATACCTTGTATTTACGGATGCCAATCAATTTCAACCTTGGATCTGTTTGCCGCACCTGGAAAGGAAAGATCCCGACGGGAATCACTCACTTATCTCATTTGCTGCTAGCACTATGAACGGGTATTACTAGAACACATCAGCATGGTCCAGGAAACACAACGAACTGACTAACACGAGCTTCTTGTTTAGTATCCATACTTGACGAATACTGGAAGGCACCGAGCTTGCTTTGCATCCATGCTGCTGTCTCGTCCTCCGCCATCTCCCGCCTCCCCCGCGCTCGCCGTCGCCACGTCACGAGACCGCTGAGCGCTGGCGCCCATAACGGTATGAAGGCCCCAGACTTGCTTGGGCTCTCAGAAGCCGGACATGGTATACGTCTTGCCCACGTTGTTCAGCAATGTAGTGATCTGCCCCGACCGAAGAACGCGACCCCGACACCACACGGCTACCGACGTCCGCAGATGTTGGCCACGCTAACCCATTTGTCCCACGAGGAGCCGGCGTCGACACGGCCGCCGAGAGCGCGAAATCGAGACCTGGAAAGCCTCTCTCCTCTCTGACGTACAGCACTTCTGCACAAGAACCTCCCGTACCCACCCACCATCATTTTGTCAAACAGGTGGTGTGCATGCACTCCACTGCAGCTCACGTCGCCTCTGAGGTGCTTCTACCACGCTGACCAAGAATTCGTGTTCGACATCGTCCAAATCCCCTAACCGCGTGTCCACCGCCTCCATCTGGGGTACGCCCGGTGCCACGCAGTGGACATGACGGGGCGGATTGTAGTCGCTCCGCGGGAATGGTATAGCAGTGGCCTGTGATGCTGGACACAAGGGCGCGGCGAGCGGCACATCCATGTACGCTCGCTGGTTGAGCTTAGCACGACGTACGCCAACCGTCGAGCTTGCCAAATGGTCGTCGCAGTACTTGGGAGAGGGAAAGATCGGCGTGACAGAGGATTTTTTTTTCTTTGGCGGGAGAGGATGAATATAAAATGTGACCCACATAGTCAACGAGAGGAGAGTGTGATCCCCACCTGGATTGTTATTTTCCTGCCCCCCAAATAAGTCTACATGGACCTAAGGTCGGGATTGACCGGGATCAGTGAGTTTAGGGTATGAATTCCACGGATTGATAGTTCAAGGTTCAACTCAGACTAATCCTATAATTTTAAGGTTTAAAATAGACTTTACTCCCTCCAAAGTATGTTGGAAAAATAAGCCATGACCGTGACGAGTGAGCCTAGACAGAGTGGGATGTGCATGCATGTGTGCTGGCTGGGCTATGGCCGTTGAGAGGTTGAGGAAGTCGTGATGCATATACATAGTTTTTTTTTAAAACTTCCACCCACTTTATTCAGCAATAAGGGTAATCATATCGTTTACAATAGCTGGGATAATCTCAGGAGGAGCTGAGTCCATCCAACAGCTAGGGGGGAAGATTTAGCTAACTTAGCTAGTTCATGCGCTACTTGATTACTATCTCTACCACAATGATCATATAAAACATGCTTGAATTCCGATCCCAAAAAAAAACAATCATCGATGATTGACGAAGCTGCCAAAGAAGAATATCCCTTCTTAAGATCCTCCACTATCTCCAGATTATCACAGTTCAGCACAATTTTGCTGCACCCTATAGTTCTTGCGAGGTTGAGCCCAAACCTAACCGCCAAGCTTCTGCAGTGTTCGAATCATAGCATATATCAATCTTATCATTTGCTGCTGCCAAGAACTGACCTTTTTGGTCCCTGATAATTGCCCGAATCGATCCTCGGAGGAGGTCGTGATCAAAACCTGCATCGACATTCAGTTTTACATAGCCGTGCGGTGGCTTGCTCCATCCTCCAGTTCGGCCTTTTGCTGTTTTGGCACATGCAATACTGAAATTTGCCGACAGTCCACGTATGGCTAGGGAAATTTGAGGCGCTGTTTGGATGTCATCTCCATGATATACCTTTCGATGTTCGAACCACAGATACCAAGCAGCAGTAGAGACCACCTCTCGAAGTTTCGGGCAGCCCAAGAGAATGATTCCTGATGTTTCCATATGCAACAGCTCGTAGATGACATCCTCACCCGATTTATACTTAGTGCATACCCTCTTAACAATATCGAACAGGCCCAACTGCTTCCAAACTACTGATGATCTAGGGCATTCGAAAAGGAAGTGACGAATACTGTCTGGCCCCTTCTTGCATTCTGGACACTGGGTTTTGACCTTCATATGCTTGGATGCTAATACACACCGACAGGGGATAGCTGACTGTAATAATCTCCAGATGAAAATTCTGATTTTTGCAGGGCATTCCAGACTCCATACCAGCTCCCATTTGTCACTCGGTGAAGAAGACCCAGTACTGACCTGTATTAGGTTGCCAAACCTGGAATTCCATTCCGTTTGGTATGCTGATCGAACTGAAAAAACGCCATTCTTCGCTGGGCTCCAGGAGATAAAATCATGCATCTCATAAACCGGCAGTGGGATTGCTAGAATCCGATGAGCATCCACTGGCCAGAAAGTTTGGTTCACTAGCTGGGTATCCCAATCACCCGTCACTGGATCGATCAAATCAGAGACTCTAGATAGCAAATTTCCCCCTCTGATCGTAGTCACTTTTTGGTTCGAGGATTGTGGTATCCATGAGTCCTCCCAGATATTGACATTCTATCCATCACCAATCCTCCATATACAACCCTTTTTTATTGTTTCTACCCCTGCCAAGATACTTTTCCATGTAAACGATGATCCTGGTTTATGAACCGTGGCCAACAGATCATTATTGGGATAATATTTGGCTTTGAGAATGGTTGCACATAGAGATTCTGGCGCATCAATAAGCCGCCATGCCTGTTTAGCTAGGAGAGCAAGATTAAAACAGTGAATATCTCTAAACCCCATGCCTCCATACTTCTTGGGGATACACATTTTCTTCCAGGAGAACCAGTGCATCTTTCTATGAGTTGCATCATCACCCCACCAAAATCTAGATATCGCGTCTGTAATTCCTTTGCAGATTTTCTTCGGAATTTTAAAGACTGACATCGCATACGTTGGTATGGCCTGTGCTACTGATTTCAAAAGCACCTCCTTTCCCCCAGTAGAAAGACATCTCTCTTTCCACCCCATCAACTTTTGGACTAATCGATCAACAAGGTATTGGAAGTCATCACTTTTATCCACCCCCAGATTAGATGGAAGGCCCAAATATCTGTCATTAAAAGCCTCTGTCATAATACCCAGGATTGTGGACATATCAGTTTTAGCATTGGCATCCGTACTTGGACTAAAGAAAATGCTAGATTTCTGAGTACTAACAAGTTGCCCTGAAGCCAAATAGTAACGATCCAATACTGTTTTTAGAGCAAGAGCATTAGCTACATTTGCCTTCATTAGAATCAATGAATCATCCGCAAATAGCAGGTTTGTAACTGCCGGTGCATCCCGACAAACTTTAACTCCCACTAGATCACCTTCGGCCTCTGCTTGTGACAATAATGCCGTGAGCCCTTCAGTACAAAGGAGGAATAGATATGGTGATAACGGATCTCCCTGGCGAAGACCTCTAGTTGGTTTGAATGAATCTGTTTCCGTTGTGTTATATCTCACCCTGTAATCAACAGAGGAAACACACGCCATGATCATCTTCACCCAGTCTGCATGGAATCCGAGTTTTAACAGGATTGCCTCCAAGAATACCCACTCTACTCTGTCATAGGCTTTTTGCATATCCAATTTGACCGCACACCATCCCTCCTTGCCTGTTTTCTTTTGCTTGATAGTATGCAAACTTTTGTAAGCAATAAGCACATTATCTGTGATCAATCTCCCTGGGACAAAGGCACTTTGGGTTGGGCTAATTATCTCTGGCAGGAACTGTTTTAATCTCGTGGCTATCATCTTTGAGATAACTTTATACACCACATTACATAAACTAATAGGACGAAACTGGGTTACCTTCTCTGGAGCATTCACCTTTGGGATCATAACTATGGTTGTATCATTCCAACCTTGGGGTATGATCTTCATATTTACTGCAGATGGGACCTCGGAAACTAGATCATCCCCTAGCATGGACCAAAACCTCTTATAGAAAATAGCATGTAGTCCATCGGGCCCCGGGGCCTTGAGATCCCCAATCGAAAACAAAGCCTTCTTAACCTCTTCTGCTGTGTATGGAGCCATAAGAGGATCATTCATATTTGATGTAACTTTGGATGGTACCTTGCTCAAGACATCCACATCTGGCACCGAAACTTGGGATGTGAATAGCTCACGGAAATACCCTGTGATGATCGAATTGATCTCCTGTGTATCCTCTCTCCATACCCCCGCATCACCCATAAGTCTCTTAATACAGTTTTTCTTCTTTCTAGCTGATGCATCTTTATGGAAGAAAGAGGTGTTCCTATCGCCATGCATCAACCAGTTTGTTCTTGCTCTCTGTAACTAGATAATCTCCTCTTGGTCCAACAAGCTTTCTATCAAGACTTGTATTTCCTTGATTCTTTGTCTTGATTCACTAGTCAATTGTCCCCTTCTTACCCTTTCTAGTTCCTTTTCCAACTTATGAATCCGACGCTTAGGTCCCTTCAAGGTCTGGCGATCCCACTTCACCAAATCCATTTTAACAGCTCTGGTACGGTCCGACAGTGATGGCCCAATACCTGCTAGATGTGCTCTCTGCCAAGCAGTATTAACAATCTCATTTACTGTCTCTTCGCTCAACCATCGTGCTTCGAATCTTCTTTCACCTTTTGATTGCCTTGACAAAGCATCAGTATAGTATTGTGTATCCAACAGTAGTGGCCGATGATCTGAATGGGTGTGGTGTTCATGCACAACTGCCGCATATGGAATTTTTTCTGCCCATGCTTCGTTACAGAGAGCTCTGTCAAGCCATTCCTTGATCACACCCCTACTCCATGTAAAATGATCCCCAATGTGCATTACTTCGTGGAGTCCACATTCCTCCACGCAGTCTCTAAAATTTTGCATACAATGTGATGGTCTAATATCCCCCCCCCACCTTCTCACTAGCTATTAAAATCTCATTGAAGTCTCCTATAATCATCCATGGTCCCTTCATGTTGCTGTGCAGTGTTCTCATATGAGCCCATGATAGGTGTTTAAGGTCCCAACTAGGTTCACCATAGAATCCAGTCAGTCGCCATGCTACATCATTCCCATCTTTAACAAACCCATCAATAAAATTTGGTGACAAGAAGTTCAACACCACTTCATTTGCATTGTTGTAGAAGAGTGCAAGTCCTCCCGCTCGCCCATCACTTTCTACAACATGCACATGATCAAACCCAACTTAATTCTGATCTCGTTTTCCTTTGCTTTATTCAGATGCGATTCAGACAAAACAACCACATCCGCTCTCACACGCCCTTGTAACACCAAGAGCTATCGAACTGTCGTGGACGAGAGCATTCCACGACAGTTCCAGGCTAGGGTTTTCATTACTCCCGGCGGTCCTCCACCAGGGAGGCCGCCGATCCTTTTTCAGACTGTTTTGTCACTGCTTCGCCGTCAACACCCTTAAGCTTCTTTTTGTTTGCATTTTTCTGCGGGGTTCCCATTGGTGTGGAGCTGCCATTCTCACCTCCCACGAAGATGTCGACTTTAGTAGCTCTGTTACCCGCCGGCACCATAACTCCTCCAGCAATATGTGGTCTATCATCAACGTTGCCGAGAGCTGCGAGGCCCGAATCAGTTGCGTACCTCTTCCCTAGTACGTTGGATTCCATCGCCACAATCATCCTAGTGCTGGTAATATCCAATCCCAGTGTATCATCGTTCTCCCTCATAACAGTCTCCCCCACTGGAACATGGATTTTTCCTGTCATACCTTCCCCAGTTTCATTCGGAGCTTGCCTGTTGTAAGCAGAATTATACCTCCAGTTTGCAGATTCACGCCAATCTTGTCCCGATAGTTAGCGTTCTGGGTGAGTTAGTTAGTGCATGAGACGGCCGTGTACGTGCTAGTGGCGGCTGGGTCTTGCGCGTGGCATTGGGTGTGTGTGCACCAGGTATAAGACCCCCGTCCTGTACTGTTTGTAGTTTGCCCGTGTGTTACTGTGTGGCTGCCGGTCTGTTTCCGCACCATGGTGACGGTATGTGCCGACCCAAGTGAGAGGGGTCTAAGGAAGATGTAGTCTATTTCTGGACCGTGGTATGCGTCCGGTTGATGTGAGAATTCTTTCGGCGTTGTGCTACGCGTGTGCGTATATACCTCCATGTATGTGTATTCAGGGCCGGCCCTGGGGGGTCCGCGGCGCGGCTGCACGGGGCCCAAATTTTTTGGGGGCCCCTGCATATATACGTATACTAACTTACTAAGTATTATAATTAATATAGAAAATAAGAAACCAGGCCTATTCCGTGGGCCAAGAGACAAGACAAATCACAAATGGGCTGGCTCTCTCGTTGCAGAATCGCTGCAGCCGCATCGCACGCCGCACACTCTGGCTCTCTCATCTCCCTGCACGGCGGCGGCGAGATCCCTCATCCGGTCATCCCTAGCGAGCTGCTACAGGACAGCAGGAGATCCTGGTGAAGCCGCACGCCGCACGCACGAAGCCACGAACGCATAACAGGACTACAGGAGATCCAGCGCTCCTCGACGGCAGCTTCCGTTCGGGTTCCCCCGTGGCGTTCCGCGTTCGTCGGAGTTTTAGACGTCAGTCCCAACTCGGCAACTCCCAAGCAGGGCCCGGTGAGATGTAGCGATCATAATTCTTAATCTTTGCATGCAGCGATCATAATTCTTAATCTGAATGGCAATTGATTCCTTTTTAATTTTCGCATGCAGCGAATCATAATTCTTAATTTTACTACGATTAATTTTAATCTTTGCATGCAGCGATTCAGGCCTGCAGCGATTGTGATGGGATGTTATCCATCACAAAGTCTTAATTTTAATCTTTCCATGCATGCAGCATGCATCACAAAGTCTTAATTTTACTACCATCTAGTGATTCCTTTTTAATTTTTAGGTAGTTTATGTTGGGGAACGTAGCATAAATCCAAAATTTTCCTACGCATATTCAGATCTTCCTATGGAGAGACCAGCAACGAGAGAGGGGTAACAGCATCTTCATACCTTTGGAGATCGCTAAGCGGAAGCGTTGCTAGAACGCGGTTGATGGAGTCGTACTCGCAGCGGTTCGGATCTAGTGCCGAACTACGGCACCTCCGCGTTCAACACACGTGCAGCCCGGTGACGTCTCCCGCACCTTGATCCATCAAGGAGGAGGGAGAGGTTGGGGAAGAACTCCAGCAGCACGACGGCGTGGTGTCGATGGAGAGACGAGGTCTCCCGGCAGGGCTTCGCCAAGCACCGGCAGAGAGGAGGAGGGAGAGGAGCGGGGCTGCGCCGAGAGAGAGGGAAAAACCGCGTGTCTCAATGGCCAAAAGTGCCCGATATATATAGGGGAAGGGGAGAGGAGGTGCCACCCCTAGGGTTCCCACCCTAGGGGGTGCGGCAGCCCCCCAGATGGGAGGTGCGGCGGCCAGAAGGGGGAGGAGGGGGTGGCGCACCATCTCGTGGGCCTTAGGCCCACCTGGCCTAGGGTTTGCCCCCCCTTTTCTCTCCCTTGCGCTATGGGCTGAGTGGGGAGGCGCACCAGCCCACCTAGGGGCTGGTTCCCACCCCCACTTGGCCCACCTTATCTCCCGGGGTCGTTGCCCCTCTTCGGTGGTCCCCCGGGGCCACCTCCGGTGGTCCCCCGGGGCCACCTCCGGTGGTCCCGGTGGTCCCGGTACGTTACTGGTGATGCCCGAAACATTTCCGGTATCCGAAACCATCCGTCCTATATATCAATCTTTACCTCCGGACCATTCCGGAGCTCCTCGTGACGTCCGGGATCTCATCCGGGACTCCGAACAACTTTCGGTAACCTCATATAACAATTCCCTATAATCCTAGCGTCATCGAACCTTAAGTGTGTAGACCCTACGGGTTCGGGAGACAGGCAGACATGACCGAGACACCTCTCTGGCCAATAACCATCAGCGGGGTCTGGATACCCATGGTGGCTCCCACTAGCTCCACGATGATCTCATCGGATGAACCACGATGTCAAGGATTCAATCAATCCCGTATACGATTCCCTTTGTTTGTCGGTATAGAACTTGCCCGAGATTCGATCGTCGGTATCTATACCTATACCTTGTTTAATCTCGTTACTGGTAAGTCTCTTTACTCGTTCTGTAGCACGTCATCGTGCGACTAACTCCTTAGTCACATTGAGCTCATGATGATGTTCTACCGAGTGGGCCCAGAGATACCTCTCCGTCACACGGAGTGACAAATCCCGATCTCGATTCGTGCCAACCCAACAGACACTTTCGGAGGTACTCGTAGTGCACCTTTATAGTCACCAGTTACGTTGTGACGTTTGATACACCCAAAGCACTCCTACGGTATCCGGGAGTTGCACAATCTAACGGTCGAAGGAAAAGATACTTGACATTAGAAAAGCATTAGCATACGAACAATACGATCTAGTGCTAGGCTTAGGATTGGGTCTTGTCCATCACATCATTCTCCCAATGATGTGATCCCGTTATCAATGACATCTAATGCCCATGATCAGGAAACCATGATCATCTATTGACTAACGAGCTAGCCAACTAGAGGCTTGCTAGGGACACATTGTGATCTATTCATTCACACATGTATTACTGTTTCCTGTTAATACACTTATAGCATGAACGATAGACGATTATCATGAACAAGGAAATATGATAATAATCATTTTATTATTGCCTCTAGGGCATATTTCCAACAGTCTCCCACTTGCACTAGAGTCAATAATCTAGTTACATTGTGATGTATCGAACACCCATAGCATTATGGTGCTGATCATGTTTTGCTCGTGAAAGAGGTTTAGTCAACGGGTCTACAATATTCAGATCCGTGTGTACTTTACAAATATCTATCACTCCACTCTGGACATGGTCCTGGATGGAGTTGTAGCGGCGCTTGATGTGCTTCGTCTTCCGGTGAAACCTGCGCTCCTTGGCTATGGCAATGGCTCCAGTGTTATCACAGAAGAGTGTCATAGGACCCGACGCGCTTGGAACCACTCCAAGGTCGGTGATGAGCTCCTTCATCAAAATTCCTTCATGAGCTGCTTCCGAAGCAGCTATGTACTCCGCTTCACATGTAGATGCTGCCACGACTTCTTGCTTGCTGCTGCACCAGCTCACTGCCCCACCATTCAACACATATACGTATCCGGTTTGTGACTTAGAGTCATCCGGATCTGTGTCGAAGCTAGCGTCGACGTAACCCTTTACGACGAGCTCTTCGTCACCTCCATAAACGAGAAACATTTCCTTAGTCCTTTTCAGGTACTTAAGGATATTCTTGACCGCTGTCCAGTGTTCCGTACCGGGATCACTTTGGTACCTCCCTACCAAACTTATGGCAAGGTTTATATCAGGTCTGGTACACAGCATGGCATACATTAGAGAGCCCAGGGCTGAAGCGTAGGGGACATAACTCATCTTCTCTCTATCTGCTGCCGTGGTCGGCGACTGAGTCTTACTCAATCTCATACCTTGCAAAACTGGCAAGAACCCTTTCTTTGAGTTTTCCATATTGAACTTCTTCAATATCTTATCAAGGTATGTACTTTGCGAAAGACCTATGAGGCGTCTCGATCTATCTCTATAGATCTTGATGCCTAATATGTATGCATCTTCTCCAAGGTCCTTCATTGAAAAACTCTTGTTAAAATAGGCCTTTATGCTCTCCAACATCTCTATATTATTCCCCATCAATAATATGTCATCTACATATAGTACGAGGAAAGCTACAGAGCTCCCACTCACTTTCTTGTACAGACAGGCTTCTCCGTAAACCTGTATGAACCCAAACGCTTTAATCACCTCATTAAAGCGAATGTTGCAACTCCGAGATGCTTGCACCAGCCCATAGATGGAGCGCTGGAGCTTGCATACTTTGTTAGCACCCTTAGGGTCGACAAAACCTTCTGGTTGCATCATATACAACTCTTCCTTAAGGTTCCCGTTAAGGAACGTTGTTTTGACGTCCATTTGCCAAATTTCAAAATCATAAAAGGCGGCAATTGCTAACATGATTCGGACTGATTTCAGCTTCGCTACGGGAGAGAAAGTCTCTTCGTAGTCAACTCCTTGAATTTGTCGAAAACCCTTTGCGACAAGTCGAGCTTTGTAAATGGTTACATTACCGTTTGCATCAGTCTTCTTCTTGAAGATCCATTTATTTTCTATGGCTCGCCGGTCATCGGGCAAGTCCACCAAAGTCCATACTTTGTTCTCATACATGGATCCTATCTCGGATTTCATAGCCTCAAGCCATTTGTTGGAATCCGGGCCCGCCATTGCTTCTTCATAGTTCGAAGGTTCACCGTTGTCTAACAACATGATTTCCATCACAGGGTTGCCGTACCACTCTGGTGCGGAGCGTGCCCTTGTGGACCTTCGCGGTTCAGTAGCAACTTGATCCGAAGCGTCATGATCATCATCATTAACTTCCTCTTCAGTCGGTGTAGGCGCCACAGGAACAACTTCCCGCGCTGCGCTACTTTCCTGTTCGAGAGGGGGTGTAATTACCTCATCAAGTTCTACCTTCCTCCCACTTACTTCTTTCGAGAGAAACTCTTTCTCTAGAAAGGATCCGTTCTTGGCAACAAAGGTTTTACCTTCGGATCTAAGATAGAAGGTATACCCAATAGTTTCCTTAGGGTCTCCTATGAATACGCATTTCTCCGCTTTGGGTTCGAGCTTTTCTGGTTGAAGTTTCTTCACATAAGCATCGCAGCCCCAAACTTTAAGAAACGACAACTTAGGTTTCTTGCCAAACCATAGTTCATACGGTGTCGTCTCAACGGATTTAGACGGTGCCCTATTTAAAGTGAATGCATCAGTTTCTAATGCGTATCCCCAAAATGATAGCGGTAAGTCGGTAAGAGACATCATAGATCGTACCATATCTAATAAAGTGCGATTACGACGTTCAGACACTCCGTTGCGCTGCGGTGTGCCAGGCGGCGTCAGTTGTGAAATGATTCCACACTTCCTTAGGTGTGTGCCAAACTCGTGACTCAAATATTCTCCTCCACGATCAGATCGTAGACATTTAATTTTTCTGTCACGTTGATTCTCAACCTCACTCTGAAATTCCTTGAACTTTTCAAACGTCTCAGATTTGTGCTTCATCAAGTAGATATACACATACCTACTCAAATCATCGGTGAGAGTGAGAACCGCGAGCTTCAACGTTCATTGGACCACACAAATCAGTATGTATTATTTCCAATAAGTCGGTTGCTCTCTCCATTATTCCTGAGAATGGAGTCTTAGTCATCTTGCCCATGAGGCACGGTTCGCATGTGTCAAATGATTCAAAGTCAAGAGACTCTAATAGTCCATCAGTATGGAGCTTCTTCATGCGCTTAACGCCGATATGACCAAGGCGGCAGTGCCACAAGTATGTGGGACTATCATTATCAACTTTGCATCTTTTGGTACTCACACTATGAATATGTGTAACATCACGATCGAGATTCATCAAGAATAAACCATTCACCAGCGGAGCATGACCATAAAACATATCACTCATATAAATAGAACAACCATTATTCTCTGACTTAAATGAGTAGCCGTCTCGCATTAAGCAAGACTCTGATACAACGTTCATGCTTAAAGCTGGTACTAAATAACAATTATTAAGGTTTAAAACTAATCCCGATGGTAGATGTAGAGGTAGCGTGCCGACGGCGATCACATCGACCTTTGAACCATTCCCGACGCGCATCGTCACCTCGTCCTTGGCCAGTCTCCGCTTATTCCGCAGTTCCTGCTTTGAGTTGCAAATGTGAGCAACAACACCGGTATCAAATACCCAGGAGCTACTACGAGCGCTGGTAAGGTACACATCAATAACATGTATATCACATATACCTTTAACGTTGCCGGCCTTCTTGTCCGCTAAGTATTTGGGGCAGTTCCGCTTCCAGTGACCCTTTCCCTTGCAATAGAAGCACTCAGTCTCAGGCTTGGGTCCGTTCTTTTTCTTCTTCCCGGCATCTGGCTTACCGGGCGCGGCAACAGCTTTGCCGTCTTTATTGAAGTTCTTCTTACCCCTGCCTTTCTTGAAACTAGTGGTCTTGTTGACCATCAACACTTGATGCTCCTTCTTGATTTCTACTTCTGCAGACTTGAGCATCGAGTACAACTCGGGAATGGTCTTCTCCATCCCTTGCATGTTGTAGTTAAGCACAAAGCCTTTGTAGCTTGGTGGGAGAGACTGGAGGATTCTGTCAATTATAGCATCATCCGGAAGTTCGACTCCAAGTGAAGTCAGACGACCGTGTAACCCAGACATTTTGAGTATGCGTTCACTGACAGAACTGTTCTCCTCCATCTGACAACTAAAGAACTTGTCGGAGACTTCATATCTCTCGACACGGGCATGAGCTTGAAAAACTAGCTTCAGCTCCTGGAACATCTCATATGCCCCGTGTTGCTCAAAACGCCTTTGGAGCTCCGTTTCTAAACTGTATAACATGCCACACCTCACCAGAGAGTAGTCATCACACCGCGTTTGCCAGACGTTCAGAATGTCCTGGGCTGCTGCGGGAGCGGGAGGGTCACCTAGCGGCGCATTAAGGACATAAGCCTTTTTAGCTGCTTCAAGGATGAGCTTCAAGTTGCGAACCCAGTCCGCATAGTTGCTACCATCATCTTTCAGCTTGTTTTTCTCTAGGAATGCGTTGAAATTGAGGTTGACGTTGGACATCTACAATATTTATAAACACAACTTTTAGACTAAGTTCATGACAATTAAGTTCATTTAATCAAATTAAGTATGAACTCCCACTTAAATCGACATCCCTCTAGTCATCTAAGTGATACATGATCCATGTTGACTAACCCGTGTCCGATCATCACGTGAGACAGACTAGTCACCATGGTGAGCAACTTCATGCTGATCGTATTCAACCATACGACTCATGTTAGACCTTTCGGTCTCTTGTATTCGAGGTCATGTTTGTACATGCTAAGCTCGTCGAGTCAACCTAGGTGTTTCGCGTGTGTAAATCTGGCTTACACCCGTTGTATGCGAACGTTAGAATCTATCACACCCGATCATCACGTGGTGCTTTGAGACAACGAACCTTTGCAACGGTGCACACTTAGGGGAATACGTTCTCGAAATTTTAAGAGGGATCATCTTATTATGCTACCGTCGTTTTAAGCAATAAGATGTAAAACATGATAAACATCACAATGCAATCATATAGTGACATGATATGGCCATTATCATTTTTGCTCTTTCGATCTCCATCTTCAGGCATCGCATGATCATCATCGTCACCGGCGTGACACCATGATCTCCATCATCATGATCTCCATCATCGTGTCTCCGTGAAGTCGTCACGCCAACTACTACTATCACTACTACTATAGCTAACCGTTAGCAATGAAGTAAAGGTAGTAAGCACATGGCGTTGCATCTCATACAATAAATTAAGACAACTCCTATGGCTCCTGCCGGTTGTCAAACTCATCGACATGCAAGTCGTGAAACCTATTACAATAACATGATCATCTCATACATCATACATGCAACATCACAACTTTGGCCATATCACATCACATGTCAAACCCTGCAAAAACAAGTTAGACGTCCTCTAATTGTTGTTGCAAGTTTTACGTGGCTGATTTGGGTTTCTAGCAAGAACGCCTTCTTACCTACGTGACAGCCACAACGATGATATGCCAAAGCTATTTACCCTTCATAAGGACCCTTTTCATCAAATCCAATCCGACTAGAGTAGGAGAGACACACACCCGCTAGCCACCTTTATGCACGATGTGCATGTCTGTCGGTGGAACCAGTCTCACGTAAGTGTACGTGTAAAGTCGGTCCGGGCCGCTTCATCCCACAATACCGCCGGAAAAGAATAAGACTAGTAGCGGCAAGCAAATTGACAAATCATCGCCCACAACTTTTGTGTTCTACTCGTGCATAGAATCTACGCATAGAAAACCTGGCTCTTATACCACTGTTGGGTAACGCGGCATAAATTCAAAATTTTCCTACGCATATTCAGATCTTCCTATGGAGAGACCAGCAACGAGAGAGGGATAAGAGCATCTTCATACCTTTGAAGATCGCTAAGCGGAAGCGTTGCTAGAAGGCGGTTGATGGAGTCGTACTCGCAGCGATTCCGATCTAGTGCCGAACTACGGCACCTCCGCGTTCAACACACGTGCAACCCGGTGACGTCTCCCGCACCTTGATCCAGCAAGGAGGAGGGAGAGGTTGGGGAAGAACTCTAGCAGCACGACGGCGTGGTGTCGGTGGAGAGACGAGGTCTCCCGGCAGGGCTTCGCCAAGCACCGGCACAGAGGAGGAGGGAGAGGAGCGGGGCTGCGCCGAGAGAGAGGGAAAAACCGTGT
The DNA here is from genome assembly GCF_904849725.1 of Hordeum vulgare subsp. vulgare. Taxonomy (NCBI): domain Eukaryota; kingdom Viridiplantae; phylum Streptophyta; class Magnoliopsida; order Poales; family Poaceae; genus Hordeum; species Hordeum vulgare. Next base: position 16,472,469 of record NC_058523.1, read on the forward strand.
GTCTCAATGGCCAAAAGTGCCCGATATATATAAGGGAAGGGGAGAGGAGGTGCCACCCCTAGGGTTCCCACCCTAGGGGGTGCAGCAGCCCCCCCAAATGGGAGGTGCGGCGGCCAGAAGGGGGAGGAGGGGGTGGCGCACCATCTGGTGGACCTTAGGCCCACCTGGCCTAGGGTTTGCCCCCCCCCTTCTCTCCCTTGCGCTATGGGCTGAGTGGGGAGGCGCACCAGCCCACCTAGGGTCTGGTTCCCACCCCCACTTGGCCCACCTTATCTCCCGGGGTCGTTGCCCCCCTTCGGTGGTCCCCCGGGGCCACCTCCGGTTGTCCCCGTACGTTACCGGTGATGCCCGAAACATTTCCGGTATCCGAAACCATCCGTCCTATATATCAATCTTTACCTCCGGACCATTCCGGAGCTCCTCGTGACGTCCGGGATCTCATCCGGGACTCCGAACAACTTTCTGTAACCTCGTATAACAATTCCCTATAACCCTAGCGTCATCGAACCTTAAGTGTGTAGACCCTACCGGTTCGGGAGACAGGCAGACATGACCGAGACACCTCTCTGGCCAATAACCATCAGCGGGGTCTGGATACCCATGGTGGCTCCCACTAGCTCCATGATGATCTCATCGGATGAACCACGATGTCAAGGATTCAATCAATCCCGTATACGATTCCCTTTGTCTGTCGGTATAGAACTTGCCTGAGATTCGATCGTCGGTATACCTATACCTTGTTCAATCTTGTTACCGGTAAGTCTCTTTACTCGTTCTGTAGCACGTCATCGTGCGACTAACTCCTTAGTCACATTGAGCTCATGATGATGTTCTACCGAGTGGGCCCAGAGATACCTCTCCATCACACGGAGTGACAAATCCCGATCTCGATTCGTGCCAACCCAACAGACACTTTCGGAGGTACCCGTAGTGCACCTTTATAGTCACCCAGTTACGTTGTGACGTTTGATACACCCAAAGCACTCCTACGGTATCCGGGAGTTGCACAATCTCACGGTCGAAGGAAAAGATACTTGACATTAGAAAAGCATTAGCATACGAACAATACGATCTAGTGCTAGGCTTAGGATTGGGTCTTGTCCATCACATCATTCTCCCAATGATGTGATCCTGTTATCAATGACAGCTAATGCCCATGATCAGGAAACCATGATCGTCTATTGACTAACGAGCTAGCCAACTAGAGGCTTGCTAGGGACACATTGTGATCTATTCATTCACACATGTATTACTGTTTCCTGTTAATACAATTATAGCATGAATGATAGACGATTATCATGAACAAGGAAATATGATAATAATCATTTTATTATTGCCTCTAGGGCATATTTCCAACAGTTTATGCCCTAATTTTGATTCATATTTATTTATTTTCAGAATTATTATAAAGCCTAAATCAGGTGCTGCTAAAAGAAAAAAAGAGGAAAGCAGATCAAAAATTGGTAGATTCATAAAGAGGGTCTCTTCCTAAGTATTTTAAGAGTAACCCGTCCACTTCAAAAAATCCAGATGAGTTGGCGTTAGTCTTGTGGGAGAACCAAGTAATGTGGATCTAGAAGATGATATCCATACAGAAGATAATGTTGTCATCCACGCGGACGTTAACAATGTGAGTGATCATGACCATAATTCATCTCCCACGTGATCGAAAATGGTTAGTTTATTCAAAACAGGCTACAAAGTGTTCTGTTTTTCTTGTAAGTTGTTTAATCCTATCAACTGCAAAAGTAGTTTGGCGCATGATGGGTATAAAGATTGGCAGCATATTAGTGAAAGTCTAAAAGAACATGAAGCAAGTGTGGAGCATATTACAAGCATGATCTCTTGGAATGAACTGAAAAATAGATTGAGCAAACATGAAACAATTGATAAGGAGTTGCAGCATCAGATCGCAAAAGAGAAGGAGCGCTTAAAGCGAGTAATGCTAAGAATAGTTGCTATTGTGAAATTTCTTGGTAAACGAAATTTAGATTTTAGAGGATCCAATGAGCAGCTTTATAATGATCTTAATGGTAATTTCTTAGCTTGTGTTGAGATGGTTGCAGAATTTGACTTGGTAATGCAGGACCACATTAGACGGTTTCAAAACAAAGAGATTCAGTATCATTATCTAACTCATAAAATTCAGAATGAGTTGTTTTCTCTTATGGCTTCTAGCATTACAGAAACTATTTTGAAGGAGGTTAAGGAGGCCAAATATTTCTCGGTTATCCTCGATTGTACCCCAGATGTGAGTCACCAAAAGCAAATGAGTTTGTTGGTTCGATGTGTTCGTATGGCTTGTGCTCAAATAAAAATTGAGGAATACTTTCTTGGCTTCTTGGTGGTGAATGACACATCCGGTGAAGGGCTTTTCAATGTATTGGTTGAATCCATCAAATCATATGGTCTTCTTATTGATGACATTCGGGGTCAAGGTTATGATAATGGCTCTAATATGAAAGGAAAGCACAGGGGAGTGCAAAGTAGGTTGCTTCAAATAAATCCAAGGGCTTTGTATATGCCATGTGCTTGTCATAGTCTTAATCTCACTCTTTGTGACATGGCTAAATCATGTGATAAGGCTGTTTCTTTTTTTTTGGAATAGTGCAACGGATCTATGTTTTATTTGCTGGGTCTACCAAAAGATGGAAAGTTTTGCTAGATCATGTGGAATGTTTAACTATGAAGTCCTTGTCCAATACTCGTTGGGAGAGTCGAATTAAAAGTGTCAAAGCAATTAGGTATCAAGCTCCCCAGCTCTGGTCCGCTCTTCTAGAGTTAAGTGAAGATGGTGATACCGAACCCAAGGATCGGAGTGATGCAAAAAGTTTATATAAAGTGCTTGGTAAATTTGAATTTTTATTTGGTATGGTTATTTGGCATTCAATTTTATTTGCAGTTAATGCAGTGAGCAAGAAGTTGCAGTCACCATCCATGTGCATTGAGTAGACAATACAACAAAGAGAAGGTATACGTGATTACTTCTGCACCTATAGAAATGAAGGGTTTGCTTCTAGTTTGGATAGTGCCAAGGAAATTGCAACTGAATTGGGTGTAGAGCCATCATTTCCAGTAAAACGCCGTGCTTCTAGGAAAAAGCAATTTGATTAAACTGAATGCCAAGAAGAAATCTTGCAAGGCGAGGAGGATTTTAAAGTGAACTACTTTTTGGTTATGGTTGATATGGCAATCACATCATTGACGAGTAGATTTGAGGAGCTCCAATCATTCAAAAAAGTATTTGGATTTTTAATGAGTTCAACATATTTGAAGTCGTTGGATGGTTCTCAATTGAAAGAAAGGTGCACTGAATTTGCAAATACTTTCACACAAGGTAAATGTGATGTCGAGCTAAATGATATAATTTCTGGCTTGAGTGTCATGCAGTTTACTTTACCAGATAGAACAATGTCTGCTATGGAGATTTTTCATTTTTTGAGGGAAGCGGATTGTTATCCTAATACTTCTATTGCTTATCGGAATTTATTTACTATGCCCGTGACTGTTTCATCAGCTGAAAGAAGCTTTTCTAAGCTGAAGCTATTGAAAAACTATTTGAGATCTATAATGTCACAAGAGAGGTTAAATGGTTTGGCAACTCTATGCATCGAGAATCAGTTATTGGATGAGATTGATATTGATTCCATCATCGATGATTTTGCATGCAGGAATGCAAGAAGGAAATTTTAGGGTGTGTTTGAATTGTGGGCCACCTCTGCCCTAGGTCTTTCGCCTATAAATTCCCATAAATTCCAGAAAAAATCTGGAGATCATCGAAAGTACTTTTCCGCCGCCGCAAGCTTCTGTCTCCGCAAGATCCCATCTGGGGCACGTTCTGGTGCCCTGCCGGAGGGGGGATTCGGATACGGAGGGCTTCTTCATCAACACCATGACCTCTCCGATGATGCGTGAGTAGTTCACCATAGACCTATGGGTCCATAGCTAGTAGCTAGATGGCTTGTTCTCTCTCTTGGATCTTCAATACAAAGTTCTCCATGATCTTCATGGAGATCTATCCGATGTAATCTTCTTTCGCGGTGTGTTTGTCGACATCCGATGAATTGTGGATTTATGATCAGATTATCTATGAATCTTATTTGAGTTTCTTTTGTTCTCTCTTATGCATGATTTCATATCCTTGTAATTCTCTTCGAGTTGTGGGTTTTGTTTGGCCAGCTTGATCTATGATTCTTGCAATGGGAGAAGTGCTTGGTTTTGGGTTCATACCGTGCGGTGACCTCACCCAGTGACAGAAGGGGTAGCGAGGCACGCATCGTGTTGTTGCCATCAAGGGTAAAAAGATGGGGTTTTCATCATTGGTTTGAGTTTATCCCTCTACATCATGTCATCTTGCTTAAGGCGTTACTCTGTTCGTCATAAACTCAATACACTAGATGCATGCTGGATAGCGGTCGTTGTGTGGAGTAATAGTAGTAGATGCAGAAAGTATCGGTCTACTTGTCTCGAACGTGATGCCTATATGTATGATCATTGCCTTAGATATTGTCATGACTTTGCGCGGTTCTATCAATTGCTCGACAGTAATTTGTTCACCCACCGTAATATTTGCTATTTTGAGAGAAGCCTCTAGTGAACACTATGGCCCCCGGTTCTACTCCACACCAAATTTTCAGCCTTACTCTTTTTCTTCGTTGCACTTTCCGCCTTCAGATCTCACTTTGCAATCAATCTTGGAGGGATTGACAACCCCTTTATAGTGTTGGGTGCAAGCTCTTTTGTGTTTGTGCAGGTACTATGGACTTGACGAGATTCTCCTACTGGATTGATACCTTGGTTCTCAAACTGAGGGAAATACTTACTGCTCCTGTACTGCATCACCCTTTCCTCTTCAAGGGAAAAGCCAACGCAAGCAAGTCTCCGTCAACATGTCAATTTCTGGCGTTGTTGTTTGAGAAGTAGCATCGGCCCCTTTCTCGTGAATTATAGTGAATAAACACATATCGAGGATAACACGCCTAGCATGGAAGATATTGACCGCCCCTTGTCGCCACATGAGCGGTTCGGGCATGCCAAACAGATTATTACTTGAAGATTTAGAGAGTGGCACATGCAAATTTACTTGGAACGACAGGTAGATACCGCATATAGGTAGGTATGGTGGACTCATACGGAACAACTTTGGGTTTATGGAAGTGGATGCACAAGCAGTATTCCCGCTTAGTACAAGTGAAGGCTAGCAAAAGACTGGGAAGCGACCAACTAGAGAGCGACAACAGTTATCAATATGCATTGAAATTAACCAACATCGAGTGCAAGCATGAGTAGAACATAAATCACCATAAACATGAATATCATAGAGCCTATGTTGATTTTGTTTCAACTACATGCGTAAACATGCCCCAAGTCAAGACACTTGAATCATTCAAAGGAGGATACCATATCCTATCATACTACATCATAATCATCTCGAAATTCATGTTGGCGTCCAAGACAAACCATTATAAGCTCCTAGTTAATTAAGCATGGCATCAAAACTATGATCTTTAAGTTGTCATTGCAAACATGTTTCTCTCACAACAAAGCTGAATTAAGAATGACGAGCTAGTCATATTTACAAAAACAAAATAGATCGAGTTCATACCATCTTTTCCAGGTTCAGTCACTTCATCATATGTCGTCATTATTGCCTTTCACTTGCACGACCGAATGATGAGAACAATAATAAGAGTGTTCGTACATTGGACTAAGATGGAATCTGCAAGCAAACACAAAGGAGAAGACAAAGTAATATGGCTCTTTGACAGATAAACAGATATGCATGCGAGAGCCACTAAACATTGTAACCATGATCTTCTATCTTGACCCAAAGGAAAAGAAAGTTATTTACACGGAAAGCTCCCAACAAGCAAAAGAAGAACGGGAAATATTTTTGGGTTTTCTCAATCTAAACAAACACACGAGAAGAAAGCGAGAAAAAGAAAATAAACTAGCATGGATGATACAGTGGCAAGCTGTGAACACCGACTAACAAAGTGAAAGCGTGAACATGAATATAAAGTCGGTGAGAAACACGTACTCCCCCAAGCTTAGGCTTTTGGCCTAAGTTGGTCTACTCCCAAGGTGGGAAATAACCATCTCCGGGGTACTCCGGAGTGCACTGCGGGTGCCACTGCTGGGTGAGCTCCTAGATTCATCCATCTCAATGGGGATGTGCATATCCCCAACAAGTAAATCGTACTTCATCTTGACAGTAGGTATAGGGCATTCAAAGCTTCCAATAAGAATCGATGAAGTTTTTTCAATAGCATTGATGCAATGTACTCGATATTGTTTCTTCGGAAAGTGCACCGTATGCTCATTACCATTGACATGGAAAGTGACATTGCCTTTGTTGCTATCAATAACAGCCCCTGCAGTGTTTAAAAAGGGTCTTCCAAGGATGACCGCCATGGCATCATCCTCGGGAATATCCAGAATAACAAAGGTTGTTAAGATAGTAACGTTAGCAACTACAACAGGCAAATCCTCGCAAATGCCGATAGGGAAATCAGTTGATTTGTCGGCCATTTGCAAGGAGATTTCAGTGGGTGTCAACTTATCCAATTAAAGTCTACGATAGAGAGAGAGGGATAACACTAACACCGGCTCCAAGGTCGCATAAAGCAGTTGTAACGTAGTTTCCTTTAATGGAGCAAGGTATAGTGGGCACTCCGGGATCACCTAGTTTCTTAGGAGTTCCACCCTTGAAGGTGTAATTGGCAAGCATGGTGGAAATCTCAACCTCAGGTATCCTCCTATTATTAGTCACAATATCCTTCATGTACTTAGCATAAGGAGACATTTTGAGCATATCTGTCAAACGCATTTGCAAAAAGATAGGTCTAATCATTTCAACAAATCGCTCAAAATCCTCATCATCCTTTTTCTTGGATGGTTTCGGAGGAAAGGGCATGGGTTTTATGAACCCATGGTTCCCTTTCTTTACCATGCTTCCTAGCAATGAAGTCGTTCTTATCGTATCTCCTATTCTTAGGTTGTGGGTCATCAAGATCAACACTAGGTTCAATCTCCACATCCTTATCATTGCTAGGTTGAGCCTCATCATGAGCACCACTATCGATATTATCATTAGGCTCATGTTCATCACCAGATTGTGTTTCAGCATTAAACAAAGATATCATTTGGATTCTCGGGTGTAACAGCAACGGGGTTGCTAGCATGCAAGTTCCTATCATCTTTCTTTTTCTTTCTAGGATAACTAGGTGCCTCGATGCTAACTCCTTGAGAATCTTGTTAAATTCTCTTAGGATGACCCTCAGGATACAAAGGTTCCTGGGTCATTCTACCACCTCTGGTAATAACTCTGACAGAATTGTCATTCAACTCATTGAGCAAGTCATTTTGAGCCTTAAGTACTTGTTCTACTTGAGTAGTAACCATAGAGGCATGTTTACTCAAAAGCTTAAGATCATTGACGTTTCTATCCACACAACCACTTAAATGACTAAGCATACGAGCAATCTATTCCAATTATCTCCTAACATAATCATTGAAACTTTGTTGTTTGGCAACAAAGTTATCAAATTCATCTAAACATAAGCTAGCAGGTTTATCAAAAGGAATATCACTCTCATTGAATCTACGAAGAGAATTTACCTCTACTACATGTGTCGGGTTATCAAGACCATGGATCTCTTCGATAGGTGGTAGATTTTTGACATCTTCAGATTTAATGCCTTTCTCTTTCATAGATTTCTTAGCTTCTTGCATATCTTCAGGACTGAGGAATAGGATACCTCTTTTCTTCGGAGTTGGCTTCGGAGGTGGTTCGGGAATAGTCTAAGCATTCTCATTGCACAATATATTATTCAATAGAATCTCAGCTTGTTCCACAGTTCGTTCCCTGAAAACACAACCAGCACAACTATCTAGGTGGTCCCTAGAAGCATCGGTTAGTCCATTATAGAAGATATCAACTATTTCATTCTTCTCAAGAGGGTGATCAGGCAAAGCATTCAGTAGCTGGACAAGCCTCCCCCAAGCTTGTGGGAGACTCTCTTCTTCAACTTGCACAAAGTTATATATATCCTGCAAGGCAGCTTGTTTCTCATGGGCAGGAAAATATTTCTCAGAGAAGTAGTAGATCATATCCTGGGGACTACGCACACAACCAGGAGCAAGAGAAGTGAACCAAGTCTTAGCATCATCCTTTAGCAAGAAAGGAAATAGCTTAAGGATATAGTAGTGGCGGATCTTTTCCTCACTCGTGAATAGGGTGGCTATATCGTGCAGCTTAGTAAGATGTGCTACAACTGTTTCAGACTCATAACCATGAAAAGGATCAAATTCGACCAAGGTGATTAACTCAGGATTGACAGAGAATTCATAATCCTTATCGGTCACAAAGATAGGCGAAGTAGCAAACTTAGGATCGTATTTCATTCTAGCGTTCAGAGATTTTTCTTTCCACTTGCGCAATAAAGTCCTTACAAGCAAAAAAGTCCTCAGCTATCTCTCCCTCCATAACATAACCCTCAGGTATATCACGCAATTCATATCTAGGAAATCTAGTTCTAACAGGTGAAATAGCAGGTTCTACTTCAATAATCTCAGCAGTTTCAGAAGTATCATCACATTATGCAGCAACTCTAGCAATTTGTGCATCAAGGAATGCACCTAGTGGCAAAGCAGTATCAAGCAAAGCATCATCACAAGCATCATGGATAGAAGAAGTAGCATCATCAAGCAGAGGCGACATATCAGAATTTCTAGCAGGAGGTGGTGTCGTAAACTTACTCATAACCGAAGGTGAATCAAGTGCAGAGCTACATGGCAGTTCCTTACCTCTCCTCGTAGTTGTGGGCAAGACTTTAGTTTTTGGATCTCTCGGATTCCTCATAGTGATCAACTAACATAAATCCCAAGTGACTCAAGGAATAGTTCTAGGCCTCCCCGGCAACGGCGCCAGAAAATAGTCTTGATAACCCACAAGTATAGGGGATCGCAACAGTTTTCGAGGGTAGAGTATTCAACCCAAATTTGTTGATTCGACACAAGGGGAAGCGAAAGAATATTCTCGAGTATTAGCAGTTGAGTTGTCAATTCAACCACACCTGAAAGACTTAGTATCTACAGCAAAGTTTCAGTAGCAAAGTAGTGTGATAGCAACAGTAGCAACGGTAACAGTAGCAGCAGTGACAGCAATAGCGGTAACAGTAGCAGCAAAGTAATGTAGCAAGAACCAGTAGGAAAAGACTCTTAGGCATTGGATCGGTGATGGATAATTATGTCGGATGACATTCATCATGTAACAGTTATAACATGGAGAGATATGTAACTAGCTCCAGTTCGTCAATGGAATGTAGGCATGCATTCCGTATATAGTCATACGTGCTTATGGAAAATAACTTGCATGACAGCTATTGTCCACCCCTCCCGTGGCAGCGGGGTCCTAATGGAAACTACGGGATATTAAGGTTCTCCTTTTAATAGAGAACCGGAACAAAGCATTATCACTTAGTGAATACATGAACTCCTTATACTATGGTCATCTCCGGGAGTGGTTCCGTCTATTGTCACTCCGGGTTGCCGGGTCATAACACATAGTAGGTGACTACAACTTGCAAGATAGGATCAAGAACACACATATATTGACGAGAATATAATAGGTTCAGATCTGAAATCATGGCACTCGGGCCCTAGTGACAAGCATTAAGCATGGCAAAGTAGTGGCAACACCAATCTCAGAACATAGTGGATACTAGGGATCAATCCCCATCAAAACTAACTAGATTACATGATAGATCTCATCCAACCCATCACCGTCCAACAAGCCTATGATGATATTACTCATGAACGGTGAAGAGCATCATGGAATTGGCGATGAAGGAAGGTTGGTGATGACGATGGCGACGATCTCCCCTCTCCGGAGCCCAGAACGGACTCCAGATCTGCCTTCCAGAGGAAGAACAGGTAGTGGCGGCGCCTCCGTATTGTAAAACGCGATGAACTCTTCTCCTTGATTTATTTCCGGACGAAAGGGACTAAATAGAGCTCGAGTTGGAGGCGGCGGAGCCCCGAGGGCCCCACAAGCCTGCTAGGCGCGGCCAGGGGGGCTCGCGCCTCCTGGGCTTGTTGGCTCCTTGCTCCACGTCTCCGGTTGATTCTTTCGCCAGTATTTTTTATATATTCCACAAAAAAATCCTCGTAAATTTTCAAGTCATTCCGAGAACTTTTATTTTTGCGCAAAAACAACACCATGGAAAATCTTGCAAATTAGAGTCCAAAACAAGGGCAAAAGAGTTTGGAAAAGTAGATACGATGGAGACGTATCATGCACCATTAATTTCATCTTCTCCTTAGAGTTGAAAGCTTCATAAACTTCATTAAGCGTGAGAGTGTCATGACTATATAATATGGTGTCTCGAAAATTGGTATAGGAACTTGGCAGGGAACAAAGTAACATTAAAGCAGTATCTTCTTCATCATATGTAACCTCCATTGCAGCTAGATCGGATATGGTCTCTTTAAATTTTGAAATATGAGTCAAAACATTACCTCCCTCGGGTAACCTGTGCATGAATAGTTTTTGCTTCAGATGCATCTTGCTCGTGAGATCTTTTGTCATGCAAATCCCTTCCAGCTTTAACCATAGAGCGGCGGCAGTTTTCTCGCTCAAAACTTCCTGCAAAATATTATTATGCAAATGGAGTTGAATTTGTGACAAAGCCTTACGATCCATTCTTTTCTCCTCAGCATTCCAATCCTCAATTAATTATATTCTTTCCAAAACTATCCAGTGCATCATCATAGTCGGCCTGTGCCAACAACGCCCGCATCTTGACTTGCCGTAAGGTAAACCTTGTGTCACGGTCCACCAACGGAAGATCATACTGCATGCATGCCATGAGTTGATAAATCTGTGTACACAAAGTAGTGCAAGCCGGTAGAAAAAATTCTTGAAGAATTAATTTGCGGAGCAAATAATTACAGCAACACCTGATAGTTTCCTCATGTGGATGTAGCAAACGAAGACAGAAACTGGTCTTTTTTTTGAACTGGGAATATTTCATTCCATCAATCACCACGCCAAGCAGAATCGCTGGCAACAAGAACTTGGGCAAAGGTAGGAGCAAGACCCAGCCATACGGCTTGGGGCGCAAGCACCATCTTTGACCCATGCAGCGCAAGAACGTCTGCAACCTTATTACATGCCCGTGGGCAATTAACAATGTCGAAAGAAATAAAATTTAGAGAGGAAAAAAGCTTTGATCTCCTTAAACAGAGCACCGTTTGGTGCAAGATCATAACTAGAGGTCTTGATCGCCAAGACAAGCAGAAGAGCATATGTTTCTACCACTGTGTTGCCAATGCCCAGTTCTTGTGCCTTGTGTATAGCTTGGATGCATGCTTCAACTTCAGCTTGTAGCGCATCATTGACATGATCTAGCCATCCCGCAGCAGCAACCACGACATCCCCTTCATGGTCTCGTATGATATACCCCCATCCACCTATTAAAGTTTCTTTGTTGAAGCTGCCATCAACATTTATTTTGAGCATGCCATCAGCTGGTTTTGTCCATCCTTTTAAAGGATTCACCTTTGCTTGTTGCACCCTGCCAAAGAACTCTCTGTACTCCTCCGATGTTCTCCTTGTCTGCCATACCAGGGCTTCGGTGTTGATTTGTGCCTTCTAAACTCAATATTTGTTCCTAGCATTCCACCAGTTCCACATCAGAGAGATGATACAAGTTTTTTGTTCAAGAGATCCGGAAAGCAGAACCTGCATCACTTCCTTTGGCTCATGTAAGGTCATGCATGCCCGCCGAACATGTTCCAACCCAAGGGCTCTCCAAATCTGTTTAATCAATTTGCACTGGAATAATAAGTGGCTCCCGTCCTCGTCTCTCCGCTGGCAGACTGGGCATAAGGTCTCTACCTCGATGCCTCTTCTCTTTAGATTTATCCGCACTGGAAGGTTGTTAGTATCTATCCTCCACACAAACTGTTGGATTTTCAGAGGGCACGGTGATTGCTATATCGATGTCCAGCTAAAATCATCTAGTCCTTCGGCTGCACCTCCTACCTCACCTGCATTCACCTCGTGCATCTTCTTGCAGTGTTTGTATGCAGATTTTACTGATAGAACGCCACGGTGGTCAGGGTGCCATGCCCAGCAGTCCTCCAACTCCTCTCTGATAGGGATCGTCGGGATAAGTTTCGCATCAGGGGCCCAAAAAACGGAGGACACAAGTTGTTCGTCCCACGTCGCAGTATACGGGTCCATAAGCTCTGCTGTCATCGATATGATAGTGTGTCCCCTTGGTGTGAAAGGCCGACTGTCCCAGTTGCGCGGAATCCATGGGTCCTCCCATATTTTTACCGTGTTGTCGTCGCCCACACGCTTAATAATCCCCTGTTTAAGTACCGCCACTCCTTGCAAGATATTTCGCCATGCATATGATATCCCTTCCCTTGCTTCAGCATTGAGGATGTCTGTGTGTGGGTAGTACCTAGCTTTCAAGACGCGTGCACAGAGCGACTTCGGACTGTCCAAAAGTCGCCAAGCATGTTTTGCGAACATAGCCAGGTTGAAAGTGTGAAGATCTTTGAACCCCAACCCTCCTTCCTGTTTGGACCTTGTCAGTTTCTCCGCGGAAAGCCAATGGATCTTCTGGTCATCCTCCTGTTGCGCACAGAAGAACCTACATATCATTGTTCTCATTTGCTCGCACAAACCCTTAGTAAGATCAAACACCGACATTGCAAAAACTGGTATGGCTTGGGCACAGGCTTTTATTAGGATCTCCTTCCCAGCTTTTGTGAGCAACTTTTCCAGCCACCCCTGAATGCATTGCCACATTCTGTCCTTTAGATATGCAAATGTTTTGGTTTTTGATTGACCAACAAAAACTGACAGCCCCAAATATCTCTCGTTCCAAGTCTCTTTGGTTAATCCCAAATGATCCAGCACCTTTCTCCGTATATCCATCTTTGTGTTCTTACTGAACATGATGGCAGACTTATCAACATTTATTGTTTGCCCCGAGCATTCTTCATCAAGTTTCAGGATATTTTGCAGATGAAGTATAGCATCTTCTGTAGCTTTCAGAAGAATCAACGAGTCATCTGCAAACAGTAGGTGATTAAAACTCAGAGCATTTCGACATATTTTTACCCCCTCGAGGCTTCCTTCTTGTTCGGCACTGTTCAGGAGGGATGAGAATGCTTCCGCACATAACAAGAACAGACAGGGTGATATTGGGTCTCCTTGGCGCAGTCCCCTCCCCGGGACAATCTTCTCCATGATAGTATCATTAAATCTGAACTTGTACTGTACCGTGGTACAACACTTCACAATCAGTTTCACCCAGGCCTCCCCAAAGCCCATTTTGTCCATCATCGCCTTCAGGAATTGCCATTCAACTCTATCATATGCCTTGCTCATATCAAGTTTGCGAGTCGCATACCCCACTTCACCCGATCTTTTATTCTGCATAAAATGAGTGACCTCATAGGCTAGCAATATATTATCTATGATTAGTCGTCCCGGTACAAAAGCACTTTGATTTGAAGCAATTACCTCCGGCAGAATCTGCTTTAGCCTGTTTGCTATTACCTTAGAGACTAACTTATAAATCACGTTGCATAAACTGATGGGGCGTAAGTCTTTCATTTTTTCCGGGTTGGAAACCTTGGGTATCAACACTACACAGGTATCATTCCATGATTCCGGCATCTCTCCCCCATGCAGTACACGCAGGACCTCATCGGTGATCTTCTCGCCTATCGTCTCCCAGTATCTCTTATAAAAGACAGCCGGCATACCATCCATGCTCGGAGCCTTGAGATCTCCGATGCTCTGAAGTGCAGCATGAACTTCCTCGGGGGTATATACTTTTGTCAACATTTCATTCATCGTCGGCGTGATTCTTGGGCTCACATGTAGAAGTAGTTCCTCCATTCTGGTGCCTGCAGCTGAGGTAAACAATTCCCCAAAGTATTCAATGATCACCGCCTCCTTCTCCCCCTCCTCTTCCACCACACCGCCATCATCTTTCCTTAACTTTTTTATTCTGTTCTTCTTTCTTCTGGCAGATGCAAACTTCTGAAAATACGATGTGTTTCGATCTCCTTTCTGAAGCCAGTTTACATGAGCCCGTTGTTTGTAGTACATCTCCCTTTGCCCTTCCAGTCGCTCCAGTTTGTATCGCAACATCCTCTCTCGGTTCACCACATCCTGCGTGATCGCGCGTTGCCGGAAAACCTCTATCTCCTTCTTTAGTTTGGCGATCCTTCGTTCCATAACCCCGAGTGAGGTACGGCTCCAGTGCTGCAGATCACCTGCCACCCCTTTGAGTGCTTGTACCACTGTACCTCCTCTGCTTGTCGTCTCCCTTTGCCATGCATTCTCAATTACAGCACTACAAGCTTCCTCCGTCATCCAACTCGCTTCAAATTTCAAGTTTCCACCTTCCCTTCGCTTCTTCTTTCTTTGCCTGAAAGACTCATGGTCAAGATGCACGATAATTGGCCTATTATCTGAATGTCTCGGGTCTCCATGTACCACACCGTACTCTAGGAATCGGCTACACCATTCGGATGTCGCCACCGGTCGGTAAACTCTTTCTCGAATGTACTGCTGCGCATCATGGTTATTGTTTTGCCATGTATACGGGTCCCCAACAAAACCCAGATCATGGAGTTGGCAGTCCTCCAGCGCTTGTTTGAAGCGGTCCATGTAAACCTGAGGCCGTGTGATTCCTCCTTCCTTCTCTCCCTGCGTTAACACCTCATTAAAGTCACCCACACAGATCCATGGTTTGTCACTATGGTGTTTTATGTTTCGCAACAGCCTCCATGTCGTTTCCCTTGCTTCCATTCTAGGCTCCCCATAGATTCCTGCGAAACGCCAGACAAAGCCATCTTCCTCTGTAATCTCCGTGTCAATGTGATAGCGAGATTTCATTCCCGGGTTAACCTTCAAAGTGCTCTTCGAGAACATAGCCAAACCCCCTCCCTTCCCCTCATAGTCCTTCACTACCAAACTAGTCATCCCAAGCTTCCATTTCCACCATTCTATCCGCCTTTTGTCCAACTTTGTCTCCGATAAGAACAACATGTCAGGGTCCTCCTTCCTCTGGATATCCAGAAGACCACGAATTGCCGGTCGTTCCCCAGTCCCCGACAATTCCACGCAATCAGCTTCATTGGTGATTGCAGAACTGCTCCGGCAGCCCCGCTTTGAACAGGTTTTTGTGGTTCATCGCCTCTTCTTCTACTGCACCTACCAGCCTCCCTTTTTTCTGATCTTGTTTCTCATCAATCTTCATCTCCTCACCAGCGCGCTTCCCCATCATACTTCCAATTTGTTCCTGGTGTTCCTTCCTAGGATCTCTTATTCTCCGTTTAAACTTCCGTCCACTTTTTCCCCCAGCCTTGTCCTGGTTTATCTTCCCCCTACCCTCTTCTACTCTCTTTTCCTCGTTATTCTCCTTCTCCCTCCTATCATTTTCCGTAACTTGTGGCATATTCTCCATCGAGAGCCTCTCTTCGCCAAGAGACACCATAGCTATGTTCTTTCCTTCGTCCTCCTTACTTCTCCCCTCCTCTTCTTTGTCATTGAAACTTAAGTGTCTCGAAGTTCCTTTTGAGCCGACACCATCATCCCTTCCTACAGATTTAAGTGGACTAGTCACCTCTCTCTCCTCCTCCTTGCTGCTTCTTCCACTACTACGGGATGCAGTACCATCTTTGCGCCATGAAAGGGTTGCACTACCCATGCCCGATCCTTCTCGCCCCAAATGATATGGGCGACGATCCATACCATCCTGTTTGTAGCCCATTGCCCCCATACTGTCTTCACTCGACCTACTTCCCATCCATTTTCCTCTAGCCCCTTCTACAGATTTATTACTTTCATCCTCGGCTCTCATCCAAGGGCCAAATTGTGGTGCTTCATCCTTTGCCGGTCTCATCTTACACTCCTTGTCCCGGTGCCCAATTATCTCGCAGGTATAGCAGAAGTCCGGCATGTGTTCATACTCAAACCGACACCACCTTAGCTTTTTCTTCTTTGTGTTGTCTAGCTGACCCTCCTCTTCTATCATTTGCTCAATTTCCTTCTCCCGACCCAATACAAAGCCCCTCATCAAAGGGATGTTAATGCTCAGCTTCACCTTGATCCGAAGGAACTTCCCTATGGCTTTTCCATCATATCCCACATCCACATCCAGGACTTCTGCGAAGTCTTTGCCGATTTTTTCCCCATGGCTCTGTTCATTGACCCCAGTGGTAGACCATAAACCCTAATCCACATTGGGATGATGTTAAATTCATATTCATCCACCGTTTTGTCCGTGTCGAACTCCTCCATCACTAGCAACTCCTTGTCAAACCACCATGGACCATCCTCCAGTGCTCGTCTCCATCCCGAAGCCTGTTTGAACGTGAACAGGAAGATGTTTTCTTCAAGTTCGCTGCACCGGATACCTTTGATTGGGCACCAGATTCTACCCATGGTATGCCCGATGACACCTGCATGGACTAGTTTCTCTCAAAATAACTTCCCCACCGCTTGCGGTTCATCCTGCTCCCACCCGATTGCTTTCCCCTTCTCCTCCTCCCCAATCTTCAGACCTCTCTTCTCCGCTGGTGTCAACTTCAACCCCCTAAGCATCCCTTCGACATCTTTCATGTCGCCGCCAGTCAAGACCAGGACGATGAGGACAGAAACAAAAATAGGGTTTATGGTGTATTACAACCGTGTGCCCTAAAATCGCACGAAAGGCTTATGTGGATGGTCGGGGATGGTTGGAAACGACAGACGTGGATGGGATGGACTCGTGGGAACGAGGCGGACTGAGGTCAGACGGCGGCCGTCGTGGTTTCGGCCGGCGAGACTGTGGCAGATCGGATCGCCTCGAAGATTGTCCCCGGTAATTACGCTAACCGTCACTTACGGACGGACACTTTTCCTTACACCTACCGTTTTGCCGTGCACGTATTTCAAGGATGAGGCGACAGAAACTGGTCTTGGCTTCACGTGGAGCAACTAATACTCGGTAGCTGGCAAATTGGCAAATCTACTAGTAGCACTAGTACTCCAGACTTGACGTGGAGCAGCAGGTGCGACTTGCGATTTGACGGCTTGGCTTTCGTCTCTACGCGAGAAAGCTACGGCTGGTAAAATCCTCGATCAAGATATCGTGTGCACAGCAGCGAAACTCGCGGATATATACGACGCCGCTTACGATGGCTGCAGCAGGGTGTCGAACTCGGCTTGCGCGTACGGCTGCGCAACCGAAATCGATCCGGATGGATCAACGCAACCGTAGCTCTCGATCTCAAAACTCGTATGTGTAACTTGGTTCTCGATCTCAAAACTCGTATGTGTAACTTGGTTCTATGGATCCGGATTGGATAGCTCTACTCCTTAGCTCTGCATCGTCTAGGGTAACCCTAAATGGCGCCGCGGGCAGACCCATCTGGCACAAAAGGGGTCTGCGGCAGGGAGACCCGCTATCCTCACTTTTTTTCATCCTAGCCATCGACACCATGCACAGGCTCCTGTGCAGGGCCTCTGAGCTGAACAAGTTCCAGCCACTGCCGAATGGAGACATCTCGCTAAGGCTCAGTCTTTATGCGGATGACGCCATCATCTTCGCAAATCCCATCCAGGAAGAAATTGAAGAGATTATGGGCATCCTGGTAGACTTCGGGAGTGCCACGGGTCTGCACATCAACCCTGCCAAGTCTACTGTCTCGGCAATACGCTGCGAAGGGATAAATCTCGACGCTGTGCTCACAGCTTTCGGAGGGGAGAAGATAGGCTTCCCAATAAGATACCTGGGACTACCTCTCACCCTTAGCAGGATTCGCTTGGTACACATCCAATACATCCTAGATAGGATTAGAGCTAAGCTAGCCGGATGGAAAGGAAAGCTAATGAACATCGCAAGAAGGCGTGTCCTGGTTCGAAGCGTACTCACCGCGCTGCCAACTTTCGCCCTATCCGTCCTGAGAACCCCCAAAAAATTCCTAGACGAGATAGACAAGGTTAGGCGCCGCTTCCTATGGGCACATGAAGAAGACCTCAGTGGAGGAAAATGCAAGGTCAGTTGGCCAATAGTCTGCTCCCCCGTGGAGAGCGGTGGCCTAGGGGTATTGGACCTGCATCGCTTCTCGAGAGCGCTCCGGCTGCGATGGCTATGGCTGTCATGGACAAGCCCGCAAAGGCCATGGAACGGCATGCAGCTGCCATGCAATGACGATGATCGAGCCCTTTTTACTGCCTCCACGTCAGTCACCCTGGGGGATGGAAAAACGGCCTCCTTCTGGCACTGCCACTAGACGGGTGAGGGGGCGCTAAAGACGATATACCCATCGCTCTTCAGGCACTCACGGAGAAAAAATAGGAATGTGCATGAGGCGCTACAAGGCAACGCTTGGATAGCCGACCTTGCGCACGGAGACACGACGCACCTTTGGGTTGACGTCCTGCGTCTGCATAGATGGCTCCAGGAAGCGGACATCCAGCTGATAGAGCAAACAAGAGACCAAATCAAATGGAGACATGAGGCCTCAGGGACTTACTCTGCTAACTCAGCATACAAAGCCCAATTCCTAGGAAGAACAACGTCGGAAATCAGCAACTTCACATGGAAAACTTGGGCACCGCAAAGGGTCAAGATATTCATATGGCTGCTGACAAAAAATAGGCTCTGGTGCAACGACAGATTGCAAAGAAGGGGCTGGCAAAACAGCTACTTCTGTCAGCTATGCCTCAGAAATTTGGAATCAGCAGATCATCTTTTCTGGAGATGCAATGTCACAACGGCAGTATGGGGGGTGACGGCATCTCGCACCGGATGCGCCTCACTAAGCCCAACAATTTGGGCCCATAAAAAAACAGCCAGAGAGATCATCACCACAATGATAAGCAAGGCAAGACCAGAATACAAAAAAGGAGCTAGGACAATGATTGTCCTCGTTCTATCAGAAATCTGGAAAGAAAGAAATGAGTGCACTTTCAGAAACAAAACAGCAAGAGCCGCGAGCATATCCACCTCCATCTCCACAACTCTCCAATCTTGGAGGCAAGCTGGAGCAGTTTTCCTAGAGCACCCGTTCAGGGAAATTACGTGAGGAGTACAAAGTCTGCGTCAGACTTTCCTGTTTTTCAGAATTTTTTTCCGCGATTTCTTCCTGTTATGTCCTTTTGATCTTTTGATCAACCCCACCCTTTTGTATTCCCGCCATGCTTTCTGCTATCTTAATATATGCCAGCCAGCAGCTGGATCTTTTAAAAAAAAAGATATCACTTTTAGATAAAACGAGATCAACGAGACACGAAAGACACGGATTTTTACGTGAAAACTCTTGCGAGGGAAAACCACGGACGCATGAAGACGCAATCACTATAAGGGTGAAGTATTACAAGCACGAAACGACATGTTGTCTTTAGTTGCGACTACATGAAGTATATATGAGGGGCAATAGATGAGAGTCTTTGGAAGACAAGTAAACCAGTTGTACTCGTACGCGTCGGTACCAACGCAAAGGCCCACACCGTTTGTACTACGTCTAGTCTGATACTGTAGGATTTGGATCACAATTTAACATCTTGTATGTCAAGTCGGTGGTGTTTTTGGAGGAGGCCTACTAGTGGGGTATGGCGCATGAGCCATATATATCGTGGCCTGCTGAGCCCTAAGCCAGCCTGGTGGATCGACTTTCCATCATGTGGTGTAGCACCGAGACGTGGTATGGTCTAAGTATATATACTTATATCCCGCAAAAAAAAAAAGTATATATACTTATGGCTAATTTCTCTTCTTTTATTTATGTCTATTGTGAACTGAACCTGCTTTAAAATACAATCATGACCCGATGCGGTGCAAACCACTCTAGCGAAGCAAGACTTGCTCTCGCTTGGTCTCTCTAATGTATAATGTTTGGATTGAATGCAACTTATTGGCTACTTCTCTTATGCTCATGCGTTCCCTTGGGATCAGACGCGTACAAGACAAAGCCACTTGCATGAGTGATAGTACGCATCCATGGGCCGCATTTTCTGTTCCAATGCTTGTTCGGATATAGATCTTGCATTCTCCACTGAGGCGGGCATCAATGATATGATGTATCTTATCCGGATAGCTCCTCTGCACAAAGTTGACCATGTTGAGTTCATTCTCAAACATAGGATCCGCCGTTGGTCTTTTGCCAATGAGCATCTCTAGGAGTACTATTCCAAAACTGTAAACGTCGCCATGGGTTGATGCCTGCCCACTTTGACCATACTCTACCAAGAGATAAAATAGTAATAAGCAAACTGTAAAGTTATTTCTAAATGTAAATAACAAATGGAAGTGCGGGAGTTGCTATACCAGGAGCGATGTACCCTATCGTTCCCTTCAG
This sequence comes from Hordeum vulgare subsp. vulgare, assembly GCF_904849725.1. NCBI lineage: Eukaryota > Viridiplantae > Streptophyta > Magnoliopsida > Poales > Poaceae > Hordeum > Hordeum vulgare. Next base: position 16,492,851 of record NC_058523.1, read on the forward strand.
TCCCATTGAGGTGTCTAAGGTTGAATGTCCAATGAGGCTTGCTATGCCAAAATCTCCCAAATAAGCATTCATGTCATCATCAAGAAGGATATTTGTTGGCTTCAAATCACAATGTGCAATCTGCCTTTCACAATCATTGTGTAAATAAGCCAATGCATCAGCAATACCAATGGCTGTGCTTGTTCTTTGGGCTAAACTCAAACATCTTGTAGAACTACCCAAATATTTGTTATGCAACCATGTGTCCAAATTTCCATTAGGCATGAATTCATAAATTAGAGATTTGAAAGGATCACCTTTATTGTCTATTGTTGAACACGCAGTTAGGATAGGTACCAGGTTCCGGTGCCGAATTCTACACAGAACCTCGCATTCGGTTACAAAACTTTTGTCGGCAAATTTCATATCAAGGTCAAAAACCTTTATAGCCACTTGTATTTTAGCTTGAGTTAACTTTCCTCTGTACACTGAACCATAGCTTCCTCTTCCGACAAGGTTTAACTCTGAGAAATTCCCTGTAGCTCCAGCTAGATCATTGTAAGCAACTCTAGGGAACTTCTTACCAAAAGAAAGCAAAATTGTGTATGTTCTTTGTGACGTCTTCTTGCCAAAGAATATAACATAAGTCAGCATTATAAGTGACATGAAGCCAAATAATGGAATCAGTGCTCTGACCAAATAGTATTCTGTCTCTGATTTCCGGGAAACAGTAGGACACATGGGCATGTGAAGATCCATGGCACCTCCACAGAGCCCCCAATTACCCTCAACTGAAGTAGCTGTAGCATTTCTGAATACTCCATCTCTTGGTATTTCACCTTGTAGATTGTTATAAGACAGATCCAGCTGGGTGAGATATGGAAGATTACTTAGCTCTGTTGCGATGGATCCTGACAAATTATTATGCGAAAGATTGAGCATGCTCAAACTTTTTAGACCACTCATGGACTTCGGAATGTTTCCTGAGAGAAAATTGTTGTCCACTAGGAGGATCTCCAACCCCTGACACTCGCCTAAAGTGACAGGGATTTGACCAGAGAGCTTGTTCGATGAAAGGTCTAGTTTCGTAAGTTGTTTAAGATTGCTAACCTCCGGAGGTATTGGACCATCTAAGTTATTATAGGATATTATGCAATTGGTCATTCCAGAGAGACGACTAAAGAGCTCATTAGGAATATGGCCCTGTAGACTGTTATTACTAAGATCCAGCTGTAACAGAAATGGAAGGTTTCCCAAACTGGGCGGTATAGGACCTTCGAAATTATTTCGAGAGAAGAAGAGTTCGGTCAGCTGAGCTAAGCTGCCAATGGAGGATGGAATCAGCCCAGTGAACTTATTATCTGAAAGACTTACAACTGATAAGTTTTTAAAATTTCCAACCCATGTTCCAATTGGACCGGTTAGGTTATTATGATCAAGTAACAGCATAGTTAAGCCAGTAAGATTTCGTATGCCCTCTGGAACTGTCCCGGACAAGTAGTTATAATGGAATCCAAGTTCTTTAAGACTAGTCGACAAATTTCCAACTGAATTAGGTATGGCTCCATTCAAATGATTATCATTTAACCCGAGGACTTGCAGAGAACCACAATTGCTCAATGCATCTAAGAATTTCCATCCTTGATTGTCCTTTGCATCCAACTTGTTATGATCGAGTTCTAGATAAGTCATATCTCGAAGGTTTCCGAAAGAAGTCGGAATTTGGCCGGTAAGATTGTTATATGATAATTGTATTATGAATAGGAATGAAGCGTTGCCTAGGGAGGCAGGGATTTTACCCTCGAACATATTGTCCTGCAATTGAAGCGCAATGAGATTTGGAAGAGTATCGCCAATGTTAGAAGGCAGTTTCATTTGTAGAAAATTCGAATTCAAGTCGAGGACTGAAAGGGCAGAATTGTTTAGAAGTGTTCTTGGGATTCTACCGGATAACATGTTACCCCCTAGAAGCAACATGGTAATATCTGGTAAGTGCCCAAGCTCAACCGGAATGTTACCTTCGATCTGATTATTTGACAGAGCGAGAAACTTTAATTTGGTGATGTTTTGTATACTTGGTGGGATGATGCCAAAGAAGCTATTTTGTGCAAGGTCCAATTGGACAAGGCTGGAGAGGGAACCGATGTTTGGGGGGAGTGAGCTAGTTATCAAGTTGAAAGAAAGGTCTAGATAGGACAAGTTGGAGCAATTTCTTAGTGCATCAGGATTGAACCCCTGCAACTTGTTGTTGCCCAATTCAAGGTATTGCAGCCTATGAAGGCGGTTATGTGTGGGCAACTGACCAAAAAAGCCGTTTGAGGAGAGAATCAGTGTTGTGAGCAAGGTTAGATTTCCAAGAGAGGGAGCGATTTTGCCTTGCAAGGTTTGGCGGGTGAGGTTGAGTGCAGTGACACGCCCTGGGTGTGCCAGGCTACAGTTGACGCCCTTCCACAGGCAATGGGGGATGCTACTGTTCCAAGAGCTTAAGGATTGTGTTGGGTCGTCGGTTGCGGCCTTGAAATCGAGCAACCAGAGCATGTCCATGCTGTTATCAGAAGGGACTATGGAGCAACGGGCGTTGCGAACCCCACAAGAAATGAGGAGCAATGACAGTAGCATAAGCATGGTGAGTCTCCACGGTAGATTGGCAGACATATGCCCTCCGTTACCTGCAAAGTGTTAAGAATAAACATATTGTTTGTCTACATATGTTCACTTATGCAGCTAGCTGAGTTGTGTGACCTTGATTTCATGAAGTACGGAAACAAATTATAGTGCTTGCTCGATAGGAGGAGTAAGTAGGACACCTTACCTTTGCTATGGCGGGTCGCACAAGACGGCGGCCGTTCTTGCATGGTTTTTTCCGGGTGTTGTGGTGTGAAATGTGAGTTGGGATACTGGATGCTAAACTGGCTGAGGTCCCAGGGGTTTAAAACCACGTTCACAGCGTCATCGCATCCACATCTGCATGTCATCTCAAATTTCCACGCCTTATCTTAAGATTGACCACAGCTGCATATCATCACGTCCTGGAGTCCGTCAACCGCTACTTTTCAGCTCTTGTCCCCCACCATTGGTGTCGCTGTTTGAGCTAATCCCCATAGGTCTACCCGTTGTCCAGCTATAGTCTTTTCCACCGGAACACGACACAAATCCTCTGCACCATATCGATGCAGACAAACGTGCATCCATGTCGACCGGTTTACTGATCCAAGATGCACATTCAGAATTGTGTCTTTGTGTGTGTGCTTGCGCGCTTGCGTGCGTGCGTGCGTGCGTGATGGCCTTACTTCCAGAATGGGTTGTGTGGTCATGAACGGCTTGTGCTTCGTTGTGTTTTCACCATGAGTATTTGTTAGAGCCTTGATGTCATCCTTGGGGGCGTCATTTTTGGAGGTGTACGCGGGCTCGGATGACCAGTGGATGTTTTCTTCGGTGGAGCGATGCTTGATCCTGCACATTCAAGGCGACGGATCTCGATGGCGTGGCGCCCTAGTGATTTAGCATCTGATGTGCGATGATGGACTCGCACAGGAGGGCGACGCTGTCTGGCGTCGTGGTGACGTCGACGGCTCTAGACCGGGCAAGGTGGATGCGTTAGTACAGTTCTGAAGATGGATTGGTGGCAGTTGGTGGCGGCGACCTCTAAGTGTGTGTCGGACCAGTGGATGCCCATAATCGGCAGGTGGCTTTGTTGGGGCCTCTAGTCTTAGATGTTAGGTTTGGCTGCGAGGTCTGTTTGGTATTAGGCCCAGACTATCAGCATCCCTTCATCAACTGTATAGAAGTAGCGACATATGTTGCCTAGACGGTGGCTTCAGTCTTACTGATGTATTACTTTGTAAGGTCTTTTATGAATAATTAATAAAATGACTGCATGCATCGCTTAGATGCAGAGGCGGGGGTCTTCCTCCTTTTCTAAAAAAAACGTACGTAATCCATATGGACAACAAAATGATGTTGAGATGCCGTGCCTTGCAGGGTCATGCTGATGGTGAACGAAAAAACTACATCCAGTATATAATTTGCGATACTTCACGGTATAGTGTATAATTGACATCTTCTTGATATTAATATATTCCTTTTATTCAAAATCAGTGTATAATCTAATTTAACTATCATACTAATTCCAAAGAATATGCTTAAAACAGCATTGATTTCTTGTAGTTAATGTTAACATGGTACAATTTATTTTGCATTTTCTGGAGGGGATTCGCCCCTACTAAATGCCACATACCGACACCAGAATATATTTATATTATATACACTAAAACTACAATTCAAATCAAAATAGGACATTAGGCTAGAAAACCCCTCAATAATCAGAAACATCAAACCGTTCACTTACTACATCGACAAACTTTCCATCATTTGATCTTGTCGGTCAAAGTTGGCGCATTAAAGTGAAATAAAATCATCCACCTTTTCAGTGATGAAATTTAACTATTCCACTTAGTGGCGGATCCAGGATTTGAAGTTACCCGGGGCGAAGTTTTGAAGGATACAAAAAGCAAAGCCAAAATACAATCATATAATATAAGGGATAATATAATTGATACAATTAATTGGCCAAGTGGTATGCACTTATAAGAAAACCAATGCAAATAATTGTTCAAAGTAGTTTCACTCTTAAAAACTAAGTGAAAAGCTTAATACAGAACAAAAAAATTATGTAATCTCTAACTTGGACTCCTGCTGGTCAAATCTATTCTTTATTCCCAAATGCCCAATCTTCAAGTCGATTATGTACCTAGAAAGCATAATAGGTTGTTTGCAATATCCTGCGTCCTGCTTACAGCGACAAGTCAGCCCTTTTAGCGTCACGCGTTCGATCTTACAATAGTATTGGTCGACCTTTCCAACTTCGCATGCCACGTTTGCAACAACATACATCATGTATCCTAAATGCAGGAGTGGTGCTGATCATTGGAGCATCATGTGTCCCGCTTGTAGCAACAGGGTCAACCATTGCAACGTGAGCGCCTGCTTGGAGCAATAACCATATCTACCCTTGTAGCGTCAGGTGTCCCGCTTGCAGCAACGGAAATCGACCCTTGCTGCATCACGCATCCCGCCTTGCTGAGTGATGCTGGCCGGTGTAGCATCACGCGCCTCGCTTGCAACCTTAGTGCATACCTTGCAGCATCGAGTGTCCCGGCCTTGCAGAGTGATGCCAGCCATTGCAGCGTCATGCAACCCGCTTGCAGCAATGGGTCTACCCTTGTAGCATCTAGCATCCAGCTTGCAGCGATGGTGATCGGCCCTTGTAGCATCGCACGTACCGTATTGCAACAGCGACATACCGCATTACAAAGTAGCTCGTCCTAACTTTCGGCAGCAACAATGGGCCTTACAATAGCGGTGACTAGCCCTTGCGGTGTACCCGTGTAGTGTCTTGGCTTGTAAAAGCGCCACCTAAAACATTGTAGGGACGCTCAGATAACAACCAAATGTCAACATTTTTCTTTTCTTTTCCGGCAATACGAACTGAGTATGTGGAACAAATTCATTGTTTTGATCCTTTTCTATTAGTTTAGCATGATTTGACCCTATGTGTAAAATAATTTTGGATTTGACCCTATGTGTATTTTTTTTAGATTTGATCATTTTTCTACCGTCATCGTTTTTGACGGTTGGGTAACACATTCTACCGCCAAAGCCTTTGACGGTAGGACTTACCTACGTCACCATGTCCGTTTTATGAAAAAAGACGATAAATATCATTTTATTATAATTGCATGCAGGTCCGTACCGCCATCGACTATGGCGATAGGGTCTATTTTCGCGACAAACGGACATGACGGTGTAAGTAAGTCCTACCGCCAAAGGCTTTGGTGGTAGGATGTGCTACCCTATCACCAAAGACAATGACGATAAAAAAGGTTAGATTCAAAAAAAAAACATATAGTGTCAACGTGCTGAACTTATAAAAAAGTCAAAACAGTTAATTTGTCCGAGTATCTGGCCGTCTAGTAACTGCTCTGTACCGTCTTTTTGTTTGTTTGAGACAAGCCTCCGTATTGGCTAGTATTAGCTGGTTAGCATAAACTTAGTAGTGAAAAATGATTGTAGCTAGCTAGCTCGTGGTGATCATGCACAAAGAACAAGTAAATCTGGGAATGTCGTCCTCCATGCTGGGGGTCGAACAGTGCTCGGGACGGTTGACGCGGTCGCTATAAAAGTTTGTAACTATATGATGTTTTGTTTTCCATCTTGCTATAGCAAGAACCAGAACTGGTGGCTCTTGGTTGCTCTGGAATTAATGGGCTGTCCGTGTATTTACTGTGGGTGTTTCATAGTACGAATTGACTATCAGTCACTATCTCACCTGAATGAATAACTGGACCATTGTGCCAAATAAGGCCTAAACATTAAATGGAACAAGCTGGTTTCGTGGTGTAGTTGGTTATCACGTCAGTCTAACACACTGAAGGTCTCCGGTTCGAACCCGGGCGAAGCCAATTCTTTTTCCCCTATTTTTTTTGTGTGTGTGTGTGTTCTTCACTGAACTCTTTCATGTCAAATCCCCGCAGATTTACACTCGCAGTGCAAGCAATAGTTAAATAAATGTGTACATGAATCTACATGTGTTTTCCATCTCTTATGAACCTTCCAGCACTCACCAAGCAACTCAAGGATCTTTCAGAAGAAATTAAGCCACACAAACAAAACCAGGTTCCATTTCCACAAGGACAAGTAAAGAAGAAATTAAGCCACACAAACAAAACCAGGTTCCATTTCCACAAGGACAAGTAAAGAAGAAATTAAGCCACACAAACAAAACCAGGTTCCATTTCCACAAGGACAAGTTGCAAGACTGTACCAGAAGAAATTTTCAACAGCTTGTAGATGTGCTTGCACATGGAAATAAATCAACCACAACCAGGTTCCATTTTCACAAGGAGAACTTCTAAACACCGTACCACAAGAATTTTAAGCAGCTTGCAGACATACTTCTTCTCTAGGAGAAGAATTAGATATGACAGCAGTCGCATAGTAAATATACATATAAAAGTACGCTGGGTTGGGTTGCACAGAGTAGATTGAAAGCTAGGGTCGCAAGCATACATAGACTGGAATATTTAGAGATATCTACTACTAGATATTGGAACAGCCATATTGATTGTTAGAATGGCTGAGTTCCAGGTAACGCCCCTCGCAGAAGCATGCTTTCTCTCTTCAGTTTCTCTGCCCTGACAGTGTCTAACTTGAGCCTATCCATACTCTTCTCTCCAGGTTCTTTCGGAGGTCTGCCTCTTTTTTTGGGTTGACCATCGCCTGATGTTCTTCTATCCTTTATTAGAGGCATGTCCCTTTTCTTAGGTTGAATATCACCTGATGTACTTCTATCCTTTCGAGGCCTGCCCCTTTTCTTAGGTTGATCACTAGGTTTCAGACATGCTAGAGAATTTCCCCCTGCTGATGCTGACGCCTGAAGCCACCCTGGTAGCGGTGGGTTGTTTGACTGTTGGCCATTTGCCGCTCTGACCACCATCTGATTGCTAGCAACGTTACTTCTGTAGTCGGGAACAACATTCTGATGTTGGAATTTGTCCATCACAAGTGTGTTGAGGGGGATGGTTGTGTCCAACGGCAGCAGGATCTCCTCCAGTTCGTGCCACTCAAGATCTTCCTGGTCTCCATCTTCATAAACAACGGTGTACCAATTGTTTCCACTGTCATACCAGACAACTGTCCCTGCATAGTACTTGTCTCCAAACCACTTTCTCACTTTCCGCTCTACTAGCCATTCACCAAAGAAATGATCAACTCGGGATCGCGGAGCCTCTCTTACTGCAAGTTGTGAACCAGATGCGAAATCAGGAGGAAAGTTTGGGACACCATTGATAACGATGGCAGGCTCTCTGGGTACTTGAACAACAGGTGCAGTGTCTGGCTCCTGCATGTCCTTCCTCCCCTCCATGACCTGATATTGCATCCATTCCTTGGATTTAGCTAGAAACATCCTGGAGGAGAAAGAAAATTGTTTCATCCACAAAATGGGTCATCGACTCATCGTAAGCAAGAAAAATCAAAGAACAAGCAAGCATAAGTCAAAGACTTTCACAGCTACAATTCAATATTTTGATGAGTCAGGCATGTCGAAAAATAAGAGATAGCAACCAACACTTGTACTCCCTATGTCTCAGTGACAAAAAAGGTCTTATATTTTGAGACAGAGGGGGTATTTAGGAAGCACTGCACATCACATTCGCATCAGTACTGATACTTGAATCTCTACTTTCATTTAGGGGACATCTTGGATATTAACCAGCTACAGATGCATTTCTGTTTTTGCATCTGTACTTCACCTATGCGCCAGACTGCTGTATTAGTACGACGTATACAATGTACTAGTGTATCAAACGATAAAATTGCATTAAGCGTGTAGCAATTGCATTAAGCGATTATCTACAAACAACAGAGCAACGCACACTATCTCAATTGAAAAAATGACGAATTTTTTAGAACAGTAGCCACTAGCATGAGCACAACCACCCATCCATCAGCATCTGGTAGCACAAGGAAGCAGCAGCACAACACCAGCACCTCAAGAGGCAGCAGCTGGCGCACGCACGGGAGCAGAAGAGGAGCTCACCGTCCGGCGACGAGGCAGATGCAGATCGGCGGCGGCCCGCGTCGGAGAGGAAGCAGAGCCGGGGTCGTTGTCGAGGAGGGCGGCGGCGAGGAAGAGGGGGTTCGCTGCAGAGGAGGCGAGGGGGCGGCGACGGCGGGATCCGGGGGAGCGGCCGCCGGCGGCTTGTGGCGGCGCCGGTGGGGATTTGGGAACCGCTGGCAAAAAGAGAAATGAGTTTTTTTTTTCTTGAGTCGGCAAGAGAGAAAGGGAGAGATGAAGATGCAGCAGCCGCTTATGGACCGTTGGATTGGGAAGCAAGGGACACGATGCGGCCAAGATCTAGGCTCATGGTGCATTTGCAGAACGATCCTTGGAGTGCAGCTGATTATACTGATGGTCCTTGTGAATCCCAAGATCATCTGAATTCCAACGTTTTCAGATGATCTTGGTAATGAAGACGTTGGCGTGTTTCCGAGCACGCATCGCAAGCAGCACAAGACAGGCACCATAGATCCGCAATCAGGATACTGGAATTTGCACGGTCCTTGAGTGAACCTCCTTATGAAGGTTACAAATAACCACGATGTAATGATTTTTCTGATCTAAACGGTCTTATATTTTTTTACGCATCACGGGTCCATCTTCGCAAGTCTGCTAATACAAGTTTACTTGGAAAAATTCGGTTAGAAATGCTCAAGATCTCACATGATTGATGGTTCCACATGTTGTAACATCAAGACTTGTAAGTGTTGTGCAGATTTTATTTTATTTTTGAACCCATGTACGTGTGATTTTATTGGGTTGATGTTGGCCAGTGATTTGGAAAACTGAATTTTTCAGCAGGCCACACGTACTTTTTGTGTACATTCCTCTCGTGTGTTCCACATTTGTATGTTTTGCTTCTGAGAAACACATTTGAAAATATATTAACAATAACATGATTAAGAGAGAGGGGCGTTTTGGCACATGGAAGAATATTCATTCTTCATAATTCTTGTTTCTCCAAGCTGTTCCTCCTGACATAATCGATGTAGCATCACTTTGAAACTAAAAAGAAAATCGTTTTTTAGTGTCTAATTGTTTTCTCGAGGGGACCTAATAGAAGCACATGCTCCATAAAGCAAGGACTAGTATGCACATGTACCATCCCCCCCCCTCCCCCCCATATTAGCTGCATCATATCCCTTCCTTTCACATCTAATGGCCCATAAAGCGGCTCGTACATGTGTAGCACGAGTTGAGCCGTTTCAAGATATACGCTCTCGAGAGAAAGGAAGGGTGGGAATGCATTTATTTTAATTTTGTTTGACATAGTATTTTTTTTCATTTCCATTGATCAAGAAATAAGCGATAATTATCAGGTTAATTAACAAAAAATCAGTCTAATGCGGATACAATTCAACCCACACACAATGGGCAGCATGGACGGACCATCGAGGTGCTGCAAGCATCAGCGCCATCACTGAAGTCCTCCAAACAAACGACCCCAACTTCATAGTAGAGTCGCACTAACAAACCGAACCGGATTTGCAAGTTCCGGCTGAAGATGCTCTAACCGGAGAGAATTGTTCTCTCATTCACAAGAACACTCAATATGGTCACTAAATTCGCTAAACACCTTGTTGTGACGAATTTATACTGCACAATGCAATAGTTAATATATACATGAATGTGTTTTCCATTGAGGATCTCCAACACTCATGAAACAACAAACTCAAGGATCTTTCAAATGAATTCATTCAGCTAGACAATCACAACTTATATGTATATGAAGGAGAACTGATAGCCGTAGATTTTATCTTACTTGAAAGGTTGGAGTGAACAAGACTCCAACCTCATCCAGGGCTCCAAGGTACCAAACCGCTCCCTGAAACTTGCTCTTGCTCTTTGTGATACTCATACAAGACATAACAACTTCTGAGCGCACCGCATGTGCTAGCTACCTTCGTTCACTTCACTAAATTGTCCCCGTACATGCAAAGCAAAATCTTGCGAACTCAAAGTGTAGCTCGTGCTCAAAGTTGAAGTGCCCAAATAGAAGGGCAAATCCAGTGTTGAATTCCCAAAAATTACAACCCGAGTAAACACGGGTGGAAATTTTGTTCCCAAATACAGGACGACCGACCTTGCTCGTAGATCCGTTCATCAAACAAGTTTTTTTTTTCGAAAAGGAGGCATCGCCCCGGCTTCTGCATCGAGTGATGCATGCAGCCCTTTATTAAGAACCGGAATAATCCAAAGCAAGTACAAAGTCTAAAGGTAACTCGTAAACATAAATTACAAGGCGATCAACGCCCAAAAGAAACGATAGAGATAGGTGAAGTTGGCTAACTCCCTATTCTATCAGCATGTCGCCATCCATATCAGCTGAAGATAGCCTGAGCTACCATCTCCCATCGGGCACACCCAGTAATCAAAGGCTCCCTGGTTTCCACAGGAGTGAGTAAGGACCACATGGGGATCAAGGCGGTAGTCCTGAGGATAACCTGCAAAAAATTAATACAATGTTGTCTGTTAAAAACTAGGTCATTTCTACAGTTCCAAATAGCCCACAAAAGTGCGGATGATCCAACTCGAATTATTTTGGCTAAACGAACATTAACCCCGTCCAGCCACGTCCCAAATAACATGTTAATGCTAGTAGGCAGGGTGATGTTAAAGGCAATATGGATTGAGCGCCATAAAAGTTTAGCCATAGGGCAGTCCAGAAAGAGGTGCTTAATTGTTTCAGACGACTGACAGAAGCTACACCTTCGATTTCCCTTCCACTTTCGCTTGGCTAAGTTGTCCTTAGTTAAAACAACACCTTTGTGAACAAACCATAAAAAGATTTTTAACTTATGGTGCTACGATCGGCTACGAGAGCAGTTCTGGCACCAAGGCATACCGTTTCTACGATCCACAAACCAAGCGTCTACGGATTTCACGCGACGTCGTGTTTGAAGAAAACCAAGCGTGGAATTGGAGCGCCGCAGCCGACGATGCTCCAAACAGTAACATATTTGCAGTTGAATTTCCAACTGATGATGATGCAGGGGAGGATGTCCAGGTGATTGGCAAGACGCCCAACCAAGGTGACCACAATGGTAGTGATCATCATGGTGCCGACACCGACGACGACGCGCATAGGTCGCCAGGAGATAGCGACAACGCCGCGCACGACACAGGCGGAGATCTCGACGACAACATCGACAACAAGGCGAACAAGAACGGCGACAAGGTGAAGAAGGGCGTCAAGTCAGCAACCAGTGGTGGAGGAACGAGCGGCGCTAACGTCCAGGCGCATCGCAACATCCCCATCCAGTACCCGATGCTCACCGACGCCAACTACGGCGTGTGGGCGGTGAAGATGAAGATTATTCTCCGAACCCTCCGAGTGTGGCAGGCAATCACGGACGACGACGTCGATGACGAGTCCGACGAAGGTGCCATGGCCGCCATAGCCCAGTCCGTGCCGGATTCCGTGCTGATGACATTGGCGGAGTTCGAGACGACAAGAGAGGCGTGGAACGCACTCAAAGAGATGATGATGATTCGTGGTTATGGCATGCTAGATTTGGACACGTTAACTTCTACGCCTTGAAGAAGATGTCAAAGATGGAGATGGTATCCGGGATGCCAGTTATCGACCATGTTGATCGAGTATGTGACGGGTGCTTGGTTGGAAAACAGCATCGCAGGCCATTCCCTGCTCAGTCTACCTATCGTGCAAGTGATGCACTCGAGCTGCTCCATTGTGAAGTACAAGGCAAGACTCGTTGCAAAGGGCCACATAGATCACCATGGAGCAGCTCGAGTGCATCACTTGCACGATAGGTAGACTGAGCAGGGAATGGCCTGCGATGTTGTTTTCCAACCAAGCACCCGTCACATACTCGATCAACATGGTCGATAACTGGCATCCCGGATACCATCTCCATCTTTGACATCTTCTTCAAGGCGTAGAAGTTAACGTGTCCAAATCTAGCATGCCATAACCACGAATCATCATCATCTCTTTGAGTGCGTTCCACGCCTCTCTTGTCGTCTCGAACTCCGCCAATGTCATCAGCACGGAATCCGGCATGGACTGGGCTATGGCGGCCATGGCACCTTCGTCGGACTCGTCATCGACGTCGTCGTCCGTGATTGCCTGCCACACTCGGAGGGTTCGGAGAATAATCTTCATCTTCACCGCCCACACGCCGTAGTTGGCGTCGGTGAGCATCGGGTACTGGATGGGGATGTTGCGATGCGCCTGGACGTTAGCGCCGCTCGTTCCTCCACCACAGGTTGCTGACTTGACGCCCTTCTTCACCTTGTCGCCGTTCTTGTTCGCCTTGGCACCGCCGCTGCCGGATTTGACCGACTCAGCGTCGCTGTCCGTCATCGTAGATCGTAGATCGTCGAGGCTCTAGATACCAATTGTTGGCTTTTGAACGTGCGTATGCAGCTGTACAGGCGTGCCTACGCGATTCTTGCTTCGGACGGCTACTTGACGGAATTTGCGTAACCAGAAAAACGAAAAGCAATACAAAGCAAAGGCTCGACACGGGCCTTTAGCCATCAAATCCATCGATCAGTTTTATTCGTGTCGCTAGTTATGCAAATTCCGTCAAGTAGCCGTCCGAAGCAAGAATCGCGTAGGCACGCCTGTACAGCTGCATACGCACGTTCAAAAGCCAACAAGTGGCACTTTAACATTCCAAATATGCGAAGATTTTGGAATAGGTTTATTGTCAATAATATGGTCATACATTGATTTAACTTAAGTGGCACTTTAACATTCCAAACAAGTTGATGGTGGTTAGACCAGGAAATACGAGATGCCTATCATGGCCATTGGTGAGCGGTGGCACGCCAGAGAAGCACACCGTGTCTTACGAAGCCTTCAAATCTGGCTACGCTTTGGCATCCTGATGTCTCCTATTCTGAAGTTCCTTACATTTCTAAATGTGCATACATATGCTGATATGCATGTACGTTGTTACTTGCTAGCTAGCCTGCACTACCTTCGTCCATTTCTCTAGCTTGTTCTCTACGCCATCAATCGAAAGATCCATACATATGGAGTACTAGCAAGTCACAAGTCTTTATAGGAGAGCAGACTAGTGAAACACTTGAAACAAAGAGCGAGCTTTCTCCATCAATCGCAAAGATCCAAAAATTGATTGGCATGTACTCCAATCAACTTGTAAATAAATGATTGGATCTTTGAGATTGATGGAGGAAGCTCGCCATACATTGTGGTTGGTCGAAACCTACCTACATTGAACCGGATCTAGGACATATTATTTTTTAGAAGATATTCATAGATAAATGGTTGTCCACATAGAGGCATTTTCATTCACATGCGATGATTTTGCACAGTCATTTAGCGGCCATTTTAAAATTTAGTGAGGTAGCTTAACTCATTATTCTCCATGTCCATACTGTAATAAAAATAACATTGTTCCCAAAGAAGAACTAACTAGCAATCGGATGGAAAGCAATCTATGGCACATGTATATGTCATCATGACTGGGTAGATAGGTGATCATATGCTTGTCTCCTTGCTAAAAAAAGACCACACATTTCATTCAAATATTAGTGGGGTTTGTTCTATCTTTTGGGACATTAGACAATAAAAACTAGCTAATCATTGTAGGCATAAAATTCCCATCTATTTGTCTTATTAAGAACTTTTGGCATATTGGACCACTTGCGCGACTGTATTGATAAGAAGGACCACCATTGAACGTAATTAACAAAACTACCATGGCATTAGGACAGACAACCGACATATGGCACCTGCCGCCACAGCTGGAGGTGGCAAGGGCTGCCGCTGTAGCGTGTGGAAGCATGTTGAGTAGAACGACCACCAACACTGATGGGGAACAAAAAACGAAAGAGTGGGACCTGCCGCCACAAGCTATGGCGGTACCCTTGTGACGTGGAGCCTGCCGTCACAAGCTATGGCGGTACCCTTGTGACGTGGAGCCTGCCGCCACAAGCTATGGCGGTACCCTCTGATGTGGAGCCTGCCGCCACAAGCTTGTTTCTACTAACAAGTCACAAGTTCTTATATGAGACAAGACTAGTGAAACACTTGAAACAAAGAGCGTGCTTTTTTCATTAGTCACAAAGATCAAAAAAATGATTGGAGAAGCTCGCTATACATTGTGGTTGGTCGACAACCTTTATATATATTGAAACCATTCTAGGACATATTATTTTCTAGAAGATATTCATAACACTTCTGTTTTTGGTACCCCCTCTAAACACATCAACGGTCGAGATCGGTATGTACCCCTTCTTAATTAAAGGTATGATGGGAATTAAATAATACTCCCTCTGTTCCTAAATATAAGTCTTTTTAGAGTTTCCGCTAGGAAACTACATATGGATGTATATAGACATACATTAGAGTATGGATTCACTCATTTTATTCCGTATGTAGTTCGCTGATGGATTCTCTAAAAAGACTTATATTTAGGAACGGAGGGAGTAATAATCTTGTCTAGTTAAAGCTTAAGGCTAAGATATTGTTAATGCTAGATAATTAATGGATTGAATGATGTCAAATAAGCGATCTCTTGATCCTTTTGCGCGAATGGCGTGATGGCCGGAACTCCGGCAACCAAATTCTCCTGAGATGGTTGTCGGTCTGTTGCCGGAGATTGAAAAAGAAAAACTATTTGCATCATGGCTCAATAGATGTCATGCCCTACGGTGAGCATTAACTGTCGTGGGAACGATCCTGACAATTGAAATGGGATAGGTTAAGGAGCATGATGTATTGAGATGCAAATGGGTGACATAGTGTTTTTAACGAGTTCGGGCCTCTCGCTGTGGAGATAACAGTCCTATGTCTCATGCTCCGGAGAAACTTTCTCTTATTTGAATATGAATCCGGAGATTACAATGTATGAGCGAGTTTGAGAGAGAGATGGAAGAATGAGAGACAGGCCCCAAGCTATGTGGTGAGGGATGGCTTAGATAAAGTGCGTCACTCCGTCACCTCTATGTTACAAGTGGTGAATTAATGTAACCCGTCAGAAGAGCCTCATTAATATCCACTATGAAGGCAACACATGATCTGCCATGTTGATTGTTGGTCTTCACATATCCAAGTGAGTTATGCGGTATCACTATGTATGGTTAATACTTGTCCGAATAGATGTACGTCTGACGTTCGAGTAATGTTGATCTAGATGTCATCTGTATGGATGAGTATCGTCTGAGTGGATAAGCCTTGAAGGACATTGAATGTTCTTATGACCCATGGGTCTTGATACTTGTTGATGTGTGGCCCTATGTAAGATCCAAGATGTCAGTCTTGTGGCCCTATACGTAATGGGTGATCGCAACAGCTTCTTCGTTGCAACTTATGCCTTGGCAACTTGAACTCTGACTGCAAAGTATGTCAGTGTCCGGTTACAAGTTTCATTGATCGGGGTTGTGATAGGAAGGGCTCTCGCACATCTAACAACTCCATTGCACACCTGTGACATGTTGCTGATCATCGTACAGTAGCAAGCCTCAATGTCGTGAGCTTGCACCCACTTGTACAACTGAGGGCAATTCTGGGCGTTCCGTCAGATTTATAGCCGTCCTACGACCCCTCCGGTCTTCTCTCTCCGGCAAGGTTGTGCGCTCAATCTATCCATTGATTCCTGACCAGATGGCATTCATTTTGGCCACAAATCCTCTTGAACAGCTTGACCCAAACCTTGTTTTTTCCTATTCTGTTTTTGTGCCTTCTTCTCTGAACCCATGTCAGCCGAGCTCCTTGAGTATTGTTTTCCTGTAATTTAATTCTCTGAACTCCTACCAGGAACAGTGTTTACCTGTCAAGTAAGTATGCAAGGGTTTGAGAAGGAATCACTCATACAATAGAGAAAGTGTATGCCATGGTGTTCTGTTTCCCTTGTCAGGTAAATATGGAAGGGTTGAGAAGGAATTGTTCAGAGAAGAGACACCAGGTACATCCAGGGCGCTGGAGTAGATCTCCATCTGCAACTGTAACACGCACACAGGTTGCTTCGTCCCTCCTCCTTTTCCGCATCGGCGATTAGCCCGCTCTGCTCGCTCCGACATGGCCTGCTCCACAGCGTGTATGAATGAAGAAGCTGACGCAAGGTCAGCACTGATTGCCATGGTTCAGTCCCTCCAGCATGGCCTTCTCATCTGATCCCATTCCTATGTGGATGCTTGTCTTGTAGATTCAGACACATTTTGCAAGACCTAACTGGAGAAAAGTGTTCTCTCACTTCACAAAAACTCTCAGTATAGGTGACTAAATTCTCTAAACATCTCAGTGCAGTGCAGTAGTTAGTACGTATGTAATACATGAATGTGCTTTCCATTGAGGATCTCCAACACTGACGAAACAACTAGCTCAATGATCTTTCAAAACAATTCATTCAGCCAGACAACCACAACTTGTATGTATAGGAAGGAGAACTTCTAAGACCGCCATACCAGAATTTTTTTTAAACAGTTTGCAGATATACTTGTATGTATACAAAAAGAAATTGTTATATGATAGTGCACACATAGTAAATCTGGAATCTAGCTTACAAGGTTTGTTTGTACCCTGGGTAGTACAAATAACATTGAAATGCTAGTGCCGCAAGCATACATAGACTGGAATATGTAGAGATGTCTACTACTCCCTCCGTCCGGAATGAATTGACGCTCAAACGGATGTTTCTACGAAATACTATATTGGAACAGTGACATTGATTATCAGAATTACTGACTTCCAGGTGGTGCCCCTCGCAGAAGCATGCTTTCTCTCTTCAGTTTTTCTGCCCTGACAGTGTCTAACTTGAGCCTATCCATACTCTTCTCTCCAGGTTCTTTTGGAGGCCTGCCTCTTTTTTTAGGTTGAGTATCACCTGATGTACTTCTATCCTCCCTTTTCTTAGGTTGAATATCACCTGATATACTTCTATCCTTTCGAGGCCTGCCTCTTTTCTTAGGTTGATCACTGGGTTTCAGACATACTAGAGCATTTTCTCCTGCTGATGCTGACGCCTGAACCAACCCTGGTAGTGGTAGGTTGTTTGACTCTTGGCCATTTACTGCTCTAACCACCATCTTATTGCTGGCAACATTAGTTCTTGGTCTAGCCACCTTAGTCCTGTAGTCACGAACAACATTGTGATGTTTGAATTTGTCCATCACAAGTGTTTTGAGTGGAATGGTTATGTCCAACGGTAGCAGGATCTCGTCCAGTTCATGCCACTCAAGATCTTCCTGGTCTCCATCATCATAGACAACACAGTACCAATTCCTTTGACTGTCATACTTGGCAACTTTCCCTACATAGTACGTGTCTCCAAACAGCTTCCTCACTTTGCGCCCCTCTAGCCATTCCCCCAAGCGGTGATCGACTCTTGATCGAGGAGCCTCTCTTACTGCAAGTTGTGAATCAGATGTGAACTCAGGAGGCAAGTCTGGGACACCATTGATAATGATGGCAGGCTCTCTGGGTACTTTAACAACAGGTTCAGTGTCTGCTGACTCTTGCATGTCCTTGCTCCCCTCGATGACCTGATATCGCACCAAGTCCTTGGATTTAACCACAAACAGCCTGGGGGAGAAAGAAATAGTTTCATCGATAAAATAAGTAATCATAAGCAAAAAAAAAATCAAAAAATCAAAGAACCAAGCAAGAAGTGACCATATATAAACCGAGCACTTTCACAGCTACAATGCATACTTTGATGAGTCGAAACATAAGAGATACCGACCAACAGTTGGGATTTAGGAAGCATGGCACATCGCATTCGCATCAGCGCTGCTACTTGCGTTTAGTAAGCACTTGGGATATTAACCAGCTGCAGACGCATTTCTGTTCTTGCATCTGTACTTCACCTATGTGTCAGCCAGACTGCTGTACTGAGGCACGATACCTATCAATTGGCAAGTAAAATGCCCAGTGTGCTCACATGCTTCAGTTGACAAATTCGCATAGCAATGCCCACTGTGTACGCATGGTTCAATTGGAAATCTGACAATGTTTGATAACAGCAGGCACTAGCATCAGCAGTTCAGCACAAGCACCCATCGATCCATGGCACAACAGAACAGTAGCACACGCAAGCAGCAGGAAGACACCAGTAGCTCAAGCGGGAGCAGCTAGCAGACGCACGAGAGTGGAAGAGGAGCTCACCGAGGCGGCGTTGATCCGGTGACGAGGCAGATCCAGGTCGGCGGCCGGCTGGCCGGCCTTAGAGAGGAGGGAGGCTCAGAGGCGGGTCGTTGTCGAGGAGCGCGGCATCCAGGGGAAGAGAGAGCGCGTCGGCGTCCCGCCTGGATGCTCCGCGCGACGGCGGGAGGCGGGGGATCGGCGACCGGCGGCTTGTGGCGGCGCTGGTGGGAAGTGGGAACGGGAATCCCTGGCACGCGCTTGCAAGAGAGAACAAGCGTGTAATTATTTTTTTATTCAGTACGAGAGAAAGGAGCTGGTGCTTATCTAAAAGTACATGGTCCTGTTTTTATTTTTTACTTGTACACCACACGCAGTGTTTTGCCATGGTAACTACGTATATGATGCTAGATGTAATCTTAAAATGATATGTTTAAAAAGACAAAGCTCTTAGGATGAAGCACATAGCAAACACCAAACAAGGATTCCAACACCATTATCTTGACATTGGTAGTGGATGTTTGTTGGATTTGGTACTCGCAATCTCATGGAGCCATGGTTGCTTTTGGATATAGCAATGTTTAGGGTAGCTTTCTTGAGTCCACGACAGTTGAAGCATCCCATCCCAGCATTTGCCTAGTAGTCGGGGTGCCGTTGTATCATTGTCGATGCAGTCGTGCCATTGTCGTCGCAGCATTGTCAGGATCGGGAAGCATGCTGTCGTAACATCGTCGAAGCACTCGGGCCTCCACCGTAGCATCGTCGTGGTCGTCGAAGCACGCCATCGCAGCATCGTCTTTACTGTTTGAAGCGTGGCATTGTCATGGTTGGTCGCAACATCATCGCAGTTGTTGAAGCACCCATCGCGATCGTCGAAGCACAACATCGCAACATCATAGAAGCAATCGGTTTGCCATCGTAGCATCACCGTGGGTGCACTAGTAGAAAATGGGTCTTTCGGTCGAAGCCCAAAACCATATTAGCCCCGGTTCAAACTAAAACCGGGACCAATGCCAGGCATTGGTCCCGGTTCGAGCTGCCAGGCCCTAGCGGGGCAATAGCCCCGGTTCGGTTCGATGCATTAGCCCCGGTTCGCGCCAAAAACCGGGACTAAAGATCCAGCGACTGACACGTGGTGTTCCGCGGTGGTGGCAACCGTTCGTATCCCCCTTTAGTCTCGGTTGGTGGCTCAACCCGGGACTAAAGGTCTGACACGTGCAATGCCGTAGTGGTGGCAACCGTTGGTATCCCTCTTTAGTCCCGGTTGGTGGCTCAACCCGGGACTAAAGGCCCAAACGGTTTGCATCCCGCATCCCAAAACCACAACCGAAGCAGAGTCTTTGTCGCGTCGCCATTTCTCTGTTCTTCTTCCTCTCTCGCTCTCGCTCTGTTCTTCCCCTCTCTTCTTCCCTTCTCTTCTTCCACCATGCCAACTCGCTTTGGAGAGGTGCTCGCACATGGCAAGACCAAGCTCGATGTCGTGTACACGAACGAGAGCAGGGAGGTGCCGCATTTTCTTAGACAGTTGAAGGAATGGCTTGACGCCGCAGTGGATCATGAGAAGTTCTTGGGGCTTGATCTGGAGTACACGGCCGATCAACACGGTGTTGCCATCATCCAACTATGTTTCAAACACCATGTCTTGATCTTCCAATGGGCGAGGTAAGTTTTGAGGCTTTCTTTGATCCAAGGTAATGGCATTGTAAGTTTATTTGTTTCAATCATAGTTGGTTCCCTTCAAATAGTTGTAGTGAAACAATTTTGATTACTTGAAGGGGAACACAATCTGATTGGAATAGTGTTCCTTAATCTGAAAAATCTTATTAGAATCAACTAGTGTTTAATATGTTCCATTGGAATCATAGTTGGTTCGCTTCAAATAGTTGTAGTGAAACAATTTTGATTAGTTGAAGGGAACACAATCTGATTGGAATAGTGTTCCAAAATCTGAAAAATCTGATTGGTTTAATATGTTCCATTGAAATCATAGTTGTAGTGATAAAATTTTATGTGGTGTTCTTTGATCCAAGGTTATGAAAATTGCATATAGCTAGTGATCTCTCTAGGTTCCATTGGATAGCAATATGATATGTAAAAATTGCATATAGCTAGTGATCTCTCTAGGTTCCATTGGATAGCTATAGTGACCTCTCTAGGTTTCATTGGATAGCAATATGCAATATGTCTAGCTTATTGAATATTTACAAAACTGTGGGAGAATATATATATATATGTCATAGTTAATTTACGGTTTCTTGATCAATTCATAGGATATGAAAATTGCATAGGATAGCAATATGTTCCATTTGAATCCTAAAGATAATTTTCTCTTTAGTTGTAGTGAAACATGTTTCCTTATTGCAGCAGTATGTAACATTTGTTCCATTTTAATTTGTTTCTGTTGCAGTAGTGACAAGCATTGTCCAGAACTCATGGACTTCCTTCGCAACGGCATCACTTTTGCTACCGTTGACATAACGAACGACAAGCTGAATATGAGGTACAACTTCGGTATTGAGATACCAACTGGTTGCCTTATTGATCTCCAAACGGTATTCAGTCTTCGACATGTCAGGACTTCGATGGCTCATATGGCAGTTGCCTTGATCGACGAGGAGTATGGTAATATGAAGACCAATTTCCCAAAGTCTCAGCACAAACTTTGGGAGAAGGCCCCACTTGATCGTATCAACATTGAGTATGCAGCAAAAGATGCATACGTTTCATACGAGTTGTACCGCAAGATTCGAGTCGTCAACTATGGCCGGGGTCACCTCGAATAAGGTGGACATTCCGATTCAAACGAGTAGTGTTCTCAATGTCGAACACTTGTATATATATCTATGATAGCTATTATTATGTACTGTTTGGACTAGTATCATGTACTGCTTGGACCAATTTATATATGTCTAGTTTGTGTTTGTGCCATTATAGTTTCCAAATTTGAATTGTTTTGTCTTTTCTAACTTCATTTGCTACTTTTGAATGGTTTAGCCCTTTCTAACTTCATGGTATCATGCATTTCGACCACATATATATACAAAAAGTCTTTGGTTCAAATAAGTTCAAAATATGAAATCCCTTTTGTAACAGATCTGTTTTTGATTAAAACAGTCATTTAAAAATGAAAGACTATTAGTCCCACGTGGCGTGCAGCGGAACCACGTGGCGTGCAGCGGAACCACTTTTGTTGTGGGGGTCGCTTTTCCTTCTTCTCCTTGTGCTAGATATTTGTTATGCATTAGGGAAAGAAGGAATAACGACCATCATCGACGGTCGAAAAATCAAGTGAGGGAGTGTCCATCATACATGAGAGAAGAAGAATGTCGACTATTGTTGTGGGGGTCGCTTCTCCTTCTTCTCTTTGTGCTAGATATTTGTTATGGACTAGGGGAAGAAGGAGTAGCGACCATCATCGATGGTCGAAAAATCAGGTGAGAGAGTGTCCACCATATATGAGAGAAGAAGAATATCGACTGTTGCTGTGGGGGTCGTTTCTCCTTCTTCTCCTTGTGCTAGATATTTGTTATACACTAGGGGAAGTAGGAGTAGCGACCATCATCGACGGTTGAAAAATCAGGTGAGCTAGTGTCCACCATATATGAGAGAAGAAGAATGTCGTCTCTTGTTGTGGGGGTCGCTTCTCTTTCTTCTCCTCGTGCTAGATATTTATTTTGTGCCTTTGAATGGTGCATTTTGAGCACACAAAAAGTATGGAGTTTAAATAAGTTCAAAAAAATGAAATCCCTTTGTAACGGACGAGTTCTCGTTTGAAACCCTCATACTTCGAGAGAGATTGTCCATTTTGTACACGAAGTGCATCCAGTTTTTGCCGTAACCCTCTCAACTTTCTCGCACATGCTATGTGGGTGAAATGATGATACCATGCCAACTTGGAACCTTTTCAGAGTTCATTTCAAATGCTTTTCAATTTCATGGTCTTATAGCTCAAAATAATCAGTAAATGCATGAAAAATAACAAATGAAGTCAGAATGGGCTGTAAATTGATCGTGTGTCTTTGAATGGTGCATTTTGAACACAGAAAGACTATGGAGTTCAAATAAGTTCAAAAAAATGAAATCCCTTTGTAATAGTCGAGTTTCCGTATGAAACCGTGATACTTCCAAAGAGATTGTCCGTTTTGTACACGAAGTGCATCCAGTTTTTGCCGTAACCCTCTCAACTTTCTCGCACATGCTATGTGGGTGAAATGATGATACCATGCCAACTTGGAACCTTTTCAGAGTTCATTTCAAATGCTTTTCAATTTCATGGTCTTATAACTCAAAATAATCAGTAAATGCATGAAAAATAACAAATGAAGTCAGAATGGGCTGTAAATTGATCGTGTGCCTTTGAATGGTGCATTTTGAACACAGAAAGACTATGGAGTTCAAATAAGTTCAAAAAAAATGAAATCCCTTTGTAACACACGAGTTTCCGTATGAAACCGTGATACTTCCAAAGAGATTATCCGTTTTGTACACGAAGTGCATCCAGTTTTTGCCGTAACCCTCTCAACTTTCTGGCACATGCTATGTGGGTGAAATGAATATAGCATGCCAACTTGTAACCTTTTCAGAGTTTATTTCAAATGTTTTTCAATTTCATCGTCTTATAACTCAAAATAATCAGTAAATGCATGAAAAATAACAAATGAAGTCAGAAAGGGTTCTAAACTGATGATGTGGCTTTGAATGGTGCATTTTGAACACAGAAAAACTATGGAGTTCAAATAAGTTCAGAAAAATGAAATCCCTTTGTAACAAACGAGTTTCCGTATGAAACCGTGATACTTTCAAAGAGATTGTCCGTTTTGTACACGAAGTGCATCCAGTTTTTGCCGTAACCCTCTCAACTTTCTCGCACATGCTATGTGAGTGAAATGATGATACCATGCCAACTTGGAACCTTTTCAGAGTTCATTTCAAATGCTTTTCAATTTCATGGTCTTATAGCTCAAAATAATCAGTAAATGCATGAAACATAACAAATGAAGTCAGAATGGGTTATAAATTGATTATGTGGCTTTGAATGGTGCATTTTTAATACAGAAAAACTATGAAGTTCAAATAAGTTTAAAAAAACGAAATCCCTTTGTAACAGACGAGTTTCCGTATGAAACCTTGATACTTCCAAAGAGATTGTCCGTTTTGTACACGAAGTGCATCCAGTTTTTGCCGTAACCCTCTTAACTTTCTCGCACATGCTATGTGGGTGAAATGATGATATCATGCCAACTTGGAACCTTTTCAGAGTTCATTTCAAATGCTTTTCAATTTCATGGTCTTATAGCTCAAAATAATCAGTAAATGCATGAAAAATAACAAATGAAGTCAGAAAGGGTTGTAAATTGATGATGTGGCTTTGAATGGTGCATTTTGAACACAGAAAAACTATGGAGTTCAAATAAGTTCAAAAAATGAAATCCCTTTGTAACAGCCGAGTTTCCTAATGAAACCCTAATACTTCCAAAGAGATTGTCCGTTTTGTACACGAAGTGCATCCAGTTTTTGCCTCTAGTACGACTAGAAACCCATTAATAGGGCCAGGATGCAGGCCCGCATTAGGCCCAATAGGCCCACAAGCACAGAGAGTGAATTTAGGCCCGTAAGCCTGCAGTAGAGAGGAGCTCGAAGTGGTTGGTTCGGCAGGGCTTATAAACCACTACGAGCCCCTCTCGGCTAGCGAGGTGGGACTAAACATAGCACCGCACCGCGCAAGGCCTTTGGTCCCGGTTGATGGCACCAACCGGGACTAAAGGAAGGCATTGGTACCGGTTTGTGCCACCAACCGGTACCAATGCATGTGCTTCCCGCCTTTTGGGCTGCTGAAAAGAGACCTTTGGTCCTGGTTTGAGCCACCAACCGGTACCAATGCCTGTGCTTCCCGCCCTTTGGGCTGCTGAAAAGAGACATTTGGTCCCGGTTGGTGCCACCAACCCGGACTAAAGGTGGGGCTATATAAGCGACAGTTTAGAAATTTTGATCTCTCCCCCTCTCTCCGTTCAAAAAATTTTATGATTTTTTTCTGTTGTAATTTTGTTCATAGAATTTTAATGATTTTTTTGTTCATAGTATTTTCTTTGTCAATTTATGTATATGTTCATATTTTGAACGCTGATAGTTCTTTGATTCGCATGTGGCATGGTTCGATCACCACGAAAAGAAAAATTGTCAGTTCAACCGAGTACCGAACATCTTGAATGAACCTGGTGGATGGAGTGTTCATCGGCTTCATGAACACTTCTTGGAAATAGACATGCAACAAATACTAAATGTTGAAAAAAACTGATGTATATACAACTATCACGAAAAAAGACAAAAAAATGCAAACAGAACATGTTATATGGACTTGTGTATGATAGCCAATGTACACTTGAGAATACTGTTGGCCACAAACCTTTCAATCTCAATCTCAATCTCAAACCTTATTATATGGACTTATGATTTTTTTTTTCTGTTCATAGAATTTTTATAATTTTTTTCTGTTGTAATTTTGTTCATAGAATTTTAATGATTTTTTTGTTCATAGTATTTTCTTTGTCAATTTATGTATATGTTCATATTGTGTATGTATAGGAAAATTGTGCATGATCAAAATCATTTATGAATATGTTCATATTTAGAATAGAGGAAAAAGGAAAAAATAAGAACAGAAAGTGTTTAATATAATTAGTTAGAAAAATAATAAAACTATAGTTAAACTAGTTTATTTTTATTAAGTACTACTTTGTTTTATTTATAGTAAGTGCTTCATATATAGTTGGACTAGCTAGTTTATTTAATAAACTACTTTATTTTACTATACATAGAAGTAGTTTGTTTTTAGTAAGTACTACTTTATTTATTTATAGTAAGTGCTTAGCAGTTGAACTAGTTGATTTAATTAATAAAACAACTTTATTTAACTATATATAGAAGTAGTTCCCGCATCGATGTCGACTTGTTGTTATATATAATCGTGACACACTTTATTTAACTATGTATGATGATGATTAATTAGTAGGACTTGTTGTTATATATGATGATGCATGATGCGAGCATTAAGAGTTATTATATATAGATGTTCAATTCTTTCGATATATATAGTGTGTCACGATTATATTGTTATTTACACACATTTACCATATTAAAACAGAAAACGTCTGACGATGGATATTGCGAGTGTGAATATTGCGGCGACTCTTGGGGTATGTGCGACATGCCTCACCTGCGAGACGATAGGTTCTTCAACATGAAGCTTGATGAGAACGGCGATATGTACATCCATTGTCATGCAAGAAGATATGTGTTGGAGAGGCTCGGTTTCGAAGACCATGAGAGAATTGAGACGAGGAGCGCTAAGCTGAGGACTATACATGGTCACACATTTGTTATTCAAGTATTTAATTCAGTTTTTCAAACAGAATTTGGGTGTCCAAAGTGGGAAGATCTTTGCAAGGCATATGGATTTCAGAAGGGAATGGAAATCACCTTCGATCTTCGTCCTGAAGATAATATGCCAGACAACATCGACATTTGGGTGATTGTCGATGATATGCTTCCTGTTTTACCTCCATGTGAGTTTCTCAACCATATTTGTCAAGTAATTTGCATTTATATTTATAAATAGTTGGTGTAGTCAACCTGTTTTCCTCTCGCAATTTACATGTCATGTGATGTTCATCGTCTATTAAAACTTTGGCCACACGTTGCAGGTTCCTAGTTATTGGGCCATAGTTATAATTATATCATCTTACATGTTGTACAAACAACAACAACAACCCAAATTGTCTTTTGAATGATCGTAGCACATGTGGTCGTTTTGAATGATTTATATAATGCCCACATCTTGTGGACAATTAAAAAATTTCTAAGTATTTTTCAAACATTAAATTATTACAAAATTTGGGTGGTTGTCGATGATATGCTTCCTGTTTTACCTCCATGTGAAGTAACTTGCATTTATATTTAGAAATAGTTGGTGTTCATCTATATACTAAATTTGTTAAATTATAATTTACAGCTTATTTCGTTGCTTCGACTGAATTACGAAAATTAATTGACACGACACACTACACGTATGGATCACATCTAACTTGGGAGAAGAAGGACCATCTTCTCCACTTTCTTGTTGCTGGTGTTCTGGCTTCTAGGGATACCTTCCCATATCATTTTGGAATTGGCCAAAATTATTCAGTTTACATGCCACTAGTGCATAGGTTGAGTCCAGATGACATTCGCCGAAATGTCTTGGTAAGAGTTTCCTAATTAAGTATGCTACACTATTGCATAAATGGTGTTGATTACATTGCTAACTAGGTTATTATTATGTTATTCAAAAGCAACTGACACATGATGTAGTGCCTCCGTTAATGGACCCACAAGGTCAAATGAGAATTAGAAGCCCGCTGAGGTCTGAGTTCTATGCTCCATACTTGATTAACTTCAAATTAAGATAAAAAAGACTCCAAATTGAAGCATGGAGAGAAATAAAGAAGGTTCACAAGCCACAAGATGGAGACCGTTGGATCTCTGTGATTCATCATGGAGCCATAGGTCTTATTCTGTTTTATGACATTATATCTAAGAGCGAGGACTAGGTCTTATGAGAGACAAGTTATTCTAGTTTATATTATTACTTGACATGATCGATTAATTAGGATGCATGATGCATATGATGACTATATATATTATGATGTTTCTCTGTTTTATTTTATATGTATCATATGATAACTTGGTATATGATTAAGTTGATGATGAGTTGTTAGATGATCGATTAGAATACTATTGCCATTCGGCGAAAATGATATGAAATGATATAGTGTAAAAAAGATGCATATATGTGCATGTAACTCGTGTCTACATTTTGTAAATATGTTCGACAAAGCACGACGGATGACCAAGCACGGAGATATATAAGAGAGGACACTTTTCTCTATTAGCTAGCTAATAACAACCTAAATTAACCCCTAAACCAGCCCCTTTAAAAAAAACTCAGCTCCAGCAAGGTGCTGACGCGTGGATGCCTTTTGGTCCCGGTTGGTGTCATCAACCAGGACTAAAGGCTCCCCTGCCTGACCTGGCCGCAGCGGCCACGTGGAGCCCCACCTGTCCCGGTTCGTGTAAAAACTGGGACTAAAGGCAAAGGGCATTAGTAACGACCTTTTTGTCCCGGTTCCAAAACCGGGACAGAAGGCCCTTATGAACCGGGACAAAAGGCCCTTTTTCTACTAGTGGTGTTGAAGCACCTATCGCGGTCGTCGAAGCACACAATCACATCATCATTCAAGTAGCCATGTTGCCTTATATAGCACCATTTCAACCGTCAAAACCACACCGCGACCGCCAGAAGCATGTCGTTGCAACAACATCAAAGTAGTTGGGCTGCCATCATAGCATTTCCGAGGACACCGAAGCACACCGTCGTCGTGGGCGCCGCCGTGAACGTCAAAGCACACCGTCGTCCTGCCATCGCCGCGGCCACCGAAGCATGTCGCCGCAACATTGTTTAAGCGGTCGGGCCTCCGTCGCAGCACAACCTGAAGCAGTCAGGCCACCATCGCTTTTAATGCGACCGCAACTCATCCATATGGATCGTATATAATTTTTGTTGCATGACCAAAATCAATAAATCAAGGCGGCTGCTACGGATCAACCGACTGTTTTCCGACGAAATCAGTCGGGTCCCCAGCCATTAGATACGTCCCACAGAGACGTTGGATCGGGTCAACACGAGCAACGACCGTTCGTCGTGGTGAAGCTCTCCATTGCAGCGCAAGCATAGCTTCATTGCAGCTCGGGCGTTGCATCGCAGATCTTGGCGCCGCCGGTGAAGCTCCATTGCAGCCGCCGGTGAAGCTTCATTGCAGCTTTGGACGCTGCATCGCAGCTCTTGACGCCATTGGTGAAGCTCCATTGCAACAGTCGATGAAGCTTCATAACAGCTGGGGGCGCTGCATCACAGCTCTTTGCGTCGCCGGTGAAGCTCCATTGCAGCCGCCGGTGAAGCTTCATGGCAGCTCGGGGCGCTGCATCGCAGCTCTTGGCGCTGCCGGTGAATCTCCATAGCAACCGCCGGTGAAGCTCCATTGCAGCTCGGGGTGCTGCATGGTAGATCTTGGCACCGCCGGTGATGCTCCATAGCAACCACCGGTCAAGCTCCACTACAGCGTCACCGGGCGCATGAGCAATAGTAGGGGCAGGCCATAGCGGACGGGGCTTGGACATGAGGACTTTGAGCAGCAACGAGTGAAGCTTGGGCATGCCATGACGGACTTTGAGCAGCAGTGAATGAAGCTTGGGCATGCCATGGCGAATGGGATTTGAACGGGAGGACCTTAAGCAGCAGCAGACGGAGCTTGGAGGCTGGCCGTGGTGGAGAGGAAAAAACAAGGAGGAGAATGAGCGGAGGAGATGTCGAGTGAAGAAGATAAGCTTGGAGTAGGAAGCGAGGAATACAGAAGTTGTGAACGAAGCAAGAACCACGTGGCGACTGGAGGAGGCGGTTTACGACCAGGCTGGATGATTATAAACGTTTTTTCGTAAATCAATCATCCGAAAAAATAGCTGAACTAATCATGATGGCTTTAGAAAAATGAGACCAACCTAGGGTAGGCTTTGATTTATAGGAGAAATTCCGCGTCGTGAATGACTCGAACCCGGGCGAGCTGGCAGCTATCCCAGCTGCCCACCAAACAGGTCGACGCCCCGTCCTCAATCCTGATGGCCTCAAGCCCACGTGATGTGTGTAAAAGCGGTGCCCCCACAGGCCACAGCTAAGCACACCCACGCAAAAGAAAAATAGATTGCGCAAGGCTGACTTACTCAACAGACCATACCGCTGAAGATGCATGTTGGTGGATTGATCGGGTGACTAGCGAACCGGCTGATTACTCATGCGTATCAGCGGGATAACGCCTAGCACCCGTCATACAGAATTGCAAAGAACAAAGGCATTTGTGAGAAGCCATCAGCATCATTGTCATCACCGTTTGCTTCTAGCCAGGCGACCCCGATTTCGCTGTAGAGCCACAACAATGAACGCACCTACAGCCACACATCTCAAACTCATATAAAATCCTCGCGCAGGCGTCCAATCACTAATCGATCATCAAAAAGCGACCCAGACAGGCACATTAAACGTGCCTCAAATGCCCGGACTATCCGGCACCCTTCATATCCATGCCAAATAAGGGAACATTCGGGCGCGTCCGCCACGTAGGACTCACACTAGGGTCCTAAGCGGAATCGCCCGGAATCCCAGTTGTCCGACGGACGCCTCCTCTAGTGAGGGGTGTGAACGCCGCCAGGGCCGGGCCGGCAAAATATGAGGCCCTGTGCGAAACTAAAAAAAGGAGGCCCTATCTTACTTAAAAAACGAACAATCAAGAAAATATAATGTATGTGATATAATGTCTTACATAACAATGTGATATATAAATAATCATACATGTTCAACTCCCGGTTTCATAACATTTGTTTGAACAACCTCATTCTTGTAGTATTCTTTGAAATGAAATCGTCAATGATATCCTCGTAATCAATCTTCCCCAACCACTCTCAAGTGCTATTTTGGTCAAATCATTGAGTCTTTGTTGTGTCGTAATAGTATGCATATGGGACTTCGATAGCTTTAATTTAGAAAAGTTTAGATTTATCGATGAAACTATCACAGAAATGGTTAACGGAACTTTGACTCAACGAACAAACCATTGGCATCAATATGAAATTTATAAGATTTTTAAAATCAATTATGTTCTCTTTCATTTCTTTTGCGCTTCTGAACGAGGCTGATATTTTCTCATGATTACTCAAATATTTTTTATTGAAACACAAGATACATAAGATGACTAAAATAAAATTGAAATTATATGTCAGCAGATGTTAATTTGAAATTTCGCGTCAATATCTGGCAATTGAACAAACAGTCTAACTCACCTAGTCGTGTGTTATGTCTGATTAAACAGGTATACTGTAATCTTTAATCAAGGAGCCAAGCATGCAGGAACCTATCTTTCTAATTATCCGTGCAAAAAGTTAATTAGGAAATAAAAAAATAGAAGAATAGGAGTAAAATTAGAAGTACAAGCCAGCCGTATTCCTCTCTTACTCTATGAGAACCCGAGATGACGAAAGGGATAATTGATGGATGGGAAGTTGCGAAATAATGGGGACTTCACTGTAACGTTCAGTTTCCAAGAGAATGTGAGAACCCATCCTATATATAGAGTGATTTGGGTAGTAGTAGTCGGAAGGAAGGAACAAACATGTGCATCACATGAAATCAGCGGCTAGGAGGAGCAACGAAAGTGACGAGACCGCAATAGTGGAACCACTGTTTTTCTTTTTAAGGATTTAATGGAATCACAGTTAAAATGCAGGCTAGCAGCGCACCGGCCTGGGACGCTCGAGGCCTGCCTGAGCCTGGCTCACGCCACCGGAGTTAGTGGGCAGCGGCCCAGCTCCTTGCGCGGTCCAACCCTTATTTCAGAAAATATATATACATAGGCATGCAAAAAATTCAAGGCCCCCAAATATATGGGCCCTGTGCGGGCTGCACATCCAGCACAACTATGGGCCCGGCCCTGAACGCCGCGTGCTGCCGCTCCGTTAGGCAACATAATCCCTAGCCTGGCTATTTAAGCCGACCGTCGGCATCGAAATTCCCGTTCACAGACGCCATCGTCCCTAGCCCGACTATTAAAGCCATGCCCCCACGTCGCCGCCGCTTTCTAACGCCGGAGCGCCGACTGTAGCTCCTTGAGCAGATCCAGACAAGGCCTGAAGCCCGGATCGACGCGGGGCTAACTTCGGATGCAATGTATCCGGAGGAGAAGGAGAAGGATGTGGGGGGGGCATTGGGGACGCGGATCTGCACACAGAGTACCAGGCCATCCTCGATTCCACCTGCTCAGAGTCGGATGGGGAGGCCAGACGCCGTAATCGACAAGAGATGGAGGCGAACCAGGCCGTGGAGGAGGCGCGGATGCTCGACTACATGGATAGCGTCGAGGAGGAGGAGCCCTTTTACGCGCTCGTCTACCCGACGACCGACACTGACGTCATAGACATCTCCAACAATGATAGCTAGGGCAATATGTAGTATGTAGTACGTAGGATTTTGTTTGCATGCTTTGTATGGATTTAGAAGTTGAAATACGAAAGACTCGGACACAGAATATCAAATTTGAGACGCGCCGGTCATTGTCCGGGAATGGGTCCGGATGTGTCCGCACACGTATAGAGGGTCGGATTTACCTAAGTCCGATCGTAGATGCTCTAACGCCGCTCTCGTCAGTCTTGCTATAAAGAAGTGGTAATGTAAACTTTCTATCCTTCAAGATGTAGTACTCATGCTGATAATATAAATACATTTTTTTCAAATTGTTCATCTGCATAGCTTGCTTTCTTGTGGCTACGATCTATAACTACAAACTTACACACATGAAGCTTTTACTTGTCATCACATGAGCTAAAAATAGCATATATATACACACATATGTACGGTATCGATGGGGGGCGGGTATGGCTAGTATACTCAAGGTGCTACTCGAGAGCAGTGCAGGCGGTGCTTTCAGGGGTCGGCAGCATCGGGAGTGTGAGTTGGGGAGAAGTGGTTACCGATGAAAACTGAGTACCGACTTCGGTCATGGTGGGCGATGCCAGCTTCTATGCGTCATTACCTTGTTGAAGGTATCATCAATGCAATTATCATTTCCTCGGTTGGACTGTTCCAAGAGGAAACCCTTGATCTAGATATCCCAGATCGGACGATGCGGCGCTTTTGTGTGTTGTCTTCCCTTATGAGGGCATCGTTTTGGAGCAGATACTTGCTAGAGACGTCTGAGGTGGAGCGGCGTGGCATCTACCACGTCGATGATAGCGGGTCACAACGGTATGGTGTAGTAGAGACTCGATGACGAATGCATCTTGATGGATGGGCGCAGGACGGTGACACTATTTGGCATTGTGGCGGAGTCAACAGCTGATCGGCTTGCCAAGGATATTGCGGATCTCTTTCCTAGAGATGGGTCAGCGATTTGATGATTATGGCGGCTTCCGAAGTGTGTGCATGAGGTGTACATTTTGGGTATGCTGCACCGGGTGTATACTCCCGGCATGTCATGCGGGCGGATCGGCGGTGACCTCAACTCTAGATGATGGGGTGTGACAACATTCCCCAATTTCGTGTTTGTAGGTGTGGGTGATATGGCTTCCGATTGTTTGATGTATATGTTATTTGTTGGAAATATGCCCTAGAGGCAATGATAAAATAGTTATTATTATATTTCCTGTTCCAAAATAATCGTTTATTATCCATGCTATAAATGCATGTGTGGACATATAGACAAAACAATGTCTCTAGTAAGCCTCTACTTGACTAGCCAGTTGATCAAGGATGGTTAAGGTTTTTGACCATATGGAAGTGTTGTCACTTGATGATTGGATCACATCATTAGGAGAATGATGTGATGGACTAGACCCACACTATAAACGTAACATGTGATCGTGTCATTTTGTTGCTATTGTTTTCTGCATGTCAAGTATTCATTCCTATGACCATGAGATCATGTAACTCACTGACACCGGAGGAAGACCTTGTGTGTATCAAACGTCGCAACGTTACTCGGTGACTATAAAGGTGCCCTACAGGTATCTAGGAAAGTTGTCCGTTGAGTTAGCATGGATCAAGACTGGGATTTGTCACTCCGTGTTACAGAGAGGTATCTCGGGGCCCACTCGGTAATACAACATTATCACATATAAGCCTTGCAAGCAATCACTACTAGGAAAAAGCCTACCAGTAGCGCTTGATAATCCTATAGTAGTAGCGATGGGCCGAGCGCTACTGCTATCGCGCTACAGCTAATAACTAGTAGTATCGCTGGTATGGGCAGCGCTACTGGTAAGTATAGTTAGCAGTAGCGCTTTCCCCTCCAGCGCTACTGCTAACTATAGTAGTAGCGCGTGCTCACAGAAAGCGTTGCTATTAAGCCGCGCTACTGGTAAGTATTTACCAGCGCTACTGCTAACTTCTACAGTTTTCGCAGATTTGCACCCTCTACGTATTTATGATTTATTTATACATATTTTATACAATAGTTTCATCACATCATATTAAACATATACCCTTCTCACATATCATAGACATACAATAGTCTTGTCATAATACCATCCATCATCATCATTATCATTCAACAGAAAATATCATCACATGGTCTCGAAAATAGGGATACATAAGTGCAATCATGTCATGTCTCGAGTAAGCGCAACTGCATGGTCATGGCACACCCACAAGTTTCATCATCTCTATCTATAACATGATGTAGAACAGAAGAGCGATCAACATGAAGACGAGCGCGACTATGTAGTACAGACGGTGCCGCCCCTGCTCATGCTGGAGTGTCGACCACCTCAAGTAACTAATTTCCGCTTTGGCTCTGGTGTCGAACCCTTTGTGGCTAGCACCCGGGTACCTGTGCACATGGGCCTGAGCGGCTGGCCAGTGGTCGTAGACTCCTGGAACCCTCCCAACGTACACGACGTAGTTGCCCTTCGCCATCTGTGACCTAGCTAGTACCTGCAACGTGAGTTGTTGATTTGAACGATAATATGCAACATAATGTACTTAAGAAAACAAAAAGAGACATGATTACCAAAATAAAAGCAACCAATAGTAAACATAAATGACGAAGTTCATCATACCCAAACTAATTAACTAGAACGATCTACCCTAGTTCAGGACCACGGTTTAGTTACATCACATAGTTTCGCCGTGCATAATTTCAAAGTTTTGCCATAGAAAGACAGTACTGATAAGGCGCGCTAGTTCAGGACCACGGTTTAGTTACAACGCATTGTCATTGACAATCAGTCGTCCAGGTCGGCGTTCCAATCTTTATAGTCACGGAGGACGCAACCGAGCTTCGTGAAAGGCTTCATGTCCAGACGTTGAGCGCTTAGCAGTGCTCGGACATCAACTCGTATGATTGGCCCATGGTATAACATCCCCGTTGGTTCGAGGACTTGCTTCATGATCACTTGGGCTAGTTCACACTATACTTATAAAACTCAGCTCGGATTCGATGATCCG
Organism: Hordeum vulgare subsp. vulgare; assembly: GCF_904849725.1. Taxonomy (NCBI): domain Eukaryota; kingdom Viridiplantae; phylum Streptophyta; class Magnoliopsida; order Poales; family Poaceae; genus Hordeum; species Hordeum vulgare. The sequence continues at coordinate 16,527,603 of NC_058523.1, forward strand.
GTGTTTTTCCAATGCTTGTGGCCCAGCTGACAATCTCGGCATCTTCGGCAGTAGCTGACATGCGAAGGCGTTGATGATCCCTTCTGTACTCCAGCAGGTGATGCATGAGGTAGAATCCATCAGCCTGACTCTCGTTCGGTTGCTGGATGCAGCAGAAGTCGGTCTTATGGCCGAAAGCCGATGCTTTATTCCTGGACCTTTTCACCTTGATATATCCACGAGTCATGCTGAAGGTCCACATGGCAGAGTCAAGAACATTCTTGACAAGCGTGTAATCCTTTTTCTTCAGGTTCTTCGACGAGTCCAAGTACACGACATGGGAGTATTCCGGGAACAGAACGATGAGGACGGCACCGTCCTCGCTGCGCAAATTAAGTACACCTCAGTTGTGCCACCATGCTTGCAAAGGAATGATTAACATGTCGAAAGGATATGCGTGGATGACTTACGAGGGATGATAAGGCAGGAGAATCGCTTCCTTGTCCTTATTAGCGATCATGAATTCGCCGAGGTACTTGCTCGCATACTCACGGTGCTCTTTGCAAACTTCCAAGAAGCTCTCGTGCATATAGTATGGGTCCACGATGCAGATATAGTTGATGCTCTTCCTCCTGATGACGTAGTCGAGATACAACGCATACATGCGGATGAATTGGAAATCCAGCTTGGTCATGTGGAACATGTTTTAGATGTAGTCAAATTGCAGGATGAATGTATTCGCGGGCCAGGTATCGACGTACATCTTCCCACCCGGCACATGAGCCGCGTAAAGCGGGTATCCTGGATGTTTCACGTCGAGAAGGTTTTTCTCTCTGGCCAGCACATCTTCGATCATTGTTCAGTATGTGATCTAGCGCTTTGGCAGGTAGGATCGGCTCGCGGGCGATGTGGAAACGCGGCTTACCTTCGACAGGTATTCTATCTACCACCAGGGGTTTCAGAGGCGGCTGGCTGCTTGAAGCACCTATGGCGCCTTTAGGTCTCTTGGTCGGTTTCTTTCTTTACTTCTTGGGGGGTGGCGGTAGTGAGCCCACCATACCTTCCCTAACCACCACCCCAAATGTCCACGGGCTAAACAGTGGACGGGCCTCGGGGGGTTGCTCGGTAGAGGCGGCATATGGAGGCGTCTCCTGCGAGGATGGCTTGAAGAGAGACTTTTTGCATTCCGCCTTAGAACATTCCGGCTCCGGCAAATCAGGCAGCATCAAGTCATCATCTGCACGGTCATAGCCTGAGTCTTCGGTGTCCTGAGCCATCAATCCATCATAGGCGGTATTGAAATACTGGTTTGGGTCATCATCATCATCCTTCATGTCATCATCAACATTTGCTTCTTCGACAGCGGGGGAGACATGATCTGGCACTAATGGAGGCTCTCCCTCGCGTCGTACGCTACCATCATCCGCCACGACAGGTGCAAGTAATGTGGTAGGTGGGGTGGTGTTCATACCTTCTTGAGAAGTTGGCGTTGGAGTGATGATACTGGGCTCCTCGAGACGAAGAAGAGACTTCGGCCAAGTCAAGAACCAGTTCTTGCATGCGCCAATCGTCTTAGGGGTCTCGTCGTCATCGACTCGTATCGGAGGAGGCAAATCCTCGTAGCCCGCTAAGACACTGGCCACGATAACCTTGAAGACGCCATCGGTCATCTGTCGGTTGTGGAACATGCGGTCCTTCAGCTTCACGATGGTTGCCTTTCCCACAGCCACCTCCTGGCCCTTGATGTCGTAGAGTAGGGTGCACGGGGTGTCAACGGCCTACGAAGGAGACATGTCTGCGACATCAAACATTTGAAAGGCAACTGAAACGGAAGACTATAAGCATGCTGGTGAAAAGGGTATGACGCTTAATTACCGTGAGGGCGTCGAGCTCAGCCAGCGAGGAAGGCCCGCCGAGCATGCCAGAGACTGAGGTCGGGCAGCTATGAACAGGAACGGGGCATTTTGCGGTTGCTTGGGCAGGTGCTGGTGATGTGGTGTTCGCCGAGTTGCTCCCGACAAAGCTGGGAATTGGAAAGTCCTCCGGCCGTGCATTTGGATTGTTCTTCGTGTAATTGAAAATTGCCGGAATCAAGCTGGCCATCGCGTCAGTGACCAACCCACTGACTACCCCGACCAACTCATCTTTGGTCTCAGCTTTGGTCTTATTGACCGCAATCGCGACCTTCTCGTCAATGCTCTCCTGAGTGACGACCAACAGTCTCTTCCTTCTCTCCTCTGGCTCCTCGGGGTAGCACATCTTCCACGAGGCCCCATCTCCGATGCCATGCACACGTCCATAGGACGCCGGCTTGTCTATCGGGACCTTTTTCTGTATGTTCACGGCCCGGTTGAATGGGGTGTCCTACTTGGGCCTCGCCGACGACTGTGATGACTCATCGCTTTCGGCTACCTTCTGGTGCTGATCTTTGTGCAAAAGGAACGTGGATGGTTTACTAATGTGACAAAACTTGCAGTCAAATTGATTGGGAGCTAATTAATATGATAATGTGGTAATATAACAATTATCAGAAGTCTCATGAACTCCCTCGTGTTTGGGTCCGTGTAAAAGATCTTTCTCTCTTTGTTCCACTTGTACCGGGCCCTGATCCAGTCATGCTCCAGCGGGTCGCTGAACTCCACCAAGGGGTTTGGGATCCCGAGACTTTCACGTCCGGCGTCCTCCTTGGCCCATATGTGCCTCTTCCCCTCGTAACCACGGCTTCCGAGGCGGTGGGGAGGCGTGTTCCTGGCCTGGAGCGCCTTCATTTTCTCCTACTTTGCCTTGACTTCTTCTTTTTCGCAATTCTCTAGGAATTCTGCAAAGTCCTCTTCCGTTATTGTCGGATTATCAGCATGAATCTTGGACCACGGTTAATTCTTCCCAACCACTTTTTTCACCCAAACTTTCCAGGAGGACAAGTCGTTGGTGAACGTCACCATCACCTTCTAATTTATTTTTGTCTTGACGGGATCATCCCACGACTCTTTATATTTCTCTTCATTCCGGCCGGGGAACATGAACCTATTGTGCAACTTCTTTAGGAGCATGTGCTCCATATGTGGTATCTGCTTCAACCTCTCGTCGTTGATGTTGGCGGTTTCCCTGAGGATGCATCCAAGTTGATTGCCCCAGCACTTGCACGCTTCCTCTGGCGCCGTTGGCTCTAACTCCTTGGGGTGAATCTCCGTGACCACAATTTTTCCGATGCTAAACGCGTTTGGTTTTCTTGTCCTCTTCTTCGTCGGTGCTTTACCGGCTAAGACATCATCGTTGCCGGTCTCGAGGGCGGTGTCGGTGCCGGTGACACTGCTGGTGCCAGTGTCGGGGCTGGGACCACTGCCGCCATCATGCAACCCCAAGGCGTGTTCGTCCAGGTAATCGAAATAGTGATTTGCTGCCTCCATGGGGTCTGCGGAGGGAGCAGAACCACCCACGACTTTGACGTTGGTAGACATGTTTCCTATGCAACAATTGTAAATAAAAGATATAATGAAGAGAAAAAAGGGGCCTATATTTGGTTGGAGTGTTGATTCATTCCCCTTCCGGCAAATCCCAGGTACTCCATATATCCTAGTTTCTAGCACAAGTCATGCCGAAAATTTCGGCATGACCTTTGCTAAAAATTGGACATATGGAGCGCCTGAAATGAATGAACATTCCGGCAAAACATAGGCCACTCGGACATTTAGAAGGACATATCACTATCTAGGGTAATATTCTTTACACATTCAGAATGACCAAACAAATTCTTCTAAAAGGAATTGACATATAATAAAATGCTTTACCCCTGCACTAGATTTACATTACTTCCTAATAAAGAAAGGACTTTCTTCTTTCTTTTCCTACTACTAGCTATTATTTCAGCATAATATCATTTACATTACCCCCTGCACCAGATTTACATTACCCCCTGTATCATACCACTACCCTTGAAACAAAAGATCATTGTTCTCACCTTTGTTGTTCATCAACACATAATAGCAATGATCAACATATAATAGCAAAAGATCATGGTTCTCACCTTTGTTGTTCATCAACACATATAGCAACAATTCATCAACACATAATACCACTACCCTTGATACAATTCATCAACACATAATAGCAATGAAAAAAATACATGAAAACAGAAGGGAAGAATCATACCTTTGTTGTTCCTGGTCGAAGCTTGCAGGGGAGGCGAGCTCGCTGAACAGGGGTGATGGGCGTCGAGCAGGGAGGGTGCGGTCGCTGAGCAGGTGAAAAGGACGTGGATGTCGCCTAGAGGGGGGGGGTGAATAGGCGCTTTAAAATAGATAAGGTTTAGGCTTGAACAAATGCGGAATAAAACTAACGTTTAATATGTCAAGCACAAAACCTACAAACAACTAGGCTCACCTATGTGCACCAACAACTTATGAGTTGCTAAGCAAGATAAACAACTAAGTGATAGCAAGATATATTACAATAAACAATATGTCTATCACAAAGTAAAGTGCATAAGTAAAGGGTTCGGGTAAGAGATAACCGAGGCACGGGGAGACGATGATGTATCCCGAAGTTCACACCCTTGCGGATGCTAATCTCCGTTAGAGCCGTGTGGAGGCACAATGCTCCCCAAGATGCCACTAAGGCCACCGTAATCTCCTCACGCCCTCGCACAATGCAAGATGCCGTGATTCCACTAAGGGACCCTTGAGGGCGGTCACCGAACCCATACAAATGGCAACCCTTGGGGGCGGTCACCGAACCCGTACAAATGGCAACCCTTGGGGGCGGTCACCGAACCCGTACACGTGGCAACCCTTGGGGGCGGTTACCGGTACCCGTACAAATTGCTCGGGGCAATCTCCACAACCTTATTGGAGACCCCGACGCTTCCCGGAGCTTCACACCACAATGATTGAGCTCCGAGACACCACCAAGCTTCTAGGACGCCAAAGCATCCACGAAGAACAATAACAAGGGTACTAAGTACCAAAGGTAGTAAGCTTCTCAACTTCTCACTTCCACGTATCACCGTGGAGAACTCAAACCGATGCAACTAATGCAATGGCAAGAACACACGAAGTGGTCAAGTCCCTCACACTCAAATCCCTCCACAACAACAAAAGCTATGGAGAAATATGAGAGGAAGAACAAGGAGCTCACAAAGAACTCCAAGATCAAGATCCAAGGGGTTCCCTTCACATAGAGGAGAAAGTGATTGGTGGAGATGTGGATCTAGATCTCCTCTCTCTTTTCCCTCAAGAACAAGCAAGAATCATTGGAGGGATAGAGAGTAATCAAGCTCTAAGAATGTCAACAATGGAGATAGAACAAGAGCTCAACGGATGGATAAGACCAAGGGGGAAGAAGACCCCCTTTATATAGTGGGGGAAGGAATCAGACCGTTACCCCCACTTTCTGCCCGAGCTCCAGCGGTACTACCGCTGGCTGCAGCGGTACTACCGCTGGCACTCCAGCGGTACTACCGCTGGCCCTAGCGGTACTACCGCTGGGCCCCTGGTAGTGCAACGGCACTACCACCGCCAAGAAAGTCTTCGCAAAAAGGTCCGTCCACGAACAACCGCTAGGCAGGCGGTACTAAGCTTCCTGGAGCGGTACTACCGCTGACCAGGGGCCGTACTACCGCCAGCCAGCGGTACTACCGCTAGGGCCCGCAGTACTACCGCCAACTCTAGCGGTACTACCGCTAGGTCCAGCGGTACTACCGCTCGCCACTGAAACATCCATAACTTTCGCATACGAGCTCCGAATCGAGCAAACCCAAGCTTGTTGGATTCAGGACGACAAGGGCTATCCAAATATCAATACTAAGTGGTATTCCCCATGTATACACATTTATAGGATCGTGAGGTGTGCAAAGCACATCACTCCCCCATAGTTAAATAATCCATTAATCTCTCACAAGAGCCAATCAAAGATACAAACAAGATGCAACAAGGCTCAATACAAGACTCACATGTACATGATATGCAAACCAACATACACAAACTTGGTTATTCAACATAAGCAAGTTGGAAGCATAACATGTACAAACACATGCAAGGTACAAAACCACAACATGCAAAGGGGCAAGTAACTAACAATGTAAGTAGTTTAAGTACAAGTTACCGTAAGGAGGCACATTGGATATAAGATAGAAACTCGATAATCCAAATGACTTGGCTTGAGATAATATGAATTTGGAAATCTTAAGACCATGCGGTTATGAGTTTGGAAATCTTAAGACCATGAGTTTGGAAATCTTAAGAGTTTGGAAATCTTAAGACCATGCGGTTATGAATATGCCAAAGATCTAGAGATGTGAGATCTCTATGAATGAAGAACCGGCAAAAACTCCAACATCGAAAACATCATAGTAGATGCATATGGACTCTGTTTTCGATGATCTCGAGCTTGTCACGAAGATGACCATAAGCTCTAAAACTCACAAAGAGAAACACCAAACAAGAACCAAGAAGTATGATGCAAGGATGCAAATGGTTTGAGCTCTCAACGAACGATACGATCAAGCTACTCACTTGAGAGCCCCCCTTGATAGAACAGCAATCTATCCTAACCAGAAAACCTATCAAGGGAAAACCTATACCTTGCACCTCATCCTCTTGAGCTAGATGATGATGATCTTGGCTTCCTCAAGATGGGCCACCTTTCTTGATTGTGTTGGCTTGATGAAGACTAGTTGATTGCTCCCCCATACTCACTATGGGTGAGCCACTCTTCAGCATATCTTCACAAGTCCATTGCCACCACAATGGACGGCAAGCTTCAAGCATGCTATCTTCGTGCTGATCCACTTGAACTTGCACATCGCAATCTTGATGACGATCACAACTTGACGTCATACTCCATGGGTTGTATGAGATCTTCTCTTTGACGCAAGCCCATGGAAACACACCTAACCCCCACATAGAACTCTCACGAAGACCATGGGTTAGTACACAAACACGTAATGGACAATGCTTACCATACCATGGGATCACTTGATCCCTCTCGGTACATCTTGTACGCTTTGTGTGTTGATCATCTTGGTTTACTCTTTGTCTGAGATCTTGATCAACCATTGATGATGATCACAACTTGACGTCATACTCCATGGGTGGTATGAGATCTTCCCTTTGACGCAAGCCCATGTAAACACACCTAACCCCCACATAGAACTCTCACGAAGACCATGGGTTAGTACACAAACACGTAATGGACAATGCTTACCATACCATGGGATCACTTGATCCCTCTCGGTACATCTTGTACGCTTTGTGTGTTGATCATCTTGATTTACTCTTTGTCTGAGATCTTGATCAACCATGTGTCTCTATGACCATTCTTTGGATAATACCTTGAATACCATCTTGGTCATCATATAAACTCCTTGAACCCAACAGATGGACTTCAAGAAGTGCCTATGGACAAATCCTATAAATGTAACTTAAGGCAACCATTAGTCCATAGGAATTGTCATCAAGTACCAAAACCACATATGGAGATATATGCTCCAACAATCTCCCCCATTTTGGTAATTGATGACAACTACTTCAAGAGAGTTTATATAAGGAAATAAGCATAACCAACCGCACACATACAAAACAATAATGCATGCGTGCAAGATGTAAATGCTTACGCAATAAAAGCAAACCCCTCTAAACTAAACTCTCTAAACTTCTCCCCCATTGGCATCGATTGCCAAAATGGACGAAAAGTTTAGAAAGCCAATATATTTGGTGGTCCTCCAAAAAGTGTGTACTTCTGAGAAAATGAGTGCAAAGAAATACACAAATACAATGATAAGTAGTTGGAGGAAAACAAACTATATTGAGGACCCAAAGATTGCAAATAAAGGAATTGTATGCCACAAGGACATACCAAAATAGAGGCAAGCAATCAAAAGATACCGGATGGAACAAACAATCATATGGTCCTTCGAACCACATGAATAAAAGATATTATGATAAAAGCAACGGAGTGTTTTATCAAAACTAGAGAAGCTCCCTATGATTTGTGCACTAATAAGAGATTTTTGTATATGATACAAGTGCACAAAATAGGATCGTTGCTCCCCCAAAATTAATAAAAACACACAACGGGTGCAAGAAGAAAGATGAGACAATAAGCAAATCTCTTGCACAAAACAAGTGGTTGAGCAATATGTAAAAGAAGCAACTTAAGATTAGGCTCAACCAAAATAATGTGTGTGAGTCATGGCAAGGCACTTGAGAAGACTAAGATAAGGATGAACATTACTCATCAACATAGTCTTGATGAAATGAGACACAAAGTGCAAGACATATCATTCCCACACACACCTACTAGAAAATGGGTTCACAAGCTTACTAATAAACAAAATAAGAACCAACGCTTGTGACAACCCATGGTGAAGAAAGGAAATAAGAACCTTGTCAAGAGAGGAGGGATACCAATTGAAATGGCAAAACCCTCATCAAGGCAGGCATGAGGAAAAATAATCTTCATGGCCAAAGAGTGCATCAAGATGTAGGAAAATAAGATACGCACTCAAGACAAATCCTTTCACGAAGCCACCAAAAACTGAAAAAGGAAATGCAACGGTGGACGTAAAAGAAAAGAGGATATCAATTAGAGATGTAACTTCTCTCATGTGTAAAAGATTCTAAGTAGAAGACAATCATGATGATATATATCCACAAAGAAGAATGTACATACGAAATGGTTACGAGAAGGAACAAACTAGATATCCAAAAGGAAGTCATAAATATATCAATAAGATCTTTTGCTTGGAAGCATAGCACATGGCCTAATATTTTCTTATTGTACAATATGAACTTCCAACATACGAACATCAAAGACATCCCAACTAGTAATAAGACATCATCGTTAGGATGCTTTGAGAAAGGAAACAAGTACTACAAGAACGAATCAAGAGATTCATGCCATGATGCACCCTGTAAAGAAAACACAGGGGCCTTTGCAAGAAAAGAATGCATGAAGTAGATACTTGTTACCGAGACAACATTGGATTGATGTAGTAGATAGTTGTTCTGTGATCATCCTAACTTGGCTCCAATAATAACATGGTCTGAACACCTTCCTTATAGGTGAGCCGAGCATCCAATGCATCTCCAATTGTTCCTGGAACAACAAAACAAACAAAATGGTGCCCAAACTCATTGGGACCAAAGAGTTAGAAAACCAACAATACATAGGACAAACTCCACATACATATGTGCATAAAGATATGAATTTGAATTTCATGCACACGTTAGCCATTTTATGACAAGGTGAAGTTTCCCTTATATATTGGGTCAAAGAAAGAAAGCATGCCAAAGGAAATACATATAGTAAATATGCATGCTCAAGGCTTTCAAGAATCCAATCAACATATAGTTGATAAGATACCAAAAGACAAGGTATCAAGTGATAATAAGTTAGCAAATGAAAAACTATCACTTGAGGGATATCAATTAAAATATTCAACAAGGCATGAGATATCCATTGACACATGCCAAATAAAAAGGAAACAAGATACCAATTGAAGGAAAACAAACACGAGGTATCTAGTTTCCAAAAGAGAGCTAGGTTCCAACAAACCAAACCCTCGACAAATTTTCATGATGGCACAAAGCATCATAAAGAGCAAGACTTGCCTCCCATCAACATACACTTGATGGGGATCAAAAGATTTTCTGATGGGCGAATAAAGAGAGTGTTCTAAAGAACATAGGATAGCTCCCCCAAGGGTTGTGCATTATATAGAATTTGCATTTAAATACAAAATGCACAAGATGGGATCATCACTTTCTCTATATCTATAAAAACACTAGACAAGTTAAAATAGATCCACAAGAGGCAAGGAAGACAAACGAAACACAAAATCCAATGTAAAGACGATTAGCAATTCCTACCACATGATGGGAATACAAATTGTCAAGGACAAGAAGTATTTTGGAAATGATACTCATTGGTAGATCGCAAATATATCCAAGATCATCTTTACCCATAAAACGCAAGCAAATGACACTTGTAGAGCAAACATGCCACCTAGGAACAAGATAATTTCCAATATCAACACTAAGTGGCAATACCTCAAATGTACACATTCTCTAGGCTTGTAATATGCACATAGCATATTACTCCCCCATAATGTGATAACCCAACAATATTAACAAGTGGCGAATGAAAAACCAACAAGAGATAATTAATGGACCATTTAGAATTTGAATTTCTCATGAGTAAGACATACCACATAGAAACTAGATAATGTTGAAATATCAATACTAAGTGGTATTCCCCATGTATACACATTTATAGGATCGTGAGGTGTGCAAAGCACATCACTCCCCCATAGTTAAATAATCCATTAATCTCTCACAAGAGCCAATCAAAGATACAAACAAGATGCAACAAGGCTCAATACAAGACTCACATGTACATGATATGCAAACCAACATACACAAACTTGGTTATTCAACATAAGCAAGTTGGAAGCATAACATGTACAAACACATGCAAGGTACAAAACCACAACATGCAAAGGGGCAAGTAACTAACAATGTAAGTAGTTTAAGTACAAGTTACCGTAAGGAGGCACATTGGATATAAGATAGAAACTCGATAATCCAAATGACTTGGCTTGAGATAATATGAATTTGGAAATCTTAAGACCATGCGGTTATGAGTTTGGAAATCTTAAGACCACGAGTTTGGAAATCTTAAGAGTTTGGAAATCTTAAGACCATGCGGTTATGAATATGCCAAAGATCTAGAGATGTGAGATCTCTATGAATGAAGAACCGGCAAAAACTCCAACATCGAAAACATCATAGTAGATGCATATGGACTCTGTTTTCGATGAACTCGAGCTTGTCACGTAGATGACCATAAGCTCTAAAACTCACAAAGAGAAACACCAAACAAGAACCAAGAAGTATGATGCAAGGATGCAAATGGTTTGAGCTCTCAACGAACGATACGATCAAGCTACTCACTTGAGAGCCCCCTTGATAGAACAGCAATCTATCCTAACCAGAAAACCTATCAAGGGCAAACCTATACCTTGCACCTCGTCCTCTTGAGCTAGATGATGATGATCTTGGCTACCTCAAGATGGGCCACCTTTCTTGATTGTGTTGGCTTGATGAAGACTAGTTGATTGCTCCCCCATACTCACTATGGGTGAGCCACTCTTCAGCATATCTTCACAAGTCCATTGCCACCACAATGGAAGGCAAGCTTCAAGCATGCTATCTTCGTGCTGATCCACTTGAACTTGCACATCGCAATCTTGATGACGATCACAACTTGACGTCATACTCCATGGGTTGTATGAGATCTTCTCTTTGACGCAAGCCCATGGAAACACACCTAACCCCCACATAGAACTCTCACGAAGACCATGGGTTAGTACACAAACACGTAATGGACAATGCTTACCATACCATGGGATCACTTGATCCCTCTCGGTACATCTTGTACGCTTTGTGTGTTGATCATCTTGGTTTACTCTTTGTCTGAGATCTTGATCAACCATTGATGATGATCACAACTTGACGTCATACTCCATGGGTGGTATGAGATCTTCCCTTTGACGCAAGCCCATGTAAACACACCTAACCCCCACATAGAACTCTCACGAAGACCATGGGTTAGTACACAAACACGTAATGGACAATGCTTACCATACCATGGGATCACTTGATCCCTCTCGGTACATCTTGTACGCTTTGTGTGTTGATCATCTTGATTTACTCTTTGTCTGAGATCTTGATCAACCATGTGTCTCTATGACCATTCTTTGGATAATACCTTGAATACCATCTTGGTCATCATATAAACTCCTTGAACCCAACAGATGGACTTCAAGAAGTGCCTATGGACAAATCCTATAAATGTAACTTAAGGCAACCATTAGTCCATAGGAATTGTCATCAAGTACCAAAACCACATATGGAGATATATGCTCCAACAATCTCCCCCATTTTGGTAATTGATGACAACTACTTCAAGAGAGTTTATATAAGGAAATAAGCATAACCAACCGCACACATACAAAAAAATAATGCATGCGTGCAAGATGTAAATGCTTACGCAATAAAAGCAAACCCCTCTAAACTAAACTCTCTAAACTTCTCCCCCATTGGCATCGATTGCCAAAATGGACGAAAAGTTTAGAAAGCCAATATATTTGGTGGTCCTCCAAAAAGTGTGTACTTCTGAGAAAATGAGTGCAAAGAAATACACAAAAACAATTATAAGTAGTTGGAGGAAAAAAAACTATATTGAGGACCCAAAGATTGCAAATAAAGGAATCGTATGCCACAAGGACATACCAAAATAGAGGCAAGCAATCAAAAGATACCGGATGGAACAAACAATCATATGGTCCTTCGAACCACATGAATAAAAGATATTATGATAAAAGCAACGGAGTGTTTTATCAAAACTAGAGAAGCTCCCTATGATTTGTGCACTAATAAGAGATTTTTGTATATGATACAAGTGCACAAAATAGGATCGTTGCTCCCCCAAAATTAATAAAAACACACAACGGGTGCAAGAAGAAAGATGAGACAATAAGCAAATCTCTTGCACAAAACAAGTGGTTGAGCAATATGTAAAAGAAGCAACTTAAGATTAGGCTCAACCAAAATAATGTGTGTGAGTCATGGCAAGGCACTTGAGAAGACTAAGATAAGGATGAACATTACTCATCAACATAGTCTTGATGAAATGAGACACAAAGTGCAAGACATATCATTCCCACACACACCTACTAGAAAATGGGTTCACAAGCTTACTAATAAACAAAATAAGAACCAACGCTTGTGACAACCCATGGTGAAGAAAGGAAATAAGAACCTTGTCAAGAGAGGAGGGATACCAATTGAAATGGCAAAACCCTCATCAAGGCAGGCATGAGGAAAAATAATCTTCACGGCCAAAGAGTGCATCAAGATGTAGGAAAATAAGATACGCACTCAAGACAAATCCTTTCACGAAGCCACCAAAAACTGAAAAAGGAAATGCAACGGTGGACGTAAAAGAAAAGAGGATATCAATTAGAGATGTAACTTCTCTCATGTGTAAAAGATTCTAAGTAGAAGACAATCATGATGATATATATCCACAAAGAAGAATGTACATACGAAATGGTTACGAGAAGGAACAAACTAGATATCCAAAAGGAAGTCATAAATATATCAATAAGATCTTTTGCTTGGAAGCATAGCACATGGCCTAATATTTTCTTATTGTACAATATGAACTTCCAACATACGAACATCAAAGACATCCCAACTAGTAATAAGACATCATCGTTAGGATGCTTTGAGAAAGGAAACAAGTACTACAAGAACGAATCAAGAGATTCATGCCATGATGCACCCTGTAAAGAAAACACAGGGGCCTTTGCAAGAAAAGAATGCATGAAGTAGATACTTGTTACCGAGACAACATTGGATTGATGTAGTAGATAGTTGTTCTGTGATCATCCTAACTTGGCTCCAATAATAACATGGTCTGAACACCTTCCTTATAGGTGAGCCGAGCATCCAATGCATCTCCAATTGTTCCTGGAACAACAAAACAAACAAAATGGTGCCCAAACTCATTGGGACCAAAGAGTTAGAAAACCAACAATACATAGGACAAACTCCACATACATATGTGCATAAAGATATGAATTTGAATTTCATGCACACGTTAGCCATTTTATGACAAGGTGAAGTTTCCCTTATATATTGGGTCAAAGAAAGAAAGCATGCCAAAGGAAATACATATAGTAAATATGCATGCTCAAGGCTTTCAAGAATCCAATCAACATATAGTTGATAAGATACCAAAAGACAAGGTATCAAGTGATAATAAGTTAGCAAATGAAAAACTATCACTTGAGGGATATCAATTAAAATATTCAACAAGGCATGAGATATCCATTGACACATGCCAAATAAAAAGGAAACAAGATACCAATTGAAGGAAAACAAACACGAGGTATCTAGTTTCCAAAAGAGAGCTAGGTTCCAACAAACCAAACCCTCGACAAATTTTCATGATGGCACAAAGCATCATAAAGAGCAAGACTTGCCTCCCATCAACATACACTTGATGGGGATCAAAAGATTTTCTGATGGGCGAATAAAGAGAGTGTTCTAAAGAACATAGGATAGCTCCCCCAAGGGTTGTGCATTATATAGAATTTGCATTTAAATACAAAATGCACAAGATGGGATCATCACTTTCTCTATATCTATAAAAACACTAGACAAGTTAAAATAGATCCACAAGAGGCAAGGAAGACAAACGAAACACAAAATCCAATGTAAAGACGATTAGCAATTCCTACCACATGATGGGAATACAAATTGTCAAGGACAAGAAGTATTTTGGAAATGATACTCATTGGTAGATCGCAAATATATCCAAGATCATCTTTACCCATAAAACGCAAGCAAATGACACTTGTAGAGCAAACATGCCACCTAGGAACAAGATAATTTCCAATATCAACACTAAGTGGCAATACCTCAAATGTACACATTCTCTAGGCTTGTAATATGCACATAGCATATTACTCCCCCATAATGTGATAACCCAACAATATTAACAAGTGGCGAATGAAAAACCAACAAGAGATAATTAATGGACCATTTAGAATTTGAATTTCTCATGAGTAAGACATACCACATAGAAACTAGATAATGTTGAAATATCAATACTAAGTGGTATTCCCCATGTATACACATTTATAGGATCGTGAGGTGTGCAAAGCACATCACTCCCCCATAGTTAAATAATCCATTAATCTCTCACAAGAGCCAATCAAAGATACAAACAAGATGCAACAAGGCTCAATACAGGACTCACATGTACATGATATGCAAACCAACATACACAAACTTGGTTATTCAACATAAGCAAGTTGGAAGCATAACATGTACAAACACATGCAAGGTACAAAACCACAACATGCAAAGGGGCAAGTAACTGACAATGTAAGTAGTTTAAGTACAAGTTACCGTAAGGAGGCACATTGGATATAAGATAGAAACTCGATAATCCAAATGACTTGGCTTGAGATAATATGAATTTGGAAATCTTAAGACCATGCGGTTATGAGTTTGGAAATCTTAAGACCACGAGTTTGGAAATCTTAAGAGTTTGGAAATCTTAAGACCATGCGGTTATGAATATGCCAAAGATCTAGAGATGTGAGATCTCTATGGATGAAGAACCGGCAAAAACTCCAACATCGAAAACATCATAGTAGATGCATATGGACTCTGTTTTCGATGATCTCGAGCTTGTCACGAAGATGACCATAAGCTCTAAAACTCACAAAGAGAAACACCAAACAAGAACCAAGAAGTATGATGCAAGGATGCAAATGGTTTGAGCTCTCAACGAACGATACGATCAAGCTACTCACTTGAGAGCCCCCCTTGATAGAACAGCAATCTATCCTAACCAGAAAACCTATCAAGGGCAAACCTATACCTTGCACCTCGTCCTCTTGAGCTAGATGATGATGATCTTGGCTTCCTCAAGATGGGCCACCTTTCTTGATTGTGTTGGCTTGATGAAGACTAGTTGATTGCTCCCCCATACTCACTATGGGTGAGCCACTCTTCAGCATATCTTCACAAGTCCATTGCCACCACAATGGACGGAATGCTTCAAGCATGCTATCTTCGTGCTGATCCACTTGAACTTGCACATCGCAATCTTGATGACGATCACAACTTGACGTCATACTCCATGGGTTGTATGAGATCTTCTC
Organism: Hordeum vulgare subsp. vulgare; assembly: GCF_904849725.1. Classification (NCBI taxonomy): domain Eukaryota; kingdom Viridiplantae; phylum Streptophyta; class Magnoliopsida; order Poales; family Poaceae; genus Hordeum; species Hordeum vulgare. The sequence goes on from NC_058523.1 coordinate 16,543,321, forward strand.
TTTGACGCAAGCCCATGGAAACACACCTAACCCCCACATAGAACTCTCACGAAGACCATGGGTTAGTACACAAACACGTAATGGACAATGCTTACCATACCATGGGATCACTTGATCCCTCTCGGTACATCTTGTACGCTTTGTGTGTTGATCATCTTGGTTTACTCTTTGTCTGAGATCTTGATCAACCATTGATGATGATCACAACTTGACGTCATACTCCATGGGTTGTATGAGATCTTCCCTTTGACGCAAGCCCATGTAAACACACCTAACCCCCACATAGAACTCTCACGAAGACCATGGGTTAGTACACAAACACGTAATGGACAATGCATACCATACCATGGGATCACTTGATCCCTCTCGGTACATCTTGTACGCTTTGTGTGTTGATCATCTTGATTTACTCTTTGTCTGAGATCTTGATCAACCATGTGTCTCTATGACCATTCTTTGGATAGTACCTTGAATACCATCTTGGTCATCATATAAACTCCTTGAACCCAACAGATGGACTTCAAGAAGTGCCTATGGACAAATCCTATAAATGTAACTTAAGGCAACCATTAGTCCATAGGAATTGTCATCAAGTACCAAAACCACATATGGAGATATATGCTCCAACAATCTCCCCCATTTTGGTAATTGATGACAACTACTTCAAGAGAGTTTATATAAGGAAATAAGCATAACCAACCGCACACATACAAAACAATAATGCATGCGTGCAAGATGTAAATGCTTACGCAATAAAAGCAAACCCCTCTAAACTAAACTCTCTAAACTTCTCCCCCATTGGCATCGATTGCCAAAATGGACGAAAAGTTTAGAAAGCCAATATATTTGGTGGTCCTCCAAAAAGTGTGTACTTCTGAGAAAATGAGTGCAAAGAAATACACAAAAACAATTATAAGTAGTTGGAGGAAAAAAAACTATATTGAGGACCCAAAGATTGCAAATAAAGGAATCGTATGCCACAAGGACATACCAAAATAGAGGCAAGCAATCAAAAGATACCGGATGGAACAAACAATCATATGGTCCTTCGAACCACATGAATAAAAGATATTATGATAAAAGCAACGGAGTGTTTTATCAAAACTAGAGAAGCTCCCTATGATTTGTGCACTAATAAGAGATTTTTGTATATGATACAAGTGCACAAAATAGGATCGTTGCTCCCCCAAAATTAATAAAAACACACAACGGGTGCAAGAAGAAAGATGAGACAATAAGCAAATCTCTTGCACAAAACAAGTGGTTGAGCAATATGTAAAAGAAGCAACTTAAGATTAGGCTCAACCAAAATAATGTGTGTGAGTCATGGCAAGGCACTTGAGAAGACTAAGATAAGGATGAACATTACTCATCAACATAGTCTTGATGAAATGAGACACAAAGTGCAAGACATATCATTCCCACACACACCTACTAGAAAATGGGTTCACAAGCTTACTAATAAACAAAATAAGAACCAACGCTTGTGACAACCCATGGTGAAGAAAGGAAATAAGAACCTTGTCAAGAGAGGAGGGATACCAATTGAAATGGCAAAACCCTCATCAAGGCAGGCATGAGGAAAAATAATCTTCACGGCCAAAGAGTGCATCAAGATGTAGGAAAATAAGATACGCACTCAAGACAAATCCTTTCACGAAGCCACCAAAAACTGAAAAAGGAAATGCAACGGTGGACGTAAAAGAAAAGAGGATATCAATTAGAGATGTAACTTCTCTCATGTGTAAAAGATTCTAAGTAGAAGACAATCATGATGATATATATCCACAAAGAAGAATGTACATACGAAATGGTTACGAGAAGGAACAAACTAGATATCCAAAAGGAAGTCATAAATATATCAATAAGATCTTTTGCTTGGAAGCATAGCACATGGCCTAATATTTTCTTATTGTACAATATGAACTTCCAACATACGAACATCAAAGACATCCCAACTAGTAATAAGACATCATCGTTAGGATGCTTTGAGAAAGGAAACAAGTACTACAAGAACGAATCAAGAGATTCATGCCATGATGCACCCTGTAAAGAAAACACAGGGGCCTTTGCAAGAAAAGAATGCATGAAGTAGATACTTGTTACCGAGACAACATTGGATTGATGTAGTAGATAGTTGTTCTGTGATCATCCTAACTTGGCTCCAATAATAACATGGTCTGAACACCTTCCTTATAGGTGAGCCGAGCATCCAATGCATCTCCAATTGTTCCTGGAACAACAAAACAAACAAAATGGTGCCCAAACTCATTGGGACCAAAGAGTTAGAAAACCAACAATACATAGGACAAACTCCACATACATATGTGCATAAAGATATGAATTTGAATTTCATGCACACGTTAGCCATTTTATGACAAGGTGAAGTTTCCCTTATATATTGGGTCAAAGAAAGAAAGCATGCCAAAGGAAATACATATAGTAAATATGCATGCTCAAGGCTTTCAAGAATCCAATCAACATATAGTTGATAAGATACCAAAAGACAAGGTATCAAGTGATAATAAGTTAGCAAATGAAAAACTATCACTTGAGGGATATCAATTAAAATATTCAACAAGGCATGAGATATCCATTGACACATGCCAAATAAAAAGGAAACAAGATATCAATTGAAGGAAAACAAACACGAGGTATCTAGTTTCCAAAAGAGAGCTAGGTTCCAACAAACCAAACCCTCGACAAATTTTCATGATGGCACAAAGCATCATAAAGAGCAAGACTTGCCTCCCATCAACATACACTTGATGGGGATCAAAAGATTTTCTGATGGGCGAATAAAGAGAGTGTTCTAAAGAACATAGGATAGCTCCCCCAAGGGTTGTGCATTATATAGAATTTGCATTTAAATACAAAATGCACAAGATGGGATCATCACTTTCTCTATATCTATAAAAACACTAGACAAGTTAAAATAGATCCACAAGAGGCAAGGAAGACAAACGAAACACAAAATCCAATGTAAAGACGATTAGCAATTCCTACCACATGATGGGAATACAAATTGTCAAGGACAAGAAGTATTTTGGAAATGATACTCATTGGTAGATCGCAAATATATCCAAGATCATCTTTACCCATAAAACGCAAGCAAATGACACTTGTAGAGCAAACATGCCACCTAGGAACAAGATAATTTCCAATATCAACACTAAGTGGCAATACCTCAAATGTACACATTCTCTAGGCTTGTAATATGCACATAGCATATTACTCCCCCATAATGTGATAACCCAACAATATTAACAAGTGGCGAATGAAAAACCAACAAGAGATAATTAATGGACCATTTAGAATTTGAATTTCTCATGAGTAAGACATACCACATAGAAACTAGATAATGTTGAAATATCAATACTAAGTGGTATTCCCCATGTATACACATTTATAGGATCGTGAGGTGTGCAAAGCACATCACTCCCCCATAGTTAAATAATCCATTAATCTCTCACAAGAGCCAATCAAAGATACAAACAAGATGCAACAAGGCTCAATACAGGACTCACATGTACATGATATGCAAACCAACATACACAAACTTGGTTATTCAACATAAGCAAGTTGGAAGCATAACATGTACAAACACATGCAAGGTACAAAACCACAACATGCAAAGGGGCAAGTAACTGACAATGTAAGTAGTTTAAGTACAAGTTACCGTAAGGAGGCACATTGGATATAAGATAGAAACTCGATAATCCAAATGACTTGGCTTGAGATAATATGAATTTGGAAATCTTAAGACCATGCGGTTATGAGTTTGGAAATCTTAAGACCACGAGTTTGGAAATCTTAAGAGTTTGGAAATCTTAAGACCATGCGGTTATGAATATGCCAAAGATCTAGAGATGTGAGATCTCTATGGATGAAGAACCGGCAAAAACTCCAACATCGAAAACATCATAGTAGATGCATATGGACTCTGTTTTCGATGATCTCGAGCTTGTCACGAAGATGACCATAAGCTCTAAAACTCACAAAGAGAAACACCAAACAAGAACCAAGAAGTATGATGCAAGGATGCAAATGGTTTGAGCTCTCAACGAACGATACGATCAAGCTACTCACTTGAGAGCCCCCCTTGATAGAACAGCAATCTATCCTAACCAGAAAACCTATCAAGGGCAAACCTATACCTTGCACCTCGTCCTCTTGAGCTAGATGATGATGATCTTGGCTTCCTCAAGATGGGCCACCTTTCTTGATTGTGTTGGCTTGATGAAGACTAGTTGATTGCTCCCCCATACTCACTATGGGTGAGCCACTCTTCAGCATATCTTCACAAGTCCATTGCCACCACAATGGACGGAATGCTTCAAGCATGCTATCTTCGTGCTGATCCACTTGAACTTGCACATCGCAATCTTGATGACGATCACAACTTGACGTCATACTCCATGGGTTGTATGAGATCTTCTCTTTGACGCAAGCCCATGGAAACACACCTAACCCCCACATAGAACTCTCACGAAGACCATGGGTTAGTACACAAACACGTAATGGACAATGCTTACCATACCATGGGATCACTTGATCCCTCTCGGTACATCTTGTACGCTTTGTGTGTTGATCATCTTGGTTTACTCTTTGTCTGAGATCTTGATCAACCATTGATGATGATCACAACTTGACGTCATACTCCATGGGTTGTATGAGATCTTCCCTTTGACGCAAGCCCATGTAAACACACCTAACCCCCACATAGAACTCTCACGAAGACCATGGGTTAGTACACAAACACGTAATGGACAATGCATACCATACCATGGGATCACTTGATCCCTCTCGGTACATCTTGTACGCTTTGTGTGTTGATCATCTTGATTTACTCTTTGTCTGAGATCTTGATCAACCATGTGTCTCTATGACCATTCTTTGGATAGTACCTTGAATACCATCTTGGTCATCATATAAACTCCTTGAACCCAACAGATGGACTTCAAGAAGTGCCTATGGACAAATCCTATAAATGTAACTTAAGGCAACCATTAGTCCATAGGAATTGTCATCAAGTACCAAAACCACATATGGAGATATATGCTCCAACAATCTCCCCCATTTTGGTAATTGATGACAACTACTTCAAGAGAGTTTATATAAGGAAATAAGCATAACCAACCGCACACATACAAAACAATAATGCATGCGTGCAAGATGTAAATGCTTACGCAATAAAAGCAAACCCCTCTAAACTAAACTCTCTAAACTTCTCCCCCATTGGCATCGATTGCCAAAATGGACGAAAAGTTTAGAAAGCCAATATATTTGGTGGTCCTCCAAAAAGTGTGTACTTCTGAGAAAATGAGTGCAAAGAAATACACAAAAACAATTATAAGTAGTTGGAGGAAAAAAAACTATATTGAGGACCCAAAGATTGCAAATAAAGGAATCGTATGCCACAAGGACATACCAAAATAGAGGCAAGCAATCAAAAGATACCGGATGGAACAAACAATCATATGGTCCTTCGAACCACATGAATAAAAGATATTATGATAAAAGCAACGGAGTGTTTTATCAAAACTAGAGAAGCTCCCTATGATTTGTGCACTAATAAGAGATTTTTGTATATGATACAAGTGCACAAAATAGGATCGTTGCTCCCCCAAAATTAATAAAAACACACAACGGGTGCAAGAAGAAAGATGAGACAATAAGCAAATCTCTTGCACAAAACAAGTGGTTGAGCAATATGTAAAAGAAGCAACTTAAGATTAGGCTCAACCAAAATAATGTGTGTGAGTCATGGCAAGGCACTTGAGAAGACTAAGATAAGGATGAACATTACTCATCAACATAGTCTTGATGAAATGAGACACAAAGTGCAAGACATATCATTCCCACACACACCTACTAGAAAATGGGTTCACAAGCTTACTAATAAACAAAATAAGAACCAACGCTTGTGACAACCCATGGTGAAGAAAGGAAATAAGAACCTTGTCAAGAGAGGAGGGATACCAATTGAAATGGCAAAACCCTCATCAAGGCAGGCATGAGGAAAAATAATCTTCACGGCCAAAGAGTGCATCAAGATGTAGGAAAATAAGATACGCACTCAAGACAAATCCTTTCACGAAGCCACCAAAAACTGAAAAAGGAAATGCAACGGTGGACGTAAAAGAAAAGAGGATATCAATTAGAGATGTAACTTCTCTCATGTGTAAAAGATTCTAAGTAGAAGACAATCATGATGATATATATCCACAAAGAAGAATGTACATACGAAATGGTTACGAGAAGGAACAAACTAGATATCCAAAAGGAAGTCATAAATATATCAATAAGATCTTTTGCTTGGAAGCATAGCACATGGCCTAATATTTTCTTATTGTACAATATGAACTTCCAACATACGAACATCAAAGACATCCCAACTAGTAATAAGACATCATCGTTAGGATGCTTTGAGAAAGGAAACAAGTACTACAAGAACGAATCAAGAGATTCATGCCATGATGCACCCTGTAAAGAAAACACAGGGGCCTTTGCAAGAAAAGAATGCATGAAGTAGATACTTGTTACCGAGACAACATTGGATTGATGTAGTAGATAGTTGTTCTGTGATCATCCTAACTTGGCTCCAATAATAACATGGTCTGAACACCTTCCTTATAGGTGAGCCGAGCATCCAATGCATCTCCAATTGTTCCTGGAACAACAAAACAAACAAAATGGTGCCCAAACTCATTGGGACCAAAGAGTTAGAAAACCAACAATACATAGGACAAACTCCACATACATATGTGCATAAAGATATGAATTTGAATTTCATGCACACGTTAGCCATTTTATGACAAGGTGAAGTTTCCCTTATATATTGGGTCAAAGAAAGAAAGCATGCCAAAGGAAATACATATAGTAAATATGCATGCTCAAGGCTTTCAAGAATCCAATCAACATATAGTTGATAAGATACCAAAAGACAAGGTATCAAGTGATAATAAGTTAGCAAATGAAAAACTATCACTTGAGGGATATCAATTAAAATATTCAACAAGGCATGAGATATCCATTGACACATGCCAAATAAAAAGGAAACAAGATATCAATTGAAGGAAAACAAACACGAGGTATCTAGTTTCCAAAAGAGAGCTAGGTTCCAACAAACCAAACCCTCGACAAATTTTCATGATGGCACAAAGCATCATAAAGAGCAAGACTTGCCTCCCATCAACATACACTTGATGGGGATCAAAAGATTTTCTGATGGGCGAATAAAGAGAGTGTTCTAAAGAACATAGGATAGCTCCCCCAAGGGTTGTGCATTATATAGAATTTGCATTTAAATACAAAATGCACAAGATGGGATCATCACTTTCTCTATATCTATAAAAACACTAGACAAGTTAAAATAGATCCACAAGAGGCAAGGAAGACAAACGAAACACAAAATCCAATGTAAAGACGATTAGCAATTCCTACCACATGATGGGAATACAAATTGTCAAGGACAAGAAGTATTTTGGAAATGATACTCATTGGTAGATCGCAAATATATCCAAGATCATCTTTACCCATAAAACGCAAGCAAATGACACTTGTAGAGCAAACATGCCACCTAGGAACAAGAGAATTTCCAATATCAACACTAAGTGGCAATACCTCAAATGTACACATTCTCTAGGCTTGTAATATGCACATAGCATATTACTCCCCCATAATGTGATAACCCAACAATATTAACAAGTGGCAAACGAAAAACCAACAAGAGATAATTAATGGACCATTTAGAATTTGAATTTCTCATGAGTAAGACATACCACATAGAAACTAGATAATGTTGAAATATCAATACTAAGTGGTATTCCCCATGTATACACATTTATAGGATCGTGAGGTGTGCAAAGCACATCACTCCCCCATAGTTAAATAATCCATTAATCTCTCACAAGAGCCAATCAAAGATACAAACAAGATGCAACAAGGCTCAATACAAGACTCACATGTACATGATATGCAAACCAACATACACAAACTTGGTTATTCAACATAAGCAAGTTGGAAGCATAACATGTACAAACACATGCAAGGTACAAAACCACAACATGCAAAGGGGCAAGTAACTAACAATGTAAGTAGTTTAAGTACAAGTTACCGTAAGGAGGCACATTGGATATAAGATAGAAACTCGATAATCCAAATGACTTGGCTTGAGATAATATGAATTTGGAAATCTTAAGACCATGCTGTTATGAGTTTGGAAATCTTAAGACCACGAGTTTGGAAATCTTAAGAGTTTGGAAATCTTAAGACCATGCGGTTATGAATATGCCAAAGATCTAGAGATATGAGATCTCTATGAATGAAGAACCGGCAAAAACTCCAACATCGAAAACATCATAGTAGATGCATATGGACTCTGTTTTCGATGAACTCGAGCTTGTCACGTAGATGACCATAAGCTCTAAAACTCATAAAGAGAAACACCAAACAAGAACCAAGAAGTATGATGCAAGGATGCAAATGGTTTGAGCTCTCAACGAACGATACGATCAAGCTACTCACTTGAGAGCCCCCTTGATAGAACAACAATCTATCCTAACCAGAAAACCTATCAAGGGCAAACCTATACCTTGCACCTCGTCCTCTTGAGCTAGATGATGATGATCTTGGCTACCTCAAGATGGGCCACCTTTCTTGATTGTGTTGGCTTGATGAAGACTAGTTGATTGCTCCCCCATACTCACTATGGGTGAGCCACTCTTCAGCATATCTTCACAAGTCCATTGCCACCACAATGGAAGGCAAGCTTCAAGCATGCTATCTTCGTGCTGATCCACTTGAACTTGCACATCGCAATCTTGATGACGATCACAACTTGACGTCATACTCCATGGGTTGTATGAGATCTTCTCTTTGACGCAAGCCCATGGAAACACACCTAACCCCCACATAGAACTCTCACGAAGACCATGGGTTAGTACACAAACACGTAATGGACAATGCTTACCATACCATGGGATCACTTGATCCCTCTCGGTACATCTTGTACGCTTTGTGTGTTGATCATCTTGGTTTACTCTTTGTCTGAGATCTTGATCAACCATTGATGATGATCACAACTTGACGTCATACTCCATGGGTTGTATGAGATCTTCCCTTTGACGCAAGCCCATGTAAACACACCTAACCCCCACATAGAACTCTCACGAAGACCATGGGTTAGTACACAAACACGTAATGGACAATGCTTACCATACCATGGGATCACTTGATCCCTCTCGGTACATCTTGTACGCTTTGTGTGTTGATCATCTTGATTTACTCTTTGTCTGAGATCTTGATCAACCATGTGTCTCTATGACCATTCTTTGGATAATACCTTGAATACCATCTTGGTCATCATATAAACTCCTTGAACCCAACAGATGGACTTCAAGAAGTGCCTATGGACAAATCCTATAAATGTAACTTAAGGCAACCATTAGTCCATAGGAATTGTCATCAAGTACCAAAACCACATATGGAGATATATGCTCCAACAATCTCCCCCATTTTGGTAATTGATGACAACTACTTCAAGAGAGTTTATATAAGGAAATAAGCATAACCAACCGCACACATACAAAAAAATAATGCATGCGTGCAAGATGTAAATGCTTACGCAATAAAAGCAAACCCCTCTAAACTAAACTCTCTAAACTTCTCCCCCATTGGCATCGATTGCCAAAATGGACGAAAAGTTTAGAAAGCCAATATATTTGGTGGTCCTCCAAAAAGTGTGTACTTCTGAGAAAATGAGTGCAAAGAAATACACAAATACAATGATAAGTAGTTGGAGGAAAACATACTATATTGAGGACCCAAAGATTGCAAATAAAGGAATCGTATGCCACAAGGACATACCAAAATAGAGGCAAGCAATCAAAAGATACCGGATGGAACAAACAATCATATGGTCCTTCGAACCACATGAATAAAAGATATTATGATAAAAGCAACGGAGTGTTTTATCAAAACTAGAGAAGCTCCCTATGATTTGTGCACTAATAAGAGATTTTTGTATATGATACAAGTGCACAAAATAGGATCGTTGCTCCCCCAAAATTAATAAAAACACACAACGGGTGCAAGAAGAAAGATGAGACAATAAGCAAATCTCTTGCACAAAACAAAACAAGCAAATCTCTTGCACAAAACAAGTGGTTGAGACAATAAGTGATCCCATGGTATGGTAAGCATTGTCCATTGCGTGTTTGTGTACTAACCCATGGTCTTTGTGAGACTCCTATGTGGGGGTTAGGTGTGTTTCCATTGGGCTTGCTTCAAAAGGAAGATCTCATACAACCCATGAAGGATGACGTCAAGTGGTGATCGTCATCAAGATTGTGGTGTGCAAGTTCAAGCGGATCAGCACGAATATATCATTGAAACTATTGTCAATGATCTTGTGTTGATAAGGACAACCTCATGTGCTAACAAGGACAATATCAAGATAAGAATTCCAGAGCACTACATGCTTGATTCTTGTGGATGTTCACATGGTGGACAAATGAAGATGAATACATAAGCTAGGCTGTCCACATTGAGTATGGGAGAGCTACTTGAAGACTTCATCATGTCGTGCTTTCAACTCGAGCCAAGAAGGAACAACAACATCAAGCTCAAGTGAAAGGGCTAACTCAAAGGTATCAGTTCCTTTGACGTTAGTTGTGCGGAGTGATGATCAGCGAATAAAAGTATACACTCAAGTATGGATCATCAGTACCCCTTTTATGATTCTTGAGTCTTTAGGGATCCCGCACTATTAAGAGGGGATCACAGGTTTGCGATGAACTTGCTCAAACTACATCTCCATTGTTCTGCTCATACCACATCTCCACTTCTCTGCTGTTATCAGAAAACAGGACCAGTGCCTCGGACATCCGGCCTCCTCCGGACGTCCGAGGCCCGGATATCCGACCAGCTTCGGAAATCCGGAAGCCTGCACCAGTAGAAGTTGAGTTCTATATCTCGGAAATCCGGCTCCCTCCGGACGTCCGAGCGCCGGACGTCCGACACCCGTCGGAAATCCGGAGCCTACCACCAGTAGAAGTTGAGCTGTATAACTCGGATTTCCGGTCCTCTCCGGACGTCCGGTGGCTGATAAATTCAACATAGGTTCACTCGTATCTACAGGCCTCGGACGACCGACCCGTGTCGGACGTCCGGTCGCTGTTTAATTCAAAATAGTTTCAGTCGTATCTACAGGCCTCGGACGACCGACCCCTGTCGGACGTCCGGCCCCTCGCGGACGCCCGGACATCCGACAACTGTCGGACGTCCGGACCCTGTGTGACTTAAAGTGTCCCCAACGGCTCTTTTTCTCTCCCCACTATAAATACCCCCCTCCCACTTCATGAGAGGGTTGCCCAACATAGCCTTATCCTCATAAGAACACATTTCCACCTCACACACATTTGCTCACTCCAAATCTTAGATCCCAAGAGCATTTGTGAGCCCCTTTGAGAGTTGTTCCAATCAAAAGATAGATCGTCTCCCTCTCCTTCTCTCAACCCAAGCTATTTGTGATTTCAGCAAGTTTTGAGCATTCCCCGTGATCTTGTTACTCTTGGAGGTTGGAGACTCCTAGGCGGTAGGAGTTTTTCAGAGAGGAATCAATCCGTGTGATTTCCCCCGGAAAAGTTTATGAGGGTTTGGAAGCCACCTCAAAGGCTTACCACCAGTGGTTGAGAAACGCCTTCGTGGTGTTATCTCAAAGGGAGAATAGGGTGAGCCTTCGTGGCGTTGGTGTGCCTTCATGGTAACATCCACCTCTCTAACGGTGACTAGCTTCCCTCCAAGGAAGTGAACATCGGGATACATCTTCGTCTCAGTGACCTTGGTTATCCTTAACCCTAACTCCTTACTTGTGGTTTACTTGTGTTATTTGAGCATACAATCATTGCATATTGGTTGTGCTCATTATATTGTGTTGGCTATTTCTTGTACAAGATTAATCATTCAAGCATACCATCTATATCCATACGTTCACACTTGCAGCTTTTGATATATTGTGTGATATAGTGTGATCTAGTATCTTGTGTCGTTCACCTACTTGTCGTGCGATATAGCTCAAGTAAGTTTGTGTAACTTACTTGTGATTGTTAGTAACTGTATTGTGTCCATCTTGGTAGATCGTGTTGTTGATACATGTTGCACTGCCTAGTGCATTTAGGATTTGTGCTTGACAAGTACCCTCTTAGTTTATTTCTGCATTAGGTTCAAGCCAAATCCGAAGAAGTTTTTAAATAGCCTATTCACCCCCCCTCTAGGCGTCATCGAGGTCTTTTCACTACTGCTAAGCCATTTACTTTATTTTCTTTATTACTTTATTTTTATTATTTTTCTTTATTATTTTCTTTTTATTATTTTTTATTATTTTTATTTTTTTCTTTCCTTTTCTGTTTACTTTTCTTTACTTATTATTATTTTTTTCTCCCGACAACGACGGTGTCTCCCTCTCCCCCCTATGTGTGAATATCACCGGAACCATGCATGTGGTAACATATCAGTTGACCGATAACGGTTACTTAAGTGCGTACATAAAATATATACAAATATATAAATGTAAGTTTCTGATCAGCTGCGTCGACGACGTTTCACATTGAGCTTCTTCTTCCCTTTCTTGTTCGTTTCCGAGTAATTGAGCCCCTCCTTGTGACTTTTCCGGAGCCATGGAGTATGATCTTTCCGCTGCCATGTAGTCTTGAATCTTCTTTTCACGTATGCTACATCGTCGTCATCATCTTCCCTCATCGGGTTGCCGTATTGGTCGTAGTCTTCCTCGTTGGCGACTCCATCCATTCTGACGATGCTCCTTTTGGATCTCCTCACAACAACACGGCTGGGATTGGCCGGGTCGGTTATGAAAAAGCATTGTGTCAAGTGCTTAGCATGTAGCCATGGCTCATTTTTGGCGATGATGTTAACGTTCACGGGAGTGTTCTTCGCGTCGGGTATAGACATGGTGGTGAAATACTTGTTTTCTCTTACGACGTCCTTGGCCCATCTGACACGGAACATCGTCGCATCGTGCATTCCAACATAGTCAAGCTCCCACATCTCTTCGACCGTTCCGCAGAATCTTTCAGTTGTGCCGTTGGCGTCGGTCACGCATTGAATTGTCACCGGAGTTCTGGTAATCACTGTCCATGTCTTTGGTCTCCGTGTAGAACGTGTACCCATTGATATCGTAGGACTGATAGCTTGTGAGCTTGGGCGCAGGGCCATGTGCTAAGGCGTGTATGAGCAATCCGTCCGAACTGCCCTCTTCCGGGGAATTTTCAAGAACTTGCTCTTTGAACCAACGCAAGAAAGTAGCGTTGTGCTATACAGTAATTTCGTCGTCCGTCTTGAGCATCCCCTTATCTCGGTACTTCTTTGCGATGCTTTCTTTGTGTCATGACACATAATCATCTACCACATCTAGGTGTTGTAGCACTACTAAGTTAGCCCTGTCAAAGTCGTTCCGTCGATCCGAATAGTACACGTGCAATTCCCTCCGGCCGTTGTTGTGACCATCTCCTTTGAGCTTCCCATCATGCTTCTTGACGGGCAAACCAACAACAGGGTCTCCGACGCTTATATAATTCTCGCAAAAGGAGATGCACTCATGCGCCAGATACCCCTGGATGATGCTCCCTTCTTGACGGGCATTGTTATGAATGAATCCTTTGATGACCCCATTCATCCTCTCGAACGACATCATGCTGTGAAGGAATGTCGGCCCGAGGTCGATGATGCCGTCCACGATGTGGACACATAGATGCACCATGACGTCAAAGAACGCGGGTGGAAAGTACATCTCAAGCTCACATAGTATGACAACAATATCTTCCTTTAGCCTTTGGAGTTGCTTCACACTTATGGATTTTTGAGAGATAACGTCGAAGAAGTTGCAGAGACCAGTAAGTGTCTCAAGGATGTGCTTTTCCATTATCCCTCTAACGGCAACCGGGAGTATCTGCATCATCATCACGTGACAGTCATGAGACTTCATCCCACTGAACCTTTTCTTCTTGGGGTCTAGAAATCTGCTTATCTTCCCACAGTAACCGGAACTGACTTTGATTCCCATAAGGCACTTGATGAATTGATCGATCTCCTTCGGACTTAAGGTGAAGCAAGAAGGGGGCAATAATTCTCCTCCTTATTGTTGACTTTTCTGCCCCTTTCCCCCTCCTCTGTCTCCGTCTCCGTCTCCTCCATCAACTTTTTACGGTGGAGATCTTTCCTGATCTTCAAACCTTCCAAGTCTTTCCTTGCCTTCGGCCCATCCTTGGTCTTATCCGACATGTTCATCAGTGTGCCAAGCAAGCTCTCGAGGACATTCTTGGTAATATGCATTTGATCAAGGCAATAAGGCGTGTCATGATTGGGCCAGTACTCCAAGTTCCAGAAAACAGACCTCATTTTTCATACCTTCAGCAGCAGCTCTGGCGCCTTTTTGATCTTTCCCGGCTTGGGGCATTGTTCCCAGTTTCTCAACAGCGCGACGATTTTGGCACCGCTCCTCTTACGTGGAGGTCCTCGAAGCTCAGCCAACCCATTGAATAGATCTCCACGCTTTCTCCATGGGTCATCCTTCTCGAGCCATCTGCGATGCCCATGTACACGATTTTCCCAGACCCGCCATCTTTCGTTGACGTAAGCTGCTGAGACGTTGTATCATCCATGCACCTTGTGCATCCGTTGTATCCGTGGCACACCTGGCCTGCGGTGTACCCGTAACCGAGATAGTCGTGCACCGCCGTCATCAGCGCGGCTCTCATATGGAAATACTCTCCTTTGTTGGCTTCCCATGTCCATGCCGGTGATTTCCATAACGTGTCTAGCTCCTCTTGCAGAAGCCCCATATACATGTTAATACTATTTCCCGGTTGTTTCGACCCTTGAATCAGCATGCACATGTGTATGTACTTTGTCTTCATGCACTTCCATGGGGGGGGGGGAGGTTGTACATCCATACAAACACGAGCCATGTGTCGTGGTTGGTGTTTTGGGTTCCAAACGGATTCATGCCATCAGTACTCGCACCAAGCACGATGTTCCTTGGATCTTCTTTAGCAAATCCATATACGGCGTTGAATGCTCTCCGCTGGCTACCATCTACGAGGTGTCTCAGCCTCGGATCATCTCCATCGTCGGGCTTCTTCCTCTCTACGTGCCAGCGCATGAGCTTTGCTTCCTTAGGATCTACGAAATACCACTGCAGACGGGGAGTGATCGGAAAGTACCATACAACTTTCTGAGGAGCTTTCTTTCCTTCCTTCTTGTATCGAGAAGCATTGCACACTGGACAATTGGTTTTTTCCGCGTGCCCCCACCGATAAATGATGCAATCGTTGATGCATGCGTGGTACCTAATGTGCGGCAAATCAAAAGGGCAAACGATTTTCTTGGCCTCCTCGACACTACTAGGACACAGGTTCCCCGCTGGAAGAACTTTATTATGTAGATACTTCAAATGCTCATCGAGGCTTTTGTCTGTCCATTTTTTTTGGGTTAAAAGTTGTCATGTCTATTGCACATGAATTGCCATGGTGTTTACACTAAACTTGCCATGATATGTTTCAGGTATTCTTTCTTTTACCTTTAAAAGTATTTTTTTATGGATTAGTAAAGAATTGCCATGATCCATGCATTAAATTTGCCTTGGTTAATTACTAAAAATTGTCATGATCAATTAATAAAAATTGCCATAAAAATAGTTAAAAAATATACCGGTAGCTTTAAATCTAGTTTTCATCGAAACATATCAACATGGGATCTAGTTTTGAAGATCTCGTCGAGACGGATTTAACGATGAAAACGGATTTTTAATTAGAAGATAAAACATTTTTAAGACAAAATTAAAAAAAGATTCTTACTCATGTCATCTACTTCAACGTGGCAAAATAAATAGTAATGAAGATGTGTAGGCAAATTGCAAACACCCACATGCTTGGGCGTTAGCTTTTGGGAAAATAAATTATCACAACCAAGTTTTGCTCTTGGGACCTGTGGGTTATGGTCCACCACGATTCCGCTGGGCACTCTGATTGTTGTTGTGCAACTACTGAAACTTAATTTGGTATAGTTTATTCGGCCTGTTCTCCTGTATGAACCAGATGAGTACCTTGTTTTTGAACTTGATGACTGCTCTTTTTCTCCGGACGAGTATTGCGTCGAGCCTTGCAACGCTTGGCTCGCCAGGAGGAGAAGACTGTCACTTTGATGCTGCTCTTCATACATAGCCCTACACATGAAGATGATATCTCTGCTTCCTAGTCCACGTCTACACATATAACATACTAGTACGTACGTCTTATTGATCAAATTGATTATTGTCAAAGTCGAACTTCAAAATACGTGTACGCATCATGTGTAAATATGATGAAGGGTGCATCATCTTCTGAACACAGGGTGTTCTGTTTTTCTTGTCAGGTAATACTAGTCCAGAACGAATGCACGCAGAGAAGCAAACACGGGCACTGGCAGTCCACAGGAGTAGTAGAACAGATTACAGAAGTACATATCTCCATTTCCACTTTACAGACGCAGATCAATCCATCCATCAATCAATCAATCCATCCATCACTCGGACCCCTTTGTCGCCCACCACGCGGGCGACCGAGGGGACACAACCCCCTGCTGCCAGTCCCCCTCCTCCTACCCGCTCTTCCCTCCGCCGCCGCCGATGGTGGGCGCCGGGGCTAAGCCTGCGCGTGCGACGACGGCGGTGGAGGTATCGCCCTCTCACCCAGGGATCGGGATGCGCAGGATCCCAGATCTCGAGGATGAGCTCCCGATCGACGGCGGCGGCACTGATCTGGCCATGGCAGCCCCCATCTGGATCACGGCGGCCGGTCGGTGACCTAGTAGCGGCTGTGGCGGCAGATTGGCTCTGCTCTGCCTGATCTGGGGCGGAGGGTCCTGGATACGGGGCGGCGGCCCCTGGGTTGGCCTCCTCGTTCTGCGCCACGGGACAGGTGGGCTGTCAGGGATTGGATCGGGTGGCCGGTGATCCTCTCGCGGGTTGGCACGGCGACGTTAGATCTGGAGATTCCCCTTTCTCCTGTTGCCTCTCCCTCGTCCCGATGGTTTGCGGCCGTAGGCTCCGGTGATGGTGAGCCCTGGTGGTGTACCTTGGGTCCGGGGAAAACCTTGGCCGCTCTGGCGGGTCCGACGATGGCGTCGTCCATGGGTGTCGCTTTCCTTCATGAAGACGCAACTCAGAGCTCAATCTACCCACCCCGATTTCCTGTCGGGTGAAAACCTTCAATCCTCTTTGGATTTGGTGGCAACGGCGTGTTCGCATCGTGACCTTCCTGGAGGTGTCGTCAGGGGCCTTGGGAATCGATTGGGAGTGCAGAGGATCTGCAGGTGGAGGGGATGGGACCAGTGGTTGCAGCTGATGTTTAGGAAGGAGGAGCGGCGTTGCATCTGACACGTCGACAACGGCTGGTCTCAGTGGCATGGAGTAGAGGGGTTTTTGTACTGGGCGTGTGTTGATGGACGAGTGCAGGGTGATGGAGTAGTCTGGCATCATAGTGGCGTCGACAGCAGTTAGGCCGGACAAGGTTGACGCGTTAGTACAACTCTGAAGATGGACTGGTGGCAGGCGGCGGTGGCAGTCTCTGTGTGTGCGCTGGACCGGCAATTGGCTTGGTTGGGGCCTTAGGTCTTAGATGTTAGGCTTGGCTGCGAGGTCTCTTTGGTATTAGACCGAGACTATCAACATCACTTCATCAACTGGATATCAATAGCGATAGATGTTATCTAGATGGTGGCATTGAGACATACTATGTACCTCTTTGTAACATCTTTTATGAATCTCCCCTAATAATAAAGCACGGAGCGCTTTTGCCGTCCGTCGTGGCTTTTTTGCGAAAAAGTCCCTCCATTTTCGAGCATTCAACCCGCAGTACCTGATTAAGTGAAAAAATATTTCAGATTTGCAAGAAAGCCCCTCGCCCCGGATCGGATCCGCCCCACCGCCGCAGGGCCGCCCCGCGCCTCCTCCGCCCCCTCCCCCTCCTCTCCACCGACCGGCTTCTGCTAGCACCCGGCCACAGCCCCGCCGGCCACCACGTCGCCACCAGCCACCTCCTCCACCTTCGTCCGGTCGCATCGAGGTGGGTCTCTCCCGGCCATGGGGTCGGCGAGGAAGGCCTCGGTGACGCCGAGGATGGGGTCCTTGGGCGCCGGCTCGACGTGGCCGAGGAGCGACGCCATGGCCCGCATCGGGAGCATGGGCGGGGCCCCACGCTGCCGGATCACGGAGGCCGCGCGGCGGTACAGTGTCGCAGATGTAGATGATGGACGCATCTTTCTCTTGTGCTTGAATTTTATGATGTTACTGTGGTCAGATGTGGAGATAATGGGCAGCCGTTTGCAGGGCATACGACGACTACACCAGCCTTCGTTGTAGGCTATCCCGGCGGCTCGTCCCAGTTCGGCGGAGGTCGGTGCCCAAGAAATCAAAGCACAGGACAGGAGAGAGTGTGTCCTTGGTTCTTGGGATTGATGTCGCTTGTTGGATTGTAAGTATCCGATAGCTCTGTTTCTTGCAGCTGCTCGCGGGGGATTCTCTCAGTCGCATTCGAGGGCGCCGACGACGCCGATGCTCCAGCCGTTGCTGGGCAATCCAGGTGGGTTCCCTCCCAAGAAAATCCCCAAATTCATTCTGATCCGTGCGGGTTCTTGATTCGTCAGAATTCGATTTCTTGGTTTCTGTTGCAGCCGTTGGGAGTGCGCCCTTCCCGTGCCAGCACCACGCGCCGACCGGCTATGGTTTCTTCCCCGGCCAGAACCAGATCGCCGGGCAGACAGGAACAGGGCAGCCGCACGGCCACTCTGGCGGGGTAATTTGCGATTCATCATTCGTTATTTGGGCTTGTCCTGCCATGGACTAACTCATTGGTTTCTTCTTTGGCTCAATGTCAGCAGCCTTCAGCGTACATTCTTTGCGGAGCGGCCACCACCTGGGTTTTGGGCTCGGCGCCATTGTGTGAGGCTTGCTACGACGACTATATGCTTGCCAAGGACGTGCTTCAGCAGCACCCGCAGATGGGCTACCAGCTCCCAAGTCGAGTCCCCACCTACGTGCTTCAGCAGCCTCGGGGTCAACAGCGCCAACCCGACATCCCCCTTCGTCGGTCTTCTTCACCGGCACCGGCTGCCATCGGCCCACGCACGAGGGCGCCAGGTGATCAATGGTGCCCTATTTTCCGTGCGACCACGACACCGGTTCTGGGCCTGGAGCCGTTGCGCGAGGTTTGCCACGACTATCTCCTCGCCAGCAACGTGATTCAGCAGCACCAGCGGATGGGCTACGTGATCCCAAGTTCAATCCACAGCTACGCCAGTTCTTCTTCTAGCGCCGCGCCGGCGCCGGAGCAGCGGTCATCTCCACGGGAGCAGCGGTCATCTCAGCGCTCCTTTCTGAACTCTGGGACCCTTCAGCAGCACTCTGGGAGTGAGAATTTCGTCTGAACTCTGGGAGCCTTCTCTGCTTGCTCTGTTCTGACAAAGATGCTGCTCTGAGTAGTGATGGTTCTTGTGATGATATGCTTATTGATCTGGCCAAATTTGGCAATACATACATTCCGTAGATCAATGACAGTATGACACCGTATACTCATGCTTGTTTCCTTTATCATTACTCTGACACTATAAATCTTTGGTTCTTTTCTGACGCGTTGGTTTTGCCTCAAGTGTTTGACTGTTTCACTTTCAGTTTAATCAGATGTCCATGAGTACTGAAGAGAGATCCATACTTTGGGACGAAGACTATGAAACCATTTGCCTTGATCTTTACTATTCTAGCTTCAGTATCCACAGGCCTGCACAGTAAGAAGTGTAGAGCAGTATTAATAATCACTATGGTCACTCAGATGATATATGTACTCCAAGAACAGACTTGAGCCATTTCATACTACCCTCGTCTTGAAGTACATACTATCTACTGTAACTTATAAATAAAAGAGCCATTGACAATTAAAATGTACCTTGTCCTGAAATATATGAGTGTGTGGAGCTCAACTGATGCTCTGCTTGCCATTTGGGCATTTCGGTGCCTATAATTCAAGTCTGATATGATAATAATGTCAGTATCAAATGTTGCAAAACATATAAAGACCCACTTCAGTAGTGCATTGGATCACTCACTGTCAGCGATGCATGTGAGTTGTGGACCATCCTGGAAGACTGGTGGAAGTTTCGCAATATCTAGAGCAGCAGCTAGCAACCTATGCACATGTTATAATCAGCAAGGCAGAAAATGCTAATGTTCCATATATTTTGCATGCAAGAAGGAATGTTTATCCGTATCAACGAAAGCCAGCAGATCACGAAATTGGAGGGATTGTAATTAACCTTTTTGAATGCTTGAGACTGAATTAGAGAAGAACTATGGCAACCCCTCCAGGCAAAATAGGCCAATGCATGAATCATATATCTCATCAGGTCACCGTCTTGCCAAACATTGCATTGCTTAATGCATTGGAGGTTAGAGTTGCCGATCTTCTCTCTAATTGTTTTTCTGACTCTTAGGGTACTGAATTTGTATTGCTAATAAGTAACAATTGGACTTGAAATATGTGCATGCACTATAATTTTTGTATGTTATTCTAGGGTAAAAATATGATAAATTATGTGCTTGATATTTGAGAGTAGACGGATATTGTAAACATGTTCTGTTTTTGATTTTTCCGCATAATTAGGTTATTTTATTATTAGGGGAGGTTTTAAAACTTCAAAAGAAACTCCTTCCGTCCAAAAATAGACGTCTTACATTTAACATTATAATTGACATTTATTAAAACTAATGCCGCATTTTCTAGCCCGGTGCAACGCACGGGCATTTGTACTAGTAATTAATAAAATGGCTATATGCATCGCCCAGATGCAGAGACCGAGGTCTTCCTCCTTTAAAAAAAAGACTCAGATTCATTCTCTTCTTGCCCGCGCGGGCGGGGTCGTAGGGGAGTGTTAAACAACGTGTTTGGGGAACTGCTCGACACCCTAAACGTGGGTGCGGCTATCTTATTATATAGAGGTACCAAGAGGTACAGTACAAGTCATATACAGTTATATACATACACGCTACGTATATACAGTCTAACACCCTCCCTCAATCTTGAATGTGGCCTGAAGTACAAAGCAAGTTAAGTTGTGCCTACATCCTACAAACTGAGGCTGTGGAAGAGGCTTCGTGAAGATGTCAGCAAGTTGATCCTTGGAAGAGATGAACTTGATACGGAGTAGCTTCTGTGCAACACGTTCCCTGACAAAGTGATAGTCAACTTCAATGTGTTTCGTTCGGGCATGGAATACCGGATTCGATGAGAGGTATGTAGCACCGATGTTGTCACACCAAAGTATCGGAGGCTGATCTTGAGAGACTCTCAACTCTCTCAACAAAGACTGTACCCATATGAGCTCAGCTGTGGCATTAGCAACCGCCTTGTATTCAGCTTCAGTACTACCGCGAGATACTGTAGCTTGCTTGCGAGCATTCTAGGCGATCAAATTAGTACCAAAGAATACTGCATAGCCCCCCGTGGATCACCTGTCATCAGGACTACCAGCCCAATCTGCATCTGAGAAGGCCGAAAGCTCACAAGATGTAGCAGGCTTAAGGAGCAAGCCATACGAGGCGGTCAGACAGACATAGCGCAGAATCCGCTTCACAGCTGGCCAATGAGACGTCCTGGGTGCATGAAGATACTGACATACACGGTTGACTGCATAAGAGACATCCGTTCTGGTGATAGTGAGGTATTGCAGACCACCAACGAGGCTGCGGTACTCAGTAGCATCATCAGGCGAAAGAGGGTCTCCATCAAGCGCAGACAACAGATCAGTGACAGACATAGGAGTGGTAGCATGCTTGCACTTCAACATACCAGCACGACGCAACAAGTCGAGAGAGTACTTATGCTGAGTGAGAGTCAACCCAGCAGAAGACCGTGAGACCTCCAAGCCAAGGAAATAGTGCAGAGCACCCAAATCCTTGACAGCAAAAGCTCCACTCAGCGAAGAAACAAGACGCTCGGCAGCAGCATCAGACGAGCTAATGAGGATGATATCATCCACATAGACCAGCATGTACATCGTCACCTCAGGACGCTGCAGAAGGAACAGTGATGTATCAGCCGTGGAGGAAACAAAACCATGAGCTCGAAGAACCGAGCCAAGGCGTGCATGCCATGTACGAGGAGCCTGCTTCAGTCCATAGAGAGCCTTCACCAGGCGACAGATATGCTGAGGATGTGCAGGATCAACAAAACCAGGTGGCTGATGCATATAAACCTCCTCCTCTAGAACTCCATGCAGAAAGGCGTTCTGCACATCAAGTTGACGGAGAGACCATCCGCGAGTAACAGCCAAAGAGAGCAGCAAACGAATGGTAGTAGGCTTGATGACTGGACTGAACGTGTCTTCATAATCAAGACCATACCTCTGTTTGAAGCCCTTAGCAACTAACCGTGCCTTGTAGCGTTCAATGGAACCATCAACATGCTTCTTGACCTTAAAGACCCACTTGGAATCAATAATATTGACCCCAGAAACATGAGGAACGAGTCGCCAAGTATCATTCTTTAGGAGAGCTTGAAATTCCTCCTCCATAGCAGCGCCCCAGAGTGTGGAATACCGAGAGCAGCCTGAAAGTGTCGAGGCTCAGCAGTGGGATCAGCAACGGCATGGGCGACACAGGCAGCAATCCATGCAACAGTCCCATCAGTGCGCTTCTTTGGACGAAAGACGCCAGCCTGACTGCGTGTACGAGGGCGAAGAGCCACAGCAGTAGGTGACGCTGGTGGCGACGAGGCTGGTGACGACGTCGAGCCAGACGCAGGCGAGGCGGTGTTTGGCGATGATGGGCCAGCGTCCGTCGCTGGCGAGGCCGGTGATGATGGGCCGGGCGAGGCTGGCCCGCTCGGAGCCGGGGCAGAGCTGGTGTCATGCCCAAGATGAGACCCTATCCTCAATTTGGCACGAGGGCCTCGTCAGGGATAGAAGCGCATCTCGTCGTGTCGCAAGAATGGATATCGTCACAAGTACATGTACTAAAAAGATGAGATATATAAAGAGTTGGCTTACACTCGCCACATGCTACATCAAAGTCACATCAGTACATTACATAATCATCAAGAGTAAGAGCAGGGTCCGACTACGGACGAAAACAAACGACAAAAGAAGAACGACGTCCATGCTTGCTATCCCAGGCTGCCGGCCTGGAACCCATCCTAGATCGATGAAGAAGAAGAAGAAGAAGCAACTCCAAATGAACAATCAACGCGCTCGCATCAAGTGATCTTTACCTGTACCTACAACTGGTGTTGTAGTAATCTGTGAGCCACAGGGGACTCAGCAATCTCATTTCCAAAGGTATCAAGACTAGCAAAGCTTAATGAGTGAGGTATGGTTAAGTGGTGAGGTTGCAGTAGCGGCTAAGCATATATTTGGTGGCTAACTTACGAGTACCAGAAATAAGAGGGGGAAGAACTACGCATCGCGGACGTGAACTACAGATGATCAAATGAATGATCCTGAACACCTACCTACGTCAGACATAACCCTACCGTGTCCTCGATCAGAGAAAGAACTCACGAAAGAGACAGTCACGGTTACGCACACAGTTGGCATATTTTAATTAAGTTAACTTCAAGTTATCTAGAACCAGTGCTAAACAAAGTTTCCACGTTGCCACATAACCGCGGGCACGGCTTTCCGAAAGATTTAACCCTGCAGGGGTGCTCCAACTAGTCCATCACAAATTACCACAAGCCGCATAGAAATCCTCAATCACGAAGCTCGCGATCTCGTCGGATTCCCTAGTGAAAAACCTCAACTCTGAGATTACCCAAAGCATCACCGGAATCCCGATGCACAAGATATCTCGTCAAAGGTAAAACTAATCCAGCAAGGCTGCCCGACGTGTCGACGATCCCGATAGGAGTCGCGTACCTCGTTCTCAGGACACGATGGATGAGCGATGGTTACCACGCCAAACGCCGAGTTGCCCCGGGTAGCGTTAATAAGCTGCTCTCTTTTGGACCAACACTCATGAGGAGCACTGGCCCGGGGTTGATTAAAATAGTCCGCGGGTGCCGGCGGGTCCCTATGCATTATTATTAGGTTATTAAGAAAATGTAGTACCAATGTTGGGCCTTGCCAGACCAGCTTTAATCTAAAACGAATTATCAAGGGGGTCCCCATAACAACCCCGATCGTGTTAGGAGCGCTCATTTATGGAACATAACACCGGTAGCCGGAAACTAAGGGGGCAAAGGTGGAACAAAACACCAGGCTAGAAAGGCCGAGCCTTCCACCTTTTACCAAGTATATAGGTGCATTGAATTAAATAGCATTTAATATGGTGATATAACAAGGAACCCATGCTTTCACATGGAAGCAATGCACCTGCAACTAGCAACGCTAACACAGGGTTAAGCAAGCAGTAACATAGCCAATCAGTGGTTTGCTAGGTTGAACAGGTTGAAGGTTTTCATGGCATTGTTGAGAGGCTGAAATTTAACAGGTGGTAGGCAACGAGACATAATCGATAGAAGCGATAACACTAGCATGGCAATGATAGTAATGGTATCTGGGGAAATGATCATCTTGCCTGAGATCCCGCTTGGAAGAAGAATGCCTCCGTGAAGCAGACGAACCGACGTAGTCGAACGGGTCCTCACATCCGACTCGCTTGCGGAACTCTATCGAGACGGGGAAACCAACTCCGATATGCTCAAGCAAGGCATGGCACGGAAGAGGGCAAGAAGCACTACTACGAACAGCTAACAACAACTAGCATGGCAGCAAGGAGCACAAGGAAAAGAAGACACAAAATGGCATCCCCCACACTATTTCAGACTTAGTGAAAATAACACCTCCTAAAAGTGCAGTTTTCAGCCTGAAGCTATATTGACAGCAGCAAAACCTATAGCTACAGGACTCCAAATGGCATGAAAATTCAAAGCATGCTAGAGAAACACAAGGGGTACAACTAACTCCATTGGACCAACCTCAAAAGAGCTACAGATCACAAGATGCAAGCAAGACAAGACAGCAACAAAATATAACAGATTCCAGACTTAGAAATATTTCAGCTCCTCTAAAACAGCACTATTTCTAGCAACTTGAGAGCAAGCAAAACACACCTAAACATGCATATCTATTGCAACCAAAAATACTAGGGGCTAAACAAAACATCCGAGATCAACTCTCTAGTTGACAACTCCGTCAAACGACGCACGGAATAAATCCTACGAATTAATCAAAAGGGCAACATCGCAAAATATCTCGCAAACTAACTTACTCGAAAGCTAAAACTAATTGCACAGAAAAATCCATGGGATTTTTCTACCCCGGAAACATATAAAATAAGTGGGGTTTGCAACACAAAATAATGCCACACATTAATGCGAGATAAACACCTATACGCGGGAAAATAAATTACCGACAAATCCCTACACGTAAAAATACAATTGACCTCTCTAAAATACATGCAAAAATGATCCCTAAAACATAGGCATTTCTATCATGGCATTCGAGCAATTCAAACTCGCGCGGAAAATAAATACGGGACATGTCCTATTGAAACAACACGCAAAACTAGGCGTTTGGCACGTTAAACTAACTCAAATGAATATGCAATTTGTGAAATCGGATTCTACGCGAAAATCTAGTCAAGATACATATGCTACACGCCGCGAACCGACTTGCGAAATAAAATCTACGGACAATCTAATATCGTCTAATTACTGGAATTAAGTAAATCCCTAAAAACTCCTAAATGGGCCGAACTACTAGGTCCACACATCTAGCACAACAACAAAATTTAAAAAAAAACAGGCGCAGGGGGGAAACTCACCTCGGTGGGCCTCGGGCCCATGAGGGAAGGTTGGGGCGGACTGGTTGCTGGGCCGGCCGCGGGGAACAGACAGCTAGCACGGCCCACGCGAGGGGAAGGCGAGGTGGGCCGGGGAAGCTGCGCCCAGCTGGGCCAGTGCGGGGGCACCTGGCCTGGGCTGGCTCGGGGCGGCCCAAGAGGCACAGGGGAGCGCTGGTTCGGGCGCTGGAACCGGCGTCGTCCTCGCGCGAACACCAGGCAGAAGCGGCCATGGCGACAAGGCCGAACTCCAGCACGGGACGCGACGGGGATGGCGTTCCCGGACCGATCCTGACCGGATCTGGCCGGTGGCGGCCTTGAGGCGGCGGCTGTCAGTGGCGGAGGGCGGCGCAGCTCACGGGAAGCACCGGCCCGACCTGGGGTTGCAGCAGCGGCGCAAGGCGACAGGGAACTCCGGCCGGTGGGCGAGGCCAGCGGCGGCGGAGGCGGCCGGGGACGGCGCGGGGGCCGAGGGCGGCGCTGAGGCGGCGTGCTCCGGCAGCGGCGACTGCTGGCCGGCGAGGGAGGGACGAGCCCCGGCGGCGAGGAGGCACGGGCTGTTGCGAGCAGGAGCAGCGAGGAGGCGGCGCGCAGATGGGCCTCGGGCGGGCCCGGCGGCTGGGGAGGAGAGAGAGGTGGGAAAAATTAGGGTTAGGGGTAGGTGGGTGCGGAAAACAAGGAGGGATTTGAGGGAGGCTGTCCGAAAATATATAGACAAACGGGGAGGGGGGCTCGGTTAACCGGAATCGCGCTCCGGATCCAACCGCGGGGTTGGATTCGGACGATTCCGCACTAGGGAATGGGTACGCGGCCGTGTAGAGGGGATATCCGGAGACGAGAGGGAGAACGGGCGACGCGGCACGAATTTTAAAACACCGACACACGTCCGACGGTAGCCCGAATACGGTGCCGCTACGGTCGACCGTTCGGGTACCAGACGGTCTCCGATCGCGACGAAATTCGACAGGCGGCCTAGCTATAAATAAATAATACCGCACGACAAATTCCAGCCTAATTGAAGAAAGTTTTATACACGCTTTAAGAACAGAGTTACGACGGTGCCGCGGGCGCGTGCGAGTGCGGTTGGACTCAAAACGGACAACGACGCGAACCGGCAACTACTAACAAATGCAAGTTTGAAAACTGGCGGCAACGGAGATGCCGATGCAATGCAGATGATGCGAATGATGCGATGATGATGCGACAAAAGAAAAATAGGCACACGACGAAAACGGAAAGAGAGGGGAATCTTCTGGAACGTCGGCATCGGGCTGTCACAACTGGCCACGGGGCCAGGCGACGAGGAGGTGGCCGGGGAGACTGGGCCGGGCAAGCCCAGCTCGGGCAAAGCTGGGCCGGGAGAAGTTGGCGCGGGGGAGGCCGACACAGGCGAGGCCGGCACACGCGTGACCGCCACGGGCGACACAGTAGCGGGCTGGCGGGCGCGACCCGGCGTGCATGCGCCATGCACGGGATCGACGACACCAGCATGATCGAATTCGGTCGCCTGATCATCCAGAAGCTCAAGGCGAGCACCACGTCCAATACCTGCAGCATGGTTAGGGAGCAACATAGGAGCATATGCAACATCTACAAATTGATCAGGCGAAGGTAAAGCAGAGTGCACAGGTGGTGTAGGATTAGTAGAGTTGTTCGGAAGTGCAGCAAAAGGGAACACGCTCTCATCAAACACGACATCATGAGATATGTAAACGCGATTGGTGGGAACGTGAAGGCACTTGTACCCTTTATGAAGGGAATTGTACCCAAGAAAAACACACTTTTTAGACCGAAACTCTAGCTTATGTTTATTGTACGGACGAAGGTGAGACCAACATGCACATCCAAAAACCTTCAGGAAAGTATAGTCTAGGAGTTCATTGAGCAAGAGTTCAAGAGGAGTTTTCATTTGCAAGAGTCGTGAAGGAAGCCTATTTATTAAAAAACAGGCTGTGGAGAAAGCATCACTCCAAAACCGAAATGGAACGGAGGCATGAGCTAGTAAAGTAAGGCCAGTTTCTACAAGATGGCGATGCTTACGTTCAGCGGCGCCATTCTGCTGATGTGTATGAGGACAAGACACATGGTGCGAGATCCCAAGCTTATTAAAGAACAAATTGAGATGATGATATTCACCCCCCAATCCGACTGAACATGAAGAATCTTATGCTTAAGGAGACGCTCAACATGTGCTTGAAACTGAATGAAAACATCGAACACATCAGATTTACGCTTGATAAGATAAAGCCACGTAAACCGACTGTAAGCATCAATAAAACTGACATAATAATTATGGCCACTGACAGACGTTTGGGCATGACCCCATACATCAGAAAACACTAGCTCAAGAGGCTGTTTAACGACACGACTAGACTCAGAAAACGGAAGCTGATGACTCTTGCCTTGCTGACAGGCATCACAGACAGTTTCAGCAATTTTATTGGACACAACTGGAAGTTCATGACGATGCAGGACATGACGAACTATGGGAGCAGCAGGATGACCAAGGCGCGCATGCCAGTGTGAAGATGACACGCGAACACCAGTGAACACCTGGGGGGATGCGGCGCAGGAGGTGCAGGTGGCGCATCAAGCGCATAAAGGCCATGGCGAAGACGACCTCTAAGCAGAACGACTCTCATGTCCCGATCCTTAATATAAAAGAAGAAAGGGTGAAATTCAGCGAAGACAGGATTATCACGAGTAAGCTGAGGAACAGATAACAGACTACGTGTAGCAGAAGGAACACGAAGAACATTACGAAGGTGCAGTCTTCTGGAATTGTGTGTAAGAAGAGCGGCCTGACCAAGATGTGAGATGTGCATACCTGCTCCGTTGGCGGTGTGAACCTGATCATGACCGCGGTATGACTCCTGGGTGGAGAGCTTGCCCATCTCACTCGTCAGGTGATTGGTAGCTCCCGTGTCCATGTACCATGCTGGATAAATGGAGTAGGACGGAGTGTGCCCGTGCTCGGTGCCCGCCACAGCAGCGGCTGCCTGCTTGTCATTGCCTTTGCCATTGTTTCCAATGCCGAGGAAGTCCTTTTTTAAGCGTCGATGACAACGTGAGGCGATGTGACCCTCAAGACCGCACAGTTGGCAAGCTTGCTCAGCGTCGCAACAGGTGCATACGGTGCACGGGCGACCCCCGCCAGTGACGGAAGGCGCAGCGGCGCGGGGCTGCTGCTGAGGGGCGGTCGCCGGCTTGCCGCCAGCTGGCGGCTTCTGAGGTTTGCCGCGGGCTGCGGCGTTGGCGGTGGAGAAGCTCGGGGAGGCATGCGCGCTTTGATGCGCTGTTCGCGGCCGAGGAGGCATGAGAAGAGCTCACGAGGCTGAAGAGGAACGTCGCGACCATTGATGTTTTCAATGAGATTATCATAGTCGTCGTTGAGGCCGTTTAGGACGTAGGTGGTGAAGTCCTCGGGGCGAAGCGGCTGGCCAATGGAGGCCAGCGTGTCGGAGAGGCCAGTCATCTTGTTGAAGTAGTCCGTGATGCTGCTGTCACGGAGCTTCGTCTCGCCCAGCTCAGTGCGGATAGCATGAGCACGAGCATGAGACTGACAGGCAAAGCTGGTGTGGAGCGCCGTCCACGCATCCTGCGACGTAGAGGCAAAGAGGACCAGCGACGAGACGCTCGGGGTGAGCGACGACTGGATGGCAGAGAGGATGGCCTGATCCTGGGCCACCCACGTATGGTACGCTGGATGATACACCGACGGGCACGGAAGGGTGCCGTCGACGTAACCCTCCAGGTAGCGGCTCCGAAGGAGCGGCAGCACCTGTGCACGCCAAGACAAGTAATTGTCGGGCGTGAACTGCACCGGGATGAGGTGCGAGAAGTAGAAGGGCGACGGCGTCGCGGCATGATCAGCGTGAGCCGATGGTGGCGCCGTCTCCAGGGACGGTGCAGGAGCAGCAGGCGCCACACCATCATACGCTGACGATGGGTAGGCGCCGTAGGTCGGCGCAGGTAGGGCCCCATAGGGCGACACAGGTGGGGCCCCGTAGTGCGGCACCGGAGGTGCGGCGTAGGGCTGCATAGGCGGCGCACCGTAGGGAGGCGCCAACCAGGAGGACGGCGGCGTCGATGGGGCCCCATAGGCAGGGGGGCCGTAGTGCGACGCGGGCGGGGCGCCGTAGGCCGACGCGTGAGGCGCGCCGTAGGTCAGCGCGGGCGGGGCGCCGTGGGTTGGCGTCGAGTGGGAGCCGGAGGGGACGGGCGCGGGGCCACGAGGGGGTGGTGGCGCGGCCACGTTGGTCGAGGCAGACGGGCCGCCGGAGGAGGCCGGCGGTGGCGGATCGCCCCCCGCACCAGGCCCGACGGCAGGCGGCGGCTGAACCGATCCCAGCGAGGGCTGAGCCGGGGATCGAGGCTGCCACCACGCGAGGGGATTGGAGGCGAGGAAGGGCGAAGCAGAGGCGGAGGCCGTTGCAGCGGGAGGAGCGGCAGCAGCGGCTAGGGCCGGCGCTGCGGATGAGGCGGCGGCGGCGTCTAGGGGTAGGGCAGCGGAAGGCGACATCGTAACCTAATCTGATACCATGTTAAACAATGTGTTTGAGGAACTGCTCGACACCCTAATCGTGGGTGCGGCTATCTTATTATATAGAGGTACCAAGAGATACAGTACAAGTCATATACGGTTATATACAGACTAACAGGTTGCAGGGGAGTTCTTCCAATGGGTCGCTTACAGCCACCCCGCAATCCGTCCTGGACCATCGAGAAATGGTCAGTCTTCTCCTGCCACTGACCGGTGTTAAAGTTCACACGTAGCACCAATCATGTGCCTGTCTATAAACGACAATCAGGCTCAAGAAATTTCGCCTCTGATGTCGCTGTAAGCAGTTAACCATCACAGAAAATTCAACAGTCAGCAGGAGTTGGAATTCAACAGTCACAGAAAATTCAACACTCGGCACAAGGAATTACTCTCTTTTTTTGTGGTCGAGGTGGCACCAGGAGTTGGAATTACATATATATCACACATACATGGGGTGTGCTACACCAAGAAAAACATATATCCGACCCCCAAAAGGAAGAAGAAGAGCATACATCCATGGCTAAAGCATCCATGGACATGCTTCAACTCTCCTGCATCCAAATAACCATAGCCTTGCTCTTGTTCACTCAAGCCAAGAGCACCACAAAGGAGATATCTGCCCTGCATCCAGACGATGCGGTCCCCAGCTGTGTCGCCGGTGAGAGGTCTGCCCTTCTTGCCTTCAGGGCAGGCTTATCAGACCCTGGTAACCTCCTTTCGTCATGGAAGGGCGATGACTGCTGCCGATGGAAGGGTGTCTACTGCAGCAACAGAACCAGTCATGTTGTCAAGCTCGATCTCCAAGGCTCTGATGATTACAGGCAGGCGCTAGCAGGCAACATAAGCTCCTCCTTGCTTGGTTTACAACATCTACGCTATCTCGATCTCAGCGACAACGGGTTTGACAAGATACAAATACCGGAGTTCATGGGTTCTCTCCATCAGCTGAGATATCTCGACCTATCAAGCTCACAGTTCATTGGAAGGATACCACCGCAGCTGGGTAATCTCTCCAACTTACGGTACCTAAATCTTGAGTCCTACTCAGACACATATTCCACTGATATCAGCTGGTTGTCACGGTTAACTTCCCTTGAACACCTAGATATGTCTCAGGTGAACCTCAGTACAATTGTTCACTGGCTTCCGGTTGTGAACATGCTTCCAACTCTGAAAGCTCTCCGTCTTGTCGGTTGCCAACTTAGAAGTAGCCCTGATTCTATTCAGTTCTCAAATCTGACATCTCTTGAAACACTCAACCTTTCAGACAACGACTTCCATAGGAGTAGCACACCAAACTGGTTTTGGGATTTAACTAGCCTAAAATATCTAGATATCTCGTTTAATGGTTTCTATGGCCCGTTTCCGGACGAGATAGGTAATATGACCTCGATTGTGGAGCTTGATTTGTCAAAAAACAACCTTGTGGGCATGATATCATCCAACTTAAAGAACCTATGTAATTTGGAGGGATTGGTTTCTTTGGGGAACAATATCAACGGGAGTATAGCAGAGTTGTTCCATCGATTACCAAACTGTTCACAAAATAAACTAAAAGACTTGTTTCTACCGGAAAGCAATCTGACTGGAAGCCTACCGACTACACTACTAGAGCCCTTGAAAAACCTAAGCGTGCTGTATCTCAGTGATAACAAACTGACTGGTCATGTCCCGGTGTGGATAGGAGAGCTCACACAACTGACAGACTTGGGGCTTGACTCTAATAACCTGGACGGGGTTATACATGAAGGCCATTTATCACGTCTAGAGATGTTGGAGGAATTGAGATTATCAGACAACTCCATAGCCATCACGGTGAGCCCAACTTGGGTTCCTCCTTTCAGTCTAGTAATAATTGAACTTCGGTCCTGTCAGCTAGGGCCTAAATTCCCAATGTGGCTTAGATGGCAAAAACATGCAAGTAGTCTTGATATATCAAACACAAGCATAAATGACATGGTACCGGATTGGTTTTGGATAGCAGCTTCCTCGGTAGGCTCTCTGAACATTCGAAATAATCAGATTACAGGAGTGCTTCCATCAACAATGGAATTTATGAGAACAAGAGAAATGGATTTCAGTTCTAACCTGCTTGGTGGTCTAATACCTAAACTTCCCATCAATCTAACCGACCTGGATCTCAGTCGGAACAATCTAGTTGGGCCACTACCATTAGACTTTGGAGCTCCAGGGCTTGCAACACTTTTACTATATGACAACATGATATCTGGGGCCATTCCATCTTCTTTGTGCAAGTTGCAATCATTGCGCTTGTTAGATATATCAAAAAATAACCTCAAGGGATCAATTAGCGATTGCCTAGTCAATGAGTCCAGCACAAACATGACAGACCTGAGCATTGTTAATCTAAGCTTAAGAGACAACAACCTCTCGGGTGATTTTCCTTTGCTGCTGCAGAAATGTACACAGCTCATCTTTCTTGATCTCAGCAATAATCAGTTCTCTGGGACTTTACCAGGATGGATTGGGGAGAAGCTATCATCTTTGTCATTCTTACGACTGAGATCCAATATGTTTCATGGTCAAATTCCAGTCGAGCTTACGAAGCTTGTTGATCTTCAATATCTGGACCTTGCCTACAATAACTTATCAGGGAGCGTACCGAGATCTATTGTTAACTGTACAGGCATGACACAAAGAAGAGACAATGATGATCTTCGGGATGCATTCTCTGCTGGAGTATATTCGGCTGGCAATTACCTAGTTGACTATACCGAGAATTTAACAGTACTGACGAAAGGTCAAGAGAGATTATATACAGGAGAAATCATATATATGGTGAATCTTGATTTTTCTTGTAATAGTCTTATGGGAGAGATTCCCGAAGAAATCAGCGCTCTTGTAGCATTGAAGAGCCTAAACTTATCATGGAACAAATTCAATGGAAAAATCCCTGAGAATATCGGCGCCTTAATGCAGGTGGAGTCACTTGACCTATCGCACAATGATTTGTCCGGTGAAATCCCTTCAAGCTTATCGACTCTCACATCACTGAGTCGCTTGAACCTGTCCTACAACAATCTGAGAGGAAAGATACCGACAGGAAATCAACTGCAAACACTTGAGGACCCTGCATCTATTTATATCGGCAACCCGGGCCTTTGCGGTTCTCCTCTCTCATGGAATTGTTCACATCCCGAGCAAGTTCCAACTACCAGAGAGCGCAAGGGGGATGCAATGAGCGACATGGTTTCGTTTTCCCTCGCCACCGGGTCTGGATATGTGATGGGTCTGTGGGTGGTCTTTTGCACCTTCTTGTTCAAGAGGAGATGGAGAGCTGCTTGGTACTCGCTGTGCGACAATTTGTATGACCATGTTTATGTGCAAGTGGCTGTTACCTGGGCTTCCTTTAGAGGTAGAATTAATGGGTAGAAGCTGAGATGAGATCACCAGCACTGGCTCTTTGTTTGCTCTCATGTACTTTAATAAACGCTTTGGAGATTTTTCATGAATGTACCAATGGATGTTCGAGTATTGTACTAGACCTAGTCAGGATATGTATGTATTCAAGGTGCATGCCATCGATTGAGATTGGTATGCTGTTTTTTGTGTTGTACTAGAACCAGCATTGCTTGTTGGCTTGCTCTAGACATGTAATTTGATATACTCTGGAGATTTATCATGAGAGGTGTGCTCCGGTACAACCCCCTCCCCCACAAAACGTATAAAGGAGAATGTATACCCACCTTGTATTATACAGTATAGGCCGTCATACGTATACTATATGAGGTGGATATACGTACGGCGGCCTATAATGTACAATACGAGGTGGATATACATTCTCCTTTATACGTTTTGTGGGGAGGGGGTTGTACCGAAGCAAAAGTGTTATCATGAATGTATCAATCTATATTACCGTGTATGTACTGGAACAAGTCACGCACACGTGTGTATTCTAGGTGCATTGTACTCGAACTAATCATGCACATGTATGAATTCTAGGTTCGTCCATCGACTGGCGGAGTGGGGTGGTCTCTGTTTTTGTTTGTTATTCCTGCATATAGTCGTTGGATGCTTTTGTACCCATGTCCGAGTATCTGATTTACAGATGACATATTGTTCGCTTCAATACCACTTCAAAGCTTCAGCTCTCTTGGATTATTTGGTTGAGCCTGACCATTGTCGAATTGTCAAACTGTATCCCCCCTGTGGTAATGACCGTGTTAGTTGTCTGCCTCTGCTTTATAGTACCATCCTCTTGAACAAGAAGGTGCATCACATATCTAGAACCATAAGTGAGTGATGATCATGTACAGATATGTGATGGGTCTCCGGTTTCCGCAAAAAGGTGCATCACAATTCCTTGGTTTCTGTAGGAGTGAGTAATAATCATGTACGGATCAACGCCGATGCTCTGTGTAATACCTGCAAACAATTTATATGTGTTCCATATACTCTAAAGAAGTGCACATACTCCTATACAAATGCGTTTGAGGCACGTTCCAAACAACGTGTCTTGCTATCTGAAGGCATAATGTTAAAGGCTATACGAACTGTCTGTCATAGAATTATCGCAAGTGGACATTGGAGAAAAAGATGTTTAATGTTTTCCTCATTATCACAGAAGCTACATCGTGTATCCCCCCTCCCTCAATTGCGTTTAGCCAGATTACTCTTAGTGAGAATCACCTTCTTGTGCACAAACCACATGAAGACTTTGATTTTAAGGATACTTTTCGGTTGTTAGTGCTTTTTTTAATAATTTATGATTCTTTTTCAATGTGCTTTTACCCCATGGTAAATACTGATACCTCGGGCAAAACTCAGACGGTAAAGATAAGGAGGGTGAAACCGGTGATAGAAGCTGATTCTGATTTTGTTCTGGCCTGGAAGATGTTTGATTCTTCAAGAACAATACTTGTGAAGAACCTAGAAAAATACTATGGAGAGAAAATGGAAGTCATTTTTTGCTCCTGCTGAGGTCTTCATGGAAAGAGGTGGTCTCTATTTTGTTTGTTACTCCTGCATAGAACCATCTACATATAAAATGTGTGGTATTAACCAAAGATAATTTAATTAAGCGTAGTTGAAGAGGTAGATCCAATTGTTGTTATTGTGATCAACATGAAACTATCAGACACTTGTTTTTGGACTGCCCCCTCGCAAAACTACTTTGGCGCACTATCCATATAGCCTTTAACGTGATCCCACCTACGTGCATCAATTCAATGTTTACAACGTGGCTCAATGGAGTGGACGTTAAACTATCTAGACTTATTAGAATAGGGATATGTGCTCTTTTGTGGGCTATATGGAATACCAGAAACGACATAATATTTAATGGTAAGAAATTCAACAATTTTTTGCAGGTCATATTCCGAGCAACGTCCTGGATCCGTACGTGGTCATCACTCAGTCTTGCAGACAACAGGGAGGTTATGGCTACTGGGTGCAACCGGTGGGAGATGGTCGCACGTGTTATCTTCAACCGGTTTGGATGGCGTGCTAGTAATAGACTAGGTGTATAGGCATCGTAGTCTGCTATTAGTTACGCCGGATGTGCGTGTTTCTTAAGAGTTTGTTTAGTTTCAGATCCATCTTATTTTTCAGCCTTCAGGCCTATCTCGAACTATTTTGTTACTTTGGATTTTTAATAATATGGCTGCATGCATCGATTGATGCAGAGGCCGGGGGCTCGTTTCCTCCTTTTCAAAAAAAAAATCTGATGTTTTTTATACTCATACTCACGTCCATTATCTCATTTACAGATGACATAGATTGATCGCTTCATTACTACTTCAAAGCTTCAGTGCTCTTGGATTATTTGGTTGAGCCTGATCATTGTCGGATTGTCGAACTGTAACCCCCCCTATGGTAATGACCGTGTTATATTTCTGCCCAAGTGCTGTTGTGCATCCTTCTGTGTGTGTGTTTATTGGATTTTGGGGTACATTTCAGCCACGTAAGCTGACGATCTAAGTGTCATGTTTATTTTATTAACATGTATTGCTTCAGTTAATTTGAGTTGCCCCACATCTAGCACAGGTTCCTTCACTTGCATAAGTGGCTAAGTACACATGTTATTGCATATGTGTCACCGGAGGTAAACCAGACGCCGCCCCAGGGGATCCACCTCCTCCTCCCTCCCTTCCCTCGTCACCAGGCGCGGCCAAGCCAAGCCCAGTCGGCACCAGCGACGGCAGGGTGGTCTCGTCTCCTCGCGTAGGGCCTTTGGCATGGGCCGATGCAAACGGACCTGGATGCAACGCTGGCGGCAAGCGCAACAACGTGGTCACACGCCGGAGCTTGTCGACGACAACAGCATGACGAGGTGTGCCAAGTGTCGAGGTGGTGTACCGATAGGCGGTCGGAGTCGTCGGACAGCAGACGGGGCGATCTAGCTGCTCAAGCGAGGCGTGATGAGGGCGGCGGTGTCACAGGCGGCCGGCTCCGCCGTGGTCGTCGGCTGGTGGAGTTAGCAGCACGACAGTGGTGGTTTGGCCCTAGCACTCTTCTTTCGCCAAGTCGTCTTTCTATCGGATGTCGGCATTCTTGTATCTGACCGCTCACGAGTTTTGATCTTCATGTCGGAGATCTATTGGATTATTGTATGTTGCCCCTGGATATCTAGATTGGAAAGGTTTCAATCATGGGCACTCATATTATCAACCAGCACGGCATCAAGAGGGTGCTACGCGAAGCTTTGTTTGTGTCATGAGACATGTCCAAGTCAAGATTTCTAAGGCATAGATGGAGGTCATGAAGCTTTGGTGAAAGGATGTATTGAATGCGGAGAAAACTATGTGCGAGGTGTTTGGTTACTTGCATCATCTTCCTCGGCAAGCAGGGGTGACAACACTCGAGGACTGCTTTTTTTGGTGTTTCTCAAGTACCAAGTATCAATTCTGAGGGTAAAAGCCTAAGGTTGACTTTATTGGTTGTACTTGACAATAACCTTGATGAATGTTGAAGACATTGTTTTTCAATGATTTCAAACTTTTCTGAGACGAAAATCTAAGATCTTCGACCAAACAACGACAATGCTTATGCATTATATTCCTTATTCAAGGCATAGTTTTGAAGAACTTTTTCGTAATTTGGATATTGTTTTTGGGGTCGTTAGAGTGTTGCTGATGCTAGTAATTGATGACTGGGACAGTCTTATTTCTTCTGTTTTTTCAGCTGTGTACTCCCCCTTTCTAAATATAAGTTTTTTTAAAGATTTTATTAAAAAACTAAATGCGAATGTATATATACATATTTTAAAATATAGATTCATTCATTTTGATTTGTATGTGGTCTCTTAGCAAAAATTTTAAAAGATTAATTATATTTAGGAACGGAGGGAGGGAGTATATCTTTGATGTGTTTGGAATAGAAAGGCCAGTTGTAATCGATATTAATGCATTTTCTATGTAAAACAAAAAGAGACAGCACGGGTAGATCTGCTCACTCCGACATGCCCGCCGACCTGCGCCGGCAGAGTAGCCGAGGCGGCGGGGCAGCCGCTGGGAAGCAGGAAGGAGGCGTGTCACGGAGAGTTCTTCCGGCGGATCCGCTCGACGGCGTCTCCGTCGTCGTCGTCGCCGGCACCGCCAGCCTCCAGATCGCAAGGTCGCCCCCTTCCACATTCCCCTGCCCCAGCTGTAGCCTTCCTTCTTGTCCTGTAAGTATTCTCCGTCTCGAATATTTGGATTTGTTTCTTTCAGATCAATCTTGATTTTGGCCCTAGATGGGTGATGGTGGGATCTCTCTTACCAACGGAACTCACCACTTGTCCTGTAAGTATTCTTAGAATATTTACATTTCGGATTACATATATATTCTAATTTTCATTCCCAATAATTCATAGTCCATGACAGTAATACCTGGACCCTCAAGCCAAGTAGTCGTGGAAAAACTGCACTTGGCTCCAGTACCATCTAGCGACTTCCATTAAATTTAAGCCAAGTAGTTGTGGAAAATCTGCACTTGGCTTCACACCGTTGTCAATTGATGCTCCAGTACCATCCAGCGATTTCCAATTAAATTCCAAAGACCCAAAGTCTATGATAGTACTATATATGTGGACCCTCAAGCCGACTAGTTGTGGAAAAACTGCGCTCAGCGCCTTCCATGAAATTCCTCATTGGTCTCCTATCTCAACTCTCAAGAAGAACATATATACCTGAATCGGGAGAAAAGAAGACCACATGTTCACATGGCAAAATCTCCAATGGACACACTTCACTTCTCCTGCATCCAAATAGCCATAGCCTTGCTCTTGTTCACTCAAGCCAAGAGCACCACGGAGGACACATTATCTGCCCTGCATCCAAACGATGCGGTCGCCAGCTGTGTTGCCGGTGAGAGGTCTGCCCTTCTTGCCTTCAGGGCAGGCCTATCAGACCCTGCCAACCTCCTTTCGTCTTGGAAGGGTGACGACTGCTGCCGGTGGAAGGGCGTCTACTGCAGCAACAGAACCGGCCATGTTGTCAAGCTCGATCTCCGAGGCCCTGATTTTGTGGAGGTGCTAGGAGGCAACATAAGAAGTTATGGGGAGAAAAGGGAGGTGCTAGCAGGTAACATAAGCTCCTCGTTGCTTCGTTTACAACACCTACGGTATCTCGACCTCAGCTACAACGGGTTTGATGAGATGCAAATACCGGAGTTCATGGGTTCTCTCCATCAGCTGAGATATCTCGACCTATCAAGCTCACAGTTCATTGGAAGGATACCACCGCAGCTGGGTAATCTCTCCAACTTACGGTACCTAAATCTTGACTCCTACTCAGACACATATTCCACTGATATCACCTGGTTATCCCAGTTAACTTCGGTTGAGCACCTGGATATGACTGGGGTGAACCTCAGTGCAATTGTTCACTGGCTTCCGGTTGTGAACATGCTTCCAACTCTGAAAGTTCTCCGTCTTGTCAATTGCCAACTTAGAAGTAGCCCTGATTCTATTCAGTTCTCAAATTTGACATCTCTTGAAACACTCGACCTTGCGGGCAACAACTTCCATAAGCGTAGCATCCCTAACTGGTTTTGGGATCTAACTGGCCTAAAAAATCTATATATCTCGTCTAGTGGTTTCTATGGCCCGTTTCCGGACGAGATAGGTAATATGACCTCGATTGTGGAGCTTCGGTTACAAGCTAACAACCTTGTGGGCATGATACCATCCAACTTAAAGAACCTATGTAATTTGGATACATTAGATTTTTCTCTGAACAATATAAACGGGAGTATAGCAGAGTTATTCCATCGATTACCAAACTGTTCACAGAATAAACTAAAAGACTTGGTTCTACTGGATAGCAATCTGACTGGAAGCCTGCCGACTACAATAGTAGAGCCCTTGAGAAACTTGAGATGGCTGGTTCTTGCTGAGAACAAACTCACTGGTCATGTCCCGGTGTGGATAGGAGATCTCAAACAGCTAACGATGTTGGACCTTAGCTCTAATAACCTGGACGGTGTCATGCATGAAGGCCATTTATCACGTCTAGCTATGTTAGAGAAATTGATATTGTCAGACAACTCCATTGCCATCACAGTGAGTCCAACTTGGGTTCCTCCTTTCAGCCTAAATTGGATTGAACTTCAGTCCTGTCAGCTAGGGCCTAAATTCCCAATGTGGCTTAAATGGCAAACACCCGTGGTGAGTCTTGATATATCATACGCAAGCATAAATGACATGGTACCAGGTTGGTTTTGGATAGCAACTTCCTCACTAGAGTATCTGAATATTCGAAATAATCAAATTACAGGAGTGCTCCCATCAACAATGGAATTTATGAGAGCAAAGGTAATGGATTTCAGTTCTAACCAGCTTGGTGGTCCAATACCTAAACTTCCCATCAATCTAACCGACCTGGATCTCAGTTGGAACAATCTAGTTGGGCCACTACCATTAGACTTTGGAGCTCCAGGGCTTGAAACACTTTTTCTATATGACAACATGATCTCTGGGGCCATTCCATCTTCTTTGTGCAAGTTGCGATTATTGCGGAAGTTAAATCTATCAAGAAATAACCTCAATGGATCAATTACTGATTGCCTAGTCGACAAGTCCAGCACAAATATGCCAGATCTGAGCATTGTTAATCTAAGCTTAAGAGACAACAACCTCTCGGGTGATTTTCCTTTGCTTTTGCGAAAATGCCCACAACTCATCTTTCTTGATCTCGGACACAATCAATTTTCTGGGGCTTTACCACCATGGATTGGGGAGAAGCTGTCATCTTTGTCTTTCTTAGGACTGAGATCCAATATGTTTCGTGGTCACATTCCTGTCGAGCTTACGAAGCTTGTTGATCTTCAGAATTTGGACCTTGCCTACAATAATATATCAGGGATCATACCGACATCTATTGTTAATTGGACAGGCATGACACGAACAAGCAATAACGTTTTTGATCTTGAGAATGCATTAGCTACTCAAAGAGGAAGTATTGCATATCAAGAAATTGACTATACTGAGAATTTCACGATACTCACGAAAGGTCAAGAGAGATTTTATACACGAGAGATCATATACATGTTCAATCTTGATTTATCTTGTAATAGTCTTACTGGAGAGATTCCTGAAGAAATCGGCAATCTTGTGGAACTGAAGAACCTGAACCTATCATGGAACAAATTCGATGGAAAAATCCCTGACAATGTTGGTGCCTTAATTCAAGTGGAGTCACTCGACCTATCACACAATGATTTGTCTGGTGAAATACCTCCAAGCTTATCGGCTCTCATGTCACTCAGTCGCTTGAACCTGTCCTACAACAATCTGAGAGGAAAGATACCAACAGGAAATCAACTGCAAACACTCGAAGACCCGGCATCTATTTATATCGGCAATCCGGGCCTCTGCGGTCCTCCTCTCTCGTGGAATTGTTCACAGGCCAAGCTAGCTATTCGAGAGCACCAGGGAGATGCAAGCGGCAACATGGTTTCATTTTTCCTTGCCTCGGGTTCTGGATATATGATGGGTCTCTGGGTGGTCTTGTGCACCTTCTTGTTCAAGAGGAGATGGAGAACTGCTTGGTACTCGTTCTGCGACAGCTTGTATGATTGGGCTTATGTGCAAGTGGCTGTTACCTCGGCTTCCTTGAGAGGTAAAATTAATGGGTAGAAGGAGATGAGATGACCAGCACAGGTTATTGGTTTGCTCTCATATAATTCAGTAAATGCTTTTGAGATTTATCATGAATGTATAAGTCAATGTTTAGGTATTGTACTAGACTACTAGTACTAGTCAGGATATGTATTCAAGGTGCATTCCATGGACTGAGATTGGTATGCTGTTTTTCGTATTGTATTGTACTAGACATGTAATTTGACATACTCTGGAGATTTATCATGAATGTATCAATTGATATTCCAGTGTATTGTACTGGAACAAGTCACACACATGTATGTATTCAAAGGTGCATTGTATTGGAACTAGTCATGCACACCTATGAATTCTAGGTGCGTGCCATCAACTGAGGTTTGTGTATATGATGTGATTTCTATGTGTCTTCTGTTGTTGGCGCTTTTCTTTTTTATATTAATTCCACAGTAAACATTGATACCCCGGGCATAACTCAAATGGCAAAGATATGGAGGGTGAAACCGGTGATGGCAAGAATGATGATGATTTTGTTCTTGCCTAGAAGATGCTCAATTCTGATTTTGAGAAGAACCCAGGCAGTACTATGGTCTCTGTTTTTGCACAGAACCGTTCGATGTATTTTTACAGATGACGTAGACTGCTCACTTGACTACAACTTCAAAGCTTCATCTCTGTTGGATTATTTGGTTCAGTCTGACCATTGTCAAACTGTCGAACTGTGTCAGTTGTCTGCCTCTGCTTTATAGTAACATATTTGTAACCCACATCAGATTGGAACTGAGAGGGCGACAGGGCGACTGATGGCCCCGGCCGCCGCCGCCGCTAGCCCCCGGCCTGGAGGTCACAGGCGGGTGGGTGGCCGGTTTTGGGTGCTTACAGACGACGATGAGGATGATGACGACGATCTCAATCAGCCGGAGGTGAGTTCGCCGACGCCGTCAGACCTAATTTGGGAATCTATACAGGTTGGATATTCAGAAAAGCATGTGGCAAACTGCATCAACGAGGTTGTCCCTCCCAACGACAGCGCCTGGGATGGACTAGGCGACGACAGGGTGGAGGTCCTCCGCCGCATCGTTCACCGGGCAAACATCGGCATCTGCGGTGCGGCCATGGAAGGGTACATTACCGAAGGTGCAATTGCCAGTGCTTACTCTAGCAGACTTCCTCAACACGTGGAAGAAGGTACCGATCCGACGAAAAAACAACCGACCGGCGGGGCCGTCGTGACCGACGACGGCAGCTCCGGCCGATCGGGATCCAAGGATCCGTGAGGTGCGGGAGGCTCGTTTGAACGCTCTGCTGGGTCGTGATGGGTCGGTTTCTAGCATTGGGCCCGTCACAGCTGGGTACACGGCCCAGTTGTGCACGAACGTGAGCCCGAACGCACGCTCTAAGGTGTCGTCTGACCATGAGAGTCCGGCGGTAACAGAAAAAGAAACGATCGCTATCGATAACAAAGCCTCGATCGCTAGGGCTGGAGGCGGCTTGCGATCGAATAATGGCTTCCCGTCGCCATCAGGGAGAGCGCGACGCGTTCTGGCGCTGCGGGCTCCGTCGTCGGCGACTCCTCCGTCCTTGCCGGTGATGGCTGCGCAGGACAATGTTTTGGCCCACAAATGTAAAATATATTGTTATATTCATTATTGGTTTCCTACATGTTTTGGCCCACAAATCAATTATATTCAAAATATAGCACAAAAGGACAATGCTTTGGAAACCTATGACATCTACCAAGGTCATCCTCACACATGAATTAAACAGATATCAGAATAGGAGAATGTTGGAATTAAGGTCTAATGTAGGCCCTGTTTGGAACCATAATAGATTATAATAATCTGGATTATGAACATATATTATATAATCTGGTTTATAAAAATAATCCAGGTGGGCATGTTTGGAGGCCAGATTATATAAACTGTAAACCAGCTTTTAAATTGTACAATGACATGTTTGCCCTCAGTTTACAAGGAAAAATAGGAAAGTGACGGTGGCACTGCGTAATTCACTTGAAGTTTACAAGGATAACACGTCATTTGTAATCCATAATCTCATTTTAGCTGGGGTAGAGGAGATTATGAGATTATAATAATCTGGTCATCTAGTTTATAAAATCTATAATATAAACTGTCCTGTTTGGAAATACAATAGATTATAAAAACCAGATTATATAATCTGGGTGGTTCCAAACAGGGCCGTAATAACGCAAAGAAACAAAAATGCATGTGCACACTTCATGTTCGCTTTCCTCCAAAACTTCTCTGAAATGTCGCATTATATATATTGAAATTTTTGAAAGATGTAAGATGGCAATTGTTCTGTTCCCAATGGTGTCGTGGAATTTCTTCTATAAAAATCTTCTCTTGTGTACCCTACATTTCAATGTTCCAAAAGTTAGATTGACCAATGATTAATTGAATTTTTGCATGTGGCTTGACATGTAAAAATATTATTTTTTATGGTATGCTCTCCCATTTCTCCTCTGCAATTTTTCCCCATCCATCCTTTTCTATCTTCCTTTCAATCATTTTCTGTGAAAATGTTTAGGAACGATATGCGACAAAAGAAAATAGACACACGACGAAGACGGAAAAAAAAGGAAATCTTCTGAAACGTCGGTCTCGGGCTGTCATAGCTAGGCCCAAACCACCGCTGCCATGCTGCTAACTATATATACAGTTCCATGGTTCAATTTTATTCCCTATTACAGGTATGGCTTGTGATTTTTTATATAATAGCGTCAAATTGTTTTATATACGAGGTTTAGCCTTAAATCACCATGTGGATGAAAAATAAAATTACATGAACCATTTGATTATTTACCTACTCAATATCATATAAGATATCCATAGAGGCTAAGTAATTTGTGATGGAATGAACAATCTACTATCTTAGATGATTGTGAGTGAAAAATAATGTTTTAGCACTATTCAGTTGCATAATCTCACAATTGCATTTGATCGGTCGCTATTCAAAAAAAATTATGAAGACATGACATCATTGCATCGGTATCCCGTTGCCGCCAGTTTTCAAACTTGCATCCGTTGTTAGTTGCCGGTTCTCGT
This sequence comes from Hordeum vulgare subsp. vulgare, assembly GCF_904849725.1. Lineage (NCBI taxonomy): Eukaryota > Viridiplantae > Streptophyta > Magnoliopsida > Poales > Poaceae > Hordeum > Hordeum vulgare. Next base: position 16,587,876 of record NC_058523.1, read on the forward strand.
CGTTGTCCGTTCTGAGCCCGACCGCACACGCACGCGCCCGCGGCATCGTCAAACCCTGTTTTAAAAGTGTGCGTAAAACTTTATCTGATCGAGGTGAAACTTGGCATGCGGTCGTGATTAGTTATAGTTAGGCCGCTTGTCGAATTTCGTCGCGATCGGAGTCCGTCTGGTACCCGAACGGTCGACCGTAGCGGCACCGTCTTCGGTTATTCGTCGGACGTCTGTCGGTGTTTTAAAATACGTTGTCGGGTCGCCCGTCTTCCCTCTCATCTTAGCCAACTCCACTCTACACAGCTAACCCTAACCCGCCTCTCCGATCGGACCGCACGATCACGATCAGAGGGTCGAAAAACCCCCAGATACCCTCTAACCTAGCCCTCTTCCCTATTTAAACACCCCTAAACTGCCCCTAAGGGACACCGTAGCCCTACCTCGATTTCCGTGCGCCCCACCTATCCCCCCCGCTCTCTCTCTCCTCCCACCAGTCCCAGCCACCGCGGGCCCGCCGAGCCCAGATCGGGCCCGGGCAAGCCCGGATCCGCGCCGCCGCCCGTTCTACTCCCGTGCTCCCGGGCTCCCCCGTGCTCGAGCCAGCCGAGCTCATCCCGGCCGCCGGTCCCTGGCGCACCTTCTCTCGCCGGAGCGCTTCCCGACCGCCTCTGCGCCGCCCCGCCTACCCCGCCACCAGCCTCTGCCAGGAAGCGAGCCGCCGCCATGGCCCCGCAGCTCCATTTCCCGCCCCCCGTTCTGCTCGCCAGCGCCACCTTGTGCCCCGGCCGCCACCGGGAATGGGCAGATCCGGCGATCCCCGCCGTGGATCCGCCTTCCCCCTCCGTTCCCCGGCCTCTTCGCCGATCCAGGGCCCCTCGCCGGCGAGCTGCGCCGTCGCTGCGTCCCGAGCAGGACGGGAGGGCGTGCCTGCGATCCCGCGTTGACCGCGTCCCGCCTCGGCTGGGCCTCGAGCCGGCCCAGGCCAGGGCGCCCCCGCAGTGGCCCAGGTGGACGTCGGTTCCTCCCCAAGGCCACCTCGAGCCGGCCCAAGATGCCCCCAGGTAAGCCTGTCCCCCTAACCAGCGCCCGAGGCGCCTTTTAGCTAAGTGTTGCTCGCTGTGATCTGTAGCCCATTAGGAGAGGATTTCGGCCCGGTAGTTATTTTCGTTTAGGGATATTTAGGAATTAATTAAATTCCAGAAAAATATCCGTATATTAGATCGTCCGTAGTTTTTAATCCGTAAGTCGGATCGCGATGAGTTGTATATGCTTTTGGTGTAGAATTTCGCGTAGAATCCGATTATAAAACTTGCATAATTGTTTGACGTTGTTTGATGTGTCGAATGCATAGATTAACGTGCTGTTTCAATAAGATAGTGTCCGTAATTATTTTTCGCGCAAGACCGGGTTGCTCGTACGCCATCGGTAAAATACCCATATTTTAGGAACCTATTTTCCATGTATTTTAGAGCGGTCGTTGGTATTTTTGCGTGTAGGGATTGCCGCTAGTTTATTTATCCGTGTATAGGTTATTATCTCGTATTTATGTGTGGCATTATTTTTGTTGTGCAACCCCACATATTTTATATGTTTTCGGAGTAAAAAAATCCATGGAATTTTTCTGTGCAATTAGATTTAGCTTTTGAGTAAGTTAGTTTGCGCGATATTTTGCCGTGTTGTCCTCTTGTCTATTTCGTAGGATTTATGTCGTTCTTCGTTTGTAGGAGTTGTCAACTAGGTAGTTGTTCTTTGATGTTTAGTCTAGCCCCTGTTATTTTTAGTTGCAATAAAAATACATGTTTAGGTGTGGTTTGATTGCCCTCAAGTTGCTAGAAATAGTGCTGATTTGGAGGAGCTGAAATATTTCCAAGTCTGGAATCTGTTATATTTTGTTGTTGTCTTGTCTTGCTTGTATCTTGTGATCTGTAGCTCTTTTGAGGTTGGTGCAATGGAGTTAGTAGTAGCCCTTGTCTTTCTCTAGCGTGCTTTGAATTTTCATGCCATTTGGAGTCCTGTAGCTATATGTTTTGCTGCTGTCAATATGGCTTCAGACCGAAAACTGCACTTTCATGAAGTATAATTTTCATTAAGTCTGAAATATGGCTTCAGATCGAAAACTGCACACATATTGCATTCATGCCATCATATCTTGCGGTGCTTGTAACTTTTGAACCGTAGCTCCGTTGGAGATAATCTCTATGTGTAAATTGCTTGTAACGACACGTAGAATCACGTGAACCTATTTGTTTTGCTGTTTAACAACCAATTAAATGCGTTAGTTCAGATCTGGACAGAATTGTAAATTAACATGTGAGGTCGTTTCGGAGGTGCTATATGACATTTCCGACCTCATTTAAAATGCTTAGATAGGTAGTTTAATTAAGCTTCACCTCTTGTCATGTATAACCACATTTAATATTGTCGTGTATCTAATCAGGATAGAACTAAATAACTACGCGTGGAGTTTCGTCAATATGCAACTCGTTGCATATTGAATTTCACTTAATGTGTAGTGTTTGTTTGTCGGGGATTGTCATGCCGTGACTTGCATGTTTTCAGCTGCTCATGCATTATTTATGTTGTGCATCGTGTGGTGAATATCGTGTGTTGATGCTTGTTTCCGGTTTCCCCCGTCTCGATAGAGCTCCGCAAGCATGTCGGATGTGAGGACCCGTTCGACTACGTCGGTTCGTCTGCTTCACAGAGTCATTCTTCTTTCAAGCGGGATCTCAGGCAAGATGACCATTTCCCCAGATACCATTACTATCATTGCCATGCTAGTTTTATCGCTTCTATCGATTATGTCTCGTTGCCTACCACATGTTAAATATCAGCCTCTCAACAATGCCATGAAAACCTTCAACCTGTTCAACCTAGCAAACCACTGATTGGCTATGTTATTGCTTGCTTAACCATGTTGTTAGCCTTGCTAGTTGCAGGTGCAGTTGCTTCCATGTGAAAACATGGGTTCCTTGTCATATCACCATATTAATGCTATTTAATTTAATGCACCTATATACTTGGTAAAAGGTGGAAGGCTCGGTCTTTCTAGCCTGGTGTTTTGTTCCACGTTTGCCCCCTTAGTTTCGGCTACCGATGTTATGTTCCATAATTGAGCGCTCCTAACACGATCGGGGTTGTTATGGGGACCCCTTGATAATTCGTTTTAGATTAAAGCTGGTCTGGCAAGGCCCAACATTGGTTCTACATTTGCCCAACATAATAATTCTGTTAATCTGAAATGCATAGGGAGTTAGCGCTACCCGAGGAGTAATTTTACATAAAGGGGGGGGCAGTGCTGATGGTGTTGGTCCCAAAAGGACAGACTGCGGGGCCACCACGGGGCAACTCGAGGTTTGGTACCTGTAGGCTTTTCCATCCGTCGTGTCCTGAGCACGAGATACGCGACTCCTGTCGGGTTCCTCGACACGTCGGGCGGCCTTGCTGGATTAGTTTTACCTTTGACAAGTTATCTTGTGCATCGGGATTCCGGTGATGCTTTGGGTAATCTCAGAGTTGAGGTTTTCCACTAGGGAATCCGACGAGATCGCGAGCTTCGTGATCGAGGATTTCTATGCGGCTTGTGGTAATTTGTGATGGACTAGTTGGAGCACCCCTACAGGGTTAAATCTTTCGGAAAGCCGTGCCCGCGGTTATGTGGCAACGTGGAAACTTTGTTTAACACTGGTTCTAGATAATTTGAAGTTAACTTAATTAAAATATGCCAACTGTGTGCGTAACCGTGACTGTCTCTTTCGTGAGTTCCTTCTCCGATCGAGGACACGGTGGGGTTATGTCTGACGTAGGTAGGTGTTCAGGATCATTCATTTGATCATCCGTAGTTCACGTCTGCTATGCGTAGGTCTTCCCCCTCTTTATTCTTGTACTCGTAAGTTAGCCGCCAAATATATGCTTAGCCGCTGCTGCAACCTCACCACTTAACCATGCCTCACTCATTAAGCTTTGCTAGTCTTGATACCTTTGGAAATGAGATTGCTGAGTCCCCTGTGGCTCACAGATTACTACAACACCAGTTGCAGGTAGAGGTAAAGGTTATTTGACGCGAGCGCGTTGATTGTACATTTGGAGTTGCTACTTCTTCTTCTTCTTCTTCTTCGATCTATGATGGGTTCCAAGCCGGCAGCCTGGGATAGCAAGGATGGACGTCGTTCTTCTTTTCTCGTTTGTTTTCGTCCGTAGTCGGACCCTGCTCTTCTTCATGATGTTTATATAATGTACTGTTGTGACTCTGATGTAGCTTGTGGCGAGTGTAAGACAATTCTATATATATGTCATCTTTTCAGTACATGTACTTGTAACGATATCCATTCTTGCGACACGACGAGATGCGCTTCTATCCCTGACGAGGCCTTCGTGCCAAATTGAGGATAGGGTCGCATCTTGGGCGTGACACTAGCACTCTTCTTTTGCCAAGTCGTCTTTCTATCGGATGTCGACATTCTTGTATCTGACCGCTGACGAGTTTTGATCTTCATGTCGGAGATCTATTCGGATTGTTGTATGTTGCCCTTGATATCTAGATTGAAAAGGTTCCGATCATGGGAACTCATATTATCAACCAGCACGGCCTCAAGAGGGTGCTACGCGAAGCTTTGCTTGTGTCATGAGACATGTCCAAGTCAAGATTTCTAAGGCATAGATGGAGGTCATGAAGCTTTGGTGAAAGGATGTATTGAATGCGGAGAAAACTATGTGCGAGGTGTTTGGTTACTTGCATCATCTTCCTCGGCAAGCAGGGGTGACAACACTCGAGGACTGCTTTTTTATGGTGTTTCTCAAGTACCAAGTATCAATTCTCAGGGTGAAAGCCTAAGGTTGACTTTATTGGTTGTACTTGACAATAACCTTGATGAATGTTGAAGACATTTTTTTTCAATGAATTCAAACTTTTTCTGGAATGAAAATACAAGATCTTCGACCGGACAACGACAATGCTTATGCATTATATTCCTTATTCGAGGCGTAGTTTTGAAGAACTTTTTCGTAATTTGGATATTGTTTTTGGGTGGTTAGAGTGTTGCTGATGCTAGTAATTGATGACCGGGATAGCGTCTTATTTCTTTTGTTATTTCAGATGTGTACTCCCTCCGTTCGTAAATATAAGTCTTTCTAGAGATTTCACGAGGGAACTATATAGACATATTTTAAAGTGTAGATTCATTCATTTGCTTCGTGTGTGATCTCCTAGCGAATTTTGTTAGAACACTTATATTTAGAAAGGGAGGGAGTATATCTTTAATGTGTTTGGGATAGAAAGGCCAGTTGTAACCGATATGAATGCATTCCCTATGTGTAAAACAAAAAGAGACAGCACAGGCAGATCTTCACCCCCACGGTGTGGGCTGCCTGCTCTGCTCACTCCGACATGCCCGCCGACCTGCGCCAGCAGATTAGCCCAGGCGGCAGGGCAGCCGCGGGGGAGCAGGAAGGAGGCGTGTCGTGGAGAGTTCTTCCGGCGGATCCGCTCTACGGCGTCTCCATCCTCGTCACCGGCGCCGCCAGCCTTTCACATTCCCCTGCTTCAGCTGTAGCCTTTCTTCTTGTCCGCCGAGGGAGATGGACGGGATTGGGTTCGCCCTTCTGTAAGAATTCTTATTAGAATATTGGCCCTATATGGGGGATGGTGGGATCTCTCTTACCAACGGAATTCACCACTTGTTCTGTAAGAATTCTTATTAGAATATTTACATTTCGGATTACATATATACTCCATATCCTAATTTTCATGCCCAATAATTCATAGTCCTTGACAGTAGTACAGATGGACCCTCAAGCCAAATACTAGCTGTGGAAAAACTGCACTTAGCTTCACACTTGTCCTGGAAGTACTAGTTGTGGAAAAACTGCACTTGGCTTCACACTGTTTTGAATTGATGCTCCACCATCCAGCGACTTCCATTAAATTCCAAGACCCAAAGTCCTCATTGGTCTCAAATCTGAAAACAAATACTCCCTCCGTCACGGTTTAAAAGGCACAGTTAGACTTGCGTGCGTTTCCAAAATAGACAAAGATTAAGGCACGTTGCATTTACTCCTAGCAGCTAATTAGTACTCCGTTGTACTACTTCTATATGCATGCGTAGTGTGAATGCTATTTTTTAACTCATTTCACAACCAATCAATAACCACCTAGGTCTTAGAGAATTTGCATGCACGCCTTCTAAACCGTGACGGAGGTAGTAGTACTATGTGGACCCTCAAGCCGACTAGTTGTGGAAAAAGTGCGCTCAGCTCCACTCCTCCAGCGCCTTCGATGAAATTCTTAGCCCCAAAGTCCTCATTGGTCTCCTATCTCAGGAAGAACATATACCTGACCCGGGAGAAAAGAAGACCACATGTTCATGGCAAAAACAATCATGTACACGCTCCAGCTCTCCTGCATCCAAATAGCCATAGCCTTGCTCTTGTTCACTCAAGCCAAGGGCACCACAGAGGATACATCTGCCCTGCATCCAAACGATGCGCCCGCCAGCTGTGTTGCCGGTGAGAGGTCTGCCCTTCTTTCCTTCAGGGCAGGCTTATCAGACCCTTGTAGCCTCCTTTCGTCATGGAAGGGCGATGACTGCTGCCGATGGAAGGGCGTCTACTGCAGCAACAGAACCGGTCATGTTGTCAAGCTCGATCTCCAAGGCTCTGATGATTACAGGCAGGCGCTAGCAGGCAACATAAGCTCCTCCTTGCTTGGTTTACAACATCTACGCTATCTCGATCTCAGCGACAACGGGTTTTACAAGATACAAATACCGGAGTTCATGGGTTCTCTCCATCAGCTGAGATATCTCGACCTATCAAGCTCACTGTTCATTGGAAGGATACCACCGCAGCTGGGTAATCTCTCCAACTTACAGTACCTAAATCTTGAGTCCTACTCAGACACATATTCCACTGATATCAGCTGGTTGTCACGGTTAACTTCCCTTGAACACCTAGATATGTCTCAGGTGAACCTCAGTACAATTGTTCACTGGCTTCCGGTTGTGAACATGCTTCCAACTCTGAAATTTCTTGGTCTTTCCGCTTGCCAACTTAGAACTTGCCCTGATTCTCTTCAGCTCTCAAATCTGACATCTCTTGAAACACTCGACCTTTCAGATAACCAGTTCCATAAGCGTAGCAGGCCCAACTGGTTCTGGGATTTAACTAGCCTCAAGTACCTATATATCTGGGAAAATGGTTTCTATGGCCCGTTTCCAGACGAGATAGGTAATATGACCGCCATTGTGGAGCTTGATTTCATATATAATAACCTTGTGGGCATGTTACCTCCCAGTATGAAGAACCTATGTAATTTGGAGAAATTGGCTTCCGCCGGGAACAATATGAACGGGAGTATAACAGAATTATTCCATCGATTACCCAATTGTTCATGGAATAAACTACAAGACTTGTTTCTAGCGGAGAGTAATCTGACTGGAAGCCTGCCATCTATACCGGTACAAAGATTAAGCAACCTGAGCCGACTGTATCTCGCTAATAACAGCCTCACTGGTCATGTCCCGGTGTGGATAGGAGAGCTCAAACAGCTAACGACGTTGGCCCTTAACTCTAATAACCTGGATGGCGTCATCCATGAAGGCCATTTATCACGTCTAGAGATGTTAGAGAAATTGGTATTGTCAGACAACTCCATAGCCATCAGAGTGAGTCCAAAATGGGTTCCTCCTTTCAGTCTGAAACAGATTCACCTTCGTTCCTGTCAGCTAGGGCCTAAATTCCCAACGTGGCTTAGATGGCAAACACACGTATGGAGTCTTGATATATCAAACACAAGCATAAATGACATGATACCGGATTGGTTTTGGATATCAGCTTCCTCGGTAGAGTATCTGAATGTCCAAAATAATCAGATCACAGGAGTCCTACCATCAACAATGGAATTTATGAGGGGAAAAGGAATGGATTTCAGTTCTAACCAGCTTGGTGGTCCAATACCTAAGCTTCCCATCAATATAACCGGCCTGGATCTCAGTCAGAACAACTTAGTTGGCCCACTACCATTAGACTTTGGAGCACCAAGACTTGAAACACTTCTTCTATACAATAATATGATCTCTGGCGTCATTCCATCTTCTTTGTGCAAGTTGCAATCATTGCAGCTGCTAGATCTATCAAGAAATAATCTCAATGGGTCAATTACTGATTGCCTAGTCAACGAGTCCAGCACAAGCATGACAGGTCTTAGTATCACTAATCTAAGCTTAAGAAACAACAACCTCTCGGGCGCATTTCCTTTGCTGCTGCAGAAATGTACACGACTCATGTTTCTTGATCTCAGCAATAATCAGTTCTATGGGACTTTACCAGCATGGATTGGGGAGAAGCTACTGTCTTTGTCATTCTTACGACTGAGATCCAATATGTTTCATGGTCACATTCCAGTCGAGCTTACGAAGCTTGTTAATCTCCAATATTTGGACCTGGCATACAACAATATATCAGGGAGCATACCGAGATCTATTGGTAATTGCACAGGCATGACACAAACAAGAGGTAACTCTGATAATCTTCAGTATGCCTTCAATTATATATCTGGGGTTAATGACAATGTACTAGTTGTCTACAGTGAGAATTTCACAGTGCTCACAAAAGGTCAAGAGAGACTATATACAGGAGAAATCATATATATGGTGAATCTTGACTTATCTTGTAATAGTCTTACCGGAGAGATTCCCGAAGAAATCAGCGCTCTTGTAGCATTGAAGAGCCTAAACTTATCATGGAACAAATTCAATGGAAAAATCCCTGAGAATATCGGCGCCTTAATGCAGGTGGAGTCACTTGACCTATCGCACAATGATTTGTCCGGTGAAATCCCTTCAAGCTTATCGACTCTCACATCACTGAGTCGCTTGAACCTGTCCTACAACAATCTGAGAGGAAAGATACCGACAGGAAATCAACTGCAAACACTTGAGGACCCTGCATCTATTTATATCGGCAACCCGGGCCTTTGCGGTTCTCCTCTCTCATGGAATTGTTCACATCCCGAGCAAGTTCCAACTACCAGAGAGCGCAAGGGGGATGCAATGAGCGACATGGTTTCGTTTTCCCTCGCCACCGGGTCTGGATATGTGATGGGTCTGTGGGTGGTCTTTTGCACCTTCTTGTTCAAGAGGAGATGGAGAGCTGCTTGGTACTCGCTGTGCGACAATTTGTATGACCATGTTTATGTGCAAGTGGCTGTTACCTGGGCTTCCTTTAGAGGTAGAATTAATGGGTAGAAGCTGAGATGAGATCACCAGCACTGGCTCTTTGTTTGCTCTCATGTACTTTAATAAACGCTTTGGAGATTTTTCATGAATGTACCAATGGATGTTCGAGTATTGTACTAGACCTAGTCAGGATATGTATGTATTCAAGGTGCATGCCATCGATTGAGATTGGTATGCTGTTTTTTGTGTTGTACTAGAACCAGCATTGCTTGTTGGCTTGCTCTAGACATGTAATTTGATATACTCTGGAGATTTATCATGAGAGGTGTGCTCCGGTACAACCCCCTCCCCCACAAAACGTATAAAGGAGAATGTATACCCACCTTGTATTATACAGTATAGGCCGTCATACGTATACTATATGAGGTGGATATACGTACGGCGACCTATAATGTACAATACGAGGTGGATATACATTCTCCTTTATACGTTTTGTGGGGAGGGGGTTGTACCGAAGCAAAAGTGTTATCATGAATGTATCAATCTATATTACCGTGTATGTACTGGAACAAGTCACGCACACGTGTGTATTCTAGGTGCATTGTACTCGAACTAATCATGCACATGTATGAATTCTAGGTTCGTCCATCGACTGGCGGAGTGGGGTGGTCTCTGTTTTTGTTTGTTATTCCTGCATATAGTCGTTGGATGCTTTTGTACCCATGTCCGAGTATCTGATTTACAGATGACATATTGTTCGCTTCAATACCACTTCAAAGCTTCAGCTCTCTTGGATTATTTGGTTGAGCCTGACCATTGTCGAATTGTCAAACTGTATCCCCCCTGTGGTAATGACCGTGTTAGTTGTCTGCCTCTGCTTTATAGTACCATCCTCTTGAACAAGAAGGTGCATCACATATCTAGAACCATAAGTGAGTGATGATCATGTACAGATATGTGATGGGTCTCCGGTTTCCGCAAAAAGGTGCATCACAATTCCTTGGTTTCTGTAGGAGTGAGTAATAATCATGTACGGATCAACGCCGATGCTCTGTGTAATACCTGCAAACAATTTATATGTGTTCCATATACTCTAAAGAAGTGCACATACTCCTATACAAATGCGTCTGAGCCACGTTCCAAACAACGTGTCTTGCTATCTGAAGGCATAATGTTAAAGGCTATACGAACTGTCTGCCATAGAATTATCGCAAGTGGACATTGGAGAAAAAGATGTTTAATGTTTTCCTCATTATCACAGAAGCTACATCGTGTATCCCCCCCTCCCTCAATTGCGTTTAGCCAGATTACTCTTAGTGAGAATCACCTTCTTGTGCACAAACCACATGAAGACTTTGATTTTAAGGATACTTTTCGGTTGTTAGTGCTTTTTTTAATAATTTATGATTCTTTTTCAATGTGCTTTTACCCCATGGTAAATACTGATACCTCGGGCAAAACTCAGACGGTAAAGATAAGGAGGGTGAAACCGGTGATAGAAGCTGATTCTGATTTTGTTCTGGCCTGGAAGATGTTTGATTCTTCAAGAACAATACTTGTGAAGAACCTAGAAAAATACTATGGAGAGAAAATGGAAGTCATTTTTTGCTCCTGCTGAGGTCTTCATGGAAAGAGGTGGTCTCTATTTTGTTTGTTACTCCTGCATAGAACCATCTACATATAAAATGTGTGGTATTAACCAAAGATAATTTAATTAAGCGTAGTTGAAGAGGTAGATCCAATTGTTGTTATTGTGATCAACATGAAACTATCAGACACTTGTTTTTGGACTGCCCCCTCGCAAAACTACTTTGGCGCACTATCCATATAGCCTTTAACGTGATCCCACCTACGTGCATCAATTCAATGTTTACAACGTGGCTCAATGGAGTGGACGTTAAACTATCTAGACTTATTAGAATAGGGATATGTGCTCTTTTGTGGGCTATATGGAATACCAGAAACGACATAATATTTAATGGTAAGAAATTCAACAATTTTTTGCAGGTCATATTCCGAGCAACGTCCTGGATCCGTACGTGGTCATCACTCAGTCTTGCAGACAACAGGGAGGTTATGGCTACTGGGTGCAACCGGTGGGAGATGGTCGCACGTGTTATCTTCAACCGGTTTGGATGGCGTGCTAGTAATAGACTAGGTGTATAGGCATCGTAGTCTGCTATTAGTTACGCCGGATGTGCGTGTTTCTTAAGAGTTTGTTTAGTTTCAGATCCATCTTATTTTTCAGCCTTCAGGCCTATCTCGAACTATTTTGTTACTTTGGATTTTTAATAATATGGCTGCATGCATCGATTGATGCAGAGGCCGGGGCCTCGTTTCCTCCTTTTCAAAAAAAAAATCTGATGTTTTTTATACTCATACTCACGTCCATTATCTCATTTACAGATGACATAGATTGCTCGCTTCATTACTACTTCAAAGCTTCAGTGCTCTTGGATTATTTGGTTGAGCCTGATCATTGTCGGATTGTCGAACTGTAACCCCCCCTATGGTAATGACCGTGTTATATTTCTGCCCAAGTGCTGTTGTGCATCCTTCTGTGTGTGTGTTTATTGGATTTTGGGGTACATTTCAGCCACGTAAGCTGACGATCTAAGTGTCATGTTTATTTTATTAACATGTATTGCTTCAGTTAATTTGAGTTGCCCCACATCTAGCACAGGTTCCTTCACTTGCATAAGTGGCTAAGTACACATGTTATTGCATATGTGTCACCGGAGGTAAACCAGACGCCGCCCCAGGGGATCCACCTCCTCCTCCCTCCCTTCCCTCGTCACCAGGCGCGGCCAAGCCAAGCCCAGTCGGCACCAGCGACGGCAGGGTGGTCTCGTCTCCTCGCGTAGGGCCTTTGGCATGGGCCGATGCAAACGGACCTGGATGCAACGCTGGCGGCAAGCGCAACAACGTGGTCACACGCCGGAGCTTGTCGACGACAACAGCATGACGAGGTGTGCCAAGTGTCGAGGTGGTGTACCGATAGGCGGTCGGAGTCGTCGGACAGCAGACGGGGCGATCTAGCTGCTCAAGCGAGGCGTGATGAGGGCGGCGGTGTCACAGGCGGCCGGCTCCGCCGTGGTCGTCGGCTGGTGGAGTTAGCAGCACGACAGTGGTGGTTTGGCCCTAGCACTCTTCTTTCGCCAAGTCGTCTTTCTATCGGATGTCGGCATTCTTGTATCTGACCGCTCACGAGTTTTGATCTTCATGTCGGAGATCTATTGGATTATTGTATGTTGCCCCTGGATATCTAGATTGGAAAGGTTTCAATCATGGGCACTCATATTATCAACCAGCACGGCATCAAGAGGGTGCTACGCGAAGCTTTGTTTGTGTCATGAGACATGTCCAAGTCAAGATTTCTAAGGCATAGATGGAGGTCATGAAGCTTTGGTGAAAGGATGTATTGAATGCGGAGAAAACTATGTGCGAGGTGTTTGGTTACTTGCATCATCTTCCTCGGCAAGCAGGGGTGACAACACTCGAGGACTGCTTTTTTTGGTGTTTCTCAAGTACCAAGTATCAATTCTGAGGGTAAAAGCCTAAGGTTGACTTTATTGGTTGTACTTGACAATAACCTTGATGAATGTTGAAGACATTGTTTTTCAATGATTTCAAACTTTTCTGAGACGAAAATCTAAGATCTTCGACCAAACAACGACAATGCTTATGCATTATATTCCTTATTCAAGGCATAGTTTTGAAGAACTTTTTCGTAATTTGGATATTGTTTTTGGGGTCGTTAGAGGCTAGTAATTGATGACTGGGACAGTCTTATTTCTTCTGTTTTTTCAGCTGTGTACTCCCCCTTTCTAAATATAAGTTTTTTTAAAGATTTTATTAAAAAACTAAATGCAAATGTATATATACATATTTTAAAATATAGATTCATTCATTTTGATTTGTATGTGGTCTCTTAGCAAAATTTTTAAAAGATTAATTATATTTAGGAACGGAGGGAGGGAGTATATCTTTGATGTGTTTGGAATAGAAAGGCCAGTTGTAATCGATATTAATGCATTTTCTATGTAAAACAAAAAGAGACAGCACGGGTAGATCTGCTCACTCCGACATGCCCGCCGACCTGCGCCGGCAGAGTAGCCGAGGCGGCGGGGCAGCCGCTGGGAAGCAGGAAGGAGGCGTGTCACGGAGAGTTCTTCCGGCGGATCCGCTCGACGGCGTCTCCATCGTCGTCGTCGCCGGCACCGCCAGCCTCCAGATCGCAAGGTCGCCCCCTTCCACATTCCCCTGCCCCAGCTGTAGCCTTCCTTCTTGTCCTGTAAGTATTCTCCGTCTCGAATATTTGGATTTGTTTCTTTCAGATCAATCTTGATTTTGGCCCTAGATGGGTGATGGTGGGATCTCTCTTACCAACGGAATTCACCACTTGTCCTGTAAGTATTCTTAGAATATTTACATTTCGGATTACATATATATTCTAATTTTCATTCCCAATAATTCATAGTCCATGACAGTAATACCTGGACCCTCAAGCCAAGTAGTCGTGGAAAAACTGCACTTGGCTCCAGTACCATCCAGCGACTTCCATTAAATTTAAGCCAAGTAGTTGTGGAAAATCTGCACTTGGCTTCACACCGTTGTCAATTGATGCTCCAGTACCATCCAGCGATTTCCAATTAAATTCCAAAGACCCAAAGTCTATGATAGTACTATATATGTGGACCCTCAAGCCGACTAGTTGTGGAAAAACTGCGCTCAGCGCCTTCCATGAAATTCCTCATTGGTCTCCTATCTCAACTCTCAAGAAGAACATATATACCTGAATCGGGAGAAAAGAAGACCACATGTTCACATGGCAAAATCTCCAATGGACACACTTCACTTCTCCTGCATCCAAATAGCCATAGCCTTGCTCTTGTTCACTCAAGCCAAGAGCACCACGGAGGACACATTATCTGCCCTGCATCCAAACGATGCGGTCGCCAGCTGTGTTGCCGGTGAGAGGTCTGCCCTTCTTGCCTTCAGGGCAGGCCTATCAGACCCTGCCAACCTCCTTTCGTCTTGGAAGGGTGACGACTGCTGCCGGTGGAAGGGCGTCTACTGCAGCAACAGAACCGGCCATGTTGTCAAGCTCGATCTCCGAGGCCCTGATTTTGTGGAGGTGCTAGGAGGCAACATAAGAAGTTATGGGGAGAAAAGGGAGGTGCTAGCAGGTAACATAAGCTCCTCGTTGCTTCGTTTACAACACCTACGGTATCTCGACCTCAGCTACAACGGGTTTGATGAGATGCAAATACCGGAGTTCATGGGTTCTCTCCATCAGCTGAGATATCTCGACCTATCAAGCTCACAGTTCATTGGAAGGATACCACCGCAGCTGGGTAATCTCTCCAACTTACGGTACCTAAATCTTGACTCCTACTCAGACACATATTCCACTGATATCACCTGGTTATCCCAGTTAACTTCGGTTGAGCACCTGGATATGACTGGGGTGAACCTCAGTGCAATTGTTCGCTGGCTTCCGGTTGTGAACATGCTTCCAACTCTGAAAGTTCTCCGTCTTGTCAATTGCCAACTTAGAAGTAGCCCTGATTCTATTCAGTTCTCAAATTTGACATCTCTTGAAACACTCGACCTTGCGGGCAACAACTTCCATAAGCGTAGCATCCCTAACTGGTTTTGGGATCTAACTGGCCTAAAAAATCTATATATCTCGTCTAGTGGTTTCTATGGCCCGTTTCCGGACGAGATAGGTAATATGACCTCGATTGTGGAGCTTCGGTTACAAGCTAACAACCTTGTGGGCATGATACCATCCAACTTAAAGAACCTATGTAATTTGGATACATTAGATTTTTCTCTGAACAATATAAACGGGAGTATAGCAGAGTTATTCCATCGATTACCAAACTGTTCACAGAATAAACTAAAAGACTTGGTTCTACTGGATAGCAATCTGACTGGAAGCCTGCCGACTACAATAGTAGAGCCCTTGAGAAACTTGAGATGGCTGGTTCTTGCTGAGAACAAACTCACTGGTCATGTCCCGGTGTGGATAGGAGATCTCAAACAGCTAACGATGTTGGACCTTAGCTCTAATAACCTGGACGGTGTCATGCATGAAGGCCATTTATCACGTCTAGCTATGTTAGAGAAATTGATATTGTCAGACAACTCCATTGCCATCACAGTGAGTCCAACTTGGGTTCCTCCTTTCAGCCTAAATTGGATTGAACTTCAGTCCTGTCAGCTAGGGCCTAAATTCCCAATGTGGCTTAAATGGCAAACACCCGTGGTGAGTCTTGATATATCATACGCAAGCATAAATGACATGGTACCAGGTTGGTTTTGGATAGCAACTTCCTCACTAGAGTATCTGAATATTCGAAATAATCAAATTACAGGAGTGCTCCCATCAACAATGGAATTTATGAGAGCAAAGGTAATGGATTTCAGTTCTAACCAGCTTGGTGGTCCAATACCTAAACTTCCCATCAATCTAACCGACCTGGATCTCAGTTGGAACAATCTAGTTGGGCCACTACCATTAGACTTTGGAGCTCCAGGGCTTGAAACACTTTTTCTATATGACAACATGATCTCTGGGGCCATTCCATCTTCTTTGTGCAAGTTGCGATTATTGCGGAAGTTAAATCTATCAAGAAATAACCTCAATGGATCAATTACTGATTGCCTAGTCGACAAGTCCAGCACAAATATGCCAGATCTGAGCATTGTTAATCTAAGCTTAAGAGACAACAACCTCTCGGGTGATTTTCCTTTGCTTTTGCGAAAATGCCCACAACTCATCTTTCTTGATCTCGGACACAATCAATTTTCTGGGGCTTTACCACCATGGATTGGGGAGAAGCTGTCATCTTTGTCTTTCTTAGGACTGAGATCCAATATGTTTCGTGGTCACATTCCTGTCGAGCTTACGAAGCTTGTTGATCTTCAGAATTTGGACCTTGCCTACAATAATATATCAGGGATCATACCGACATCTATTGTTAATTGGACAGGCATGACACGAACAAGCAATAACGTTTTTGATCTTGAGAATGCATTAGCTACTCAAAGAGGAAGTATTGCATATCAAGAAATTGACTATACTGAGAATTTCACGATACTCACGAAAGGTCAAGAGAGATTTTATACACGAGAGATCATATACATGTTCAATCTTGATTTATCTTGTAATAGTCTTACTGGAGAGATTCCTGAAGAAATCGGCAATCTTGTGGAACTGAAGAACCTGAACCTATCATGGAACAAATTCGATGGAAAAATCCCTGACAATGTTGGTGCCTTAATTCAAGTGGAGTCACTCGACCTATCACACAATGATTTGTCTGGTGAAATACCTCCAAGCTTA
The DNA here is from genome assembly GCF_904849725.1 of Hordeum vulgare subsp. vulgare. Taxonomy (NCBI): domain Eukaryota; kingdom Viridiplantae; phylum Streptophyta; class Magnoliopsida; order Poales; family Poaceae; genus Hordeum; species Hordeum vulgare. The sequence goes on from NC_058523.1 coordinate 16,604,394, forward strand.
TCGGCTCTCATGTCACTCAGTCGCTTGAACCTGTCCTACAACAATCTGAGAGGAAAGATACCAACAGGAAATCAACTGCAAACACTCGAAGACCCGGCATCTATTTATATCGGCAATCCGGGCCTCTGCGGTCCTCCTCTCTCGTGGAATTGTTCACAGGCCAAGCTAGCTATTCGAGAGCACCAGGGAGATGCAAGCGGCAACATGGTTTCATTTTTCCTTGCCTCGGGTTCTGGATATATGATGGGTCTCTGGGTGGTCTTGTGCACCTTCTTGTTCAAGAGGAGATGGAGAACTGCTTGGTACTCGTTCTGCGACAGCTTGTATGATTGGGCTTATGTGCAAGTGGCTGTTACCTCGGCTTCCTTGAGAGGTAAAATTAATGGGTAGAAGGAGATGAGATGACCAGCACAGGTTATTGGTTTGCTCTCATATAATTCAGTAAATGCTTTTGAGATTTATCATGAATGTATAAGTCAATGTTTAGGTATTGTACTAGACTACTAGTACTAGTCAGGATATGTATTCAAGGTGCATTCCATGGACTGAGATTGGTATGCTGTTTTTCGTATTGTATTGTACTAGACATGTAATTTGACATACTCTGGAGATTTATCATGAATGTATCAATTGATATTCCAGTGTATTGTACTGGAACAAGTCACACACATGTATGTATTCAAAGGTGCATTGTATTGGAACTAGTCATGCACACCTATGAATTCTAGGTGCGTGCCATCAACTGAGGTTTGTGTATATGATGTGATTTCTATGTGTCTTCTGTTGTTGGCGCTTTTCTTTTTTATATTAATTCCACAGTAAACATTGATACCCCGGGCATAACTCAAATGGCAAAGATATGGAGGGTGAAACCGGTGATGGCAAGAATGATGATGATTTTGTTCTTGCCTAGAAGATGCTCAATTCTGATTTTGAGAAGAACCCAGGCAGTACTATGGTCTCTGTTTTTGCACAGAACCGTTCGATGTATTTTTACAGATGACGTAGACTGCTCACTTGACTACAACTTCAAAGCTTCATCTCTGTTGGATTATTTGGTTCAGTCTGACCATTGTCAAACTGTCGAACTGTGTCAGTTGTCTGCCTCTGCTTTATAGTAACATATTTGTAACCCACATCAGATTGGAACTGAGAGGGCGACAGGGCGACTGATGGCCCCGGCCGCCGCCGCCGCCGCCGCTAGCCCCCGGCCTGGAGGTCACAGGCGGGTGGGTGGCCGGTTTTGGGTGCTTACAGACGACGATGAGGATGATGACGACGATCTCAATCAGCCGGAGGTGAGTTCGCCGACGCCGTCAGACCTAATTTGGGAATCTATACAGGTTGGATATTCAGAAAAGCATGTGGCAAACTGCATCAACGAGGTTGTCCCTCCCAACGACAGCGCCTGGGATGGACTAGGCGACGACAGGGTGGAGGTCCTCCGCCGCATCGTTCACCGGGCAAACATCGGCATCTGCGGTGCGGCCATGGAAGGGTACATTACCGAAGGTGCAATTGCCAGTGCTTACTCTAGCAGACTTCCTCAACACGTGGAAGAAGGTACCGATCCGACGAAAAAACAACCGACCGGCGGGGCCGTCGTGACCGACGACGGCAGCTCCGGCCGATCGGGATCCAAGGATCCGTGAGGTGCGGGAGGCTCGTTTGAACGCTCTGCTGGGTCGTGATGGGTCGGTTTCTAGCATTGGGCCCGTCACAGCTGGGTACACGGCCCAGTTGTGCACGAACGTGAGCCCGAACGCACGCTCTAAGGTGTCGTCTGACCATGAGAGTCCGGCGGTAACAGAAAAAGAAACGATCGCTATCGATAACAAAGCCTCGATCGCTAGGGCTGGAGGCGGCTTGCGATCGAATAATGGCTTCCCGTCGCCATCAGGGAGAGCGCGACGCGTTCTGGCGCTGCGGGCTCCGTCGTCGGCGACTCCTCCGTCCTTGCCGGTGATGGCTGCGCAGGACAATGTTTTGGCCCACAAATGTAAAATATATTGTTATATTCATTATTGGTTTCCTACATGTTTTGGCCCACAAATCAATTATATTCAAAATATAGCACAAAAGGACAATGCTTTGGAAACCTATGACATCTACCAAGGTCATCCTCACACATGAATTAAACAGATATCAGAATAGGAGAATGTTGGAATTAAGGTCTAATGTAGGCCCTGTTTGGAACCATAATAGATTATAATAATCTGGATTATGAACATATATTATATAATCTGGTTTATAAAAATAATCCAGGTGGGCATGTTTGGAGGCCAGATTATATAAACTGTAAACCAGCTTTTAAATTGTACAATGACATGTTTGCCCTCAGTTTACAAGGAAAAATAGGAAAGTGACGGTGGCACTGCGTAATTCACTTGAAGTTTACAAGGATAACACGTCATTTGTAATCCATAATCTCATTTTAGCTGGGGTAGAGGAGATTATGAGATTATAATAATCTGGTCATCTAGTTTATAAAATCTATAATATAAACTGTCCTGTTTGGAAATACAATAGATTATAAAAACCAGATTATATAATCTGGGTGGTTCCAAACAGGGCCGTAATAACGCAAAGAAACAAAAATGCATGTGCACACTTCATGTTCGCTTTCCTCCAAAACTTCTCTGAAATGTCGCATTATATATATTGAAATTTTTGAAAGATGTAAGATGGCAATTGTTCTGTTCCCAATGGTGTCGTGGAATTTCTTCTATAAAAATCTTCTCTTGTGTACCCTACATTTCAATGTTCCAAAAGTTAGATTGACCAATGATTAATTGAATTTTTGCATGTGGCTTGACATGTAAAAATATTATTTTTTATGGTATGCTCTCCCATTTCTCCTCTGCAATTTTTCCCCATCCATCCTTTTCTATCTTCCTTTCAATCATTTTCTGTGAAAATGTTTAGGAACGATATGCGACAAAAGAAAATAGACACACGACGAAGACGGAAAAAAAAGGAAATCTTCTGAAACGTCGGTCTCGGGCTGTCATAGCTAGGCCCAAACCACCGCTGCCATGCTGCTAACTATATATACAGTTCCATGGTTCAATTTTATTCCCTATTACAGGTATGGCTTGTGATTTTTTATATAATAGCGTCAAATTGTTTTATATACGAGGTTTAGCCTTAAATCACCATGTGGATGAAAAATAAAATTACATGAACCATTTGATTATTTACCTACTCAATATCATATAAGATATCCATAGAGGCTAAGTAATTTGTGATGGAATGAACAATCTACTATCTTAGATGATTGTGAGTGAAAAATAATGTTTTAGCACTATTCAGTTGCATAATCTCACAATTGCATTTGATCGGTCGCTATTCAAAAAAAATTATGAAGACATGACATCATTGCATCGGTATCCCGTTGCCGCCAGTTTTCAAACTTGCATCCGTTGTTAGTTGCCGGTTCTCGTCGTTGTCCGTTCTGAGCCCGACCGCACACGCACGCGCCCGCGGCATCGTCAAACCCTGTTTTAAAAGTGTGCGTAAAACTTTATCTGATCGAGGTGAAACTTGGCATGCGGTCGTGATTAGTTATAGTTAGGCCGCTTGTCGAATTTCGTCGCGATCGGAGTCCGTCTGGTACCCGAACGGTCGACCGTAGCGGCACCGTCTTCGGTTATTCGTCGGACGTCTGTCGGTGTTTTAAAATACGTTGTCGGGTCGCCCGTCTTCCCTCTCATCTTAGCCAACTCCACTCTACACAGCTAACCCTAACCCGCCTCTCCGATCGGACCGCACGATCACGATCAGAGGGTCGAAAAACCCCCAGATACCCTCTAACCTAGCCCTCTTCCCTATTTAAACACCCCTAAACTGCCCCTAAGGGACACCGTAGCCCTACCTCGATTTCCGTGCGCCCCACCTATCCCCCCCGCTCTCTCTCTCCTCCCACCAGTCCCAGCCACCGCGGGCCCGCCGAGCCCAGATCGGGCCCGGGCAAGCCCGGATCCGCGCCGCCGCCCGTTCTACTCCCGTGCTCCCGGGCTCCCCCGTGCTCGAGCCAGCCGAGCTCATCCCGGCCGCCGGTCCCTGGCGCACCTTCTCTCGCCGGAGCGCTTCCCGACCGCCTCTGCGCCGCCCCGCCTACCCCGCCACCAGCCTCTGCCAGGAAGCGAGCCGCCGCCATGGCCCCGCAGCTCCATTTCCCGCCCCCCGTTCTGCTCGCCAGCGCCACCTTGTGCCCCGGCCGCCACCGGGAATGGGCAGATCCGGCGATCCCCGCCGTGGATCCGCCTTCCCCCTCCGTTCCCCGGCCTCTTCGCCGATCCAGGGCCCCTCGCCGGCGAGCTGCGCCGTCGCTGCGTCCCGAGCAGGACGGGAGGGCGTGCCTGCGATCCCGCGTTGACCGCGTCCCGCCTCGGCTGGGCCTCGAGCCGGCCCAGGCCAGGGCGCCCCCGCAGTGGCCCAGGTGGACGTCGGTTCCTCCCCAAGGCCACCTCGAGCCGGCCCAAGATGCCCCCAGGTAAGCCTGTCCCCCTAACCAGCGCCCGAGGCGCCTTTTAGCTAAGTGTTGCTCGCTGTGATCTGTAGCCCATTAGGAGAGGATTTCGGCCCGGTAGTTATTTTCGTTTAGGGATATTTAGGAATTAATTAAATTCCAGAAAAATATCCGTATATTAGATCGTCCGTAGTTTTTAATCCGTAAGTCGGATCGCGATGAGTTGTATATGCTTTTGGTGTAGAATTTCGCGTAGAATCCGATTATAAAACTTGCATAATTGTTTGACGTTGTTTGATGTGTCGAATGCATAGATTAACGTGCTGTTTCAATAAGATAGTGTCCGTAATTATTTTTCGCGCAAGACCGGGTTGCTCGTACGCCATCGGTAAAATACCCATATTTTAGGAACCTATTTTCCATGTATTTTAGAGCGGTCGTTGGTATTTTTGCGTGTAGGGATTGCCGCTAGTTTATTTATCCGTGTATAGGTTATTATCTCGTATTTATGTGTGGCATTATTTTTGTTGTGCAACCCCACATATTTTATATGTTTTCGGAGTAAAAAAATCCATGGAATTTTTCTATGCAATTAGATTTAGCTTTTGAGTAAGTTAGTTTGCGCGATATTTTGCCGTGTTGTCCTCTTGTCTATTTCGTAGGATTTATGTCGTTCTTCGTTTGTAGGAGTTGTCAACTAGGTAGTTGTTCTTTGATGTTTAGTCTAGCCCCTGTTATTTTTAGTTGCAATAAAAATACATGTTTAGGTGTGGTTTGATTGCCCTCAAGTTGCTAGAAATAGTGCTGATTTGGAGGAGCTGAAATATTTCCAAGTCTGGAATCTGTTATATTTTGTTGTTGTCTTGTCTTGCTTGTATCTTGTGATCTGTAGCTCTTTTGAGGTTGGTGCAATGGAGTTAGTAGTAGCCCTTGTCTTTCTCTAGCGTGCTTTGAATTTTCATGCCATTTGGAGTCCTGTAGCTATATGTTTTGCTGCTGTCAATATGGCTTCAGACCGAAAACTGCACTTTCATGAAGTATAATTTTCATTAAGTCTGAAATATGGCTTCAGATCGAAAACTGCACACATATTGCATTCATGCCATCATATCTTGCGGTGCTTGTAACTTTTGAACCGTAGCTCCGTTGGAGATAATCTCTATGTGTAAATTGCTTGTAACGACACGTAGAATCACGTGAACCTATTTGTTTTGCTGTTTAACAACCAATTAAATGCGTTAGTTCAGATCTGGACAGAATTGTAAATTAACATGTGAGGTCGTTTCGGAGGTGCTATATGACATTTCCGACCTCATTTAAAATGCTTAGATAGGTAGTTTAATTAAGCTTCACCTCTTGTCATGTATAACCACATTTAATATTGTCGTGTATCTAATCAGGATAGAACTAAATAACTACGCGTGGAGTTTCGTCAATATGCAACTCGTTGCATATTGAATTTCACTTAATGTGTAGTGTTTGTTTGTCGGGGATTGTCATGCCGTGACTTGCATGTTTTCAGCTGCTCATGCATTATTTATGTTGTGCATCGTGTGGTGAATATCGTGTGTTGATGCTTGTTTCCGGTTTCCCCCGTCTCGATAGAGCTCCGCAAGCATGTCGGATGTGAGGACCCGTTCGACTACGTCGGTTCGTCTGCTTCACAGAGTCATTCTTCTTTCAAGCGGGATCTCAGGCAAGATGACCATTTCCCCAGATACCATTACTATCATTGCCATGCTAGTTTTATCGCTTCTATCGATTATGTCTCGTTGCCTACCACATGTTAAATATCAGCCTCTCAACAATGCCATGAAAACCTTCAACCTGTTCAACCTAGCAAACCACTGATTGGCTATGTTATTGCTTGCTTAACCATGTTGTTAGCCTTGCTAGTTGCAGGTGCAGTTGCTTCCATGTGAAAACATGGGTTCCTTGTCATATCACCATATTAATGCTATTTAATTTAATGCACCTATATACTTGGTAAAAGGTGGAAGGCTCGGTCTTTCTAGCCTGGTGTTTTGTTCCACGTTTGCCCCCTTAGTTTCGGCTACCGATGTTATGTTCCATAATTGAGCGCTCCTAACACGATCGGGGTTGTTATGGGGACCCCTTGATAATTCGTTTTAGATTAAAGCTGGTCTGGCAAGGCCCAACATTGGTTCTACATTTGCCCAACATAATAATTCTGTTAATCTGAAATGCATAGGGAGTTAGCGCTACCCGAGGAGTAATTTTACATAAAGGGGGGGGCAGTGCTGATGGTGTTGGTCCCAAAAGGACAGACTGCGGGGCCACCACGGGGCAACTCGAGGTTTGGTACCTGTAGGCTTTTCCATCCGTCGTGTCCTGAGCACGAGATACGCGACTCCTGTCGGGTTCCTCGACACGTCGGGCGGCCTTGCTGGATTAGTTTTACCTTTGACAAGTTATCTTGTGCATCGGGATTCCGGTGATGCTTTGGGTAATCTCAGAGTTGAGGTTTTCCACTAGGGAATCCGACGAGATCGCGAGCTTCGTGATCGAGGATTTCTATGCGGCTTGTGGTAATTTGTGATGGACTAGTTGGAGCACCCCTACAGGGTTAAATCTTTCGGAAAGCCGTGCCCGCGGTTATGTGGCAACGTGGAAACTTTGTTTAACACTGGTTCTAGATAATTTGAAGTTAACTTAATTAAAATATGCCAACTGTGTGCGTAACCGTGACTGTCTCTTTCGTGAGTTCCTTCTCCGATCGAGGACACGGTGGGGTTATGTCTGACGTAGGTAGGTGTTCAGGATCATTCATTTGATCATCCGTAGTTCACGTCTGCTATGCGTAGGTCTTCCCCCTCTTTATTCTTGTACTCGTAAGTTAGCCGCCAAATATATGCTTAGCCGCTGCTGCAACCTCACCACTTAACCATGCCTCACTCATTAAGCTTTGCTAGTCTTGATACCTTTGGAAATGAGATTGCTGAGTCCCCTGTGGCTCACAGATTACTACAACACCAGTTGCAGGTAGAGGTAAAGGTTATTTGACGCGAGCGCGTTGATTGTACATTTGGAGTTGCTACTTCTTCTTCTTCTTCTTCGATCTATGATGGGTTCCAAGCCGGCAGCCTGGGATAGCAAGGATGGACGTCGTAGTCGGACCCTGCTCTTCTTCATGATGTTTATATAATGTACTGTTGTGACTCTGATGTAGCTTGTGGCGAGTGTAAGACAATTCTATATATATGTCATCTTTTCAGTACATGTACTTGTAACGATATCCATTCTTGCGACACGACGAGATGCGCTTCTATCCCTGACGAGGCCTTCGTGCCAAATTGAGGATAGGGTCGCATCTTGGGCGTGACACTAGCACTCTTCTTTTGCCAAGTCGTCTTTCTATCGGATGTCGACATTCTTGTATCTGACCGCTGACGAGTTTTGATCTTCATGTCGGAGATCTATTCGGATTGTTGTATGTTGCCCTTGATATCTAGATTGAAAAGGTTCCGATCATGGGAACTCATATTATCAACCAGCACGGCCTCAAGAGGGTGCTACGCGAAGCTTTGCTTGTGTCATGAGACATGTCCAAGTCAAGATTTCTAAGGCATAGATGGAGGTCATGAAGCTTTGGTGAAAGGATGTATTGAATGCGGAGAAAACTATGTGCGAGGTGTTTGGTTACTTGCATCATCTTCCTCGGCAAGCAGGGGTGACAACACTCGAGGACTGCTTTTTTATGGTGTTTCTCAAGTACCAAGTATCAATTCTCAGGGTGAAAGCCTAAGGTTGACTTTATTGGTTGTACTTGACAATAACCTTGATGAATGTTGAAGACATTTTTTTTCAATGAATTCAAACTTTTTCTGGAATGAAAATACAAGATCTTCGACCGGACAACGACAATGCTTATGCATTATATTCCTTATTCGAGGCGTAGTTTTGAAGAACTTTTTCGTAATTTGGATATTGTTTTTGGGTGGTTAGAGTGTTGCTGATGCTAGTAATTGATGACCGGGATAGCGTCTTATTTCTTTTGTTATTTCAGATGTGTACTCCCTCCGTTCGTAAATATAAGTCTTTCTAGAGATTTCACGAGGGAACTATATAGACATATTTTAAAGTGTAGATTCATTCATTTGCTTCGTGTGTGATCTCCTAGCGAATTTTGTTAGAACACTTATATTTAGAAAGGGAGGGAGTATATCTTTAATGTGTTTGGGATAGAAAGGCCAGTTGTAACCGATATGAATGCATTCCCTATGTGTAAAACAAAAAGAGACAGCACAGGCAGATCTTCACCCCCACGGTGTGGGCTGCCTGCTCTGCTCACTCCGACATGCCCGCCGACCTGCGCCAGCAGAGTAGCCCAGGCGGCAAGGCAGCTGCGGGGGAGCAGGAAGGAGGCGTGTCGTGGAGAGTTCTTCCGGCGGATCCGCTCTACGGCGTCTCCATCCTCGTCACCGGCGCCGCCAGCCTTTCACATTCCCCTGCTTCAGCTGTAGCCTTTCTTCTTGTCCGCCGAGGGAGATGGACGGGATTGGGTTCGCCCTTCTGTAAGAATTCTTATTAGAATATTGGCCCTATATGGGGGATGGTGGGATCTCTCTTACCAACGGAATTCACCACTTGTTCTGTAAGAATTCTTATTAGAATATTTACATTTCGGATTACATATATACTCCATATCCTAATTTTCATGCCCAATAATTCATAGTCCTTGACAGTAGTACAGATGGACCCTCAAGCCAAATACTAGCTGTGGAAAAACTGCACTTAGCTTCACACTTGTCCTGGAAGTACTAGTTGTGGAAAAACTGCACTTGGCTTCACACTGTTTTGAATTGATGCTCCACCATCCAGCGACTTCCATTAAATTCCAAGACCCAAAGTCCTCATTGGTCTCAAATCTGAAAACAAATACTCCCTCCGTCACGGTTTAAAAGGCACAGTTAGACTTGCGTGCGTTTCCAAAATAGACAAAGATTAAGGCACGTTGCATTTACTCCTAGCAACTAATTAGTACTCCGTTGTACTACTTCTATATGCATGCGTAGTGTGAATGCTATTTTTTAACTCATTTCACAACCAATCAATAACCACCTAGGTCTTAGAGAATTTGCATGCACGCCTTCTAAACCGTGACGGAGGTAGTAGTACTATGTGGACCCTCAAGCCGACTAGTTGTGGAAAAAGTGCGCTCAGCTCCATTCCTCCAGCGCCTTCGATGAAATTCTTAGCCCCAAAGTCCTCATTGGTCTCCTATCTCAGGAAGAACATATACCTGACCCGGGAGAAAAGAAGACCACATGTTCATGGCAAAAACAATCATGTACACGCTCCAGCTCTCCTGCATCCAAATAGCCATAGCCTTGCTCTTGTTCACTCAAGCCAAGGGCACCACAGAGGATACATCTGCCCTGCATCCAAACGATGCGCCCGCCAGCTGTGTTGCCGGTGAGAGGTCTGCCCTTCTTTCCTTCAGGGCAGGCTTATCAGACCCTTGTAACCTCCTTTCGTCATGGAAGGGCGATGACTGCTGCCGATGGAAGGGCGTCTACTGCAGCAACAGAACCGGTCATGTTGTCAAGCTCGATCTCCAAGGCTCTGATGATTACAGGCAGGCGCTAGCAGGCAACATAAGCTCCTCCTTGCTTGGTTTACAACATCTACGCTATCTCGATCTCAGCGACAACGGGTTTTACAAGATACAAATACCGGAGTTTATGGGTTCTCTCCATCAGCTGAGATATCTCGACCTATCAAGCTCACTGTTCATTGGAAGGATACCACCGCAGCTGGGTAATCTCTCCAACTTACAGTACCTAAATCTTGAGTCCTACTCAGACACATATTCCACTGATATCAGCTGGTTGTCACGGTTAACTTCCCTTGAACACCTAGATATGTCTCAGGTGAACCTCAGTACAATTGTTCACTGGCTTCCGGTTGTGAACATGCTTCCAACTCTGAAATTTCTTGGTCTTTCCGCTTGCCAACTTAGAACTTGCCCTGATTCTCTTCAGCTCTCAAATCTGACATCTCTTGAAACACTCGACCTTTCAGATAACCAGTTCCATAAGCGTAGCAGGCCCAACTGGTTCTGGGATTTAACTAGCCTCAAGTACCTATATATCTGGGAAAATGGTTTCTATGGCCCGTTTCCAGACGAGATAGGTAATATGACCGCCATTGTGGAGCTTGATTTCATATATAATAACCTTGTGGGCATGTTACCTCCCAGTATGAAGAACCTATGTAATTTGGAGAAATTGGCTTCCGCCGGGAACAATATGAACGGAAGTATAACAGAATTATTCCATCGATTACCCAATTGTTCATGGAATAAACTACAAGACTTGTTTCTAGCGGAGAGTAATCTGACTGGAAGCCTGCCATCTATACCGGTACAAAGATTAAGCAACCTGAGCCGACTGTATCTCGCTAATAACAGCCTCACTGGTCATGTCCCGGTGTGGATAGGAGAGCTCAAACAGCTAACGACGTTGGCCCTTAACTCTAATAACCTGGATGGCGTCATCCATGAAGGCCATTTATCACGTCTAGAGATGTTAGAGAAATTGGTATTGTCAGACAACTCCATAGCCATCAGAGTGAGTCCAAAATGGGTTCCTCCTTTCAGTCTGAAACAGATTCACCTTCGTTCCTGTCAGCTAGGGCCTAAATTCCCAACGTGGCTTAGATGGCAAACACACGTATGGAGTCTTGATATATCAAACACAAGCATAAATGACATGATACCGGATTGGTTTTGGATATCAGCTT